>NC_061125.1:3911709-4532827 GCF_905220365.1 Vanessa cardui
GGTCGGGATGTACTTGAAGTAAGCCTTTGGGTCGCTAGCGTGTCCCGCGCGATTAATTTTAATGAGAACTGAGACGAGTATTATTGTATCATGTGAGAAGATAATTATGAAAAGAAAAAATCAACGGTTTCTCCTTTTTATATAATGGAACAATGACTAATGTCTGACACATTTAAAGGCTTTTAATAGGAAGCCAAAGTCAATATACTTGATACTGAACAGTTGCTTGTTGATAGTCAAAAATCTACCAACGGTTCGGAACTTAAAACCTTGGACCTGAGAAACTGCGAAAGAAACTAAGCAGGTTTATTTTTTAATTTATAGTTTTATGTACTGTAATAATAAACATATTTTTATTATTTGAATCAGTCTGGAGACGATCATTTCCAGATAATAATACTTACCTCAGATGGCCCATTTACTCGTCCGCCTCAGTATGTCATAATAAAGAAAGATCATAATGAATTGAATAGGTACATTTTTTCTATCCATATTTTATTATAACTGTTTATCAGAATCTCCCTGAGATGATGGACTGACCTGCATTATGTAGGACAAAAGTCCAAAAATTAAGCGAGAAAAAAAACAAGATCTCTTTGTCTTGTAATTAAGGTTTTGTTAGCTGGTTTTGCTAATTGTAATAGTTGAAATTATTATGTTTATTCCTACATAGGAACAAAGGATAATATATTTCTGGCATACTCCATCTGCATCATCATTTTCGTCGAAGACTAGCCAATTGCTCCGAAAATATAGAGCACACAGCACAAGGAAGGAAGGAAGAGTAAACGATGCTATAGTCCAAGCTCTCTGCTTCTAAGGAATACTTTATTAATACATTGAATATTATCTTTTGCGTAATTTGAGTCCATGACCTCGTGACCTGGCAGCCTTGTAAGCTTTTTGTTGATTTTTTTTGTCGCAGTTAATTAATAATAATACCCTTTATAAAAAGTAAAGAGCAATTGATGTATAATATTAATGAACCTATATTAGGTTAAATTAAATGTCAAGTCTTTTTGATTTTAATTTTTGTTTTTTCTTTGTATCGGGTTACATAGTCAATCGCATGACTAAACTCACAGCTAAAATAAAAGATTATGTAAAAAAAAACGTTATTTATTATGTTTAGGAAGGTACCAGGCCGGTTTCTTAACAACTATAATCTTCTATGGCAGTTTGACACGGATCGGAGAGGCTTCGGGATCATGTAATATATCGCATCTGCGGCCTCTTACTTGTTGTACTTTGAAAGTTTACATAGGTTAGTATTTCGCGTTAAAAGTCAACGCTCATACACTCCACCTGCGACTAGTATCGTTATTAACCTATACAAAAGTAATACACGATTTAACAAGTACAAAAGTAAGTGGTAAAACTCGTTAGAAGCACTGGATAAAATGCTTGATTTTACCTTAAAGCAATAATTGTAAATCAGGTTTATTTCAAAAGAGAAACAACGCGAGATTTTTGTCGTTTTTGTAGTATAAATGAAATGAAATGAAAAAAATGAGAGGTAAAACTGTGACTCGGATGAAAATTCACTACGTGTGTATCCACCAACCCTTTAGTGCTGCGTGATTGGATAACCTCCCAATCGTTATCTCAAAAGGACAGCAGACTTAAACGCAGCAGTGCGATATTGAGGCTGTTAGTTTACTGCTTTAAGTTAAATCCCTTCCATATCGTGTGTCTCACATC
Organism: Vanessa cardui; assembly: GCF_905220365.1. Classification (NCBI taxonomy): domain Eukaryota; kingdom Metazoa; phylum Arthropoda; class Insecta; order Lepidoptera; family Nymphalidae; genus Vanessa; species Vanessa cardui. Next base: position 3,913,411 of record NC_061125.1, read on the forward strand.
CGACTCTTGTTTAATCTATTGTGACGGCTATTTGGACTAACCTTTACACATTGACTGTTTAATAAATATATTCTACTATTCTCCAAAATAATTGTTCATTTTATCATAATTTGACGCTTTCATTAAATAATAATTAATATTTAGTTTAATTGAATATTATATCAAGCGATCAGGATACGTTTGAAGTAATCTTTTGGGTCGCTAGCGAGTCTACGTAATGATATAATGAAATTGCTGTCATTTAACGAGTCACCTAATTTAAAGCAAACAAAGTTAATTAAGTGATTTTTTTTTCATCGTATTTTTTAGAAAATTCGTAATAAAGTTTCGCTAATTATGTACTACGACAGTTATTTTGCAAACATACTTTTATCAAATATCTATTTATATTTTGACAATACGACCGACAAACCAAACTAAATAACTTTTTCTTGCTAATCGAATATAATATATAAAAACAAACCATTTAATTACTCGCCTGAACAAAGTATGCAATCTAATAGGAATTCAGTTTCACGACCAAAACTTATTTAATAATCGCCTTCTCAATTGCAATGTGAAAACCAACCACATTTGTAAAAACTTTGATTTACTGTGCAGCTTATTTATAGCTTACTAACTAACTAAGCGCAGAGTTATAATGGTATTATTATTTTGTTTATCCTACTGCCCTTATCCCAATTATGTTTAGGGTCGGCGCAGTATGTCTTATCCTTTCATATTTCTCTGTCAGACTTCATCTCACAAGTAACAATATTTCTAACCATATCGTCTTTCACACAATCCATCCATCGTTTCCTTGGTCGTCATCTATCTCTACATCCATCCACAACCATGCTCAAGGCCTTCCTTACAATACGTTCCTCATTCTCCCGCATTACATGCCCATACCATAATAGGCGCCTTCGACATAACTTCTTGAGTATTATTATTTTGTTAAGGTGGAAAAAGTAAATAGTAGTAGTAATATGAAAATCTAAAAGTAAGTGTAATGCTTCTATATTTAATAAAGGAATTTGAGTTTGAGTGAAATCAAAAGACTTAATAATTAAAATATAATGAAAATGTTGTAATTTATTGTTTATAATACAATAATAAATATTTTTTTATAATTTATACGTTGTAAAAATTTCTGGTCACACTAAAGTCAATATAGCGTCCAAGAATGAATTTTTAAATGTTTCTTACATGGCGCATTTTTTGCCATAGTCGAGGAAGTAATTACTTATTAACATAGTTGGGATACTTATTAAAAACGTGACCGGACCCTGCACGACGCCTAGGAAAGCGACATTCACTGGAATATTTATTCGACTACTGAAATTTAAATACAGAATGCTATAGCTTTCACCTCTGACAATTTTAATTGCATGTTATTTGAGTATGTATAGAGTAATTAAAATTTCTCTTCATCATTACACAATTATGTATACACAAATAATTTATCATTCCAACGCCAGTCCCGACTCCACCTTCGTTTAGCTCTCATATTTAATGCATTATTTGTATTTTATATATAGTCATTTTTCTTCGAATGTAACATTTTGAATTTATTTATTATCAATATCATTTATAAGTTGGCCGTGCTCAGATAAATACACATATTATATTTATATACATAATTAATCCTTCAAAATCATAAAAGGTCAAACCTGACAAATGCCGATACTGCAAACAATTTGACTGGCAATTCGATGACACAAAGGTCGTCTAAGCGCTAGAGGCGCTTACGGGATTTGAAGCATTCATTTCATATATAATAAGCAATCAATAACGTTTCATAACATGTCTATATTTTGTTTCACTGTTAATAGATAAATATAAAATTATACATACATTATACATACATAATAGTAGAACTTTTATTGCGCGTATTATTAGTGATATACTAATAATACACGCAATAAAAGTTGAAACTTGAAATAAAGCTTTTTGCAAATAAAAAAGTATTATACAAAAAATATATATCAAAACAGTGGCTGCAATGGTGGTTTTAGCCACGAGTAATATTTACTGAAGTAGAAAGTGCACCCAAACTCAAACTCAAACTCAAATATCTTTATTCAATATAGAAGCATTACACTTTCTTATTGATGGTCAATTGAAACACTACCACCGGTTCGGAAAGAAAATACCCTGACCTGAGAAGAACCGGCGAAAGAAACTCAGCGGGTTTTTTTTTTGTTTGTCTTATGTATTATGACCTGACCTCCTTCTCTTTTTTTATTGTTTTTATTGATTTATTAAATATACACGCTTTGTTTATATACTCGTAGACAACGATGTAACAAAAATCCCACTGGTATCCGTACATCGGTATTCGTTGTCAACACTTATACAATAATAATTAAAAAATAAATACAAAATAAAAAAAGACAGGTACATATCAAAACTTAAAATAATATAATTTTATCATATAGATAGATAGGCTGACGGATAAATGGTGGCAACCTAATGGTAAGTAGTCATCTCCGCCCATAGACAACAGAGTTACAAGAAATCACTACTTATACACCTATTTTGGGAATTAGGACCTCTCTGTAGTAACACTAGCTTATACATCATCTACACCGCAATACAACAATACTAAGTTTTGATTGTTGGCGGAATATCTCTTGAGTGGGTGGCATCTACTCAGACGGCCATACACAAATCCATCGAGTAAACCTTTGTGGTGTTTGCTAATAATTATTTACATAATTAAAACTACAAAACTCTAGAAAACATTCGTTTCTAGTTATTGGATTGATAACTTTAAAACAGCATACATAAATCTGGGACGGTCCAATTCGTGTTTTTAATTTGTATTTATAACATCTCGTGCTCGGCGGTAAGGAAAACATCGTGAAAAGATGTACATTTGTCTCATTTTATTGAATTTCTGCCACATTTTTATTTACTCCAATGCGTGCATTGGAGCAGCGTGGTGGAATAATCTTCAAAACCTTTTTTCCTCAAAAGAAGAGAAGGCCTAAACCCAGCAGTGTGAAATTAGCAGGCGTTACTTCGCTTTCCACCGTACATTAACAGAATATTAAAAAATGCCTGGATTCATCACACAAAACGATTCACGAGTAGGACTAAGGTTGTTTTGAACTATCTCTTTCTGAGAAGTTACCTCAAGTTCATTGGCGTCATTGAGAATCCTTCGACGCATGCAGAAAATTCTAAGTCTGTATTTCTTGTCATAATATAAGAACTTAAAAACGTACATGCAATGAGCCATTATCAGTATGTATTATACTATTATTATCAGTAGTTCTTAGTAAGAACTATTGATAATAAGTAAGAGCAATGGTAAGAATTCTTACCATTCCTGGCAGAAGGCTGATCTTGGACAGACAGGCTTGTATGAAAGTCTTACCGCTAACACGCTCATTTACAACGTGATTAATAGAATATACAATACAAAAATTGAGAAATTAATCTCTATGCTAATTTTATTCTGCAACAATCTCAGATAAAGTCATGTTACTTGGATAAAAAATATGAAATGGCAGTTGCACTCAAAATTCCTGGTATTATATTTTTGCGGATTTCGTTTTATTTTACAACTTCCAATAATAATTTCCATCTGAATATACATTACATACTTTATGTGTATAAAGTTGTCTTAAATTTTCGCGATTATTACACATTTAAATAAAACTAGTTATAACGGATTTTGATCGCGTAGATTTTGATCGGGTAGACAGTCGAACAGTCTACCCGTGACCACGAACGCTGTAAAGTGCTCGAAACGTCGGGATGTCCAAAATAATTAATATACGCGATCAAAATCCGTTATAACTAGTTTTATATAAATATACAACACATGTTTTATTTTAGTAGATTTGAGATAAAAATCACATTTTGTTCAAAATTTTATTTGTGTCATGTATGGATTTGAAATAAATACGAAAAACAAAAGCAGAACAAATTTCAAATACAATTTTGGCATAAGCCACAGCTCGGTGTTTGTTTAAAATAATACGTAGAATTTATAACTGAATAACTGTTTATGAGATAGTTAACATTCATTCTGCTTATAACTTTTGAGTTATAAACAGGATGAATGTCCACAGCGTCGCAAGTGGATGATGAATCGTTTGATTATGACGCAAGCTGTAAGCAAGATTCAGACAGCATTGAATGAACGCAAACCTTAATCCTGTAAGGAGACTTCTATTTTCTATCAAGGCCAAAACCAAAATTCATAAACCAAAAACTACCTAAGGTGTTCGTTACTTTAGTAGTGATGTCTATACATATAGGTATATATATATACCTATATGTATGTATACCACTGCCCACTTTAGTTAACCTTTGGGCAGAAGCAGTATTACGCGATGCCCACTTTACTTTTCCTTTGGGCAGAGGCAGTATTACGCGATGCCCACTTTACTTTACCTTTGGGCAGAGGCAGTATTACGCGATGCCCAATTAACTTTACCTTTGGGCAGAGGCAGTATTACGCGATGCCCATTTAACTTTACCTGTGGGCAGAGGCAGTTTACGCAGTACTCATATTATGACATGATGAGATTACGTTTGGCATACTTTCAAACAGGTGGCTTACTTGACACCTTAGCTTTATATTACTGCTTCACCTGTCAGACTTTCATAGTCCGCCATCGTTTGCATTACACATAGACTCATCGCGGTAAATAAAAATGATTAAACTCACCCTCGAATATACCATACTCCTGAGCTGGTTATAGTATACTTTTCATCACGCTACAGTCAATAGGAGCAGAGCAGTGAAGGGAAATGTCAGAAAACGGGAGAAGTTACTCCATATTTTAAGCTTCCGTCGCGTGTACAACCTTTATGGTTAAAGCTACATAGAAATTGTGTATTACGGAAATGTTCTCCATAAAATTATATAAAAAAAAATCCCATGGCAGCCTTTGTCTATCTTTTATGATTGACTCACAACAACACGTGTCACTCCTAATTGCTTAGTAATTCGAAGCTTTCTGATTATATTTGTCTATTCCTGCGTTTATAACACTCTCAATCATCCTAAATTATACAGTATTAACTATTCTATAAACAAAAGAAGCATAGAAATCGGTATAGAAAAACGAAAGTTATTTATGAAATACGCTAATAATAAAGCTATCGCACGTGAATACTAAGTCTATACTACTATATAAATCTCTAGAGTCTGCCTGTACACTTATTTTTGTCGTAATTCGTCATAAGTATTCTTTTTATGATTGACTGACATAATTTTTACCATTTTTGACATTTTTGTCTGTCTGTATGTTCTGCTACAACTCGAGAACAGATGCACCGATCTTTATAAAAATTGGTATACAGGAAGAACATGTGCTTGCGCAAATGATAGGCTATCTATATACAAAAGTGGATGTGTTTGTATGTGTGTCATCAATAAACTGAGAAACTGTTTAATCAATCATTAAGATTAAATGATTAAACAGATTATGCTATCCCTATTGATGTAACCCGCCACCAGGTAGCGCTGCGATATAAATATATCTACACCGTTCAACCGATTGTCATGAAAATGAGTACGTACAAGTATTTTTTCACGGAGAAAGTGATTATTTCATCCGTATCATTAAAATTAACCAACAGATAGCCCTTACGAGTATCACTATGCATTACTACGCCGATCAACCGATAAGTATAAAATATGAAATAAAAAATGCAAATCGTGGATCATCATTGAATCTAATAATTTATATAAATAGAAACCACTATGCCATTGAAGAAACAAAAAAATAGGAACATCAACAATATATGCGCAGTGTCATCCAAAAAAGCTACGAAAACAACACACTAACAATAAATACGTTTACTAACAAATAGAATCCAAATTTCTACTTTGAGAGGTGGCAAAAAAGTTAGTCAACGTAATGATCAAGTTCCAGATCTTCGAACAATCATCTTTATCAAGAGATACTGAAAGAAGAAACCTGACGAGCGAGCCCAACGACTGGATGATCAACGATTAAAATAGACCAAGTAAAGAACTAGAACCAATCTCAATAAATCCCGATGTGATCATTGGTTCAATGAATATAGTATGCCCATATTGTCATGCTATGATGTTTAAAATTAACTGCTGGTATAGTGCTACTCCACTGGCAAAATATATTTAACACAACTGGTTGAACCAGCAGAACCTCTTCTTATCTACGTGACGGGAACTACTGAGGAGTCTGAATATTTCCTTCAGCATATTAGAAATTACAATTCTTGCTTTGAAATGACATCATTAGGAGCAACAAATATTGTACAATACAATAATTTCGCGTCTACGTTGAAAGTGTATCATATGATTTGTTCACTTCTTACAGTATCTAAATAAAATCCAGTTTCTGGACATTTATTCCATTGACAACGTAGAAAAAGATTGATCTTCGATGCATGTTTATGTATATGCTTTATGAAAATAAATGTTTAGTTAAAGATTTTAAAACTGCTCTAGAAGGTGAAACAACAAATATAAATAAATATAAATATGAGACAACATCACATACATTACTCTGATCCCAATGTAAGTAGCTGACGCACTTGTGTTATGGAAATCAGAAGTAACGACGGTACCACAAACACCCAGACCCAAAACAACATAGAAAACTAATGGTAATCTACATCGACTCGGCCGGGAATCGAACCCGGGACCTCAGAGTGGCGTACCCATGAAAACCGGTGTACATACCACTCGACCATGGAGGTCGTCAAAATGATTCAAAGTCATTATTAATGCAGATAGAACGCCATTGAATGCAGAGTATGAAAGGCGTTTTAATGCTGCCGTAGCTCCTGAAGTCACAGCTTGTCGGTACAGTAATTAATACACGAGGTATTGTTATCACTAAGCGACACAAAAACAATCAAGGTGTCGCTGAAACACATCAATCGTATGACAATCATTACGATTATCCAATTATGTTTATGCGAGCAGAAGACGCATATCATCTCGGACTGTATCAAAATATTCTTACGAGAGGCTCTGTGACATCGAAGAGTTAGTTGTATGATTTTTTTTGCTTATCGTATAATGATTGGCGGTAATCAATCCAACCATATTCCGAAGCGTCGTCAACTATTTCAACAATTCATTGTTGACATGTACGCTATGGTCGAGAACGAACGATTAAACTACATTCGATACAACCAATCAAAACTCTGAGCCAAAGAGTACATTTATTTACGAGATATAATGTCGATTGATAAAGTAGCTGCTGATATTGGACAAAGATCTTCGTACAGTGGAAGTCCAAGACATATGCACGAATATGTTCAGGATACTTTGACATCGATATTCGATAGAACCGGAAAAAAGAGGACGTGTTGGTTTGATGCAATCTTTTACAGACTATAGAAATTTAATTAAAAAATTTCATCGTACCTATATAACATCTGCAGCCTATCAATAACATCATTGAAGAACATGAAATAGAGACGAATATTATTTTTTTTTTTTCTTAAGAATTCGTTTAGATCTCACATGTTTTTTTCTCTTTATTTGTTTCTTTATTATTATTTGTACATTGTTGATATGATCAGTAATTAATTACAATTTTTTTCTTCTGCGACTAATACCCAGCGAAGCGGGCGGGTATAGCTAGTTATATTAATAAATTCAATAAGATTTATTATTTTTTGCTGAATATACCTGCGTATATGGCCTATTACCCCCTAAAGAGAATACGTCGAATTACAAGTGAGCCTGTATTTTTGAAGTGAAGGGCAACATCATAACGAAATCCAACCAAATATATGTAAGTATAAGTAGGCTGCATTTCTACCCCATGTGTACCAACCGACATTAGATCAGTGTAATAAAATAAGTTCTATAGTAAGAGCGGAGTGGCATCATGAATTCATGGACAGTGATCAGGACCAATTGCAAGCTGTTACATTAATTTACTTTTTATTTTAAATACGAAATCTGGACGTCTCATTAACGAAATAATGACACTGTTTTATATATTAACACCCACTGGTTCAGCTGAGCTTATCATGTCTATTGCAACACTAAGCACTATTTTGTTACAGATGGTGGGGGAGCACAAATAAATGAAGACAGCTGCGATCCTAGCGAGTTAAAGACCTGCGTAGACATGACACCGAGAACGCCAGTGGGCTTACCTCGCACGAGAGAAGAACTAGATGCCCATTGCCAGTGAGAATAAATGATACTTTTTTATTTATATTAGAATGTCGCATACTTTCTGACAAAATAAGCCTACGGAGAGATTAATTGGGGACACATAAATGACGATTTCGAAACATATGATATATATGCATATGACCCAATGCTGAGTTAAACTTTTCTTCCCCTTGTGGAGAAGTTACATCTCGTCTCAAAATTTGTCATTTCCATACATTTAGGTTCCCTAACAATACTGTAGGCATATTTGATTGTTACACACAAGTTTAAATAGATATCTAAGATGTTATGGCTTATGTGCTCGTAATTTAATTGGCTCAGTCTCTCTTCTCATCGCAAAGCAGCAATAAGTCCAAATCGTTATTATGAATCATATGTTTCATTATTATTTTAAACATATTATTTTTTTGTATATTTACTTAAAATTATAGTGACAAAAAATTATTTAAATTTAAGTATAACTATATATGTAGGTATATATGAAATCAAATAAAAAAATTAATTCAGAAGTAAGGGAAAATATACAAAGGCGGTCTAGTCGATCTCTTTCAGACAACCTTTGGGCATAGAACTCGACTTAGTAGCAGCGTTCAAGTGTACATAACAAGAAGGTATTGATTTAAATAACAATATAGCTAAATAGAATAAAGTAATAAATTCAATTTGTTGGTTCTTTTCAATTAGAAAAAACAAATTGATTGCTTTGATATACATAAAACAAATAAAATTATAATATTATAAGCATCAATATAAAATGTCTGCTCATTAGATTATACAGATCACAAATAAATGTTTTAAAATGTTGATAAAAGTAATTGAAAATAAACTTTGATATATATGTTTATAAGCACCAACTCTCCTATATAACTTAGCATACAAACTTTCATGGCAAATTCTAGACTCCGGCTGCTTCTGAGAATTTCCAAGAGAAAAACCCAATTGTTTTTATCAGTCCAATCTGTTGTTTGTACCTACTCAAGCCTTCCGGATATCCCATCAAACCAACAAGGTAGTTAAGTTGCCTACATAACTTCGAATTATTTAATCTTGGGAGTCACTTATTAGGAATCAGTAGCAGTGTGTAATTATTTATATACTTATGATTACTATGCGGTCACTATGGTGGTACCAAGTTAGGTAAGTGCGAAAGAAATGTTGTGATGGATATTTGTGCGCGTCAGCGTAGCTTCATTCTCTATTCGCGTTACCCGATGGGGTGGAAATATAGAACAGAAAATATAATATTTTTAATTTATCCAATTGTATCCAACGTAAAGAAACAAATTTTATTTCAAAGGACGATTATTATATAAATGTACAATCCACTCCGGAAAAGCAGTTTTTATATAATATTTTTAGAAATATATGTGTTAGTTAAAATTTATTCAAGTAATTAGATTTTTACATATTTTATACAATTGACGCTGAAATTTTAGCCGTATGAACCACTTTTGAGTTATCGCATTTTTTAGTTCTTTTAAAAATTGGTCAAATACAACTTCAAATATCTATTAAAGAAAAGTATCAATTTTAATCTATTTCGAATTTACAAGAAATAACTCTCCTTTCCAAGTTCTCTTCGTGAGGATACTGTAAAACAGGCTGTGTGTGTGCTGTGCTCTGTTACAGAGTTTCTTGGACTTGCTTACCTTAATTAGGCTATGTTACAAAATATTTTACTTATTACTTAGCTATTGAAAAATTTTATTTTAAATTTATTTTGAGTTAGTTTTTTTACATTGGATATAATTTTAAATAAGTTGACAATTGACAATTTGACGCAGGACAAATTGTAATCTAAAAGTTTAACTTCGAAAGATTGCATATATAACTTATATATCTATCGATAGGTATTAAAGCTTATAACGCCAAGTTTCCGACTCCGCAAAGTCAATAAATCTTTCTTGGGGCTTCTAGGTATCCATTTCTATAATAAAATTCCACAGACATTTTTAACTTTGCCGTCTCGTAAATTCAAATCGTTGATAAAAAATACATTGGTGAAAAAGGCGTATTATTCGATACAAGATTTTGTAGATGATAAAAAAGCGTGGAATTAATACCTGTTGACTCCCAGGCAGGATATATTAATTTAATAATTGTATTAACTAACATGACTGTATTTTTTTTTATTGTTGAAAAAGAGTAACTACTGAGTTTCTTGTCGGTTCTTCTCGGTAGAATCTACTTTCCGAACCGGTGGTAGCTTCACTTAATTGTTAAATGACGATTCAAAAGTGCTTGTAAAAGCCCACTTGAATAAAGTATACTTTGACTTTGACTTTGACTACAATATAGTAAAATTAATGCGTTAATTGCAGTCATACTTCACGGTTTACAATATTTCGACAGTTTACAATCTGACGCGATGATACATACAAACATCGTTAGATTATAATCTAACGATGTTTGTAATCTTACGGTGACATATACAAAACCTGCCTCTTAAATCACTCTATCTATTAAAAAAAACCGCTTCAAAATACTCCGTACTCGACTGCATAGAGTCAGTATCTAACTCTTTTATTGGGCAATGTATACGGTTCTACAACACAAATCAAACCTTGGGGATAAAAGGATCGCCTCCTGGCCATTCCTATTCATATTCAAAATAAAGAACCAATGACTCGTTCAATTATTGGTCAACTACTGGCGACGACCCCATAAAACGCGAATCAACTAGAATCACATTAAAAAAACAAACATCCATTTTTATAATGCATTGTATTTTATAATATCTTAGGGCGTATCAGACGGGTATGGCGTGTATGGATGCATGGATCAAACGGTGTCTGCCAACTGACGGTCAGAAATTGGTACAGCAACAAATCGGCGGCGCACGAGCACTAATGCGATTCTTATGTACCAATGAAACAGCGCTACGGAGAGGTAAGATTTTTATAAATGTATGCCATGGTGATTCTTCTTGGTAATTGGTACCACACATCAGATATTCTTTTAGTCCCCAAGGTTGCATTGGTAATGTGACATGTCATGATACGACATATAGTTTCATTGGATACCATCGCAAATGCTCCACTACCCTTGGGAACTAAGAAATAATGTCATGTACCTGGTTTACCCCATTACTTATAAGGCATGTTTTTGAAATTTTCTGTACAGATTTCCTAAAGGAGCCAACATGTTGGGCATTAGTGTCACCGGACTGGTCTCGGTGCGTTGATGAACTGCAGCTCGCTGTGCGCGACATCTCTGAGCGCTCTCACCACATAGTCTACTTCAACAAGAACACGGAATTATGCTGGTAACTCGTCAAATACTTCGAGAATTATATTCAGATCCTTCTTTTACGAATTGCGACGACATCCAGGATGAAGTCAATCATATAGGAATATGATTAAAATTAATTAAAAAAAAAAACAATCAAAATATTAAATCTTGTACTTTTACTTTATTCTATGCAAACTTCATAAGAATTAAAACTTCTTACAATAATACATAGTTAAGCTTATTTAAACGTAATCCCACTGATATGTACCTCCACAAAATATCTCCTTATGACCTCAACGTAGGACTCGATTAGGTCGCAATTCCCAGACTTCACTTTTACGTATTTAACCTATTTAAAAAGAATAGTGAAATTTGAAGTACCTATTCGCTTAATCTTCATTTTCCATCTTTTCAAAGTTATAAAGACATCATAACAATTCGGTAATTAGAATTATTTCTTTATTATATTTACAGATCCTACTTGTTCTTAATCATTTAGCCATTAGCCAAAGAGTAGTAGATATTATATTTTTTAAATAACTATTGTATAATATAGATATAAATTTAGATAATTGTAAACTTTGTTTCTCTGTACAAAAAATGTGATATGTTTAAATTATAATGTGTAATGTTTATTGCAGCACAACATATGACTATATTGAAGCATTTGATTTTCTCTCAGAATTAATTAATGTCAATATTAAAAAAAAATGATAAAACACATTTGTAAAGCGCTTAATTGTTAAATTTATATTTTAATTAGAAAGCATCAAGAACGTCAAAACGCTGTCAAATTGAAAATGTAACTCATAAATGTTTACTATAATAATATAACTATTGGAATCACTTTTATTCTAATTCGAATCGTTTCGCGCGTATTTAGTAACTAGCAGCCCTGTTACCATTTTCTATTAAATGTGTTATTATTTAATAGTAAATAGTAACTATTAACTAATACTAACTATTGAATATTTATTTAATCTAGTTACTGGATTAAAAAATACTTTATGTTTTATTTTAGTGCCCGTGACGCATTCGTCGCATGCGTGGCAATGGCTGGACGAGCTTGTTCCGCCCAAGCTGGAAACCTGCTGCGTCGTATGGCGTGGGTGCTCGCGCAAGACGTAGCCGCTTGCAGCGCCCAGCCCCGCGCGCACTGCGCTGCGTCGCTGCCACCAATCGCGGCGCCGATTCTCACTGCACTATCCGGTGCATTACTTTACCCCCCAAGACTTTAAAACAATAGTTTAATTTATGTAAATAGTGATTTACGTAATGGTGGTTCCTAGGATAATAATAGTTTATTTTAGCGCGTTACACACTGATTATGTTGAGTGTAGATATTCGTAATAAGCTTAAGTAGTTGAAACAAAATCAGATTTAAACTTCGTTTTTAATTTTGTAAAACTAATATATCACGATGATTGTAAAAGGATGGAATATCATAAAAGAAAATTCACCAATTAATCAGCTTTCTTACACATGAAGCTTTAGATATTGAAACTTTTCCATAAGTATACATATTTGTTAAGTCGATTCTTGAATTTAAAGAACAAGGGTGAATATCAATGTACATTTCTTGTAAAATACTTAGATTTTGTCAATTTTATTATTCTGTATATAAATAAGCCAACTTTGTATAAATGTTAATAATTCAGTAAGATAAATTATTTTTGGATAATTAATTAATAAAAAAAATGTAATTCTGAAGGAAATATAACCGATTTTTTATCAATTATTATAAGTACTTACATATAACTAAATTTAATAAGACAACTTGTAAAAACCGAAATTCTTTTTTGTTATTTTATTCTTTTCATTTCAAAGGGTGTTTTTCTGTTTAACTGTCTTGTCAAAAATATAATATAAATAGCAAAACAAATTCAAATCATATTTTCCAAATGAAATGAAACATTAATTGGAATTTCAATATATTTTGTGTTAATAAAAAACTAAACCAAATGTTCAGTTGATGCCTTAAACCATTAATAAACGAATTGTATAGTAATGTTATTTTGTTTCTAAATTTGAAATAGCTTATCCAATACTAAAACCCATTAAGTTTGCAAATGAATTTAATATTTTGGTATAGTATAAAGTAATTAGCGTCCTGCTGCTGTCCTTTGAGGAAAAGGTTTGGAGCTTATTGCTTAATATGCTCCAACGCAATCGCTGGGTAAACAAGTAACGGATTTTCATGTTTTTTACTATTGCAGCTGAGATAACTTATGAATGTCAATTAAACGCCAAAGGAAAACCAAACTCTTACTTCGTATAGGTAATAGATATTACAAATAAATTTCTCACATAAACAAAATGGATTCACAACGGAATACGAAAGAGCATTTTGTGCAATATATTTACAAAAACTAGGTACCTATTTTCAAAATAAAATACGTGAATATATATTTTCTTCTTTCGGTAACTTTTTAACTAATATGACACCTTCTGAACATAAAGAATATAAAATGGACGAAGACCTGTCAGTACTTCAGACTCTTTAAAAAATAACCATTGAGCACGTCGTACAATTATAAATAATGGACCTAAACTTCTACATAATTCCACGAACAAAAAAAATTATACGTAACGAAATGAACTGCATACCTCGTCCAAACTTTAATATTTAAATATTGTAAAAGTAAAAAGTAAAATAATGAAATATCCAAAATTCGACCACATACAACAATGAGACCTTTTCATTTTGAATTATAAAATATGAATATTTTTCTATTTAAATATTCTATTATATTAAAGGCCGGCAACGCACCTACAATCCCCATGGTTTTGCAAATGTCCATGGTCAGTGGTAGTCACTTTCCATAAGGTGAGCCTCCTCCTCGTTTGCCACCTTTGTCATAAAATAAAAAAAGATAATTCTTCAAAAATTTGGTCCAAACTTGGTACAAATAAACAAAAATTTTAGCAAAAAGAAAAACCGACTTCGAACTAAACACTATTTTAAAACAAATAAAAATGCACTAAAAAGTAATAAAAATAATTGCATATTTAACATATTTTTAGAGTCCTCCTAGGTAAAATGAAATGAAAAACTATTTAATTTCCTATAAACACTTAAATGACTCACCTCTATTTGTACTGTACCTCAGAATTGTTCCGTTCCCTTCCGTTCCGTTACTTTGTCATGGATTCTATGCTCAGAACCTTACCAAACTTTCACCAAACTACCCTTAGAGTATAAGTCCTTTATAATAAAAAAAGAATCATCAAAATTAGTTGGCACAATTTTGAGTTATTCATCTATTTGTCGCGCATATACATAAAGCAAATTTAAGACTTATATCGTTTTCATAGGGACCATCATCGGAAAAGGATAAAATTAAAATGTGACCCACTATGAGAAGCACTACCTTTCAAACAAAAAAAAAATATCAAAATCGTTCCAATCAGTGAAAAGTTATGAGGTAACAAACATAAAAAAAATATATAGACGAATTGATAACCTCCTCCTTTTTGAAGTCGGTTGAAAAGAATGGTGCTTGCCTAGACTAAAGTATCAGAAATCGGTTAAGATTACGAATCACGACGATCACAAACTTCTAGGAATTATGGAATACATACCTATATATATTTTGCTGGAAATTCTTCAAATAAAATCAGCACAGTTATTATATTTATATATTTTGTAAATTAAAGTACATATATATTTCATTTTTTATTTTTTATTTTTTAGCCCGTCATTAAACAGTGTTTGTTTTTTTTCACTATGAATGAATATAATTAAAGGATTTTTCGATCGTATTAAATGAAGAGATTTACCAATCATCATTGAATTAATATTTTACAGTTAAATTTTATATATATCATGAAAAACGATAATAAATAAATACTTTTAATTTGAATAATTTCCTATAAACACTTAAATTGTTATATAGTTTATAAAATTAAAAGTAGTACCAATTTGAAAAGTAGAATCTGCCGAGAAAAATCGCACAAAATATAGATAAGTATAATTACCTATACATTTAATAATATGAAGTACAATTATATTTTACTTATTTATATCTGTCCATGAATATCAGGTGTATTTAATGAAAAACGGAATTAAGTTTAAGATCAGTATAATCACTATAAGAGCGTAATATGAAGAGAGAGAGTAACAAAAAACTGTGTCGGTAGGCATAAAATAAATCTAGAAATATTAATAAATATGAGCAATTAAAATCTCGGTGAACAGTAATATTGCTATTGTAATTTTGACAGGAGTTATTAAATCAACGAATATAAAAGAAACAAACTAAATGTTATATGATTTTTAGACAATATCAATGTGATGGAAATTTGATGTTGTCAAGTTAATTTCGCCTGTTTAAAGATTTTTGACGTGAATTTCATCTAAATTAACTGTTCTGTATTTTATACGTTTTTATTACAGAAAATACACATAATGTTGTTAATTTACTTTGACGCTTTCTAGAGCTGCTTTGCGATAAACCGAATAGAACACAATTAACTGCATGATCGCTATACCGGTAATGTATTTTAGAATTCGATATAGTATACACACTAATTTTAATGAGCTCCTGCAAATTGCATTCAGCGGACGTATTCAACATTTTGAATGTTCATTAATTCAACTATTAAGTATTACTACTTGTATCACTGGAGCTCTGTATGGTATAATAAATGAATTTAAATTTAAACCGAATACAATTATTAAATTTCGTTACATAAAATTGAAGTAAGCAGGTACATCCTACACTCTACTTGGTTTAAGATTGCGTAAATAATGATCAAAAATAACAATATAACAATTAAGATTTATTAATAAGTAGGTACATAGTATTCTAGTGGCCTTAATTAACATAATTAATAATTGACGCCAAATTACCACACATAAGAGTCGAGATGGCCCAGTGGTTAGAACGCGTGCATCTTAACCGATGATTGCGGGTTCAAACCTAGGCAAGCACCGCTGATTCATGTGCTTAATGTCTTTATAATTCATCTCGTGCTCAGCGGTGAAGGAAAACATCGTGAGGAAACCTGCATGTGACAAATTTCATAGAAATTCTGCCACATGTGTATTCCACCAGCCCGCATTGGAACAGCGTGGTGGAATATGCTCCAAACCTTCTCCTCAAAGGGAGAGGAGGCCTTTAGCCCAGCAGTGGGAATTCACAGGCTGTTTTTGTTTGTTGTTGTTTGTTAAGAAGTAGCTCAGTCTGTCTGTTTCACTTTCACGTCTTACCATTGACAAGATAAGAAAGGACAGGCTTTTTATAAATATAACCTATGATCACTCAATTCGCTATACGTTTCATTTTCCATGCAGCAACATAATTATTTCTGACAACTGATATCAACGTACCAAGTATTTAAATTCTCTCCTGAAGGAGTAAATACATTTAATTCAGAAATATGTAATACTTCTTCATAGTCTTGTTAATGCGTATATTAGCATATCCCATCAATCAGCTAAAGGGAGCAAAGTCATCACAATTTATTTGGTAAGCGCTAATATGAGTTCGCTAATTATCCACATATTAAGATCAAAGTAAAGTATTTTTTCGGATTGAAAATATTGAAAAAATCAATGCGCAGCCCTGGTTTTTTGCTTCGTAGCTGTAGTAAGAATTATGTTTCGTTATAAGAAAGCTTTAAATCCACTTTTATAAATTTTTATTTTTTATATTATTTATTATTATTTTATAATTATAAAACGTTTTATACACCCACTTTTGTAGACTAGCCGAATTATTCGTTTAAAGAACAATAACAGGTTTATTAAGATGTAGAATATATTTTTATTCAAATTTACACCTGTAGTTATTTACCAAAAACTTTTTTGTACCTCTCGTATTTATCAAATAACACAAAAATTTAAGCATAAATAAAATATTAAATAAGTTCATATTTCTATGAAGTTTCACTTTAATAAAGAGTCTAAAGAAGCGTCACATCTTTCTTGGCATTTCATAAATATACCATATTTTATTTTTCTGAAACATTTAAACAATTAGGTATAATATTGTATACTTTTTAGATTTCGCTGGTTGTGAGGTATTATTGATTTAGTCACATCTTCGAATTAATAGTTACACAGATGCAAATAAATATAAATTTATGATCGCAACAAAATTGTGTCCATGTTATTAACACCTGGTTAATAAATTCAAACTTGGTGCCGCACATTTTATTAAGGATTTAATTAAAGTTTCCGCATGAAATATGTTTATAGCGACGGTAATTTTTGAGTAAAATATTGTTATAAAATATTCGAGGTATAAAAAAACCTGAAGCCTCTGAGGAATATGAATATTATCAAGTGCTATTTTTTTGCTATCAATTAAATACAATCGTACTTTTTAATATTAACCAACCTATCCATGCACCTGTACGTACGATGTATGTATAAAAATATCTTAGAATATGAAAGATTAATTAAAGTCGTTCCTAAATTTTTTACCTAATATTAATCATGGTCACACTTAGATATTTATAAATGAAAAACATTAGGATGTTGACTTTTCTTAAACATATTTGGGACCTACAAACTCATAAAATCCTATGATGAATAAAACCTTAATGGCGATTTTTATATTCACTGCGTAGGCATGTTTTATTTAGTTACTTTATATCTGACTTGTTTCAGTTTTTGGTTTCGGATAGGTGTAGCGGTTAATATTTCTTACTTACTAAACATCAGTAGATTTTAATATAATCGTGGCCCCACACTGAGACTATATATGTTTTAAATTTTAATTATTATTCTAAATATTTTTTTACAGGAAACAAACAGTACAATAAAACTGAAAACACAATAAAATAATAAATAAACCAATCCAATTTTAAATTATCAAACACAAATCAGAAGCAAATTATTAAGAAAATAAATACTACAGTAGCTACATAAAGAATTAAAAAAAAAATTTAATATTATCCTATTTAAAAGTACATACATATACATATTTATAATAAAGGTTAAATAATTCTTACTATTACACTATTTTTTTCTGTTTAATACACCTACATTAATTTTCTATTTATGCACAAATGCACACTTTTTGACAGACATGGATTTGAAAATAATTAGATAAGCTACCCCAGACCCTTAGCATTTAAAAGATTTACCGCAATCCATTGATTAGTGAGAACACAGTCTCGGCGACTCTGATGTCGCGATTATGTATAGATGACTTGAGATTTAAGAATGTCCTTTTCTGAGGCACCCAACACTCGTTGTTATTCGTAAGACGCCAAGTATTGTAGTGACTTCATGGCTTGCGTCTTACAGTTCAACTAGTAATCTAGTAATAAGTAAGGCAAAGCGACGTGTCTTCTCCCGTGCCTGACCGTACCAGGCACCGTGCCGTCCGTCGCCGTACCAGGCAACGGGGCGTTCCACGCCGTACCAGGTACCGTGCGTAGATTGCGCACTATTATAAGCGGAGCGGATTTATTCATCTGCTTAAGTCACACCTTAGATTATTGGGTTGGGTTTAAAGATCTTTATTTCTCAAAAAGATTTACAAGAAAATCACTTACATGAGAAACAAATAAACAAAAATACAAAAAAAATTGTTGGGACAAAACGGAAATAACTGGACACTTACTATATTACATAAATCATAGTATTTAAATATTTAAGTGTAGGGCGAAATAATGTAGTTATAAAAATATTGTGTGGGTAGAAATGAAATAATATAGTCTGAACAGCACGACTCATTCGACGTCTTTGCGACCGTCGTGTTTGTTGCGATATAAAACTAGATGTGCCACAACTTATATTTTTATTTTAATAATTTAGTTTAACTATGTCCTTTTTTAGTTTATATATTGGTTTTTCATTTTATTTATTTTTCATATTACTTTATAAAAGTATTAATGTATTATTTTGATTTATTTTAATATATTTTTTTATTTTTATTTTAGTTATTAATTACTTTAACTTTATTTTGAATGTAGTATTTAAGTAGTCTTTTAAACGTCAAAGCTGATTTGGTATCCTTAATATCCTTCGGCAACTAGTTATATAGCTTAGCACCTGTGTACAAAATGTTTTGTTTGCCATGATTTGTTGTTGGTGCACGTAATATTAGGTCATTCGCATTTCTTAATTTAATTTTTTGTATTTGATGTTTTTTAGTAAAAGTAATTTGAGTATGTATGTCTCTATTTAAAATTTTACGTACTAAAATGCAAGTTTTATATATATACTAGCTGACCCGGCAAACTTCGTACTGCCACAATCGAAATACTTAAATAGTCCAAATGTGATGAGCATAGAAACCATTGCACGCAGCGACACTGGTGATCTAACAGTAACAATAAATAACTTATACTTACATTAAAAGCGACCCTATCTATATTTTTTTCTATATTTTCAATGACACAGGAATCATGAGGTTGTGTGATAAATTAACATGTCGCTATAATTAAGTCCTTACAACATAAAGTTTGCAAGACCATTTATTGTAAACTGGCCACACCATAAGTTTTAATTTGAAACTCATTTGCAATACAAATCAATATAATATCACTAAATACAACACAGATAAATAATATAGGTGGTTAAGTTTTATTATGGTGATGTTGCTTATAATATTTTGAAAATATTGTCTGATTTATATTGCTCATAAATAGTCACGTTACAACAATTAGATACTTACATAAATTAAAATTTTAACAAAAATAAAAACCGACTTCAAACAAAACAATATTTTAAAACAAACTAATATGCACTAAAAAGTACTAAAAATAATTGCGTATTCAAAATATTTATCAGAGTCCTCTTAAGTAAAATAAAATGAAAAGCATTAGAGTACTCAAAAGTCGATTTACGATTATATTAACGTACTTACAATTATTGTTAATGTTGTAATTGTTATCGAGTCAGTATATTATCTTATAAAACCAAGCCAGCCAAGAGCTGACACCGACTCCAAATATGACGACCTCCGTGGTCGGGTGGTGTGTACACCGGTTTTCATGGGTACGCCACTCCGCGGTTCCGGGTTCGATTCCCGGCCGAGTCGATGTAGATTATCATTCGTTTTCTACGTTGTCTTGGATCTGGATGTTTGTGGTACAGTATTTACTTCTGACTTTCCATAACACAGTGCTTTAGCTACTTACATTGGGATCAGAGTAATGCATGTGATGTTGTCTCATATTTATTTATTTAATTGACCTTAGTAAAAAACCTTTGCAATAGAGCTAATGTATGTCGTACATCATAAGGTCACACATCATGTTGAAATGCAGCAACGAACGTAAGCCCATTTAAATTTTACTAAGGACAATAACCCACCTACCGCACTCTCGCTGTAAGCTTTTTAGGAGTTGCATTGATTATCATATTCGACTATGACTTGTTGTTGTTGACTTGTATTACTTGAACACGTTACGAAAGGTAACTCAAATGTCCAAATAACCCATATAAGTTTCCACCGAGTATCGCTAACGTGTTCCTCAGAATTGAAGAGTTTCGTTACTTTGGATCCAATGCTCAGAATCTAACCAAACTTTCACCACTTAAGAGATAACA
This sequence comes from Vanessa cardui, assembly GCF_905220365.1. Classification (NCBI taxonomy): domain Eukaryota; kingdom Metazoa; phylum Arthropoda; class Insecta; order Lepidoptera; family Nymphalidae; genus Vanessa; species Vanessa cardui. Next base: position 3,934,284 of record NC_061125.1, read on the forward strand.
GTACCCTTGAAGTATACCTTTTCTACTAAAAAAAGAATCATCAAAATTGCTTGCGTGATTTTGAGTTATTTACCTATTTATTATCGCACATGCATACTACAAATTTAAGACTTATGTGGTTTTTATATGGATACCATCATCAGAATTGGATAATATTAAAATGGGACCACACGGGACTACAGTTTCACTGCGTGTAATGGTTTAACGTGACAACGTGAAATAACTCTGGATCAAGAGTTTGATCTTGAGTTTCAGCTGATATAACGTTATCAATTTGATCCGGAGTTATTTTAAGGAACTGGCAAATTAATACATTTGCATTAGGGAATCCCTTCTTTTGCTATTCAATGGAGTACATATGGCACCTCTCCAAATATACATAATTTTACAGTTAAATCTATAAGTGCTTTCAATTTTTGCCGAAAAACACGTTCTGTTATTTTATGACGATCAGTTGTCGACTGTTCTTCAAATAAATTGTTTTTTATATCATCCCACTGCGAATTACATGTAAATGTAATGAACAGATCCGGTCGACCATTATACGATTATGTCGACCACATAAGAAATTGCGTCTTGTGCATATTCGTTCATATGCCGTGGGCAACTAATGAACGAAGATGGCAATATAGTCAATCGCCCGATGTCATTTGCATTAGCATCATTCGCTATCGCATCTTGCAAATTAATATATTCTTCGGATCTTAACTTTTGCTTGGTTAACGATTAAAATTAAGATGGTCAGTTTCTATTTTGGCATGCATGTCAACGATGTACTGATGATATAGTTTACCATATCTGGAGATATAATTTTGTGCTAGTGGTCGAACCATCAATCGATACGAATAAAAATTCATGGCACTAACCTTTTTTCCGCATATTTAGACATGAAAATAAATGCACACGCTATACGTTCAAATGTTCTTTTTTTTTTTGAAAATAATAAATTGACATTATTCTTGGATGAATGTACGAATTTTTAATTAATATTTACTTTAATTTGACAGCACAATTCCCCGTCTAAAAAATGTCCATTAACAAAATGACCCGCCATTTATTGAATTCATTTGTTACAAAAAATGTGATAAATGAAGAACCACTCGACCGATTTTGTGCAAACTTCACATAAACCATCTACTAAATAGTCCGAACAACCCCTGAAAATTTGGTTAGGATAGGTGAGCCCGTTCTTGACTTATAAATTGATATCGAAAACGCCACTTATTTTTATATATATGAATTCGAAAAATTGATGTAACGATGATGTAAATAATGCAAAATAAATTTTAAAACATCAATGTTTTATTGTCTAACATCGATAATCATAGAAAATCAATGATAATCCTCTAATAAATATATTTCTAAGGAAAAACAATTTTGTTATTTTTATTATATTCTTAGCATTTTTATCATACTTACTCACCTTCTAAACCTTCCCTGGACTTCCACAAATAATTCAAGACCAAAATTAGCCAAATCGGTCCAGCCGTTCTCGAGTTTTAGCGAGACTAACGCACAGCAATTCATTTTTATATATATAGATAAGATTGATTTATGCTCATGATTTTTGTTTCTTTAAAGATTTTATATGTTGGTGTTAAGTAGTTATAGCTGAATAGTCTTTTAATTAATTTGTTTTGTGCCGTTTGTAACGAATTTATATGAGTTTTAGCAGCAGTTCCCCAAACTTCAACAAGGTAGTCTAAGTGAGGCTTGACAAGAGAATTATAAATAGTAAATCGTACTCGTTGTGGAAGACATCGAACTATGCCTCGCAATGCTCCCATGAGAGAGACAAGTTTAGTTTTTATTTTATCCAAATGAAGTTTCCACGTCATGCCACTGTCCAAAATAAGCCCTAAATATTTTTCACTATAAACTCTTTTAATAGCAATATTATTAATAACAAGAGGCGTAAATGGAGGTATTTTTTTGTTTTTGGCTGCAAATATAATGAAATTAGTTTTCGAGATATTTATAGTCAGAAGATTAGATTGAAACCACGCATTTAATACATCAAGATCACTCTGAGCATCAACCAAGATTGAATTTATAGTACTCCCAAAATAAAACAAACACGTATCATCTGCATATAGGGTTACATCACCCTTCAAACCAATATCTTTTATACTATTTATGTAAATGAGAAACAAAAGGGGGCCCAAAATTGATCCTTGGGGTACATACGTCAAAGAACTAACATAACTATGTGATTGGCCTATTTTAACTAATTGTTTGAAAATTTGTAGTGCAGAATCCGTGAGACCAATCTGGATTAATTTTTCGATAAGTAAATCATGGCTAACCGTATCAAATGCCTTTTTTAAATCTATAAAAATACCCAAGCCTATTTGTTTACTATCAATACTAATCTTTAGCTTAGTCACTATATCTGTTGCTGCTGAAAGTGTATTTGATTTGGGCCGAAAACCGTATTGTTTATCATAAAGGAAATTTAAAGATCTTAAATACACCTCTAACCTGTTGTGAAGAATCCTCTCGAAAATTTTTGAAATAATAGGTAGAACCGAAATAGGACGGTAGTTTCCAGGGTCCGATTTGACGCCTGATTTATAAATGGGTGATACTTTTGCAATTTTTAATAAATCAGGGAATTTACCGTCTTTGAAAGAGGAGTTAATACAGTCCGTAAGCTCTTCTAAAATAGCGTTTTTAATACATTTAATTGATTTAACACTTATACCATCGATGATGGTGTTTGGGTCCAAGTTGTCAATTATTCTAGCTACTTCCTGTTTGTTTGTTGGGGATATTTTATTTAAAGTTTTTGAGCCGTCGTATAATTGTTTATTAAAATTAAATTTACGCGAGACTGTTGAGGGAATCTGCTTAGCCAGACTTGGGCCCACATTAGAGAAAAACTTATTAAAATGATCACAGATATCTTTGAGTTTAGTTACAACGCCTTCTTTTATGTGTAATTTACTTGGCACCGCGACTTCTTTGATTTTATTATTAGATAAGCTATTTATTAGGTGCCACATTTTAGCTGGTTTGTTCTTGCAGTTATCAAAAGATCTCAAATAGTATGTTCTTTTAGCATGCTGTATACTAGCTGCTACTTGTTTACTTTTCGTTTTGTATTTATCTTTTATTATATTATTTTCAGGGTCTGTTTTATTTTGATACCAAAGTATACTTCTTATATTAATTACATTCAATATATCTTTGCAAATCCAGTCTTGTTTAGGAGGATTGATTATTTTAGTTTTTATAGTTTTACTTTTCATAATACAATATTTTATTTTCTCTTCTAGTAGGCCATATTGGCCATACGAGATTTCCTCATTATTACCTTGATGATCTTTTATGGTATTCTGTAGTTTGTCATAATTTATTACTTCGTAAGATACTATTTTGCTAGGAATTGATTTGTTTGGAGCTGTTTGTGATCCGACAAAGGGGTGTCCACGATTTCCAAGTGAAAATTGTTGTTAGGTATATTAGAAATCACGTGATCAATTATTGTTTTTGTCGTAGACGTCTTTCTTGTTGAGTATCTCTCGTCAATTCTATTTATAACCTTGAATCCATTTTCATGTAATACTTCACAATATAATTTCGTTGGTCGATCTGTGTTTAATAAATTAATATTGTAATCTCCAAAAATTATTCCCCTTTTAATTTTATGCAATTTGGCAGAGTAAAATTCTAAAAATTCATTTAAATTTGCACAGTCCGGTTTCCTGTATACGGCTCCAATATCTAAGGCTAGACTATCAACATGAATTTTCACAAAGTTGTTATCCCCAGTAGACTGCTCTTCGACAAAATTATGAGTAAGATTGTCTTGAACAAATATGGATACACCGCCACCTCTTGCCTTGGTCCTATAACTGTAGTAGTGAAAGTATCCTGGAATTAGGATTCTCTTAGCCTCTTCTTCAGTTTTAATCCATGTCTCTGATAATATAATTATATGTACAGTATATTTCATTGATTTAAGAATACATTTTAATTCATCCATTTTTCCTGGCTTTATTATACTACGTACATTAGCATACAAAAATCTTAAGGACTTTTTACTCATTTCAATAGATTCATAATTTGTAACAGTTTCATAAGTAGTAGTAGGAATAGCTTCGATGTCGTCTTCGTGTGTAATTTTCTTGTTAGGATTTAGTTTTTTGGGAGTATTTTTTGAATTTTAGGTGTACCATTCACATATTTAATTGTAATATTTTTCTCGCCATTGCTCATTCGACGCTTCATTTCTTCTTTTAGTTTTTTCATATTGGCTTGTTGTAATGGTGTTTGGTCTGAAAATAGCATTATTGAGTCGAATTTAATATTTTTACGATTACGTAATATGGAAAGTGCAGTATCTCGCGTTTGGTAGATAACTTTGATTGGACGATTTTTGGTTGGTTTAAATTTTCCTAGTCTAATAATATTCACAGGTTCTGGACTGTTAGGGTCAGCAGTCCTTGTTATTCGTAAAACTTCAACTTTATCTGCGTTTTTCCTATCTTCTATGTTTTCAGCATGTTGCTCTGGTAGTCCACAGATTATTATGTTTTTACTTCTTAACTTGCGTTCTTTTATTTCCTCCAGTGTAGACTCCAGGGAGTAAATAGGTGTATGCAACCCCTGAATACTTTTAAAATGAGCGACATCACACTCGAGTGCTTCTAATTTTTCTTCTGTTTTCGCCTGTTTCGTTTTTAAGTTCACCACTTCAGATCGAACAATACTTTGCTCATCAGATAGTTTTTTAGTTATATCCTTAATGTAATTAATTTCTGATTTAATTTCCTGTACATCCAGTGATACTTTTTCTATGAAATCTTTTTGACTTGAAGTAAGTGTCTTTAGCATTGCCATCACTTGCGTCATTTGTTTCCCTAGATCCGCAACATCATTTTGCATTAGTTCAAGGTTTTCACCATCCGCCATATGCTTCCTTTTATTACGAAGAGTAATCCTTATGTTGTCGCCTTGTTCATATACTTTATCAACATTGGTTAGATTTGGTTGCGAGTCACTTCGTCCATACAGGCCACTTCCAGTTGGCGAGCGCAGCGTAGTACTCATGGTGATCTTTGTTAACTGATACAGAAACAGTACTCACAGTTTATTTTTTGCACACGGCTGTTGCAATGAGAGAGACCAAAAATAAGTGGCCGTCTTGTTTTACCGAAGTGGTGAAGAGCGGTTACGGTAAGTAGCGCTCGCTTTATCCGAGATCTCAACGTACAAGTGTCACACACAACTTCTTCCAATTTTACACATAAATCTATGCTCATAAGCAGCTAATTTGTTTGTTCCTTTTGTAACTTTTAGGAAATAAAATTACAAAGACGTCCACTCCGTTTGAACCCAACGCAACAACTCATATTAATAAATAAAATAATTATTATATAGTTATATTATATTAATATAGTAATTTTATTTATTAATATCAATATTAATAAATAAAATTACATGACATAAATATATGGTAATATACTTTCTAACAGTATAATTTGTTTCAACAGATAAATTTATGCTTTATCATAGCTTAATCCATCCAGGGAATGATTTTTATGTCGAATAGTCAAATAGGAAAATAAAAAAAATATATATTTAAATTTTTATTCACAGTAACTGATACAATAAAAAATCTTAAAAAATAAGAGGATATTTTATATAGGCATAAGTTTTTGAACTATTTAACGTGTGGTTTAATGGCGTCGAAACGGCAGTCACTGTGTTCTTTGCTTATAATTTATTTGCTTTTAATAGACTTGCGCTAATCTGTCAGATCTAATATGAAACTAGTTTTAGAACTAGATAGACCGATAATGATAACAATATTCATAATATTTAAAGGATTCTTGCATCTGAATATGATATAAATATATTTTTTCAAATAACCATTAATATTCCAACAAGCCGAAATGATTCTATACATTCTCTTTATTACTGACTCGTTTCGACACAACAGATATTTGTGTATAATTTAACTTAGTTTAGGAACAGTAGTACCTATTCTAAATTTAAATGACTAAATTTGTCACATATGTATTTTTTGGAAACGAAACTTCTTTTGGCACGTTATGAAAAAATAAGGAGACGCGCGCGATTAGTGGAAACCCGTGGGCTAAAACTACATCATTTAATATTAGTTAATTTACATATTATCGAGTCAAGAACATTGAACTATAGGGGCCTACTTTTATCAGTTCAGATTGTGGCGGGAATCTTTTATACCTAATAAAGAAAACACAATTTTAAAGATACTTACTCGGATATTATTGCAAACCTTTTTTACAGATACACACACCTCGTATATTGTTGTACACGTTTTATATTTTTAAGAACAAATGCAATTTTACAAGTTTTCCACAATTACCACCAAAGATGAACTGCCGAAGTTGACGCCATCATGATAATCCTTTTAACTCCCGCACAATGAGAGAAAATTGGCCGAAACCGGAAGTTTGTCTTTGTTATTACTATTTACAAAAAAAAAAAAACATTAGTTACTTGTAGATTATTTATCACGTATTGTGTATATTATTCTAAATATTTAATAGATAATTTTACAATTGTTAACACATGCATGTTAACTATAATTTCCATTGTTTAACAGAACGTCAAAAAATTATGTATTTTTTATCCAAGGGAAAGCTGTAAAAATAAAAAGTCACTAATACTTTAAGGAAGACAATTTAACTCGGCAAGCGTTTTCAATGTGGTAGTGGAATTTCGGATAAGCCATTAATAATCCCATTATAATACTAGAAAAAATTGATGTGTTAAAATAATCTCTCCAATTTTGTTATAGCTATACCTTTTTTATGTTAATTAATTTTTATTATTCTTGTATTTAGTTGTTAATTTTAGTTAATTTTGCCAAGGAATTCACTTAAACATTTAGACATAATATTTTTGCTTTGCGTTTTCATTTTATTCAATTTAAACATACTGTGTACGAAATGTATACTATTAACATTCTATAATTAAACTTTTTTTCTATTCATAGCTTTGGAACTATTTACCGTCAGGCCTATTTACCAGTCCGCCCTACCAATACAAATAAAGAAGAACTTATACAAAATAATGACGTCTAATAAGCAAACATAATTCATCAAAAGTCGTCAGCTTATTCAAACAATTTTTCGTGAATGTTTTCAGTTTCAATAATATAATTACCATAATGTTTGTTGTCGTCATATGTTATATTACAAATACTTATAACATAATATAATATATGAAAATAATAAAATAAAGCAGATTACTCTAAAATTAATTGAACCACTAATTGGAAGAAGGGAATAAACGCCACTTTTATACACTTTTAGATTCTTTAGACGTAGGGCTAAATATTATACATGTAAGGTAGGTCTGTCGGTGAATAAATAAGGATTGATATTTTTTTAATAATTATTGATGTCTTATATAAGTTTATAAGTTGAAAGCAAAAAGTTATGAAGTTTTTTTTATTATCTCCGTTCCTATTTTTTGGATTTATTCCCTTCTTCTAATTGGTGGTTCACTTATAATAAATTCATACCTTACTTATTAATCTTGTATCGTAGATCAAAACCAAATTTACGCAAGTTACGCAAATTATTTCCCAGTATTATATTATTTCCCAGTATTTATGCGTCCGCGGTGTGGTTTAATCAATCAATCCCTTAACCCGTGTCGCGAGAGCCAAGTAAGGGGATTTTCGTTAAACGAATATTGTTTTATTCGTAATAATCATTCATGGTAACGGGTAGGTACATAATACTTAGCGGAAGAACTTTTTATTTATCATTAATAAATAATCTGATATAATAATTTGATATATAAAGTTGTCGGACTGGTAAATGGGCCTCCTTATGGAAAAGGGTCATCAGAAGCCTTAGACATTGGCGCTACAAGAAATATTAATCGTTCCATACAATGCCGATGCGCCACCAACGTTTATAGCTAAGACGTTAAGGTTAAGCCCAAGGTGCCTTTGGTTCGCTGGTTAAAGCATCCATCAATCTGGAACACAATAATACTAAATTTAGTTGCTCCGCGGAATATACAATATAATATGCATATATCTATTGAGCGAATGGTACTTACCCAGACGGGTTTACACAAAGCCCTGCCACAAAGGGACGTGTAATAAAAATAAACAATTACTCTCACATTTCATGTCACGTTCTGGTTTAGATGAGTTATTTTATGCTAATTAGCGTTTTCTATTTAGCCTATATATATATTATTAACTATATGGAGTATTAAACATTCTAACCACTAAACCAAGAGTCAAATTTCAACGAACTACACTAAACATTTTCGTATAAATAAGCTCCTTAAACAAATGGAGCCATCTAGGTTTTGTCGAAATAAATTTGGTCTGAAAGTATGCGTAAACAAATCTCAAATCCGAGGAGGAGAAATTATGGCGAAAGATTCTGTCAACGAAATAAAAATGTGTTATACAATTATAATACAGAATAAAATATCGATAGTGGATGAAGAGACGTTAGTGCGGATTTGTACGTCATCATTCTCGAGCGAAGAAATCAAGAACTCGAAATCATTGCTGTTTGATTCGATACCTACGGATAGAATAAAAATAAATCGTAAAAACAAAGGAAAAGGGGAGAGAGATCTGTATGATATTATAAACTTGTTTAAGGCGACTGAACCTGACATTATTCCAGTGTTCGTAGCTCGTCAATTGGAAAAGTTACCGCCGATTTTCAACCGACTTCCAAAAGGAGGAGGTTATCAATTCGTCTGTATTTTTTTTTTTTTTTTTTTTTTTTTTTTTTTTTTTTATGTTTGTTACCTCATAACTTTTTACTGGGTGGACCGATTTTGATAATTTTTTTTTTGTTTGAAAGGTAGTGCTTCCCGTGGGGTCCCATTTTTTTTATTTTTTTTTCCGATGATGGTATCCATGTGAAAACGACATAAGTCTTAAATTTGCATTATGTATATGCGCGACAAATAGGTGAATAACTGAAAATCACATTAACCAATTTTGATAATTCTTTTTTTACTATAAAATATATACTTCAAGGGTAATTTGGTGAAAGTTTGATAAGGTTCTGAGCACAGGATCCATGACAAAGTAACGGAACGGAAGGGAACGGAACAATTCTGAGGAGCACGTTAGCGATACTCGGTCGAATCTTTTATTTATAGGTTATTTGGATATTTGATTCACCTTCCGTAATGTGGTTATGTTTATGTAATTATCATAGTCAAATATTATAATTAACTAGCTACCCACCCCGGCTTCGCACGGGTGCAATACTGATACTACAGAATTTGTGTGTTTACGACATCACATCGCAAACTTCTAAAATTATCAGTGTTTCTTTACTATATTGTTCATGTATTATGTACACAAACCTTTTAAAAAAAACCGCATCAAAATCCGTTGCGTAGATTTAAAGATATAGGGACAGAGAAAGCGACTTTGTTTTATACTATGTAGTGATGGACTCCTATACGGCTCGCAGTTAGGGTGCGATATGGGGCAGAATTTCTTACTATCTTTAATCAAATTTTGTGTATGTGATGTGATGTCATATGATGTACGAAATATAGTTGGTCTTTTTCAAAGTTTTTTTGCTGAGTTCGATTACAGCTCTTTCGAGGGATCCTTGTAGTTTACGCCGCGTGACGTATTAAATCCGCATTTTTGAAAGTCTATTTTTGCTTTATTCGCATGTTTCCTTTGAAATTGTCCTCGAAGTAGTTTCTGACTCATATAAACGGAACGCTTAATCTATCCATATTAAAAAAAATTAGTTAGTCAACATCGGCTTCACTTAAAATCAAAAAATAAATAAAATTTTAACAAAAAGAAAAACCGACTTCAAACAAAATACTATTTTAAAACAAATGAATATGCACGAAAAAGTAATAAAAATAATTGCGTATTCAACATATTTTTTAGAGTCTTCCTAAGTTAAATGAAATGAAAAATATTAGACTACTTAAAAGTCGATTAACGATTATATCATGTAGTTATAATTATTGTTATATTTGGAGTCGGTGTCAGCCAATAAAACCCTACAGTATATCTATCAAAAAACAATACGAGAATACTTTAACAAATATGTTTTTTACAAATTACCTTTTACACAATAATATACTGGATCAATCAAGGGGCTCGTATCGCTTCTTTCTTTTGATTGTTGGGACAAGGGCACCGTGGCTGACACCGGCTCCAAATATACCAATAACTATAACTACATGATATAATCGTTAATCGACTTTTAAGTAGTCTAATATTTTTCATTTCATTTAACTTAGGAAGACTCTAAAAAATATGTTGAATACGCAATTATTTTTATTACTTTTTCGTGCATATTCATTTGTTTTAAAATAGTATTTTGTTTGAAGTCGGTTTTTCTTTTTGTTAAAATTTTATTTATATTTGACCATATTGACTGTACGAAATTATTGAAAGACCTCCTTAAGATACAAGGTGACTTAGATGTAATAAAGTCTAGTTACGTTACGCAGAGTCAGCTGAGCGAATGCAAAATAGAACTTTTGCAAAACATTAAAACTGTAAATAAGTATTCTTTACCACCAATCAACACGAATAATGTTAATTTAAAGAGTAGTGCATGTAGTGTTGTTAGTGACGGGCCTTCGACGGAATTGTTGCATACAAATAACCAATCCATTAATGAGCCCTTTGATGATAACGGCAGTAATTTGAATAGCCGCTGTACTCGGCAGAAATTTAGCGAAACTTTGAGGGTAGATAGAAGTGAAGAGCAGAGTGTGTATGAATCAGCTGTGTTGAAACAACCGTTATCTGTAATAGAGAGGGACGGCGCGATGCGAAAGGTATATTTGAATGATGCCGACCGACAAGTTGATATGACGTCACTGAAATCAGCTGCGAAGGGGGGTCAGTGTGCTGTGAACGGCGATAATACTGGATCTCGCGCTTCTGAGCGCCACAGAAAAACAAATACAAGTACTGTAAAGGCATCTGCGCCAGGTGTTAGTAATGGCGTTGATGAAAGCTGGCAGAGAGTTGCAAGACGCAAGCCAGTCCGTTACCGATATCAGGGCACGGCGGGAATTTCACGTGATATGGAAGGAAATTTTAAGGCCGCCGATACGAAAATTCCTATTTTTATTACAAAAATTCATAAGGATACACTCGAAAAAGATATAGTAGACTACGTATATAATAAAACGAACGAAAAAATAACATTAGAAAAAATCATATTTAAACAAGAACGAAATCATAAAGCATATAAATTCTTTGTATCGGAGTGCAAGCTGTCAGTATTTTTGGACGATAAGCTATGGCCACAGGGTGTTTGTTATATTCAGACGGTTTGTAAATTTTCATAGGAACACGAACAGCAATTTCACTGTGTCGGCTGAAAATAAAACTAACAATGGATAATGGTAACTTGTATAACTTTGTAAGTTTTAACTGTAAAAATGTTAAACGCGCAGTCCAGGATATACGGCGGCTATGTTGTACGGCACACATAATCGCCCTTCAAGAACATTGGCTTCTGCTTCACGATATTGACTTCTTAAGCTGTATACACGAGGACTTCTGGTACACGGGTGTTTCTCCCATGGTTCCTGCGAGAGGAATGATCACAGGACGGCCCTATGGGGGCGTAGCCTTGTTGTGGAATAAGAAAGTTTTTAAAGACGTGTCGGTTGTTAGCTGTGATAACACTAGAATGTGCGCTATTAAAATAAGTGATAGTCAAAGGTCTTTTTTAGTGTTCAGTGTGTACATGCCTACTGACTGTTCCATGAACCTTGTGGAGTTTACAGACTGTCTTGGGTCATTAAGTGCTATCATCAGCAAGGAAGGTATTGAGTGCATTTATATGCTCGGGGATTTCAACGCCCATCCGGGTGAGCAATTTTATTATGAACTGTCGAGCTTTTGTAATGACGTAGAGTGGACCTGTGCGGATATAGAACAGTTAGGTTTATTCTCTAATACTTATAGTTATATAAGCGATGCAAATGGTTGTCTAAGCTGGCTTGATCACTGTGTAGTTACTAAAATGGCCTTGAAAACTGTTGTGAATGTAAACATTAATTATGATACTTTTTGGTCTGATCACTTCCCTCTCATAATTCAGTGTAATTTAGATATAGTGAAACCTAAGATTTGGAAAGAAAATATTAGAAATAATAATTGTAATAAAATAATATGGGGGGAAAGAGACACAGAACAAATTAAACTGTATAATAAATTATGTAATGATCGTTTAAGTCAAATTATGTTTCCGTACGAATTTATCGACTGCGGGGGTAAACAATGTACTAGGCGGGATCATGTACACATAATTGAAAGAATATATGCTGATATAATGAAGGCCCTAGGTACAGCGGCGTGCGAGAGTTATTGTGATAGGCAGGTAAGGAACAAAAGGCCAGTAATAGGGTGGAACAGGCATGTCCGTGATGCTCATAGTGCGGCTAGGGACAAAATTATAACTTGGGTATGGTAAGCCTAAGAATGGACATGTGTGGGAAGAGATGAGGGAAAGTCGTAGAATATTTAAATCGCGCTTGAAATGGTGTCTCAACAATAGTGAACGGATTAAGATGGACATTCTTGCATCTCAGCACGCTAAGCATGATTTTCGGAGTTTTTGGAGGACCACAGGTAGGTGTGGCAATAAGGTGGTCTTGCCGACCAGCATCAATGGTGTAACTGATTCTAAGACAATTGCCAATATGTTTAGGAATCATTTTACAGTAAACTCACCCTTGGGCCCATCACGGTCTGGGGAGTGTCCATGGTCAGGAGATAAGTACTATTTTCACAGCGAAGGATGTAGACCAAGTTTTAAAATCGATGTCGCGAGGAAAGTCTCCCGGTCATGAAAGCCTCAGTATTGAGCATCTTAAGCATGCTGGCGTCCACCTGTCTAGAGTTTTGGCGATGTTCTATAACCTGTGTATAGGACATTCGTACTTGCCGTCTGATATGATGAAGGTCGTGGTGGTCCCAATTGTGAAAAACAAAACGGGTGACGTGAGTGACAAAAATAATTATAGACCAATTTCATTGGCTACTATATTGGCAAAAGTTCTTGATAGTCTGTTGAATGCGCAACTTGATAAATATCTAAAAATCCATGACAATCAGTTTGGTTTTAAATCGGGTCTATCTACCGAATCTGCTATTTTGAGCTTGAAACAGACTGTCAAGTACTATACCGATCGAAATACACCAATTTATGCTTGTTTCCTCGACCTCTCGAGGGCGTTTGACCTGGTTAGTTATGATATTCTATGGCAAAAACTTAGTAACATTTCCATGCCTGAAGAACTAGTACACATCTTCAAATACTGGTATCTTAATCAGGTCAACGTCGAAGATGGTCGAGTGTAATGTCAGAACCATACAGGTTGGAGTGCGGGGTAAGACAGGGTGGGCTGACTTCTCCAAAGCTCTTCAACTTGTATGTTAATGAATTGATTGAGGAGCTTAGTGGCACACGTGTCGGATGTCATATTGATGGAGTGTGTGTTAATAATATCAGCTAAGCGGATGACATGGTGCTGTTAAGTGCATCTGCTTGTGGTTTGTATAAGCTTCTGGGGATATGCGAAAAATACTCACTTAGACACGGCTTACAATACAATACGAAGAAAAGCGAATACATGATCTTTCGGGCCAAGGGACAGGGTTGTCCGGACTCTGTTCCACCCATTCGATTAAACAATGTTGTGTTAAGTAGGGTTCATCGATTTAAATATCTCGGACATATCGTGACCTCTGATTTGAAAGACGACACGGATATAGAGAGGGAACGGAGGGCTTTGTCTGTCAGAGCCAATATGATTGCCCGTAGGTTTGCACGTTGCTCCGCTTCTGTCAAAATCACCTTATTTGAAGTATTTTGTACAAACTTTTACACGTGCAGTCTGTGGGTAACATATACGCAGAAACAGTTCAGAGCACTTCGCGTCCAGTATAATAATGCGTTTAGGGTGCTGATGGGGCTGCCGAGGTACTGTAGTGCATCAGGGATGTTCGCAGATTCGCGAATCGATTGTTTTTATGCAACCATGCGTAAGCGATGTACATCTCTTTTGCGCAGGGTTCGGGACAGCTCCAACACCATCCTAAAAATGTTCGCATGCAGATTCGACTGTCAATACTTGAATCATTGCAATATGATTCATATACTGACTAATAATGAATATTAATATGTGAATTGACAATGATTACATAATGGAATTTAATTTAATGTAACTTAAATTAATTTAATGTGATTTAATCTAATTTTATTTTATGTCATTTGATTTAGTCTAATTTAATATAATTTAATGTGATGAATTGAATTTGATTAGTGAATTGATTAAATTTAATTCAAATTTAATTTCGATTTAATTAATTTCGATTTGATTTTAATAATTTAATTTTAATTCGGTATTATAATTTTAATTCGAATTGATGTTATTTATAATATGTAAAATTTTAGTATTGCAGTTTTTGTCTTTTTACTATTTATTGTATATTTTGTATTTATGATCCCTGTTTGGTCGAAATAAATATTATTATTATTATATATTATAAGCTAAAGTTATTTTTGTTAATTAATTGTTGAAAGATAACTCTTGATATTAATTAATAACGTTCTTCTTTATTCAAATTAAGCAAAGAATATATAAAGAGATACAGTAATGAAAATTAAAGTTATCTAATTATAGTTACACTTCAAAATCCGTAGCGACAACACAATATACGTACGTTATATAATATATCTATTCCTATTGCATATATAGATTTTTTCAGAGGCTGGAACAAATGTATCTTAACTAAATGGGTAGGCTTTGAATCAGCACCAATATAGCAATTATCATTTTGTTTAATTTATGTGTATAACTGCGAATGAAGACCTTACGAAATTTACTAAAAATATTTGAACAGAAAAGGTTAAGGATAGTCAGCGAGATACACCTCTTGCGGCGCATCGTAACGTATTTTGGCTGAGATTCCTAATATCTTTTGTTTGCTTGCCCAACTGACTCCTACTTTGTTTTGCACTTATATTTTCGCATTGATAATTAATCTTTGCTCGTCGTATCTCGAATCACAAATTTCGACCGCAAAGCATATTATCAATTATAAATTTTAGTAAAAATGCTTATATAGTTATATAGTTGCCAACTTTCTGACCCCATTAACTTGCACACATTTATATACATAAATGTTTCGATACAAGAAATAAATTTAAGTCGCCAAAATTATTATTTACTGTCACGTCATACGACAAATTTACAATAATCTATATAGGTCGAGTCGTAAGTTTCTGACTCCGTTCTATAATAAATTTTCCTAGATATTTTTAATATTGCCGATTCATAAATTTAAATATTTTGTAAAAAATATATTACTAAAGAAGGTGTATTAATAACTCGCCGTAGAGCTAATATTGTTGACTTACAGGCGGGATGTATTATATGTATATATGTTGTATACAGTTGTATTTAACTAACATGACTTTGTATTTTTAAATGTTGAAAAATAGTAGCTAATAAGTTTATTGCCGGTTCTTTTCGGTAGAATCTGACTCGATTAAAGTATGTTTTGATTTAATTTGGTCATATTTTTTATCGTATATTTAATTTTAATCTTGTTTGGTTTTGAGTATATTTACAACAATATTATGTATAATTACAGTAACAATGATCGCTTTGATAAAATCAGTGATAATCATTTTATGCGCACTAGGTGTAAGGATAAGCTTATAACGCCAAGTTTCCGACTCCGCAAGGTCAATAAATCCTTCTTGGGGCAAGGTATCCGTTTCTATAATAAAATTCCGCAGATATTTTTGACTTTGCCGTTTCGCAAATTCAAATAAAAACGTAGCCTATGTCCTTCCTTAGAATTCAAGCTTCGTAACAAATTTCTTCAAACTTCGTTCGTTGGTTTAGTCTTACACAGTGACTTTCATATTTACGATATTAGTATAGATTTATTCTCAAAAATATCTCATACATCGTGAAACATCCCAATCTGTATTAACTTAAATTTTATCCTTATTATTTAGTTGTCGTTCTTACTATATGTTATTTAGCACATATTGTACGTACGTAAGTATAAAGTCGTATCTAACTCATTTCCTCTGCATCTGTCACATGTCGACTATAAAGCCTCGTAGAACTATTCTATTCTATGGAAACATATTAGAAACTGCGGCGCACAATTGTAAAAGGTTGCATAGAGATATGTGACATTGATTGCAATAGTTGTAATACTTTAAGGACACAAGTATTAAAATCAGTTTTCATCATTGCACGAGTGAGTTACAAGGTGAGATTTTATAAAACAGCGCTGCCTACTATTGCGTGAAGCGTAGTAACGCCTGGGGAATCATGATTATTCAAAGGCAATTTGTAGAGACAGCGTTGCTATTCGACGAGATTAATCTGACCGACAACAATAATACGGTTTAAGCCAATTTTATTGTACTGTTGAACAAATGACACTGTTTCATGACGTAAACATCGTACTAGTTAATATCATTCGTTCCGTATGGAATTAAAAACTATAGGATTTTTATTTAAAACTATAATATGTGAGCATTAAGCCATAAAAGATGAGCGATAACATTACATTCCATTAGTTTTTCCTTGATAAATAGAAATATGTATTCTACATGTTTTCTATTTTTTTTAGATTCAAGTAATTTTAATAACGACTACCAACAGTCAAGTGATGATATGGTTACTTGGAAATAACATGTTTTAAATAAATGTTGTCACAGGCTTTCATTACGCATCAGTAACGTTATCCGTTTCGTAATGTCTCCTATTTATTTGGGTCTGTTTGATATCAAAACATATAAGCGGTAAAAGCTATTTTCATCTGCTAAAATAAAAGATAAAAATAGCAAATTACATTTAAGGGTCTTTATAAATTTGGGAGTTCAAAATTAATCGAAATGGCACGACAGTGTAGCCAAATGTTATAACGATTACATAAAAAGCAATGAGGTCCATAAAAAAACAAACATTATTGTAATTAAGTTTCATTTTTAATTTCAACTTCATAACAGTTTAGCATAAAAATAATTGATCTAAAAAAATCCTATCAATTTCTTCCAATCATTTGTGGGATAAGTTATACATAATACTATCAATTTAAGAAACTTTCATTGACTAGTTTGAAATATTTAAATAAATTAGCTTTTTTATTTATCGTATTTTTAATAAATTGGCAACATTTTAGTTATCAAGCTATATGGTTACTTTCCTAGCTTTTATTTCAAAACATTCACACGCACAAAAATACTGAAAAACCTATTTGAACCACGTCACATATTTATAATAAATATGTTCATAAAATACAAGAAAATTCGTTTATGAATATTGTATGTCAACTAATGTGGAGCAAATGAAATTTATTATGAAACGAATTATGTTAACATTCTATCGAATTTATTAAACATGAGCATAAAATACAATTTAGAATCATTGAACTTCCTTACGTGTAATTCTTCAATATTTATTCAAGTGCAATCGTTTTAAGGAAAATTGATCTGTTATGAGATTGAACAACATATTGTTTGCGTACATGAACGTCGAATTATCTATCGTAGAATATGTATCAATGTCTGAAACGTTCATTATTTACTAAATACAATTAAGGCAATAGCTGCTTACTCGATTAAATTCTTAGTTTAACTTTAATGTCTTTCAGTTGTGCCAACAACATAACTATTCCGTAAGTTAGTTCCTTACGGAATCTGCTTATTACTCACCGCAGAACATGGACGTGAAATGTCAGAACGTGATATCCGACATTTACTAATATCCCCAAAATTTCACAAATGAGATGCAGAGTGAATAGTACTTCAGGGAACCGATTATTTCGCCAATGTCACGTAGAACTGTTTATTTTTAACCGACTTCAAAAAAGGAGGAGGTTATCAATACGTCGGAATCTTTTTTTTTATGTATGTTCCCCGAAAACGCGAGGACCGATTTTAATAATTCTTTTTCTTTCTGAAAGGTGGCACCTTCTAGTTGGTCCCGTATTAATTAGAACAGGTTTTCATCAAAACCTAATTGTCGCACGATTTTGACTGAAAAACAAAATGTAGAAATGTTTGTGGTGGTGGCCCGGGCGGCCCGTCAACGAAGGTATAGCATATAAAAATGTACATTTTCAACAAGACACGTATATAAATAACTTAAATCAGAATGTAAACAACTTCAATCATTTACTAATAAACCAAAAATAGTTCTAACTTTGAAAATATCTTAACATAAATAAATCACCAAATCATACATATTGAAGTAAATTACTTACTCAGTTGAGTTTACAAATCCAAATAAGACACAAATAACTTTTACCTTATTGTAAGCGCCCAAAAAGAAAGAATAACAACGGCTTGATACGGTTTCGCGCGCTTTTGTTTTTTTTATTTTATTCTTTGCAGCCAGTTAGCCAAAAAAAATACAATTATACTTTTTTATGAATTTAAAATTAGTAGATAATAATACATTTTTTTTAAATATCATATAGTATTTTATTAATTTTATTTCATTATAATTATCATAGTATTTATAGATTTATTATGTTGGCTGAATACATCGAACATTGCACTTATAAAAAGTGCTAAAAAAAACAATACAATTTAGCGCGAAAGTTATCCATACCATATTTCAGTTATTTAAATCTTTCTTTGATATTTCAACTAAATAGACGTGGATTCTTGTAAAATATATAATTCACGATGTTTTCTCCAGCAGATCAACAAGTTGAAATATGCCTTCTTAAATCTAACTTAGAAGAAATAGAAAACGATTTAGTTGCACAGGTGGGTACAGTTATTTTTTGTATTTTTGTATTTCGTTCAATAAATGCTATAAGGAGTGGTTTCAATGTATCTTTTCTTGTAGCGCTCCGCGATTCCTGCACTGGACGCTGAAAATGAACAAAAGTATCGCGAAACTATGACAGCGTTGCGCGTAGCTCGCTCTCTCAACGCTGAAATAGAACGTCTCAAACAAGAGAGCGATTTGTAGAAAGTTCAATTTTAACCGATTTCCAAAAAGAGGGGTTTATCAATTCGACTGTATTTTGTATGTTTGTTATCAAGAAACTTTTCACTGGGTGAAGCGATTTTGATACACTTTTTTTTTTATTTGCAAGCTAGCCTTGACGTGTGGTCCCATTTTAATTTGGTCCAGTTCTGATAATGGTATCGATAAGCCAATAGATTATGTTAAATGCCAGATATATTGTAGTGTTTCCTTGACATCGCTAAACTAAACTTTATAGAATAAAGTAGTTTAAATTTTTCTTATTTTTTTTTAATTTGAATCGAGTTTTAAGTATTCTAAAATTGTTCATTTCATTTTACGTAGGAGAACTGTGTTGAGCTAATTTAAAGTGTGTGAATATAATTGATTAGTAGAAAAAGTAATTAAGTTGTAGAGGAATTCGCAATTATATATTTTTTTACTTAAGTCGGTTTTTTTGTTAAAATATTTGTTTATATTTCTGTTGTTTGTTCTCCTCAAAAACATAAAATTTAATAATTACCAATTTATATGGTTTTTATAATTGTTCTGAACTTGAAAAATTTTGATGAAATTTCTGATGTTAACATATAACGGTCACACTTAAAAGTTTTTTATTTAGCGAAGAAATACATTAATAAAATTATTCTTATTTCACCCTTACGGAGTCTCGGTAAGCAGATACTGAATTATAAATATTAAGTGGCAATAGTCTTTGTACGTTGTAAATATAATTTGAACGGGGACTAATGCCATTTGTAAACTGTAAACATATATTTAGTCGTAGGTATGCAATGTAAATAGGTCATTGCTATTGCTAGTGGGTACATGGAAGGATAATGAATTTTGCGGGACGACACTAAGCTGTAAATTAAGAAAGCGTTTCATTTTCAATTATATGTATGTATTATAGAAATGTATTTATATTTTTTCATACTTTTACAAAATTTCATTAAAAATAATATTATAGTATACACATATATTAATATGGTATGATGCTGAATATTGAATTGCAAATGCAAAAAAAAAACGTCCACTTTACATGATGTTATATTAGCCATTACAGAACCGAGACAGCCGAGTGCGTGAGTTTATTGGACGCTGCGTGATTGTGAATCGTGAATCGTGAATTAATTCCGTGCTCGGCGGCGGAAAGGATTTCTTCGTGAGGAAATCTGTATGTTTCGCATGAAAATCACATCACTTGTCGGATCGGGACGGCGTGGATGAATAAGTTCCTAATCTTCTCGAGAGGAAAGGTTGTCTTTGTACAAGTATGGGACACCGACAAGCTATTACTTATGTCATTTTATATTTTATTTTATGTGTAAATTAAATGTGTGGATAAATTATACTGAAAAACATATTATAGATTTTTATAATTAGAATTACATACGTATTGTAGTGAGGCTAACCGCTAAGCGCACGCAACTCAAGCGCCAGAGCGAGGAAGTGAGCGAAGCGCTCGAGAGCGCTCGCCGGAGTCGCGGCGAACTCGGAGACTTGTTGCGACGGGGAGAGCGCGACGCGGAACGCGAAACGTGCGCTCGCGTTCCATTCATATTATGACAGTCGCACTTTTATTACTTTATCGCATAACGATTAAAGTGATCTTGGTAAAGCTTTACAATTTAATTTATACGATGATGTTAAAACCTGTGTACGTACACGTAACTTAGATTATTGGTATTAATGTACATCACGTTTAACTGATCCCAATATGTAATGGGATATTCCACACAATATCTTAATTTCAATTTTCCGGAACGCTGTTAATGAAGATTCTCGCGCCATCTCGTATCATAGATATTAAATAAACTCTGGCCTTTATTTCTTTGTCAATAATAACCGTTTCAGAAGAAGATATGAAGACTCACTACGTGAACTAGCTGAGCGATTTCGAAAGTCTCGAACATTTTATGTAAGTATTAACAACATTATTGTTTTTGATATGTTGAAATGGATGAATGGTTTTATATTTAACAGAACTTACGAAAACACAATTAAACTTCGCAACTTTCATATTTATTTTAATGATTTATATTTTAATTACGTACTAAAGAAATGTATACATTGATACCCGCCCCAACTTCTTAAGAGAATATTCATATAAAGTTGGCCTCACATTTCCGTTCTTAAAGTTGGACATTCCAAAAATCATTTTTAAGTGGGGATATGCGGCGTGTACATACTAAGGGTATAAAAGAAACCTAATTTATAATACTAGTTTTCTAGATTTAGTAGTTTTGACTGTTAGTTGTTAGTGTAGGTTGGTTGGATATGGTGTCAAGTGTTATCGTGTCATACGCGAATTTATAATGTTCTTGTCTCGCAAAGTAGTACGTCTAGAAACTAGTGGTAGGGCTTTGTACAAGCACGTTTTTGGTCGGTACCTCAGGCACGTGGAACTACAGACTACAAATGACATACTTACCTACTAAGTTAATTGATAGAGATGTAAGGAATGGTTAAGATTTCTTACGGCTTCAATGTCTACTGGCGGTAATGCATCCGTATATAAAACCGTACTATAATAAGACAACAATATTCACGAAACTTTTAACTCGTAATACTATTACATGACATATTCTGTTATAACTCTATGCAAAGAGAAAAACCTCTCAGTTTATTCCTATTAACAAAATATTTCTGAAAATTAAATTTTAATGAGTGTTTTCAAATAGAGATTTATTTGCATTAAATGTTTCAGTCAGCTTTTATTAGGAATCTAAAACAAATTGTTATAGCATTTCATTTGAAAGCACTGTAATAGCATTTTCTTGCGTTTACTGTATTCGTACAAACGCCTTTGCGGGATTCTATTCTCTTTTGTTTACTGTAAATTGGTTATATACACGACCTTTTCAAAGATACCGAGTAAAGAATTCAACACTTTTTCACCCTTATTAACCGTAACAAAATCCATACCTATATCATATCATAGGTATGGATTTTGTTACGTGAATAAATCGAGATGTATAATTTTATTTGTAACAAATATATTTAATATTATGTTTTCGTAATTTTATAGAAAATTATACAAATAATATTTTCTACCAATCAGCAAAGATATCATATAACATTTGCAAAAAAATCTAATAATTTAATAAGCTAACTAAAGTTACGCCTTGAAACAAGGAAGGTTCGATTTCGAATTATTTCGTTTAAGAAGCCAGCCTAATTTCACACTTGTAATAAAATATTCTCCCTACTAAAGAACGAAGAGGAAATTAATACGGAGAAGGAAATAGCAAAGGAAACTAATTCGAAGCTTTTAAACGAAGAAACAGCGCTGCGACGTGAAGTTTCCGAGTTGAAGAAGGAGCTAACTAGGAGTGACGTACAGGCCGATGTGCCGGGAGACATTCTTTCAACAATGTAATTATTTTAAAGTTAGCGTATATTCCGTAGACTTGGTAACTGTAGTGACTAATGTGTTTCTAAGGTAATAATCAATTGTATTATTAGTAGAAGTACTTATAGACTTAGTATACAAATTAAAAAGTATAATTTTTTTTATTTTTATATGTATTCCAATATTAAAATCTCATTCTCTTAACGTTGACATTGAAGTTGTTCCGCCACATTGCTCTAGGTAGCACTGTAGGTTTCTTACATTAATATGGATAGTTTTCTTCAACGTACGTGACCTTTCTTTCTCTTTTCAACCGACTTCCAAAAGGAGGAGGTTATCAATTCGTCTGTATTTTTTTTTTTTTTTTTTTTTTTTTTTTATGTTTGTTACCTCATAACTTTTCACTGGGTGGACCGATTTTGATAATTTTTTTTTTGTTTGAAAGGTAGTGCTTCCCGTGGGGTCCCATTTTTTTTATTTTTTTTTCCGATGATGGTATCCATGTGAAAACGACATAAGTCTTAAATTTGCATTATGTATATGCGCGACAAATAGGTGAATAACTGAAAATCACGTTAACCAATTTTGATAATTCTTTTTTTATTATAAAATATATACTTCAAGGGTAATTTTGTGAAAGTTTGGTAAGGTTCTGAGCACAGGATCCATGACAAAGTAACGGAACGGAAGGGAACGGAACAATTCTGAGGAGCACGTTAGCGATACTCGGTCGAATCTTTTATTTATAGGTTATTTGGATATTTGAGTCACCTTCCGTAATGTAGTTATGTTTATGTAATTATCATAGTCGAATATTATAATCAACTAGCTACCCACCCCGGCTTCGCGCGGGTGCAATACTGATACTAAATATACTACAGAATTTGTTTATATACGACATCACATCGCAAACTTCTAAAATTATCAGTGTTTCTTTACTATATTGTTCATGTATTATATACACAAACCTTCCCCTTGATCACACTATCTTTTAAAAAAAACCGCATCAAAATCCGTTGCGTAGATTTAAAGATATAGGGACAGAGAAAGCGACTTTGTTTTATACTATGTAGTGATGGAACTCCTATACGGCTCGCAGTTGGGTGCGATATAGGGCAGAATTTCTTACTATCTTTAATCAAATTTTGTGTATGTGATGTAATGTCATATGATGTACGAAATATAGTTGGTCTTTTTCAAAGTTTTTTTGCTGAGTTCGATTACAGCTCTTTCGAGGGATCCTTGTAGTTTACGCCGCGTGACGTATTAAATCCGCATTTTCGAAAGTCTATTTTTGCTTTATTCGCAAGTTTCCTTTGAAATTGTCCTCGAAGTAGTTTCTGACTCATATAAACGGAATGCTTAATCTATCCATATTAAAAAAAATTAGTTAGTCAACATCAGCTTCACTTAAAATCAAAAAATAAATAAAATTTTAACAAAAAGAAAAACCGACTTCAAACAAAGCACTATTTTAAAACAAATAAAAATGCACTAAAAAGTAATAATAATAATTGCATATTTAACATGTTTTTGAGAGTCCTCCTAGGTAAAATGAAATGAAAAATATTAGACTACTTAAAAGTCGATTAACGATTATATCATGTAGTTATAATTATTGTTATATTTGGAGTCGGTGTCAGCCAATAAAACCCTACAGTATATCTATCAAAAAACAATACGAGAATACTTTAACAAATATGTTTTTTACAAATTACCTTTTACACAATAATATACTAGATCAATCAAGGGGCTCGTATCGCTTCTTTCTTTTGATTGTTGGGGCAAGGGCACCGTGGCTGACACCGGCTCCAAATATACCAATAACTATAACTACATGATATAATCGTTAATCGACTTTTAAGTAGTCTAATATTTTTCATTTCATTTAACTTAGGAAGACTCTAAAAAATATGTTGAATACGCAATTATTTTTATTACTTTTTCGTGATATTCATTTGTTTTAAAATAGTGTTTTGTTTGAAGTCGGTTTTTCTTTTTGTTAAAATTTTATTTATCATTATTTTAACTATTACATCAATGTTTACATTGTTTTAGTTCACCATTTTTAATAACAATTTTATTTGTAGTCGTTTATTTCTCAAACGTTATTAATTTATTTTATTGTGTTTGTTAATACATCATATAATATCGCAAAAGGAAAATCGATCCAATGGGATGATACAAAATACAAACACACACTGATATCTTGATTACGAACTCAAAATCTAACTTAGCAATTAATACATCCGCACAAGCACTTGTGGGTTTGCATATATCTCTCCTGATTTACATCAAGAATTCAAGCATACGATCCTAAAGAAATTCTTAGAAATGTACATCCGCTTATACGAAAAGGAGCAACGAGGATTAAACATATAATCCTCCTTGTTAATAATGGGTATTGCACCTCTTTTCATGAACAATATGAAAATCGTGAATGTATATGTGTATGTAAATCATTTTGTTACCCTACTCGTGCCTCCTTCACTGTAACTTTAACTTTACTCAATCAAATATCGTTATAAGAAGAATTTTGCGACGTCGTCGTTCATTGCCAATAAATAAAAATTTAATTAATTGAAGCACTATAGTTGTATTTGAAGATCACTTTTCAGTACAAAAGACTTGATTACATCAATTTTGCTGTTTGAATTTCAAATTTTTGTAAAGGAGGTAAACTTCGCGAGGAAACCTCGCGAAGTTTGTATAAATTAAAAATCAATTTTTGAAGATAAAAGTGGTTTTATAGGTCACTAGTTGTCGTCCACAGATCCGCTCGCGTGTTAGGGCTCGGTCATCAGGTGCTGGGTGTAAAAAGCGGCATAATGCCTTCCTTGGAGTTCAAGCACGATGCTTACCAAATTTAAAATAAAGTTCAGTGGTTTGGCCGTTAAAAAGCAACAGGCAGACAGAGTTACTTTCGCTTTTATCAATTGAGTGCAGATAATGATTTTGAGCTCTCAAGCTATTTTCTGTTGCAGAGGTCAGACGGAATTGGAGAAAGAATTAAATTCGCTATCGGCGCAACGCGACGCCCTGCGCGCCGAGCGGGATCATCTCCTCCGGGCGCGACCACGCACGTCCACTCGACTATTTACTCACTAATATTAATTTCTCGATTTCCTCTATTTCGAATAAAAAGACAGCAACGTTTATCCCACAGATAGATTACAATCGTTTTAAATTTCAATTAAAAAAAAATTATAGAGTAATTCAAATTAATAAAATGTTTTCTTTTGAACTTTACATAATGTAATTTTTCAAGTTAGATTTATGCGTATCGGCTTAACATTTATCAAAAGTCTTCAGTCGATTTGCATAACTGAAATCCGCTTAGTACGATTTTGGCAAATGATTAATGCTTGCACTCTATATAGCGCAATGCCAAGCGTTGTATTCGTGTCACAATTTGTGTTTCAGACAGAAAGATCGTATTTTAGTACAAAGAGCAATTATTATTTTTTTTTTTATGGAATAGGTGGCAAACGAGCAGGAGGCTCACCTGATGGAACGTGACTACCATCGCCCATGGACATCTGCAACACCAGGAGGCTTGCAGGTGCGTTACCGGCCTTTGAGAAAGGAGTACGCTCTTTTCTTGAAGGTTCCCATGTCGTATCGGTTCGGAAAATCGCCAGCGAAAGCTGGTTCCACAAAGTGGTTGTGCAAGGCAGAAAATGACTAAGAAATCGCGCTGTTGTGGATTTTCGGACATCAAGATGGTGCGGGTGAAACTTAGAATTTTGACGAGATGTCCGAAGGTGAAATTCAGCAGCCGGGATTAATTCGAACAATTCCTCGGAACATTCCCCGTGAAAAATTCGGTAGAAGATGCAGAGTGATCCAACATCTCTACGAAAAGCCAAAGGATCAAGGAGATCGGAAAGGGCTTGATCGTCGATAACTCGAGCCGCTCTACGTTGGATGCGGTCAAATGGAAGGAGCTGGTACTGGGGAGCACCCGCCCAGAGGTGAGAGCAGTACTCCATGTGAGGCCGAATTTGCGCCTTGTAAAGTTTTAGGCGATGGGCCGACGTGAAATACTGTCTCGCCTTGCTGAGCACTCTCGCTCGGGTCCACTCGACTTGTGAATGTCCAAGGAAAGAAGTGCTTTACGAACTGCACTTTGCCGAAGTTTAACCTCCGGCATCCTCGTATCACACCGCGGGATTGTTGGTGGTGACTTTCCTTGGTCAGCCAGAGTCGAGTTCGACGCGAAGAGACCCCCTAAAAGATCGGCCTTCTCCTTCGCGGTATGGGCCAATGACTCACCGTCCCTGTGCAAAGATGGCACTTAGCGAGAGACCAGAACGCACGTGTTCCTGATGGGAAGCGCAGCAGTCCCTCGCCAATTCTGCCAATGTACTTCGACTTCGCCTCAGCTATCGCGTTTTTGAAGGACATAGAGGCAGAGTTATATTCCTTTCTGAATGTACTGGTGTTTGCATCACGAGACGCCGATGCGTTAGCCCAGTCTTGGTAGCGTTCCCATTTTCGGCGTGAAGCCGTCTTACAGAAGCGACCAAACCATGGCTGGGACTTGCCACCAATGGGCACCGCAGAATATGGAATGAAAAGTTCCATACCCTGAAGCACCACATCGGCGACAGAGTCAGCAACAACGCTCGGATCATCCATCGAGAAACAAACCCGCCCCCATGGGTAAGATGCAAAGAAGGACCGCATCTCATCCCAATCTGCTGACTTGTAGTGCTACACGCGACGACAGCCCGCGAAACGAGGTCGTAAGTACCGTGTAACTGGCACTGTACTCCGGACGAGACAGTGGTCCGACGAGCCCAGAGGGGGATCGACGACAATCTGATAGCCGTCCGGATGCGAAGTCAGCAGAAGGTCCAACAGGGAAGGTGTATGATCCTCCACGTCCGGTATTCGCGCTGGCGAGGTGACCAGTTGTGTCAAATCATAAGTCAAAGCGAAGTCGAGAACAAATCTACTCGCATGATCAGTGGTGCGTGATCCAAGCCATATATGATATATATAGATATATATATATATTGTACCAGTTACCCATTTTGTACCAGTACTTATTTTAGGGTCAATTGAAAAAGTGTCTTATTTTAGCTAACATAGATTTTAGAATACTGCCTCACAGTACAGAACAGATGGTTTATAAATAATCCATAGTTTTACTTTATTAATGTACACTATATTAATAATGTAAAAGTGTGGACGCAACGATGCAAAAGCCGGTGAGAATGTAATTAGCAGCCTCACTGCGAACCGCTTACGGCGCTTATGAAATAAGGAGACCTTGAGATTTTATAATTACTCTCTTATATTGTTGATATACAATGTAAAAAATATAAATATATGAAACACTAATCTCTGACCTGTAATTCCACCACGCTATGGTCAAAAGCTCTATTTCTATATTTAATTTAAGATAGTATTTATCGAGATTGAATATTTGTGTATCAACCTGTTCGCAATCCGAACAATATTAAATTTTAATGAAGCCGACAGCTGAGCTATAGAGTCGGATACTTGATTAGCCTTTAGTGGTTTGGGGAAATGGTGAACGAAATTTCAGGATATTGCTTATTGCCAAAACATACACGTAAGAAACATTAAAACATGTACATCTGTATGTAATCGTTACCAATGTTCAGACATACATTTCCTATACAATTAACTAACGTGATTTTCTGAACGTGCTATTTTGGGGCCAACAAATGAAATTGTAAAGATATTAGTAGTTTTATTATTGAAAAAGTTAATGCTGCAGAAAATATTTATGAATGAATGAATAATATGAAAATAATGAATACATATAAATATAATTGCAACAATGGATGTAGAATTCCATTATCCTTTATTCCGTGAATTCATTGCCTTTGTGTAAATAAATTGTTTAGGTTTTTTTCTGAATTTAAGGTGTCGCAATAACTCATATGGAATATAAAAGAACCAAAACAAATGTTTCGAATAGCTTTTTTGTTTACTTAGTCTACTATGACCAATGATATTAGAACAATAAATGTATTCCTCATGAATTTATTTTGGTTTCATAATAAATTTCAAATAAAGGTCAAAAGCTATTTCTGTAGGACTATTTAATTATAGTCCTGCAAAAATAACAAACATTTAATGTTTATCCCAAACAATATGAAACATGTACAAATTTTATGTTGCCCACACACTGTAAACATATCTAAATTTAAAAGCCACAAATAAAAAGACTAGTTCCAAGGCCTTAGTAAAAGGAAATAACAATAATTTTATGTGCGCTAAAAATAATATAAACGCAAGCATACAGCATACAGATGATTGTGGGTTCAACCAGTGATGGTCACGTGACCAATCGTGGTCAATTGTATTTTCTAGTGCTTAGTTTGTGTTCATATTTAATCCCGGTATCTGCGGTAAAGGAGGTATCGTAAGTAAACCTGTCTGCTGTGTCTATTTTTAATAAAATTCCGTTGAATGTTCCATTAACCCGCATTATAAAAGCTAGTTGGAATAAGCTCCAAACCTTCTCTTAAAAGGGAGAGGAGGTCTTAAACCTGAATTGGATTATTTACTGACCTTTACATATCTTTTTAATGATTTAAACTGTATTAAAGAACGATGTAAGACAGCCTTTATAGCATTTCCTACCGATTATCACGCTGTGTGGTGTGATAATATGTGTTTGGTTATGTAATAAGCATGAACAAGAAAACCAAGTGAACACTTGGTACAAATTTGTCACGAATGTAGCGTTACAATGTAAGGCGAGTAAATATGTACTATGCAAAAATATTATACAACGGAGCCGAGATGGTCCATCTTAACCGATTATTGCGCCCAACTTAATTTGCATACGCTTAATTTGTGTTTATAATTTATTTCGCGCTCAAGTGCTGGCTGTACATGCTGTATGTTGATTGTACAACTGAACCATAAATTATAAAAACGTTGCCATAATTAAGCTGGGTAAAATAGCAAGATATATTTCTAGCATGCAGTTATGAGCGATTTCTAATTAGAATAACAACCAATAAGAACAAGACGACAGTGGCTTTTTAAATTAATTCCGGTCAGTTAACAAAGAGTTGACTAAACTTGGAGCATACAGCGACGAATCTCGTAGCGAAATGGGAATAGAAAAACTATACCACTATCATTATTAATATTGTTTATTTTTAAATTCAAGTGAAATATTATCAAAATAAATAATCTTGAAAGTAAAAACACGATAAATGTTATTCAGTATCCACCGGTTAAGTTGAGTTACCTTTTCTAACATTTAATTCTGAAAAAGGGTAAACAAAGAAGGAACATTAAGAGTACTTTAGGACGATTAACAATTTTACTTAAAAGATAAGAAGAATTGATGGGGTTCTTAACAAGCTTAAATAAGAATACTTGATGTTATAATATTCAACTTATTTTCAACCGACTTCCAAAAGGAGGAGGTTATCAATTCGTCTGTATTTTTTTTTTTTTTTTTTCTGTTTGTTACCTCATAACTTTTCACTGGGTGGACCGATTTTGATAATTTTTTTTTTGTTTGAAAGGTAGTGCTTCCCGTGGGGTCCCATTTTTTTATTTTTTTTTCCGATGATGGTATCCATGTGAAAACGACATAAGTCTTAAATTTGCAATATGTATATGCGCGACAAATAGGTGAATAACTGAAAATCACGTTAACCAATTTTGATAATTCTTTTTTTATTATAAAATATATACTTCAAGGGTAATTTGGTGAAAGTTTGGTAAGGTTCTGAGCACAGGATCCATGACAAAGTAACGGAACGGAAGGGAACGGAACAATTCTGAGGAGCACGTTAGCGATACTCGGTCGAATCTTTTATTTATAGGTTATTTGGATATTTAAGTCACCTTCCGTAATGTGGTTATGTTTATGTAATTATCATAGTCGAATATTATAATCAACTAGCTACCCACCCCGGCTTCGCACGGGTGCAATACTGATACTAAATATACTACAGAACTTGTTTATATACGACATCACTTCGCAAACATCTAAAATTATCAGTGTTTCTTTACTATATTGTTCATGTTTTATATACACAAACCTTCCCCTTGAATCACACTATCTTTTAAAAAAAACCGCATCAAAATCCGTTGCGTAGATTTAAAGATATAGGGACAGAGAAAGCGACTTTGTTTTATACTATGTAGTGATGGAACTCCTATAGGGCTCGCACTTAGGGTGCGATATGGGGCAGAATTTCTTACTATCTTTAATCAAATTTTGTGTATGTGATGTGATGTCATATGATGTACGAAATATAGTTGGTCTTTTTCAAAGTTTTTTTGCTGAGTTCGATTACAGCTCTTTCGAGGGATCCTTGTAGTTTACGCCGCGTGATGTATTAAATCCGCATTTTCGAAAGTCTATTTTTGCTTTATTCGCAAATTTCCTTTGAAATTGTCCTCGAAGTAGTTTCTGACTCATATAAACGGAACGCTTAATCTATCCATATTAAAAAAAATTAGTTAGTCAACATCAGCTTCACTTAAAATCAAAAAATAAATAAAATTTTAACAAAAAGAAAAACCGACTTCAAACAAAACACTATTTTAAAACAAATGAATATGCACGAAAAAGTAATAAAAATAATTGCGTATTCAACATATTTTTTAGAGTCTTCCTAAGTTAAATGAAATGAAAAATATTAGACTACTTAAAAGTCGATTAACGATTATATCATGTAGTTATAATTATTGTTATATTTGGAGTCGGTGTCAGCCAATAAAACCCTACAGTATATCTATCAAAAAACAATACGAGAATACTTTAACAAATATGTTTTTTAGAAATAACCTTTTACACAATAATATACTGGATCAATCAAGGGGCTCGTATCGCTTCTTTCTTTTGATTGTTGGGGCAAGGGCACCATGGCTGACACCGGCTCCAAATATACCAATAACTATAACTACATGATATAATCGTTAATCGACTTTTAAGTAGTCTAATATTTTTCATTTCATTTAACTTAGGAAGACTCTAAAAAATATGTTGAATACGCAATTATTTTTATTACTTTTTCGTGCATATTCATTTGTTTTAAAATAGTGTTTTGTTTGAAGTCGGTTTTTCTTTTTGTTAAAATTTTATTTATGTAATGATGAAGTACCATCAAATTAAAATCCAATAAACTTTCCTGGGGTCTACAGACCAGTAAATATATTCCAAAAAAACTAAACGAAAGCCTAACTTAATATTCACAAAGCAATTTACTGATCACCACTACTGTGTATTCAGACACATTGGCACATCCCTTGCAGCTATAAACTAAACTGTGACTCACAAAACATTAAATCGTGAAAAAATATTTAAATATTGATGTCTTGTGGAATAATATATTGTGATTAAAAGGTTGTATACCCATTCCACGTCTATGTGATATCACCCAGACGATCTTGAACTGATATCTACTACCAAGTATATATCTACAGAACAACTAATATCATTAGTGTACCGTGTACCTATCTCAGATTATAAAGCAAGATGGAACACGCCAAAGATCCAAGCGAAATCCAAATACGAGGTAGTGTGAAACATTATTGTATTCGCATTGATTACTTCACTTTAATGTTTCGTGCGTTTCATCTTCCTTTTGTATTTAGTATGTGCAGGAGGTTTAAAAAGGTTTTGTTCCACCGCACATCAATATCAAAGTAATACGTTTTGTGATGAAAATTCTCGGTCCATAAAACTCGTCCGTGTTATAAAGTTCCTTCTACACGTTCCCCTATTCCACATCATAGTTGTATCGAATCTTAATTTAGTGAGATATACCTAATAGCTAGGGTGCAAAAGGATGGGATTGCGGCGTTTATAACAACATATATGTAACTCACTTAAGTTTAACAGATTTTCTAAACCTATACGACGACGACGACAAATTTAATAATGGACATTCAAAGTCACTCAGAGATGGTAACAGCTCATCTGTATGATAGTTTTTTACGAAAATGAAATGATTGATGAATGATTTTTTAGGAAAATCAAATTTTCATATTCAATATCCAAGGACTCATGGAAATTAAAAATGACCTTCAGGTGTTTGCTGACAACCGATTGTTTAAAATGACATTGACATCATCAACAACCTATACTAATATTATTAATGTGAAAATAACTCAGTCTGTCTGTCTGTCTGTCGCTTTTTCACTTCCAAACCACTGAAACGAATTTCATGAAATTGGCATTAAGCAAACTGGAACTCCAAGGAAGTACATAGGCTACATTTTTTGCCTAACACATGACAACCAATCCCTAAAACGGGAGCGAAACCGCAGGCAACAACTAGTGTAGAAAGTAAATACTTCCGCACAGGCAGCACCTATATTCGCTGTACTAAAGTATTCTAATGTATCTTTTAAAGATCTATTACATGGACTATCTTCAAAGAGCAAGTTCTTTTTCTTGTTCAAGTTAAAAGCTTTACCAAAACTTTGTACATAATATCTATCTAATGTTATGTATATAACGAAGACTAAATCATCTACACATGGTTCTCATAGTCTTTGTCTAATTTTGTTATACGAACCTCGTTCCAGAATACAAAGAGATAATTTAATATTGACTTCAGCTAAACATTTTGCACACAGGAACAGCAAACAGGAATTATCTTTATTTGAAACATTTTTTTTGTGCAGTTTTTGACCTAATTAATTTGGCATTCCACATTATTATAATTAAATACTGATGTGATTCATTACTGAAGAAATAGGTCAGATACATAAATAATTGCACATGGTTGTGCTGTGTACTAGAGGATGTTTAAGCAGTTTCAACATCAACCTAACATCAACCTCAATCTAGCAATGTAGAAACAAATTAATAAATTGGGACGATTAAGATAGTTTTGAAAAGTTCTGTAAATGGAACTCCCAATTACTTATTCCATGGATGAATTCAATATACTCGTAGATTATTGAAATAATATCTTAATTTCGTCTAAAATCCCTTACAATCCCTCTCTATAATTTGATCTTACCGAAATCATGAAAGAATATTATTAAGACCCAATTAGATCAGTATTCTTCTTATATTGACATATGACGACTCGAAAATTTCGTCAATAGAGACTCCCCAAGATTAATTTGGAGGTATTTGAAATATTATTACAAAAAATAGTTGCGAATTGTTTTTCAACCGACTTCAAAAAGGAGGAGGTTATCAATTCGTCTGTATTTTTTTTTTTTTTTTTTTTTATGTTTGTTACCTCATAACTTTTTACTGGGTGGACCGATTTTGATAATTTTTTTTTTGTTTGAAAGGTAGTGCTTCCCGTGGGGTCCCATTTTTTTTTTTTCCGATGATGGTATCCGTATGAAAACGACATAAGTCTTAAATTTGCATTATGTATGTGCGCGATAAATAGGTGAATAACTCAAAATTGGTTGGCACAATTTTGATGATTCTTTTAAAATTATAAAGGACATACTTTAAGGGTAGTTTGGTGAAAGTTTGGTAAGGTTCTGAGTATAGGATCCATAACAAATTAAGGGAACGGGAGGGAACGGAACAATTCTGAGGAGCACGTTAGCAATACTCGGTCGAATCTTTTATTTATGGGTTACTTGAATATTTAAATCATCTTCCGGAACGTGGTTATGTTCATGTAATTGTCATAATCGAATATTATAATTAACTAGCGACCCGCCCCGACTTCTCACGGGTGCAAAACTGATACTAAATATACTAAAGAATTTGTTTATTTACGACATCACATTGCAAATTTCTAAAATTGTCAGTGTTTCTTTACTATATTGTTCATTTATTATATACACAAACGTTCCCCTTGAATCACACTATCTATTAAAAAAAACCGCATCAAAATCCGTTGCGTAGTTTTAAAGATATAGGGACAGAGAAAGCGACTTTGTATACTATGTATTGACGGAACTCCTAAACGGCTTACAGTTAGGGTGCGATTTGGGGCAGAATTTCTTACTGTCTTTAATCAAATTTTGTGTATATGATGTGATGTCATATGATGTACGACTTAGCATACGAATAGCTCTTTTGCAAAGTTTTTTTACTGAGGTCGATTACAGCTCATTCGAGGGTGGTACCTTGTAGTTTATGCCGCATGACGTATTAAAGCCGCATTTTCGAAAATCTATTTTTGCTTTATTCGAAAGTTTCTTTTGAAATTGTCCCCGAAGTAGTTTCTGATTCTTATAAACGGCACGGTTAATCTATCCATATTAAAAAAAATGTTAGTCTACATCAGCTTCACTTAAAATCTAAAAATAAATAAAATTTTAACAAAAAGAAAAACCGACTTCAAACAAAACACTATTTTAAAACAAATAAAAATGTACTAAAAAGTAATAAAAATAATTGCATATTTAACATATTTTTGAGAGTCCTCCTAGGTAAAATGAAATGAAAAATATTAGACTACTTAAAAGTCGATTTACGATTATATAATGTAGTTATAATTATTGCTATATTTGGAGTCGGTGTCAGTCAACCTACACTATATCTATCAAAAAACAATACGAGAATACTTTAAGAAATATGTTTCTTACAAATTACCTTTTATACGATATTATACTGGGTCAATCAAGAGGCTCGTATCGCTTCTTTCTTTTGATTGTTGAAGCGTGTACCCGTGGCTGACACCGGCTCCAAATATACCAATAACTATAACTACGTTATATAATCGTAAATCGACTTTTAAGTAGTCTAATATTTTTCATTTCATTTTACCTAGGAGGACTCTCAAAAATATGTTAAATATGCAATTATTTTTATTACTTTTTAGTACATTTTTATTTGTTTTAAAATAGTGTTTTGTTTGAAGTCGGTTTTTCTTTTTGTTAAAATTTTATTTATAACTGACACGAATTCGGGGGCTTATTTTATGAAGTGTCAAACTTTTCGTTTATATTCGTGAAGTTATGATTGCGAGTTAGTAAATACTTAGTCTACAAAATCCTCATGGTTTTAATTCTAGCCTACAGTATAAAATAGCAGAGCAACATAAAATCCGCAAAATTTCACCGAATACATAAAAAAAAAATTGAATTGAATTGAAAATCTCAGAATCATTAATACCTTTTACCTTCAGAACAAACAATAATTTTCAAGAAAATCAACGGTACCCGGTGAAGATTGTATTGCTCGTAAATTTTGCTCTGTCGAATCTGATGCCGAGATGGCCCAGTGGTTACAACGCGTGAATCTTAACCGATGATTGCGGGTCAAACCCAGGCCAGCATCACTGAATATTCACGTGCTTAATTTGTGTTTATAATCCATCTCGAGCTCGGCGGTGAAGGAAACATCGTGAGGAAACCTGCACGTGTCTAATTTTATAGAAATTCTGCCACATGTGTATTCCACCATTGGAACAGCGTGGTGGAATAAGCTCCAAACCTTCTCCTCAAAGGGAGAAAAGTCCTTAGCCCAGCTGCGGGAAATTTACAGGCTGTTATCGTTGTTCTTGTTCTTTGTTTAAAATCTGATTGCAATGATTTTGCTGGTCAAATTTTAGTGAAACATTTCTGATGCACTATTCGCTTCTGTTACGACTTCAGTTGCTCGAGGCTTAAATATTTCATTTTACATTCTGTTTATAATTTCAGATGTATCTGAAAAATAAGATTGAATGAAAAAAAAAACAAACAGTAACGCCTTTGTCATGAATACTCGTGTTATTAAAAAACAAATATTCTGAAAGAAAATTTTGTAAAATTGAACCCAAATTTAAATCGCAAATAAAACAAGAATTTAATAATTTGCCTTAAAATATAACCCTCGTAAAATCTTGTTTTTTATTCAGCGTAACGAAACCGTTAGCATTCCTTTTAGTTTATTACGGTTTTTGTGTGATATTTTACGAGAGCATTTGTTACCAAAGGCGTTTTATGTAATATTTAATTTAAAACAATAAAATGACCCGAAAAATCCGTTTATGGCATATTAGTATTGTTTATTTATTTGTTATCGAAATCTAAAACGATCTCCCCGTAAAAGGTGAGAAATTCACGAGCAAAATCTAGTAAAAAAAAACTTCATGATTTTTTTTTTGTTTACTTTAATGTTAAATCGATTAATATTCTATAAATCGTATTTTCAAAGAATATTATTCGATAAAATAAATGTAAAAATAATTGTACCACCAGTGAAACTTTGAGAACTGATTTGCTATGGCACGTTATTTTGTTTAGTGTATGGTTGTTTATAATAGCTATAACCAATGTTGCATCCATTTCTGACGTTTTAGGATCTGCAGTGGATTTAGAATTCTCACAATTAGCTCTAGTGAACTTATTAACGCTTGACACTTTACAATAACCAACTATATGATTGTGAATTAAGATAACATAATCTCTAATGCATTACATATCGAATGGTGGATCTGTGATTAATTAGCATTAGATAATTTAGTATACATAGATGAGATAGAGCTATACTAGTATGTTTACCCGACTGCAAAAAAATAGAGTGTAATGAAAATATGAAAGATATAAGACTATTAACTAATTAATTACTTAATACGGAGCGGACTTACTTTTAAGTTAATGAATTGTTTCCTTTTTATTAAGTTTTTATATTCGAGTAATTTAATTTATTATAAAAAATAGTTTAAATTTGATTTAATATTTTATATAGACTAATTCGGTTTTTGTATTTTAAGGTTAATATTTGCACCTACAAAGATATCACCTTGAATGTTACCTACATCAAATATTCCTTTTAAGTGTTTAGTGATAAGTCGACGGGTGTTACGTCAGTTACAGTTATTAACTTAATACAAGACCGAAGACATTTACATAATCTTTTGTCATGGTATCGGTAGGCGAACGTCAAATAAACAGGATAATAGACAAAGGATAAGTGGACATAGACATTTTCACCGTATAAAATCATTTCTTACATCACGAATGCGTCACTAACCTTCACGGAGACGTTATGTCTCTTGTGCTAGTACGCTATGTACTTATGCTCACTCAGACTGCAAACCGGAACACAACAAAACTAGTTCTTACTGTCCAACAGTTGCACAACATATCGATAGTTTTTGTTGAAAAATTTTAACAACTTATAGCAATAAATTTTTGACTAACCTAACCTAACCGACCTAATTCTGTTATATCGAAATATACACAAAAATGCCCACATACATATATTAGTTATTGTAATTCAACTATTAGATTGCTTTATAACGTATATATTACCATTTGAGCAGATCAACTCCTATTATTTAATTGTATTTGAATAGAGTAAAGACATTTGTAAAGCAAATATAACCTTACCTACTAATACATTGTTTTCATTGTTATTAGGTAATCAGCTTCTCTTTTCAAGATGAATATATATATATTCATCGCAATTAACTCCATATAATTTTACCAAGTTAACTTAATTAAATAATGAAGTAAATTAATATTCATGAAATTATACGTCGTCAAATTTTGATTTCGCACTTCGGGCAAAAGAAATTCTTTGAATATTATTATTAGTTATCTTAGAAACAACCTAGTTATGTGTTAAAAATCGATTTCTTCGTATAAATAGAGACGTTTGACCATTATGTTGTCTCCCAATCAGTCAATATTGGGGGAAACCCCAATAAAATATACAAAGGCTTCAAAATATAACAACACGAATGCTAATAATCTACTTTTAATGAAGGTACAATCAAATTAATCAATTACTTCACTCCGATAGAACGGAAGACCTTTACCTTAAAGCAAAATTAAATTGAGCCCCTTGTTAAAAGCCTTTCGCTTTATTTGATGAATCTCTGAATCTCTGTGCAGTGATTACGTTTCAATTTTCTCAATTTGACACACAAACATTATTCGAATCTTCGATTTTAATTGAATTTTGCCTACAATAGATTTATCGCTGAAATAATTATGTAGCCACCTTACAGGGGTGTGTTGTATATTTATTACGAGTTTTTTTTATATTTATTACCTTCGAATCTGATAAACTGATTCGGAAAATTGAGTTTATGTTTGGGATACTGGCCGTTTGCTCCCTTACGATTCAAGAAAAATATCGACTCTTAGGGTTCAATAATACGACTTTGTATGGGTTCGAATTTTATTTATCTTCTATTATTATTTTGAAATACCGCCGGATACCACTTACCCGCATTTTAGGAAACAAAGTCAAGAAACTTACGACTTTCTAATATTGTAATCTAAGTTTTTGTTAGGTAAACTTTTTAGCTCAAATATCTAATTTATATAATTTCATTGGGAAACCAACAGGAGCGACATTTGTCGGGTTGGAGTATATGTACTTTATGACCAGTTTCTATCTATCTATCTCTATATGTCTATCTTGAAAGTCGTTTTGGAATATATTCTTTTATATGACACTTACTACTTTTCCGCTATTACCATATTTTCATACTTATGATACATATCATATTAACAGAAAAAGTTACGTTTTTAATAATTGCTTTTATCATATAAATGCCTTGATATGCGCACATAATGCTTTGTAAATGTAAAGATTCATATAAAAATCTTTTCAACATCAATCACAATTTAATATCGCTCATAATATATCTAGCATTGAATCACATCGGGCTTGATTTCAAAGCAATTTATCATATGCAACGAATGATGCCCCAGCGAATGGCAGTGATGATTGATAGTATTAATTAAATGGTCATACAGTCGGACGATGCATACTATTCCCCTTTACTGCCACGCAGTACTGCATGGAGTTGATCTCTTTGCCATGGGTTATTACGTAATTAACAAAAAAAATATTACGAAAGCGACGTAAACGAAACTATATTTTATGTGATGAAATATATATGGCTTTAAAGAGTTCCCAAACAATATAATTATTTCATATTTATTTTGAAGCACATTTATTAATATTTTTTACGGCACCATGTTCCATTTTAATTTAGTGTCAATCTATTAAATAACATGACATTGGCGAGTGACGGCTTTCGGCCACGGCAAAAAATCAACGAGGCTGAAGTTGTGCAGTATATATCATAGCGCAGATCTTGTTTCCCTCTCTCACATAATCCAATGGGATACACCCGAAACGACCTCAATCCTAGACAAATGGCTTTGAATATTTTCACTAAAATTACAGTATTTCTGTTGACAAAAATCCCCTAGCGATTAGGTATATATTATTATTGTTTTAGTATTTCAAAACTTTGTCTTTTTCGTTTAATTGTTAACATGATTTATTTATGCTGTTATGGTTCTTACAATTCGGCATGTCTCGAAGTACTCGTGTTTAAATATTATTTAAATAAATATATATGAACATAAACATACCGGTTTCAAAAATGCTCTACCTATGTGATTTAAATTAAATTTGTATTTGATATCACATGTATATTTCGAAAACAATCAATCATTCGTCATTCAAAACATACGAGTACATCATTAATAATAATTAGCATAATTCGGAAATAATTCATTTATTTACTTTCTAATTACAGTTTAACATTATTTCTTATCAAGCTAAACCTTTAAGCCGAATATACACTGTGGCCAGTACAATATCCCTTTATAGATTAATATACAATAAAAACGAAAAGCATCGAAAAGTAGAGACAAATCAGCCCAAGCGACATTAACAGGCTAGATAAGTTTAAGGTCCTAATAACAAAGAATCTCTTATTTAATAATCTAACTTTGTATTGAATATATTAGACTCTATTCTCTAAACTTGCATCCTAATAAATTCAACTAGAAAGTAAACAAACTCCGCAAAATATTTAAAATATACGGATGGACCATCCCATTCTCGTTTTATGAGAGAAAAGTTCCGTTTGTTTATTTGTTCACAATTCCCACTAACGTATTATCTCCATTCGAAACAAGGAATTGTCGCCGATTACAATTTCAAATGAACGAACACTGTATCACTGTAAAACTAGTTACTGTATAAATCTTAACAGCGCTAAGAAAACCTCCTTGCAGATGAAGGAACGACGGGAAACTAGTTGAATCATAACTACCGCCACATAATAAATTAAAACGTTTCAACTGCATTTAACAAAATATTAATAATTAAAATGTCGACTATAAACAGAAATGCTTATTCCTCTTCTTCTTGTGTGTCTTTAAATTCAGAATGTAATAACTATTCCTTAAAATTTCAGTAATTTATAATATTATAGAAAATATTAGTTTTCGGCAGTAAATATTTATTTTGATAAGCGTTTCCTTGACTTGCCGCCTATTTTTTCTCAATCGGTGCATTTTTATAACGCTATATTAAATAAAGAGTCGATATGATTTGATTACTGCTGGTTAGCAATTACTCCTCTTCGAAATGCTGGTTAATCAAAATTTATGATATTTTACGCATTTTTTATACACTAGGTAAGCACTAAAAAAGACTTATTTGAACTTTGACTTTATATAAGTTATTTCCCTAAGGAGGTTAATTACATAGAATACGTATTTTTATTTGTAATTTCCTGACGTGTTAGTGATGAGAAATCCCATCGTACTATTATAGTAATTAGGTAATTTCTCATAAATAAAATATTGGTCGAGCAGCTGCCATCCGAATCAAATCCTAATACATCCTATGAATAAATTTATATGTTAATACGGGAACATCGAACGTTGACGTTAATATTCGCATTTACGTGACGATTACGTTCGACGATTTTTGCCAATTTACTCTACTGTTTATTGCGTACTGTTAGTCGCGTGAAATAACATTATTCCTAAATATTTTTAGGTAATTTCACATGAAACAGTAGGAAATTTATTCTTTCTCTCCTCAAAACAGTCAGGAATTTAATATTCGTATTCAAACGACCAATAAAAGTAAAATTAATTTCAATTCAGAAATGAAAGAATAATTTTATGATTTGTTTGTGGAAAGAACTTTATCAAAGAATTTTCGGGTATTTATAAAATAACATTTTTCATACCTCAAACTGCCAATATGAAAAAAAGAAACCAAAAATATATTTCTGTGTATGCAAAAGTTCTATTCTGGGTTACCATAACCCTAGTAACAAGTAATGTTATATGAGATTGTTTTACGTGTTTTTCTCTATAAAACAATGAAATAACACATGAGTGTTATGGGTAATAAATAATGTAAACAACAGTAAACATCCCAACGCTGGACTAATGCTTGAGAAGAAGGTTTAAAGATCACTCCACCAATGTTCTAAACTAATTTAATTGGATTACATATTTTTCATTAACATACTACACATTAAGGCGCGTTAAAAGTCATAAGTACTCTGAATTTCATCTGCCCATGTCGTTTCAGATTCACGTGAGAAACTGGGCGATCTGGTCTAAGTCTATTAACCTATGTCGCATGAAAGCATTTAAACATCGTAACTGTCTATCTGTGACTTAAATTACGAACTCTGTTGATGATAAGAACCTGCGACCTCTCAAACGCCAACCCACTGCATTAAATTTACACAGGCTATTCGATTAATATATATTTGTACCAGCTTAAGTTGAATTGATACATAATGTTAATTTATGTATATGTAAAACATAAATATATGCCTACTATATTTTTTATTTTTCTTTTCCTTTACAAACACAACACTTATGTTTGGGGTAATATTCCACATACAGTTTCAAACATTGATAGTAGTGTCAAACATTTTTCAAAACTTAAATGGATTTATTTTCACGTTTCATTATACATAACATGAATCATACATTTTAATAAAATGATTAATTTAATAAATTATGTTTTTTGTTTTTGGGCGCCAATCACGTGAAAACTATTGAACGTATAACACCAGTCCGTCGATTAGACTAACTAACTTAGTATCCAAAAACAAAAAACATAATTTATTAAGTTAATCATTCTATTAAAATATATGAAGAGTTTCTATTTATGTATAATGAAACGTGGAAAGAAATCCATTTAACTGTTCAATGGCTGCACGCTCGTGACGTGTATATGAGGGTGAAACATTAAAACTTTAAGGAAACGACTCAACCGCGTCTTTCTTGGTGCGAATCTTTTATTTCTACCACTGAGAAAGTTTATAAGAATTTGCTGCTTTTAAAAAGCACGACTTGAGGCTGCACGAGGACTTTTTTCTTGTAAGTTAATTGATTTCACGTAAGTCTGTTGCAACCATTTCAATATGCTAGTTTAATGCCTGCAGTACACAGGTTTGTAAATTTCTACTATTATTGAAAGTCTTAGAAGATTTAAAATAAAAATATATTTGAAAATGATATACCAAATTCAACTGTGTACTTTCACCGTTAGCCCAACAGTTCCTGTTTATGAACTAAGTTTAAATAAAAATATTAACTAATACTTTTTCATTACTCACACACATTACTTATTTTTTCATTTTAACTTTTACAAATACCTTTGAATCGTTAATTATCTAGATAATGACTATAAAATAAAATATTAATAAATAAAAAATAAAAGCTATTAATTTTCAAGCTATCGTTTGCAAAGGCTGGCCTATGTCAATACAATTGTTGTAGCTCGGTAATATTATTATTATCAACTTACTCTGATGTTTTTGTTATTGTATACATTTGAATGTAGTCCTTGTGTTAGTTGATCATATACATATATTTTTCTAGCCAATGT
Source organism: Vanessa cardui (assembly GCF_905220365.1). Taxonomy (NCBI): domain Eukaryota; kingdom Metazoa; phylum Arthropoda; class Insecta; order Lepidoptera; family Nymphalidae; genus Vanessa; species Vanessa cardui. Next base: position 3,977,189 of record NC_061125.1, read on the forward strand.
ACCAAGTTCATTTAATACGTGGATTACCCGGAGATTGTGGGTTTTTTATTTTAAGTCATTTCGTGTCTGGCTGTGAAGGGAAATTACCCGAGGTAACAATGTTGTGTCAGGTGAATTGCTATCAACTATGTATCTTCTACTAAAAACAATCGTTAAATAAACTTCAGTATACCTATTACTATTATTATCGTGTACAAAATAAGTTGACTATTATATTAAGGATTTAGATCACAAGAAAAAATATCTGTGGTCTCTCATCGGTACTTTTTCCTATTGTGTAACAATTCCGATTCGAGCATTACATCAGTAAGTAAGAACCATTGAACATTACAGCTATAGAGACATAATTTGTAACATTACATCGGAGATAGAGAAGAACCGAGAATTAGTGTGTAGCCTCATAAAGAAAATAAGCAGTAATACCAAACTCTTTCCTGTTCGTTTGTTACATTATCAATAGCATAATCCAATCAATATTGACGCGCTAATATGAGCACCTCCTCCGACACAGCACAGCCTGTCTTCACTACAGGTTAATGCTGAGAATTGAATCTTAGGTCCGTATATTACGGGCAAATGCTAGTCATTTAGCGAGGCCTTACTATAATAACGTAATACTAAAAATCAAATCTTAGATCGTTTCATTACAGGCGAATGCTGTCGAAAGGTTAAGATTTAAAGTATTAGTTGTTACATGTAAACATATGAGTTCACAGAAAATATGTATTGACTTTCGGGAATCAAAGACTTCATGTTGTTGTTTTCTAATTACACAAAATTGGCAAAAATCCCAAAACGCGACATTTATTCATATTAATCACTTTGAAACCGTTCAAAGGTAAGTAAACACATCACATCTAACTTTAAATTAAAAATAAAATATTAAAAAAACCGATTATCAAAATCGGCTCCAAATATACCCATAATTGTAACTACATGATATAATCGTTAATCGACTTTTAAGTAGTCTAATATTTTTCATTTCATTTAACTTAGGAAGACTCTAAAAAATATGTTGAATACGCAATTATTTTTATTACTTTTTCGTGCATATTCATTTGTTTTAAAATAGTGTTTTGTTTGAAGTCGGTTTTTCTTTTTGTTAAAATTTTATTTATAATATTTATTTTCTTGTTTTCATTTTAAAATTTTAAAGGTATATTTTTAAGTTCCATCTGAAAAAATAAAGATAACAAATATATTAAAAACCAAACCATAAAGATTATTTAAATTTCGAAAGTTACATACTATGAAATGTTGCTGGCAAGACATTAAAAAAAAGAACGAATATTTTTTCAAAGATTAATATTTGAAAAGCGTACTATCAAGATATTTTTAAAATCAGAGCCGGCGGATTTTTTTTAATAATATGTAGTGATTAAGTATTATATTCTTATTGAGTCTTACACAATAGAAAGTGATTATTATCTGTTATCTGAAGACTGAGAAGAAAATTTCGAATAACAAACGCAAAACGAATTGTTTCATTTTGTTCAGTCTGCAAAAGACAATCGGTGAACAAAACCTTAGCGAAGTGTTGTAATGAGATGTGTCCCCGCGTCGCGGCTCTGGACTGCGGCCAAGATGTGGACAAGAGCCGAGAAGGGTTGTGTTGTGGATTAAACATTTATTTTATCAGACTTCATTTGAGTTACATTAATTTTTTTTCCGTAATGGACACCATAAAAACTTACAAAATATATGTGTTTTGTCTATTCACTTTAAGCTTAAAAAGTGCAAATATTATCTGCAAATAAATGACGTAAATCATAATAAATCGTAAATAATTAGAAGTATGTTATTTAAAACGACGATTATGATAGCCATTACAAATATCAAATTATAAATCAAGAACGTTTAATAAAAAAAGGGCTTAACTCCATTATCCGTATTAACATAATAAAACATAAAGTAACTGAATAAATTCTAAAAGAATTTGTAGGAAACATGATAGTTTTAAAAGGTTGTAAGTGAACGTTACTAATTTCATGTATTTATAACTTATTATTTCAAAGATAGAAACTCAATGAAATATCTAAATATACTGCGGTTTATGTGACCTTTTCAAGCGTTTCCGCTACGCCATTCCAATTAAGTTTCATTTGTGTAGTTTTACATTCTAAAATAATTACAACTTCTGCGAAGTTAAGCTACGTTTTACTGTTATAGAAAAATTGCCCTGTCAACGAGTTACCTGCCCGGATGAGATGCAGAAGGCTCTTTAATCTAACAAAAACTTCATAGAATGTCGATATAAATTTAAATGTCAGACTTGTTGTTCTGTTGAACTTTGCGTTCAATTTATGAGACCAAGATTGAATTTAAGTCACGTGATATGTATTTTTAGAAGATTAAAAGTTGAAACTACCTTGATTCTATATCAACTGTACAAACTAATCAAAATTAATGTAATATTAATAAAATTAAATGGTCTAATATTTAAATACATTAAAATATTGGAAATATAAAAATATACTTTAGTTAAATTTACGTAAGGCAAATTTAGTTTATTCAGATCTTGCCACACAAAACACTTTGAATCTAAAACGATGAATACGACAAAAAATATCAAATCTGTTAAAAACCCATCAATGTTAAAATTCAATAACTTTTTTCGATAACTTTTTATCAGCTAGATATTTTAGACGTCATTGAATATTAAAAACAACAAATGAAATGAAATGAGAAATGCATTTAAAAACATAAATTAAGCACTAATCGAAATAAACTAATAAGCAATTATTCATAATAATATTCACAACCTAAAGCTAAGTGGATCGCGGTTTTCTTCCTATAATAGAATATCATTACGAAGACGTGTTTGAAGTGAATATTCTGAATATTTAACCCGATAAGAGACATTATGCGCGGTTGAAGATCAAGACTTATGGATATTTGCTGCGGATGATCCCACACTATGTTCCAGCAAGTTGATTCTGTCTGATTACATTGCGTATCGTGTTATTCGTTACATATTGTAAGGATAGTTTACTATACAAAACACGCCTACAATCAATTATTAATTGTTTATTTATTTTTTTCATTTACACCTTTAAAAGTATTGCCCATTATGGAATCTAATCTAGTGTGAGTAATAATAGTAAATTGTCGAGGAATTTCTGACTCTAATATTACAATTTATATGAGTGTCGATGTCAGAGCAGAGAGAGATTTAGATAGCCCTGCAAACAAATTGTGTACAAATCAAATCAAATCAAATCAATTTTATTCAAGTAAACTTCACAATGAAGCGTTTTTGAATCGTCAATAATCAAATACTACCACCGTTTCGGAAAACAGCTTCTAGCGAGAAGAAACGGCAAGAAACTCGCATAGTTGCTCTTTTCAAATAAACACATTTACAATGCTGTTATTGACAGTAATTAGCGTCCTATGATGGAACCCGAGCCTATCTCCAGGCGTTTCTTTCTAAAAAGTATTCTTTTAATGAATAGTATGATTTATTTATTAATTTAGTCTTAATAATATTTTTAAATTTTGAAAATGGTAAATTGATTATATTTTCCGGTATCTTATTATATATGCGCATACCATTGCCCAAAAACGTTCTATTTACCGTATGCAAACGGAAACTGGGGGTTACAAGTTTATTCTTATTTCTTGTATTAATAGTATGTACATCAGCATTGATAGAATAATTTTTAATATTCTTTTGTATTAAATATTATATAATCATAAATATATTGTGAAACAGCCGTTAATACACCTATTTCTTTAAATTTTTCGCGTAATGATGTCCTGGAGCTAATATGTAAAAGATCGGATAGCTCTTTTCTGTAGAATAAAAACAACTCCAATCTCTGCTGCATTACCCCATAACGACATTCCATATGACATAATACTGTGAAAATTACTAAAATAAACTAGTCTAGCAGTACTTATGTCCGTAAGTTTTCTAATTATTTTTATTGCATAAATGGCACTACTTAGTTTTCTTGCCAGGGCATACAAATGGGTGCCCCACTGCAGTTTGGAGTCAAGGGTTATCTCTAAAAAGACCGTCGACTCAACAAACTCAAGCCTTTCATTTTTCAAAGTTATTGCAGAAGGATTTGATTTGACATTTGGCAAGGAAAACAAAACACATTTAGTCTTTTTAGCATTTAGTACTAAATTATTTATGTCAAACCAACCAAGAACCTGCGACAGATCACTGCTTACAACGTCATAGTTGTTTATTTTTCTATCAAGTTTAAAAATGAGGGATGTATCATCTGCAAACAGTACAATATCGCAAGTATTTTTTACGAAATAAGGTAAATCATTTATATATATTAAGAACAAAGAGGTCGCAAAATTGAACCCTGTGGTACACCCATTTGCGCCACAGCGCCATTTGATTTTGCACCATTAACCACAACCTTCAAAACTCTTTCACTAAGGTAGGAGGAAATTAATTTCAATGCAGAGCCCCTGATACCATAATATTTAAGCTTTTCTAGGAGAATATCATGCCTAACGCAACCGAAAGCTTTTGATAAATCACAAAAAACTCCAATAGCGTTTTGTGACTTTTCCCACGCATCATAAATGTGCTTAACAAATGCTACACCCGCATCAGCAGTCGAGCGACCCTTAGTAAAACCAAACTGTTGAGAATGCAATAGCTTATTCGAGTTAAAGTATAATAGCAATTGATTAAGCATGACTTTCTCAAAAAATTTACTTAATTATGGCAAAATTGAGATCGGTCTGTAATTGTTTGGATCATTTTTATCACCGGACTCAAATAATGGGATTACTTTACTTAATTTGAACATATCAGCAAAAATACCAGATTGTACACATTTATTAAAGATGATAGCTAAATAAGGAGCCAAGTCAACAATTACATTGTTAATAATTGTGACTGATAAATCCCATAGATCACTGGTTTTTTCAGATTTAATGTTTTAAATATTTTTAATATTTCGTACGGAGTTATATTCTCAAAAGAAAATTCTAACTCATTCTGGGGAACATAACATTTGAGTAGGTCTAAAGCGTCATTAGGAGACGCATTAAGTCCTTTAGTAATATTCAGAGGAATATTAGAGAAATATTCTTCGAATTCATTGGCCACATCTAGATCTTTGCCTACAATTTTGCCTTTTATACTAAGGGATAACTGCCCTGCATCAAAGTTCAACCTACCTGTTTCCGAACTTATAATATCCCAAGTAGTTTTCATTTTATTATTAGATTTTAAGATTTTATTTTTAATATGCAACGAACGAGCTGTTTGACAAACTTGTTTAAATAACTTGGAATATTTTTAACAAAATTGATAAATTTACAATCACGATTATATTTCTTAAGTTCATATAGCTCATACAATTTATTTCGACTTATATAGATACCGGTAGTGGCCCAGTCTGAGAACTGCATTTCATTGTTTTGATAAAAGGTTTTTAACTGAAATATTTTATTGAATTCGTTATTAATTACTTGTAAAAGAGAATTATATAAAGAGTTGGGATCATTTGAGCTAAGATTCAATTTTGGAAGGCTACAGTGTAAAGCATTATTGAAGTTGATTAAACCTTTTACAGTAATTGGCCTACAAGTGATTTTTCGTTTCTTTTGATTTTTTTTTTATACCTATTGACACCATTTAGCCAAAGTGATCTGATGTAAGGTTTGATAAGATTTTCTTATTAACGGCCTCTCAACTACAAAACACGTTATCTATGCAGGTTGCGGAAGTCGCTGATATTCTTGTAGGTTCACAAAATGTGTTATCTATATATATAAAAATGAGTTTCTGTTCGTTAGTCTCGCTAAAACTCCAGAACGGCTGGATCGATTTGGCTAATTTTGGTCTTGAATTATTGGTGGAAGTCCAGGGAAGGTTTAGAAGGTGAGAAAGTATGATAAAAATGCTAGGAATATAATAAAAAAAAAAAAATCATTGTTTTTCCTTAGAAATAGATTTATTAGAGAATTACCATTGATTTTCTATGATTGGCGATGTTAGACAATAAAACATTGATGTTTTAAAATTGATTTTGCATTATTTAAAACATCGCTAAGTCTATTTTTCGAATATATTTCTACAAAAATAAGTGGCATTTTTCGATGTCACTTTATAAATCAAGAACGGGCTCAACTATCCAAACTAAATTTTCAGGGTTTGTTTTGACTATTTAGTAGATGGTTTATGTGAAGTTTGCTCAAAATCGGTCAAGTGGTTCTACATTTATCACATTTTTTGTAACAAATGAATTCAATAAATGGCGGGTTTTGTTAATGGAGATTTTTCAGACGAGGAATTGTGCTGTTAAATTAAAAGTAAGTATTAATTAAAAATTCATATATTCATCCACGAATAATTTCAATTTATTATTAAAAAAAAAGAAACATTTGAACGTACAGCGTGTGCATTTATTTTCATGTCTAAATATACAGAAAAAAGGTTAGTGCCATGAATTTTTATTCGTAGCGATTGATGGTTCGTCCACTAGCACAAAATTATATCTCGAGATATGGTAAACTATATCATCAGTACATCGTTGACATGCATGCCAAAATAGAAACTGACCGTCTTAATTTTAATCGTTAACGAAGCAAAATTAAGATCCGAAGAATATATTCAATTGCAAGATGCGATAGCGAATGATGCCAATGTAAATGACAACGGGCGATTGACTATATTGCCATCTTCGTTCATTAGTTGCCCACGGCATATGAACGAATATGCACAAGACGCAATTTCTTATGTGGTCGACATAATCGTATGATCCGCAGTGGGATGATATTAAAAACAATTTATTTGAAGAACAGTCGACAACTGATCGTCATGAAATAACAGAACGTGTTTTTCGGCAAAAATTGAAAGCACTTATAGATTTAATTGTAAAATTATGTATCTTTGGAGAGGTGCCATATGTACTCCACTGAATAGCAAAAGAGGGGATTTCCTAATTCACATGTATTAATTTGCCAGTTCCTTAAAATAACTCCGGATCAAATTGATAACGTTATATCAGCTGAAACTCCAGATCAAACTCTTGATCCAGAGTTATTTCACGTTGTCGTTAAAAATATGATACATGGTTCATGCGGTGAGCTACATATGAGTTCGTTACATCTATTTCTCGAATTTACTAATTTCTTCCAGTCGCAAAAAAACGCAGATGTTAAACCATTACACGCAGTGAAACTGTGGTCCCATGTGGTCCCATTTTAATTTTATCCAATTCTGATGATGGTTTCCATATGAAAACCACATAAGTCTTAAATTTACATTAGAATGTGCGCGATAAATAGGTAAATAACTCAAAATCACGTAAGCAATTTTGATGATTCTTTTCTTATTAGAAAGGATATACTTCAAGGGTACTGTTATCTGTTAAGGGGTGAAAGTTTGATTAGATTTTGAGCTTGGGATCCAAAGTAACGAAACTCTTCAATTCTGAGGAACACGTTAGCGATACTCGGCGAAATCTTATATGGGTTATTTGGACATTTGAGTTACCTTTCGTAACGTGTTCAAGTAATACAAGTCAACAACAACAAGTCATAGTCGAATATGATAATGCAACTCCTAAACAGCTTACAGCGAGGGTGCGGTAGGTGGGTTATTGTCCTTAGTAAAGTTTTAATGTACTTACGTTCGTTGCTGCATTTCAACATGATGTGTGACCTTATGATGTACGACATACATTAGCTCTATTGCATAGTTTTTTTACTAAGGTCAATTAAATAAATAAATATGAGACAACGTCACATGCATTAGGTACTCTGATCCCAATCTAAGTAGCTAAAGCACTGTGTTATGGAAAGTCAGAAGTAAATACGGTACCACAAATACCCAGATCCAAGACAACGTAGAAAACGAATGATAATCTACATCGACTCGGCCGGGAATCGAACCCGGGATCGCGGAGAGGCGTACCCATGAAAACCGGTATACACACCACTCGGCCACGGAGGTCGTCATATTTGGACTCGGTATAAGCTCTTGGCTGGCTTGGTTTTATACGATAATATACTGACTCGATAACAACAACAACAATAACAGTAATTGTAACTACGCTAATATAATCGTAAATCGACTTTTGAGTACTCTAATGCTTTTCATTTTATTTTACTTAGGAGGACTCTGATAAATATTTTGAATACGCAATTATTTTTATTACTTTTTAGTGCATATTAGTTTGTTTTAAAATATTGTTTTGTTTGAAGTCGGTTTTTCTTTTTGTTAAAATTTTGATTTGTGTAAGTATCTAATTGTTGTAACGTGACTATTTATGAGCAATATAAATCAGACAATATTTTCAAAATATTATAAGCAACATCACCATAAAACTTGACCACCTATATTATTTATCTGTGTTGTATTTAGTGATATTATATTGATTTGTATTGCAAATGAGTTTCAAATTAAAACTTATGGTATAGCCAGTTTACAATAAATGGTTTTGCAAACTTTATGTTGTAAGGACTTAATTATAGCGACATGGTAATTTATCACACAACCTCATGGTTCCTTTGTCATTGAAAATATAGAAAAAAATTTTGATAGTGTCGTTTTCAATGTAAGTATCAGTTATTTATTGTTACTGTTAGGTCACCAGTGTGATCACCATTTAGATTACTGAAGTAGTTCGATTGTGGCAGTACGAAGTTTGCCGGGTCAACTAGTTTAGATTATAAAATTGAAATAAATTTATGAACCTAGTACTTATGGAAGATTGCACTAAAATGTCAATGTTAAAATCTCCATAAATAACTATATTCTTTCGCCTAGTACAGACTCGCTTAAGGGCGTCCTCCATCACACATTCAAAAAGGTTAAAATCCGATTGTGGAGGTCGGTATACGCACATAGTTATAGTATGCTCGAGTTCCACGCATGACAGTTCAACAGTGCGCTCTATTGAAAGATCCACAATGTCTTTTCGCTCTTTACAATGTATATTCTGTTTTGTGTATATTAATGATCCTCCATGTTTAGTTAATTTTCTAAAGAACGCACTTGACAATTTATAGTTATTAATACTAGGTGGTAGCTGATGTGACAAGATCCAATGTTCGCTAATACAAAATATGTCAATATTATAGTACTTTAAAAATAATTCAATTTCGTTATCTTTACTGGATAAGCTCTGTATATTCTGATGTACAATACTAATAATATATTTACAGTGCTTATCCGTTGTCTTATTGCTTAGTTTTTTAATTTATTATTGTTAGTAGCACAACTACTAATAAAGGGTATAATATTTTTTTTAATTGTAGTGTCTACACTTGGATCAAATATATTGTAAGCTAACAATGTAGCTATATGTCGTTTATATTTAAGTGGCAGGTACATTGTATCCTTTGTCAGCTTAAAGTTAAATATAAATTTATTTATGTCAAAATTAATAAATACGTCACTATGACGGCATACATAAGTTTCTTGGATGTACATTAAATAATTATTATTATTATTAATCTATACAGTTAATAAATAAATAAATAATACGGGATAAATTCGTATAATTGTTTACAGTGATTTTTGAAAAAAAATGTTTGGAATAGTTGTGTTAAAATATTGAAACAGGTGCATTTAGTGCATTTTTTGAAAGTCTTCGTTATTAAAACGAATTAACAGATAAATTTGATATTGGTTTTATGTTAGACCCATATCAAGGCAATCAAAACCCAAAAACTCTCATTATTCGAATATATTATAAACTAGTCCTTTAGTACACTATTATATTTTAATAGGAAAATAATAAAATATTTCTTAAACTGATGTCACCTATATCAGAACAGTAGTGATGTTTTATTAATTCTGAAGACCAAGATAGTTGGAGGTACAAATAAAGATGTATTAGTGTTTGAAGATGTCGGTCTTAAGTCATTTTCATTGTGGGATATGTATTTTATTTCGTTTTTTTATCATGTTATAAATACCGTAACAATCAGGAGACTATTAAGTTTCACAATACTGATCAATACTAATGTAGTACACTAAACATTATATACCAATAATAGACCTCACCCTTTTGAGGAGGTATATGTCACGGATATCCCCGAACCTACATTGGAAAGTAAAGTAGTTAAGTGAAATAGTATTATATACCTCCTCTATATAATACTATTTCACTTAACTACTTAAGTAAACATTTAATTTTACTTAATAAGTTCCGACAACAGCTTCGCCGACATTTAAAATGTTATTTGTCTCGTTGATTACTATGGATTTATTTAAGGTTTTCAACCGATTTCAACAAGGAGGAGGTTATCAATTCGTCTGTATTTTTTTTATGTTTGTTACCTCATAACTTTTTACTGGGTGGACCGATTTTGATATTTTTTTTTTGTTTCAAAGGTAGTGCTTCTCGTGTGGTCCCATTTTAATTTTATTTTTTTCCGATGATGGTATCCGTATGAAAACGACATAAGTCTTAAATTTGCATAATATATGTGCGCGATAAATAGGTGAATAACTCAAAATTGGTTGGCACAATTTTAATGATTCTTTTTTTATTATAATATATATACTTCAAGGGTAGTTTGGTGAAAGTCTGGTAAGGTTCTGAACAAAGGGTCCATGACAAATTAAGGGAACGGGAGGGAACGGAACAATTCTGAGGAGCACGTTAGCAATACTCGGTCGAATCTTTTATTTATGGGTTACTTGGATATTTGAATCACATTCCGGAACGTGGTTATGTTCATGTAATTGTCATAATCGAATATTATAATTAACTAGCGACGCACCCCGACTTCTCACGGTTGCAATACTGATACTAAATATACTAAAGAATTTGTTTATTTACGACATCACATTGCAAGCTTCTAAAATTGTCAGTGTTTCTTTACTATATTGTTCATTTATTATACACACAAACAAAAACCGCAACAAAATCCGTTGCGTAGTTTTAAAGATATAGGGACAGAGAAAGCGACTTTGTTTTATACCATGTATTGACGGAACTCCTGATCGGCTTACAGTTAGGGTGCGATTTGGGGCAGAATTTCTTACTGTCTTTAATCAAATTTTGTGTATATGATGTGATGTCATATGATGTACGACATAGCATACGAATAGTTCTTTTGCAAAGTTTTTTTTAGGGTGGTACCTTGTAGTTTATGCCGCATGACGTATTAAAGCCGCATTTTCGAAAGTCTATTTTTGCTTTATTCGAAAGTTTCTTATGAAATTGTCCCCGAAATAGTTTCTTATTCATATAAACGGCACGCTTAATCTATGGATAGATTAAGAAAAAAATGTTAGTCTACATCATCTTCACTTAAAATTAAAAAAATAAATAAAATTATTACAAAAAGAAAAACCGACTTCAAACAAAACACTATTTTAAAACAAATAAAAATGTACTTAAAAGTAATAAAAATAATTGCATATTTAACATATTTTTGAGAGTCCTCCTAGGTAAAATGAAATGAAAAATATTAGACTACTTAAAAGTCGATTTACGATTATATAATGTAGTTATAATTATTGCTATATTTGGAGTCGGTGTCTTTTTACGACATCACATTAGAAACCTCTAAAATTATCAGTGTTTATCTACTATATTGTTCACGTATTATACATATATATAAAATCATTCTCTTTAAATCACTCACTCACTCATACTATGCAATGATAACAAATAGGTACAATATACACAGTTTTCACTCCTTACGAAATACAAACCGCTATGTCCCTGCGTTTTAAAACTGTAATATCTTCGAAACTATTCATTTAAATTTCATGCTGTAAAGGACCGTATTGAATGCACAATTTATTTAAGGTACCTGATTGGATAAGGATTAATGGTGTAGTGCTTAAAATCACTTAGAAAATAAGCCATTTTTTCTCATATAAATAAAAGATAAAAAAATGTTTATTGTGGGTTATCTTTAAGAGGTAGACATATACCATCGCGGACTTTTTTGTAGACATTTTTGAGCTGTATAATTCTGTAGGACATTATTTTGATTTATCTAGTAGGGTTCAGCCAGTGTTTACAAAATAAGCGCAAAAAAAAAATAAAAAAATTACGATATCACATGAAAAACTTTTAAAATTATCAGTGTTACTTAACTATATTGTTTATGTATTATATGTAAAAAACCTTCCTCTCGAATCACTCTATCTATTAAAAAAAACCGCATCAGAATCCGTTGCGTATTTTTAAAGATTAAAGCGTACAAAGGGACATCGGGACAGAAAAAGTAACTTTGTTTTATACTATGTAAAGATCATACTGGGTCCACCAAGAGGCTCGTATCGCTTCTTTCTTTTGATTGTTGAAGCGTGTGCCCGTGGCTGACACCGGATCCAAATATAACGATAACTATAACTACGTTATATAATCGTAAATCGACTTTTAAGTAATCTAATATTTTTCATTTCATTTTACCTAGGAGAACTCTCAAAAATATGTTAAATATGCAATTATTTTTATTACTTTTTAGTACAATATATATAATATATAGTATTTTTATTAGTTTTAAAATAGTTTTTTGTTTCTAGTCGGTTTTTCTTTTTGTAAAAATTTTATTTATAGTTGGTGGAGTTTGATATTTCGACATTGTCTCGTGAACAAGACATTCGTAGATAATGTCGAAATATCGAGCTCCACCAACTAAAAATAAAAAACAATATTAAACACAGGATATTTATTTATATTAAAAACAATCGTAAAGTTTGAACCTTAAATTAAAACATTTTTAAATACAAATTAACTTATTAACACATTTTACAATATATCATTATAAAGATAAAGTTTATAACTGATTATTAAACTACCAATTTATAACTATTTATCAAAATGCTATACATAAAAATGATAAAAATGTTGTAAAGCAGTAACTGACTTTATTTAGTGTCTGTGTAAACGCTCATCGCACGTTTTCTATGCCCGTGTATTTGCTCAAAGAGATATCAAGGCTATCTGCCTTTGTTTGTACGTGTACACCGTTAAAATTACTCGATCGGGCGTTACCGATTAATATGCAGCGCCCATATATACCCAGTGCCTTATATTTTCATATATAGTATATAGGATCAGTTAAAGGATATGGATATATAAAATGTCTACTTTTTAAGACCTGTGATTTGTGTACATAATAATTAATTTAATAAAGTTAGTTTCGCGGTTCAATGCATTATTTTAAGCAAACATATTTAAAATAAACTTTCTGGAGCAGTATCTACGTTTAAGGAAGTTGCGTAATGAGTGTTCATTTAAAGCTTAACGAAGATTTATTAAGTATAAGTTAGAGTCGCTTTATCTTAACGACTCTATAAACTTTTTGACTACTCGAATAAAATTAATTCATGAGCATTTTTTATGATGGATGAATATTATGTGTCAGAAAATGATCCACACATACAGGCAGGTTTCCCTAATACCTATGTTATTTAAGGACACTGATGCTCATAGTACTTTAGCCGCGATTTATCCAGTCAAGTATTCTCACTGACCGTTGTTTAAGGAATAAACCATAGTAAATACTTATTCTCATTTTTTATACTAAGAAAAAGAAGTCTATCAAGTATGCGTAGATATTTAATTTCAACATTTTCATGCTAACTTTTATTTTTCTTTATTATGAAAAAGTTTCGACGTTCGTTATAAAATGTGGCCAGACAACGTTTCTTCCTTTCATTGTTGCCTCTTGTTCTTAGAGATTATTTAAGGGAATTTATTATTAAATGTTGAAAATAAGTCTTCTATAAGGGTAAATTAAAAAAAAATCTAATTATGATACCTGTGATAACTTACTGATACAAAATGTTTTCGTAATTAAGGGCATAATAGTACGTTAAGATTGTCTTCTTGGAAAATGTCCTGTGATGTCTTAAGGGGCTATAAAAGGGTATTGTTAGCGGTCCTCTTTGTGAGAAATGGTCAGGCAGGTAAGTTACCTGAACATTTATTCTTTAAGTCGCTTATGGATGTAACTCGCTGCGTCCGCTCACTGCTAGTTTGATAGATAAGTATTCCCGTCATAAATTTAGAAAACCAATGATAATATCTGTTCTTTTTTATATGTCACATACTTATTTGATTTACAGTTTCTTGAAAAAAGATACGGGTATTTTAAAAAGTATTCTGAAATTTCATTTAATGATTTTTTTTTGTTTGGACTAACGCATTAAAAAAAAATTTTTGATGGTTAAAACTCTTGCTGGCAGCGTTAAATGGCCTCTATTTCCAGTCGTTGGTCCAGCTGTTAGCATACCAGGGCTTAGGTCTGAGGTTCTGTAATCAAATTCCGATTTCAGCTTCGAAGTAATAGGTATCTTTACATTAAATTGAATCTTTAAAAAAGGGAGTAAATTCAAAAGGTGTTCTTTTGTCTAGAAATTTGCAGAGCAGTCCGGAGTTGGACGTTAGCAGTTATACTGCGCTGCATTCGGTGTTTGTGCATGATAAATCCCAATCTGTATCTAATAATACTATCTACTTGCCTTCATACGGACCAAATCCTTCCAAAGTTAAACCATGCCATATCTTTCAGAACTTAACTACTGAATTTATCAAGTGCACATTTTTAGGGATACAGAAAAAGACATATAGTATCTAATAAAAAAAAAATCAAAATCAAATTAAACTTTATTCAAGTAGGCTTTTACAAGCACTTTCGAATCGTCATTTTACAATTAAGTGAAGCTACCACCGGTTCGGAAAGTAGATTCTACCGAGAAGAACCGCCAAGAAACTCAGTAGTTACTCTTTTTTAACATTTAAAAAATACAAAAACAAATAGTTAAGTAAAGTTATTTAAATTGATATATCCTGCTCGGAAGTCAACAGGTATTACCTCCACGCTTTTTTATCATCTATTCTATTCAAATCTTGTACCGAATAACATACCTTTTTTACCAATGTATTTATTTATAAACGATTTAAACTTTTGAATATTTGGTCTATCATGTGATCCTCGTATATGATCGAAACTGGGGAAATATTACTGTATCTGTGTGAATAAAATAAACAAACACCTTATAACTCTCCATATCATTACGTGTGAGCCATATCAGATTCCTGCGCTTTCAGCAATGCAATCCTTTGTATATGTTCTCCCTCTTATCTCTAACAAAAATAACCGTTTCTAATTTTATTCGTATCCTATAAAGAGGATTTGTTGCTACTTTTGTTTCAAAATATACCTACTAGACTCGAATATGTCATACAGACTTCTCCTAAATATTTAATTTCAACAAAGTTGCAACAACAGCCCGTAAATTCCCACTGTTTGGCTAAAGGCCTCCCTCTGAGGAGAAGGTTTGGAACATATTCCACCACGCTCTTCCAATTCGGGTTGGTGGAATCCACATGTGGCAGAATTTCTATGAAATTTGTCACATGCAGGTTTCCTCACGATGTTTTCCTTCACCGCTGAGCACGAGATGAATTATAAAGATAAATGAAGAATATGAATCAGCGGTGCTTGACTGGGTTTGAACCCGCAATCATTGGTTAAGATGCACGCGTTCTAACCACTGGGCCATCTCGACTCAATATTTAATTTAATCTAACAAATATAAGCCACCCTCGGGATGATGATGTTAGCTGGGTTGGAAATCTATACATATATACTAATATTATAAATGTGAAAGTAGCTCCGTCTGTCTGTCGCTCTTTAACTACCAAATCAATGAACAATGATAAAATTTAATGTGGAGCAAACTGGAACTGCAAGGGAGGACATAGGCTGTGGCGGCGCAAGATGGAATCTTAATGTGGGCAAGATACCTTGCGAGGCCCTTTTTTTCTAAGTACTCTGATCCCAATGTTATGTTGTACTTTTTCATATTTCGGATGAGAGGCCCTTTGCACCGCAAGACCGTGGCTGTTTGGCTGGCGCAAGATCGAATCTTAATGAGGGCAAGAGTTTGCGAGGCCCTTGTTTTTTTAAAATTTCAGGTGCAAGGCCCTTTCTACCGCGATGCCTTACGCCGAGTATATGGGTCACCTAATGGTAAGTGGTCACCATCACCCATAGACAATGACGCTGTAAGAAATATAACAATTCCTTACATCGTCAATGTGCCACCAACCTTGGGAATTAAGATGTCATGTCCCTTGTGCCTGTAGTTGCACTGGATCACTCGCCCTTCAAACCGGAACACAACAATACTGAGTACTGTTATTTGGCTGAAGAATAACTGATGAGTGGGTGATACCTACCCAGATGGGCTTGCACAAAGCCATACCAACAAATGAAGTAGTCGCTTATATTAGCCGAATATGCAAATAATTGTCTTAAAATAAAATATCAGATATATAATTCATGATTTACTCAGAACTAAGAAGTTTAATGAAGACGATATAATTTTATTACTGTACGAAATTTCTACGAACAAAAAACTCATTGTTATGTAAGAGACTTGACGGGGAAGGTCAATGAATTTTTGATGTCGCATAATTAGGGCTGGGCAAGATACTGAATCTTTATAGTCATTTTTATACATGTTTTTTAATTCAATAAAATTAATATAATATAATAAAATAGAAAGTTTAAAGAGCTGAGATGGTCCAGTGGTTAGAACGCGTGCATCTTAACCGATGATTGCAGGTAAAAACCCAGGCAAGCACCACTATATATATGTGCTTAACTGGTGTTTATAATTCATCTCGTGCTTGGCGGTGAAGGAAAACATCGTGAGAAAACCTGCATGTGTCTAATTTCATCGAAATTCTGCCACATGTGTATTCCACCAACCCGAATTGGAACAGCGTGATGGAATAGGTTTCAAACCCTCACCTTAAGGGAAGAGGAGGCCTTATCTCAGTAGTGGGAAATGTACAGGCTGTTACTTTACTTTACTTTTCTACTTTAATATCAATCAGAACTGTATTGCGAACAATTGATGAGATTGAAGCAAGAAAATGAGAGAAAGCGGCCAGAATTGATCAACAGAAGGGGTGTGGTTTTTCACCATGACAACGCTAGACCTCACACATCTTTAGCCACTAAACAAAAATTACGAGAGTTTGGCTGGGAGGTATTAATGCATCCGCCGTATAGTCCTGACCTTGCACCTTCAGATTTTCATCTGTTTCGGTCTCTGCAGAATTCCTTAGGCAGTGTCAGGTTAACATAACGAGAGGACTGCCAAAACCACTTGTCGCAGTTTTTCGATCAGAAGCCCCAAAATTTTTACAGCAATGGGATCATGTCACTACCAACAAGATGGCAAAAAGTTATGGAACAAAATGGCACCTACATACTTTAGTCAAATGTAAATAAACTATAAAAAAAACTTTTTGAATTTTCATATAAAATACAAAGAAACTTTTTCCCCAACCTATTTATTATGTATGTATTATTTCACACAAGTTCTTTGCTTATAAGTAACTATCTTTAAAATATTATTCAATAAAATTTTACATTTTTGTGGTTTGGGGGGTTTTCAGTTAGCTGTTAAAAAGCATCTGATATACATACATTTCATATAGAAGTTTTTGAAAAAAAACATTTTTTTTAAAATAATGACTAATATAATTTTGCATTCCAAAAAATAAACATGAATGATTCTAAATCTTGCATTATTTTACCAAGTTTAGCTTAGTCATGTAAAAGTAAACAGTAATAGCCAGCAATGTCGAACTTTTGACTTGAAATCACTTCTTATTTTTGATGAGAAGGCATGAAGTAAGCGCCGGGAGGTTAATTCAATGCGACTGAATGGATACTCGTGGCAGATTTTCATCAGCCACATGCAGGTTGCCTTACGAGATTTTCTTTTACAGCTGAGCATGATATTAACTATAACCACAAATTATGCGAATGTACCTGACATGAAATTTCAGTGGGGTTTGTCCGGGATTAAATAGGAATCTAACCTGATTATATTATAGAATGAGATAGAAAAAAGAAATTTATAATATATGTTCTTGGAATAAACAAGCAACATCTGCGCCAAGTCACACAACTTCCCTTAAAAAAAAGGCGGGAGATTTGCGGCTGACACATTGGGATCGCCATAATGATTGTTACGGTGTAATGTGATTATTGATGAGGTTAGCTTACTTCATACTTCTGGTTCTAAAAATATATTTAATTGACGTATTATACTCATTGAAACATATTATGTACACGTACACACTGACGCATGAAGGGTAGGTTTCGTATGAACTAGTTTAAGCCTTGCGTCAGTTCCTGTATTGTTATATGTTAAATAATAGTTTACAATAGAGTATTTGTTATTGTTTACAGTCTATGTGTATAAAGTTTACTGTTATCTTAATTTTGCTAGTCTGTGAACGTGCGGTCTGTATAGTATGCAATACTGTGACGTCCAAAATGTATGGCATAGATAAAATATAGGAAAACCCTATAGACTACAAATTTACTAATTATTTACGAGGAAAACAAGTTAATACTGTTTTAAATAAGGTGTTAAATTGTGGTAACATCATTAGCAAAGTAGGTGTTAAACACTGAACTTGATCGTCTGTAGGCAGTTCGTAAGAAACGTTATAAAAATGAGATTATCTATAATTTTTGTTATGTTGGTAGCAGTGCTTTGTATCTTCGCCGGACAAAGTAGCGCAGCTCCTAGAATGAACTTTAGCGCTATCAGGAAGGGAGCACGATTGATAGTAAGTTGATAATATTTTTATTGTGCTTCTTCAGTTTCAGAACTAAAGTTATTTGTCCTATGGATATATGTACGTACTAGTTGACGCCTGTCCCTTCGCTTACGTTTTGGTCATCAAATATTAGCCTGGAGTTCAAGCTGTTTCATACCAAGTTTTATTAAAATAGACTTGAATTATTATATTATATCAGACAGATTTACTTTTGCATTTATAAAATTGGTTTGGATTATACCTGCTTTATTAAAATAAACTGGCTTTTACAAGCACTTTCCTATCGTTGTTTATCAAGATAAATTTCAAAATGATTCCTGAAATTTTGGTAAGCAACTCAGCGGTTAAAACAAACATAATATTTTATTAAAATAATATAATTTAATGTTAAACCATCTGGTTAAGCTTCGGCGATTGTTTTAAATTATTATTTTCATCATTCAGATTATCCCGCTTTAAAATATATTCATAGATATTTTTTTTATAATTTCAGAGAAAAGGTCTCGGAATCATTAGTGATATTGGATCATTAAACGAACTTTACAACCATATTCGGTTCAAAAAATAATACTGATGCTGCTGTTTTCATTAATTGGTGTATTTTTATAAAATAAATGAAAATATATAATCAAAGTGAATATATGAATATGGCTATTAAGTAAGTTTGTAAGTGTTAATAAATGTATGTATGAAATTGAGTGACTAGTTTAATTACCTAACTATATCAAACCTAACGGATTATAGTTTCTGCCTGGGTGTTTGTCTATCGGTTCCCACTTCTAAACTACTTCAGGTAATTCGAGGAGTCAGGTATCGTTAGAAGCGTCTCAATCGTCCGCTGCCATAGGTTATCTGTGGTCGTACGCCTTATCCTAAGGGTTGTTCATACTGAAATATATTTTATAGTACTAAAACATACTTTGACATCAGAAGCGATTCTTAGGATAAAATGGTGTGCGGCCAATGTTGCCGAACTATACTATGTACTAAATTAATATGTGTATGTAAATTGTTTCTTACCTTATATGACGTCACTCGTGTTGTCTCGTTACAAATTGTGGCATACAGCCACAGAATCAGGATCTTGATTCAAATATGAAACAGTAAACAATATTTTCTTTTTTCAATTCGTACTTTCCAAAACGCATATAGTCCGCTGTCGGGTTTTAATTTTGACGTTATATTTCATAATTTGTATATATTCATAACTTTGTAGTTTTATATAGATTTTCGTACCCTAGAGTCGTGGGGAAGAATAGTATTAAATAGTATAGTCGCATAAATAAATACTGTACCTAAATCGGTATGAGAGCGTTGATGTAATTCATAATTATTAAGAACATTTATGTTTTTTTTGTAATATTATTAATAATTAATAAAGCTATTAGAAATACCTAATATAATAAGACAGAAGCCATAGGAAGCTAGGCTAGCTATAGTGTTCTTTTAAAATATACAGGTGACAAGCAAATGGGCCTCGTGATGGTAACTATTCAACGCATATTACTAGTCAACGAATATTGACACTGCAAGACATGTTGACCATCTTTAGAACTATATTATTGTCTTTTGTGTCTATACTTCGGCTCACTGACTCATTATATCGGAACATGCATATATACTAAATGCTGTTTGGCTGTCAGTAGCTAGCTGGGCTTTTATCTTACTATGATGGAAAAATACGATAGCTTTTAGTAGTTCGTCCTTTTGCATACAGTAAATAGAAAGTTTTTTGGCAATGGTATACGCATATACAATAAGTTACCGGAAAATATAATCAATTTACCATTCTCTAAATTTAAAATTATTATTAAGAATAATTAATAAATAAATCATATTATTCATTAAAAGAGTACTTTTTACAAAGAAACGCCTGGAGTTAGGCTCGGGTTCCATCATAGGACACTAATTACTATAAATAACAGCATTGTAAATCTGTTTATTTTAAAAGAGCGACTATGCGAGTTTCTTGCCGTTTCTTCTCGCTAGAAGCTGCTTTTCGAAACGGTGGTAGTATTTAATTGTTGACGATTCAAAAACGCTTCATTGTGAAGTTTACTTGAATAAAATTGATTTGATTTGATTTAGTTTGTATTTAGATTCATAATTTTTCCGTGATGGAATAAAATGCTTAGATGCAAGCAAATCTAGTAAACTAAGTTATAATTGTGTTAAAGTATACCAGACTGACATTGATAATGAACGATTAGGAAATTGGACGAGGGCGGGCAAGGAATTCTCTTCTATAAAATTCTGCTCATATTATACTTAATTTTATTATTTATATTGAAGAACAACAACGAGAAATGAGGTTCTCAATTCGACCTGTACTAATATTATAAAGAAATTGAATTTGTTTGTTTGTGTTTGTTAAGTAATCTTCATAACTGCTGATACAAATTTAAAAAAAATTGCTCGTCATATAATGTAGTTTACATTATTCCTGAGTGAAAATACTCCACTTTTTTTTCATCCGTTCTTGTTTTGATAGTAACTGTAGTACAAGCGACCCGCCCCGTCTCCGCGCGGGTACTTGATATGTATCCTTATATTATTACCAAATAACGTAAAATTATTATACCTGAACTTGGCTGACACGCTACCGCGTGTCTAGATAAATTGTTCATCCATCAATCATTAAAAATTTCATCCAAATCCGTTTAATAGTTTTTTCGTAATAGAGTAATAACATACATATATCCATCCTTACAAACTTTCACATTTAGGTATAATATTAGTAGGACAGGATAAACGTTAAATATTATTAAAAGAAGTAACTATTGAGTTCTTTATTAGTTCTTCTCGATAGTATTTATATTCCCGTAAGCTTTAAATTATATTTATTATTCAAAAGATCAGTAATGCTAGTGATACGAGCGAAGTCTAAAATATATTCTTATCGCCTAATGCAGGAATACCTTTTACCTAATATGTGTATAAAAAATGGTCTATCGTTTGTCCCATAGGCTTGGGTATACTTGTTTTAAATGTATCGGACATGTATTTCGGAGTCGTAGAAAAAATGCCTTGTTTGTGATTTTCTATAAAGCCAGATTAGTTATTAGTATATTCTTATTAAATAGTCATTTTCACTTTTGCTCGATTACAAAATTGTATAAGTTTAAAATTTAAATAATCATCACCTAAATTATCAATTATAGGCATTAGGCGCAGAACATTTTATTAAAAGGAGTGATTCCATGCAGAAACTCACTGGAATAAAATCCTTTTTGCTGTTAAAGATTTGTAATGATATTTTGTTCCAATAAAATCCGCTTTTAGCATTGACTTTTAGAGATGTAGTGGAAGATTTAGTACTTGGAGTACTTAGTCCATTTCATCTACTTCATCGCCTAGCATGAGATTAATTACAAGTACTGAACAAGTAAATAAACATTCAGTATTACTTACAAGAATGACTCGCTACATTTTGATGCTATTGTTGTTACAATTCACGTCAGTAATTAACTATTTAGATTAATAGAAATAATGTGTAATTTGAAACAATTCAATTTTTTATGGCTAAATGAGATATACACTTTTGCTAAGAACGCAACTTTTTTCCATTGCTAATGAAATGTAATGAGATAAATGATAATTAGAGATGAAAGAGATAACAGCTTAACCGGATACCGGATATTCGACGACCTGTAAGCCCTGGAGCGGTTATTCCGGATATTATATCCGTGAAAGATTTCTCAAATAGGGGCACCTTTTTCGTTTCCTTATTTATTTATTTTTTTATGGCATAGGTGGCAAACGAGCAGGAGGCTCACCTGATGGAAAGTGACTACCACCGACCATGGACATCTGCAACACCAGGGGACTTGCAGGTGCGTTGCCGGCCTTTCAAAAAGGAGTACGCTCTTTTCTTGAAGGTTCCCATGTCGTATCGGTTCGGAAAAACCGCCGGCGAAAGCTGGTTCCACAAAGTGGTTGTGCGAGGCAGAAAATGTCTGAGAAATCGCGCTGTTGTGGATTTACTTGTTTGTTGTGGAAACTTAGAATTTTTGCGAGATGTCCGAAGGTGAAATTCAGCAGCCGGGATTAATCCGAACAATTTCTCGGAACATTCCCCGTGAAAAATTTGGTAGAAGATGCAGAGTGATCCGACATCTCTACGCAAAGCCAAAGGATCAAGGAGATCGGAAAGGGCTTGATCGTCGATAACTCGAGCCGCTCTACGTTGGATGCGGTCAAATGGAAGGAGCTGGTACTGGGGAGCACCCGTCCAGAGGTGAGAGCAGTACTCCATGTGAGGCCGAATTTGCGCCTTGTAAATTTTAAGGTGATGGGCCGACGTGAAATACTGTCTCGCCTTGCTGAGCACGCCCAGCTTTTTTGAAGCCAATTTGGCTTTGCCTTCCAATTGACCGCGGAACTGAACGAGGCTCGAAATATCAACGCCAAGTATTCCGATACTACCTGTAGCGGCTATCGGAATGTTCTCAAATCGTGGAGATACGACAAATGGTGCTTTTTTAATGGTTAACGCGCAAACTTGCGTCTTTTTGGGGTTGAAATGGACTAGATTTAGCCGGCCCCAATTCGAGACTTCGTTTAATGAAGACTCGATTTCAGACACAAGTTTGTTCCGGTTCTCTTCGACGTTTTCCCGAGAAATATTAGCGCGGCCGGTGTATAAGGTGTCAACGGTACTGTCGTCTGCATAGCAATGAATGTTCCCGATTTGCAACAAATCATTGATATGCAGAAGGAACAGAATGGGTGATAGAACGCAGCCTTGTGGAACACCAGAATTGACGAATTTTAAGTCAGAGCATGCACCGTCGACAACGACCTTGATGCTCCGATCTGCCAAAAAGCTGGTAATCCAATTGCATAATTTCCCGGGAAGCCCATAGGAAGGAAGGTTCGAAAGAAGCGCTTTGTGCCATACACGATCGAAGGCCTTCGCTATGTCCAAGCTGGCTGCTAATGCCTCCCCCTTGCTCTCAACTGCTTCAGCCCACCTGTGAGTAAGGTAAACTAGAAGATCACCGGCTGAGCGACCCCGACGGAAACCGTACTGGCGGTCACCAATCAGCTGATTCTCCTCTAGGTACCGCAGGAGCTGGCAGTTAATAAGGGACTCCATTATCTTGGAGAGCAAGGAGGTGATGGCTATAGGCCTATAATTGGACGGGTCTGAGCGGTTGCCTTTTTTAGGGATCGGATTCACCAAAGCTGTCTTCCAGGAATTCGGGACGACGCCTAATGTGTAGGATTGCCGGAAAAGACGCGTTAAGACCGGTGCCAACTCGGGAGCACATGTCCGTAGCACGATTGGAGGGATACCATCGGGTCCGCTCGACTTATGAATGTCCAAGGAAAGAAGTGCTTTACGAACTGCACTTTGCCGGAATTTAACCTACGGCATCGTGGTATCACACCGCGGAATTGTTGGTGGAGATTTTCCTTGGTCATCCAGAGTCGAGTTCGACGCAAATAGAGAGCCTAAAAGATCAGCTTTCTCTTTCGCGGTATGGGCCAATGACTCACCGTCTCTGTGCAGAGATGGAAAAGAGGGCTGACAGAAATTCCCTAAGACAGCCTTAGCGAGAGACCAGAACGCTCGTGTTCCTGAAGAGAGACGCACCAGTCTCTCGCCAATTCTGACAATGTACTCCGTCTTCGCCCTAGCAATCACGTTTTTGATGGACCTAGAGGCAGAGTTGTATTCCTTTTTAAATGCGCTGGTATTTACATCACGAGACGCAGATGCATTAGCCCAGGTTTGATAGCGTTCCCACTTTCGGCGTGATGCCGTTTTGCAGAAGCGACCAAATCAAGGCTGGGACTTGCCACCGATGGGTACTGCAGAGTAAGGAATGAATAGTTCCATACCCTGAAGCACCACATCGGCAGAGTCAGCAGCAGCGTTCGGATCATCCGGCGAGAAACAAATCTGCCCTCATGGGTAAGATGCAAAAAAAGACCGCATCCCATCCCAATCTGCTGACTTGTAGTGCCATAGTCGGCGGCACCCAACAAAGCGAGGCCGTGAGTACCGCACAACCAGCACTGTACTCCGGACGAGACAGTGGTCAGACGAGCCCAGAGGGGGATCGACGATAACCTGATAGCCATCCGGATGCGAAGTCAGCAGAAGGTCCAACAGGGAAGGTGTATGATCCTCCACATCCGGTATTCGCGTTGGCGAGTTGACCAGTTGTATCAGATCATATGCTAGAGCGAAGTCCAGAACAGATCTACCCGCATGATCGGTGGTGCGTGAGCCGAGCCATTCTGCGTGGTAAGCATTAAAGTCACCCAGAATAATGTCTATCTCTGCGGATGGAATCTGCTGCAGCACGGAATCTGTAGCCATTTGGACGTGCTCAACCAGTCGGTCGGTTTCGGCATTACCGCTATTGGACCTATAAAGGCACGCATAGATTCGCGGATGGTCATCGCAGTCTACACGCAGCCAGATAATCGATAGGTCCTGTCCTTCAAGGCTGCCGAGGCGTCGAGAACAGAAATCATCTCTGACGTAAACGCATACCCCAGCTCGTGGTATAAAAGAATGTTCTAATTTGTACCCAGGGTACGAGAGAGCAAGGCCGGCTTCGCCGTTTCCAGATGGTAGTGAACGGCGTTGAGGTTGGAGTTGAGTCCCCTTATGTTGCAGAAGTCCACAGCGAGGGTGGAAGGGGTTGCTTTATGATGCCTGCTCCGCTTGCCCCGAACAGTGGCGAGCGCAAAATGACCCCCCCCCCCCAGAATTCAGAGGGCAGCCTGGGCATCCCTGCTCAGGTGGTGTATGTCCTGAGCATGGATGCCCAGAGAGGGATTCTCCACCGCTGTCGCTGATGGTACCCTCCTGGGGTAATTTTACCAAATTCTGCACAACCATCAAGTTTTGGGGGGGAGGGGGATTGGGCCTCCAGAACTCTCACTTACCGGACGAAACGCGGTAGCATAACTACCACTTTACGCCGATTTTAAGTGAGAGAGTGGTATTTCCTCGGGCGTGCCGGCCCATTCGGCTGTAACGCGAAGGTATACAGCGTGGCACTACCACTTGATCAAACGTTGGTTGTTTAAAAGAGGAATGAAGTATTTATTTCTTTTAATTTATGATTTAAACTTATCATATTACTGATTGCCTTCAACTTCCAACAAGTTATTTCTAATTATGTTCTTTTATTATATTAAGCAGGAAATAATAATTTGCCCGAGTAGTTCAACTTTCAGCGTTGTTGCTGTAATTTTATACACATACTAATACATACGAATAGCTGTTGTTAGTGTTTGTGACATTGTTGTAGTCTTTAGTTGATTTAAAAATAAAATAAAGTTACGCCATTTTTTTATTTTTCTTTTTTCTTTACATATAGATTTGCTCACACACGAAGTTGTACTTCTCGATAAATTATCGGCGTTTTAATAAAATAAACTTAACGAATATAATCAAAATTAAATATATTTTTATGTCAAAATAATCTCAGCATCATACATGGATACATAAAAAAAAGGCTCAACGAATAAAATCTCAATACAAAAGTCGTCTATACGTGTAAGAATATTCATAGCAAAATATTACCTGCCTCATCACAAAGTAGCGTTCGTCAATTTAACGTAAAAGTTACTTAGTATTCTTAGTATGTTGTCTCTACGGTTTTTAAAGCAAAATTGTTTCATAGAAAATAATAATACATGCTCGATATAAGGTAGCATGAATTTAAATAAAACTAATTATAACGGATTTTAATCGCGTATATTAATTATTTTGGACATCCCGAAGTTTCGAGCACTTTACAGCGTTCGTGGTCACGGGTAGACTAAGGTGGCATTTGTCTATTTGAAGAACAAAAGAAAATATTATTTGCAACTACCGCCAACGATTTCTCAATTGGTATCTTGAGTAACGTTTCGGTTGCACGCAGAAGGCACTGACTGTATCTTTAGGTCTTGCAGTCTGTTGGATTTGGGATTTTAAATTTTTAATAATCGGATCCCAGGTGTTATAAAGTCTCCAACCATCTTCTCTATTGAAGTTCGGATGTTTTTGAATTTCAATAGCCTCGCGTATCATTCTAGGAATGAATCTGTGTTCTTTAGCGAGGATCTGTGGTTTGTCAAATCGGATAAAATGGTTAGGTTTATCCAGAGCATGTTCACAGACTACAGACTGCAGACTAGAACGCCTATTTTTGACATCTCCTATATGTTCCTTGACCCTGGTACCGATGCTTCTCTTTGTTTGGCCTATGTAAGATAAACCACACTCACATTCGAGTTTATATACTCCTGCAGTTTGTAAAGGAATATTACTCTTGATAGGTCTCAAGAACTGGCTCACTTTCTTATGAGGCTTGTAAATGGTTTTAATTGAAGCTCGCTTCAAAATGTTGCCAATCCTGTCTGTAACTCCCTTCACATATGGTAGAAATGCAGGTTGTCGTTCAATTGTGGGTGGCTTGATACGGCTTCTGCGATGCTGGCGAGGCACGGGCAGCTTGTTCTGGTGGAGTGCAAGCTTGACCTGACGTAGCTCGTCCTCTAGGTGTTCAGCATCGCAGAGATGGTGGGCTCTCTGAAACAAAGATTTGATTGATGATCGATGATTTGAGAAATCGTTGGCGGTAGTTGCAAATAATATTTTCTATTGTTCTTCAAATAGACAAATGCCACCTTAGTCTACCCGTGACCACGAACGCTGTAAAGTGCTAGAAACTTCGGGATGTCCAAAATAATTAATATACGCGATTAAAATCCGTTATAACTAGTTTTATTTAAATGTGTAATAATCGCGAAAATTTAAGACAACATTAGGTAGCATGAAGTTTAATGTCGGGATTGAAACTCAAGTGTACAAATCCCTCTTAACGTCTGCGAAGCGAGCGCTCCGCTTGTGGAATATGTACATATAATATTACTCTGCTTAACGAACGCTTGGCTTCAATAAACTATTTTAAAAGATTTTATTTATTGAGTTACATATCTATTATTACAAGATTGCTTTGTATCTTTCTCCTTATTAGTCGGTTTTGTGCAATATAACTCTTTATAATCATTGCTTACTTAAAATTTCAGACAGCTTCTCCTAATAATATACAATTTGGATATTCATGGTTGACTTGAGCGGAAATTACGAAATACTATATTGAGAGTAACATTCATTTGTTTCAATTGATCTGTTCTATTTCATAGTGGAAAAAAATACAAAAGTTTTTAATATCCTATTTAAATAATTATACGATGATTTTGGAAGTTAAATTAATAATAATATAATATATGGTATACAAATGGTTAAAGTTAGTTTATAGAGACAATAAGATCTTGGCATAGCCATATCTTACACGGAAACTTTTTCATAATTATATACTCTATATCAATGAATAAATACTCAAATAAATCTCGAAGGGGATTTTTATAAAATCCTCATCAAATAATAAATCATACATGACATTTAATTGTCATTTGCATTTCATGCTCATTATTTTATTTTTTATTTATTTATTTATTAAACCAAAAGAACAATACATTAATAATACACAAAACGGTACAACAAAAACCACAGTCGGTTTTCCTGCGCACCGCGGATTCAAACGACGATATCAACATATTAAAATGATAACGAATTAACAATGAGTATGAGTAAAAATAATAAATGTAACAGAAATACAAAATTGAGGGTAGAACCAAAATAATAGCTTTGTAGTAATGGTCGACGCTCGCGCACTGAACTAGTTCCAGGAATTTACAATTTGAATAGCTACACTATACAGCATGTTCCAAATAGAATTTTTTTAATTTGTTTTTATAATTTTTTATGTTTAATTGTTTTTTTATATCAATAGGGATTTTATTAATTAGAGTAGGAATAACATATTCCAACACTCGCTTGCCGTAGTTATTATTGTATTTAGGAATATTTAATTTTTGATTACTGACATTTCTTAATTGCATGTTATAATTATTAGTATTTATTGTTTGATTTACATTAAAATTAAAATATTGATCTGTTAGTAGCATGAACTCAATTTTAATATTAACTGGCATTACCTTGCAATAAATAAATAAGTTGTGATAATTAGTTTTATATAATTCTTTAATTTTTTTTGGTACAATCGTTTTTAACAATCTTAGCTGCAGTTGATAAATTTGATTAATATGTGTTCTCCCTGTTAAACCATAGCTGCTGAGTCCGTATGAAATTATAGATTCGCCGAGAGTTTTATACATCATCAATAAAATTGAATATGGAATTTTATTACGTAATAAACTAAATTTTGCTAAAAGGGCTCGTAACTTATCACAGACACTATTTATATGGTCTTTCCATTTAAGACGGTTATCAATAATTAAACCAAGATATCGCTGGTTTTGGACCATATCTAATGAAGGACATTTACAATAATTATTACTATTGCTGTGTAAACATGTATGACTATGGGCAATGATCTTTAAACTACCATTATATCTGTTGTGACTAGAACTTATGTACATAGAATTTGTCTTTGTGACAAGACCTACATCATGTGACCACTTCGCAAGTACGTCAAAATCCGATTGAATTTGTTTTAATGCTTCGTCTATGTTATTGTGCGCTGACAGGAGACATGTGTCGTCTGCAAACTGATACATTTCACAACTTTTAATAGCATTTTCTAAATCATTGACGTACGTTATGTAGTGCAATGGTCCTAGTACCGATCCTTGTGCCGTTCCGTGTGAGACGTATACTTCATCACTAAGCGATTCACCGATTTTAACACTGTATGCTCTGTCTTTTAAATAGTTTTGACACCATTTTAACAAAGGTCCTCTAATTCCATTATTTTCGAGCTTTTGCATTAAAACAGTATGTCTGAGCGTGTCAAAAGCCTTACTATAATCTGTAAATACAACTATTACATGTTTTTTATCATTTAAATGCTTATTGACAGAGTTGGTAAATTTAGATAATAACTGGTACTCTTTTTCGGTTGAAAACCAAATTGCTTATGAGATAAAATATTATACTCTTTATAAAAACATTGTATTTGTTGACAAATATATTTTTCTACTATTTTATCTATTGTTGGTAGTACTGTAATAGGTCGATAGTTTTCGTAGTCATCACTTTTACCTTTTTTAAATAAAGGCCTGACTAATCCAAATTTTAAATCTTTCGGATACTTACCTGTAGTTATACAGGCATTGATCAATTTTGCTATTATTGGAGCAATTTTATCATTTAATTTTTTGAGATCTATGACACGTATATTGTCTATGCCTGGAGATTTGTTATTGTTAAGTGATTTAATAATATTAGAAACATTATACACACTAGCCTTTTTAAATCTACTTGACATATTAACATGTCTTTCATAATCATTTATTTTTAGTAATGGCATTGTACATGTGGGTATAATATTTTTAACACTGTTTTTAAAAGACATTGCAAAGTTATTTGCAATATCTTTTATTGGGATACTATTTTTGTTAAAAGCTTTTATAATAATTTTATCCAAGGAGTTTTTAACTTTGCCAGTTAATCTATTTACTATTTGCCATAATTTTCTATAGTCATTTTTATATTTATATATTTCGCTTTTATAATAGTTATTTTTAATAATATTTATTATTTTATTTGCAAAATTTCTTGCTTTATTATATTTAAGTTTTAATATTTCATTTCCTATATCTTTCTTCCATTTTTTAAACAATTTATCTCTATATTTACATGCTCTGATTATACTTTTGTTCATCCAATGATTGGATGAACGATTTGGATTGTTTTTTATTTTTATTTTAGTTTTTGAGTTGTTATAGCAATTATTTATTTTATTTTTAATATACATGTAGATATCATCAGGGCATGTCATACGATCAATTGGTGTCCAATCGATGTCGTTTAAAAGCTGTTGCAAATGTTCATAATTTAAAATAGTTTTATATTTATCATCATTCCGTATAGCGGTTGAGCCAACACATGCTAAGGCAACCATTCGATGGTCGGCCAGTACAGTGTCGAGCGTCGAGGTGTATATGTCTAGTGAATGAGATCTCGCGTATATGTGGTCTATGCATGATTTTACAATTTTATTATTACGTAATTCAATACGTGTATAATCTGAAATCCCACACACCAGACCTAAACCGTACATCATATTGTTATATTTATGTTTGACAGGATTATTTATTTTTAAGTCAATGTTTATATCTCCCAACAAAAACAAGTCATTAGATAATTTAGTGTTTTTAATAAGTTGTTCGAGTTCCTCAATAAACAGATGTTTACTTAAGTTCGGAGGGCGGTAAAGTGCGCACAGATTAGCGACGTATCTGTTCGGTGTAACTAAAGTGCCCAGAATACATTCAAAGTGTTTTGTTTGTGATTTCAATATGCTAAATTTATGATTTTTGTTGATATATATAATTATGCCGCCACCTCTGCGCGCCTTACGCAACTCTGTGTACATTTAAAATCCATCCAAACTATACATACAACTTAATATGTCGGAGATATTTGCCTCAGTTACTACAACAACATCGATTGATTTCTGAGATAAGTTAATACATTGTTCTAAGGCAGAAAAGTTTTTTATCATAGATCTTATGTTTATATGGACGCAAAAAAGTTGGATATTATTACTATGTGGTATATTAAAAACAAAATCCTGTATGTTTGTACAATTAGATAATTCCAGTAAATCATCATTTATTACTTCCATTTTAGTTAATTGTGAGATTATTATAAATTGTAAACTATAAAAGACTATAAACTATAAACTGTAAACACTTAAAGAAAAAGGATAAAATAAATAAAAAAACTGAGAAATACCTTTTCTTATTACAAGTAAGTTTTAATTATGAACTAAGCGACTTATGTCCTTTATTGATCTTAGTATGATAGGTACACTATCACTGTCCTTACGTACACGAATAACACCCTTTTTACACCATATAAACTTGTATTTATCCTTAAGTTGTTGTTTTGCATTCCATAATAAATTTTTATTATACGGTGTTAGGGATTCTCGTATATATACTATTTGTTGACCGGACTTTGTACCTGTATTTACAACAACATCCTTTACAGATATCTTACACTTTTTTGATGTAGTAATCCATTTGTTTTGAATAGTTTCATTCTTCATTTTTAATAGTATCGGTCCCGGCATTTCATTTCGACTCGAGCCCACTTTTGTCTGAATACTTACTACATCATCTTTTGGTAATTGCAATTTATTTGCAATTTCTTCAACAATCAACCTTGCGTCTTCTTTATCATTGTAAGGTATATTAGATATCTCAATTTGATCACCCAATTTTTGTTGCTCGATCTCCTGTAACCGTTGTTCTAATGCACCAATTCTAGTTTATAGGTTAGAATTTTTATTGCTCAGTTCTGTGTTTTTTCGTTTTAGTTCCTGAATTGACTGCTTGCAAAACTCGAGACCTTCCACCAATTCATCCAGCTTGTCACTCTGATACTGTAGCGATTTCATAAAGTCCTTCATTTCTCGTTGTATGGCTTTTTCGATTTCTTTGGACATATCGCTTACCATTTGTTTTATATTTATTCGCATATCCTGAGATGTATTATCCTCATCCTCGTCATCCTCCTCCGGTACGATAAATGAATTACGTTTTAAACAGTTGCTATTGCATTCTTCACACGTCCATTGTAGATTTTCGGTTGCACGCAAAGCAGCAAGTTGTTTATTTGTTAGACCAGAACACGAAGTATTTCCATGTACTGTTTTTTCACATTTATTACATTCCAATCCAGGATATCGTTTGGTAATATTTTTTCCACACTTATCACATTTACTCATTTTGAATCTATTACACACCGCGCAAATACGTGTTGACTTAACGAACTACCGCCGACGAATATCATGATGAGTCATTTCAAATTTTAGCAGACATAGCTGTTTGCATATTTACAAACCATACGTCAGCGGATGAGTGTTCTAGGAAGAAGTGATACGAGTCTAAGTTATTATATTTGATAGAGTAAATAAATAATTCTTCCAATATTTTATTTTTACAATAACTGTAACTTAGAAATGCTCAGCATGAAATCGCAATTACTTTTATTGATTGTTTTTAACTTACACTCAAAATTACAACACAATACAACAACAATAAAAACAACAACAGCCTGTAAATTTCCGATTGCTGGGCTAAGGCCCTCTTTCCCTATGAGGAGATGGTTTGGAACATATTCCACTACGCTGTTCCAATGCGTGTTGGTGAAATATTCATGTGACCGAATTTCTGTGATATCAGACACATGTAGGTTACCTCACGATATTTTTCTTCACTGCCGAGCATGAGATGAATATTCAGTGGTGCTTGCCTGGGTTTGAACACGCAATCATCGGTTAAGGTGCATATTAGATCTGTCTAATATAAACGATGTCATGAGGTCTTACAAAATGACTTATGAATAAATAGGTCTTTAATAATGTTTTACTGGCTATATAGATTTTTGTTCCTTTTTCGTTTGTGTGTCAAACGAGTTTACTTGTAAACTAGAATGGTCTAGAATAAGTCAGTACGATAATAAAATCCTTTGACATCGTTACATTTTGTTTGCTTTTTCTACATAAATCTATCATATATCATATAGAGCAAAGCCTATGAAGATAAAGGGCTGTGCCGAAGACTAGGTCTATTAAGAACGTTGTTCAGTACTAAGTTGTCGGAGTACAATAGCATGGAAAGCTACCTTGGTCGACTGCAGGAACTATCTCAGCAATTGCATGACATCGATTCATCTCTGGATGATGAATTCTTGGCCGTCATCATGCTCAGTGGATTACCAAGTAATTATGATCCACTCATTATGGCACTTGAAAATTCAAATTTAAAGTTGTCGAGTAATATGGTCAAAGGTAAATTATTGCAAGAATATGACCGCAGGAATAATACTGAAGGTACCATGGCTTTCGCAACAACCAGAAAAGCACTAAAATGCTTTAAATGCAAGAAGACGGGACATTTTATTAAGGACTGCCCTAAGAATTTTAATAAGAAGTCAGAAAAAAACAAGAAGTCTAATAAGGATCAACCATCAGTGGCTCTCTTGACGGCATTCTCCATCGGCATCAAGCGTAATGTTTGGTATGTGGACAGCGGTGCATCACACCATATGTGTAATAACCGAAAACTTTTTTGTGATTTTAAAGAAGAAAATACATCACAAGTTAGTGTTGCAAATGGTGATAAATTATCGACAGCAGGACAAGGCAATGTTTGTGTCAAATTGCAAGACTGTACGAGAACCATAAGAGACGTTTATTATGTGCCTAATCTTTTAGGAAACTTACTTTCTGTTAGTTGTTTAGTAAATAAAGGTTATACTGTAACATTTAGTAATTATAAATGTATTGTATCTAATAAAGATAAAGTTTTAGCTACTGCCACTCTTAGGAATGGTGTATATCAACTTAATACCATTGATCAGCCTTTGTGTGGGGGGGTAGTTAATAACAATTTTATTTCTTACAGTACAGTTAACAAAGACTTACAGTCTAGTGAGGAGACTGTAGCGATTTCTTCATCAAGCTCAAAAGGTAAAGTAGAAGAGGAGTCGCAGGAAATATGGTATCGTCGACTTGGCCACTTGAACTCCAGGAGTATGACACTGATGAAGAAAGGTATGGTCACAGGTATTAAATATAATTCAAATGTTTTTAATCCTTGTGTGGCATGTATCGAAGGGAAGCAAACCCGTGCTCCTTTTCCTAAAAAGTCATATACCCGAGCTACACAATTATTAAGACTGGTACACACAGACTTATGTGGACCAATGCCAACGAAGTCTATTGGTGGTGCAAAATATTTTCTAACATTTATAGATGATTTTAGTAGAAAAACATTTGTTTATTTTTTGAAAAATAAAGATGAAGTTTTTGAACACTTTAAGAATTTTAAAGTTTCTGTGGAAAATGAAACTAACCACAAAATTAAAATTCTTCGCAATGACAATGGTGGTGAATTTGTTAATTCTAAATTATAGGCTTATCTGAAAGAATGGGGCATCAAGCATCACACAACGGTTCCATATTCTCCACAGCAAAATGGTGTGGCAGAAAGAGTGAACAGGACCATTGTTGAGAAAGTCAGATGTATGCTAAGGGATGCCGGCCTGGATAACAAATTCTGGGCGGAAGCTGTAAATACCGCCGTATATCTCAAAAATCGGACACCAACTAAGGCTTTAATTGGAAAAGTACCTGAAGAAAAATGGAAGAATAAAAAGGTAGATGTAAGTCATTTACGTATTTTTGGTTGTATTGCGTATGCTGTTACCCCGAATAGAAACAAACTTTATTCGAAATCAAAGCAGCATATTTTTGTTGGGTACTGTGAGGATACCAAAGGTTATCGACTGTTAGATCCAGATAGATCATATAAGTGTGTCAAAGCAAGAGATGTAATTTTCTTGGAAAATAAATTTCACAATAATAAATCACATGATGATAATTTTAACTCTGAGTTAATTGAGTTTCCTCAAAATGATGTGATTCCTGTTCGTATTTTGCATGATCCAGAATCAACCCTGGATGGTGACAAGTACTCACACCAAGGCGAACGGCCTGAGCCAAGCCAGTCTGAACCATCCACCATAAGACCACAGTTTTCTAATGACCGACTAAGAAAACGGCCGGTAGCAATTACAGTGAATGATTCAGATAGTGAGATAGACACCACTATAGAATCGAATAGTTCTGCGGATCCTACATACGTTCCAGGAAGCTCAACACTGGATGAGATAACATCAAATTCATCAGAATATGAAGATCTCGATGAGGCTGAAATATCTGTTCTGTTAGTTAAAAATTTGTGCAATGATGATAATGAACCAGAAACAGTTCAGGAAGCTTTGGCAGGAAAAGAAGCAGCTGAGTGGACTAAAGCTATGTCAGATGAGTATAAATCATTTAATCACAACAAATGTTGGACTTTAGTTGAGAAACCAAAGAACCAGAAACCAATTAAGTGCAAATGGGTTTTTAAAAAGAAAAGAGGCCTGAATGGTGAACTTTTGAGTTACAAAGCACGGCTCGTAGCAAAAGGTTATTCACAGAAGTATGGAATCGACTATACGGAGACTTTTTCGCCGGTGGTAAGACACTCAACTATTAGGACTCTACTCGCTATTGCTGCTGAATTTAACCTGGACATTGATCATCTTGACGTTAAAACTGCATTTTTGAATGGAGATCTAAATGAAACTGTGTTTATGGAACAACCACAAGGTTTCATAGAAAAAGGTAAGGAAGATTTTGTGTATAAATTAAATAAAGCTATTTATGGATTAAAACAAGCTTCCAAAATGTGGTATGAGAAGATAAATGAAGTACTGTTACAGAAAATGCACTTCAAAAGGATATCTTCAGAACCATGTGTATTTTACAAGAAAACTAAAAGTGACATGATAATAATTGCACTGTATGTCGATGACATTTTATTGTTTTCTAACAATTCAACTTTAAAGGATAAAGTGAAACGTGAACTTATGGATACATTTGAAATGAAGGATCTTGGACCTGCGCACCATATCCTTGGGATGAGAGTAATTAAAAGTAAGAATAAAATTACGCTCGATCAAGTGGGATACATAAAAAGAATATTAGATAAGTTCAAAATGACGGATTGCAAACCAGCTAAAACTCCACTACAAAAAGGAATCAAATTACCAAAATGTGTTAATAAAAGTGAAAATTCTCATTACAGAAATTTGCTTGGATGTCTCATGTTCATAGCAGTGTGCACCCGACCAGATATCGCTCATGCAGTGAGTATGCTCAGTCAATTCAATGAGTGTCACGCTGAAACTCACTGGAAAGCTTTGAAGCGCGTTCTTCGCTATCTTAAAGGTACGATGAACTATAGTTTAGTCTTTCAGAAGAGTGGTTTAGATGTAATTGGTCATGTAGATGCTGATTGGGGTGGGAATGAACTTGATCGTAGATCTTTCACTGGTTTTATTTTTAAGCTTGGTAATTCATTGATTTCTTGGGAAAGTCGAAAACAAAAGACTGTTGCTCTTTCCAGCACTGAGGCTGAATACATGGCAATATCTGTCAGTTGTAAAGAGGCACTTTTTATAATAGGTTTTCTTCGTGAGTTGTTGGATATTAAATGTAAAGTAATATTATACAATGATAATCAATCTGCGCAAAAATTAACTTCTAATTGTATGTATCATAGTAGAACTAAACACATTGATATAAGGCATCATTTTATTCGAGATAACATTAAGAAAAACCTTGTTAATGTTAAGTATTTGCCAACAGACTTGATGATTGCTGATTTGTTGACAAAACCTCTGACAAAAGAGAAACATGATCAGTTTGTGAAAGGTTTATGTTTACATAACTATGTTGAAGCTAGTTAATACATGTTTAGGTCTTTGTTTTATATTTTTTTTTGTTGATATTGTATTTAAGTTTTATAATACATGTACGTTGATTATAACTGTAACTGATAGGTAACTATTTATAGTTAGTTCTTATGACATCGGTTTAAGGGGTAGTATTAGATCTGTCTAATATAAACGATGTCATAAGGTCTTACAAAATGACTTATGAATAAATAGGTCTTTAATAATGTTTTACTGGCTATATAGATTTTTGTTCCTTTTTCGTTTGTGTGTCAAACGAGTTTACTTGTAAACTAGAATGGTCTAGAATAAGTCAGTACGATAATAAAATCCTTTGACATCGTTACATTTTGTTTGCTTTTTCTACATAAATCTATCAGTGCATGCGTTCTAACCACTGAGCCATCTCAACAACGCAATTATTAAATAATATTTTTTTTTATTTGCATTACCTGTAAACTATTACAATATATTATTAATTTTAAAACATGGTCTATTATTTATGAATTAAACAATATAGGTATACATCTGTGTTCCTGCTGGAATGCAACGCCCCTCCCGCTTCCCCCTTCACCCCGCCACGCTCGTCGGGCGCCACACATACCTTTCGCCGATAGGTCATTTACGCCAGGTGCACAGATATTTTAATAAGGAGTATACAAAAACTCACATACATTTTTCTGATGTATTTTATGCCAAATTTTTTCCGCAAATTACTTCATCACCTGTCAACGTTTGATGTACTTATATCATTTTAGTTTTTCAGTTAGTAAAACACAAAAATCTCTCCTTTCATAAATGATTATAGGTTTATTTTTGAATTTAATTTCAATAGTACAGTAGGAAGTAAAACTCCTATGTGGTCAAATTGCCTCCAAATTGTTGCAATAGCCTCTTATATTCTCAGCCAGAAGTTTTGGAGCTTCTGCCATCAATGCGAGTTGTAACAAATACATCCAACTTTATACCTTATTGTTTTGATCTGTAAGCAAGAGATACATTAATTTATTATTTAGCTCGTCTCATTGTCTCCACTGGTGACAGGAGGGCTGGTTCGTTTTTGCCCAGATCATCGGAATTGCGATTCAACGGGGAAATACTGCTATTATTTTTACCACCATTCCGCGCGGTCAAGATTTATATAGTAACTAGTTTTTGTGTATATATTAAAGCATTTAATGTTATTAATTCTAATGTTAATAAATGTTTTTCTCAATAAAAGATTATAGTAAAGATAAATAAGTACGCGTGTTCAAGATCAAATTAATATTTCGGCAGCCATTCTGCATAACGAGTTTGAGGACGCTCGTCAGGTGTCCTTATAAATGGTGGTCGCACACAGACTTGCACGAACTCCTCGATAATGCGCGTCCCGGTTTTACGATTAAGAACATCTATCCTCAAATACCTCAGAATCAATAACATCAACTATCAAACACATTATATTTTAATATATCGACCGTATTTTTTTCGTCACTAGATGGGTTTTGTTGTATTCTAAACGGTGCTATAGTTTGGTATGTATGTTTTATAAATAACATTAGTCTAAATTTATTTTAACTATTTTATAACTTAAGAGTATACAA
This sequence comes from Vanessa cardui, assembly GCF_905220365.1. Taxonomy (NCBI): domain Eukaryota; kingdom Metazoa; phylum Arthropoda; class Insecta; order Lepidoptera; family Nymphalidae; genus Vanessa; species Vanessa cardui. Next base: position 4,015,666 of record NC_061125.1, read on the forward strand.
TCACTATTTTTTAGTTACAACACTAAAACTATCTTGTAATAAAACTACTAACACAACATTAATTTATGTCACTATATTAATTTACCAAGCGATACATATATTATTTATCCGCTTATTGTATATAATTATCTTTTTACCGCCCATCTATGGATCTAGCTTTCTTCTGCCCTCTCCGTTCAAAATCCACCGTCTTTTGTTTTTCTTGTGCCAGGCAGTATCAGCTCGCCGCACCACGCCACGAGAGGTGACGAGAGTCCCACTATACGGTGTCGATAACTGAATCAATAATTATACTTATAAATGTTATTTCAATTAAAAACGTATTTAAAAATCAAAGCCGTATTAAATATTATTATTTCAATTAAAATTATATAAGTATATTTAAAAAAATCATGACAATCTGACTAGCAGTAATTATATCATTGTTATATTTAAAACTTTCAACAGTTTTGTATGATTATGATATTGGTATATGATATATTGCACTATCGGATATTTTAGTGTCGATTAAATTACCCGGATTTGAACGCATAATTTTCGCCGAAGATTCAGGTGGTCTAGCAAAAAGGTTCTCGTTTGTAGAATAACAACAAAAACGATGAAACGATTTAATGAAATTAAGTTCACTTGGTGGCAGGGCTTTGTGCTAGCCCGTCTGTGTAGGTACCACCTACTCATCAGTTATTCTTCCGCCAAATAACAGTACTCAGTATTGTTGTGTTCCGGTTTGAAGGGTGAGTGAGCCAGTGTAACTACAGGCACAATCGGAGGGGTGAAAAGACGCATTCCCTAGGTTCTTGATACAAACAGGAGACCCAGTGGTAGTCAGATGCACGAGAGTAATGCTAGACGACAGGATACTCGTGATGGCAAAGTCCGTCTCAGAAGGTCCGGGCGTCGACGCACCTCTCGTGGGTTGGGAGCTGCCACAGATATCGTGGATAAACGGGGTACCAGGATGCGGAAAGACGACTCACATTGTCAGGAATTTTGATGAGGATAACGAAGTGGTAATCACCTCAACAATCGAAGCCGCCAAAGATCTGAAAGAACAACTTACACGCCGATTTGGCGAAAAAGCTAAATCAAGGGTACGAACTATAGCATCCGTGCTAGTAAACGGGTTCAACGAGAGCACAAAGTGCAACCGACTGACGGTCGACGAAGCCCTCATGAACCACTTCGGAGCCATAGTAATGGCGGCACAGTTGTCTGGAGCTAGTGAGGTGGTCCTTATCGGAGACATCAACCAGTTGCCTTATATCGACAGAGAAAATCTGTTCGAAATGAGGTACTGCCGGCCAAGCCTGACAACAAACATCACCCGCGAGTTATCCTGTACGCACCGAAACCCCCTGGACGTCGCATACGCCATTAGTGAGGTCTACCGTACCATCTACTCTGCAAGCCCTATAATCCACTCCCTCAAAATGAAGAGATTCACTGACGCCCACATACCATCCGACCAAACCGAAACCCTATATCTGGTCCATACGCAGGAGGAAAAGAAACTCCTGATGGACCAGGGATATGGAAAAAGAGAAGGATCAGGCGTCATGACCATCCACGAATCTCAGGGGCAGACCTACGGCGACGTTATCATAGTCCAGTCGAAAAATTTGAGGCTCCGTATTCACGAAAGTGTTCCTCACGCAGTTGTGGCAATTACTAGACACACTAACACCTGTGTCTACTACACGGACGATGGTGACGACGCTATCGGCAGATTCATCGGCCGAGCGGCGGGTGCTTCTGAAAGGACCATCCTTGAGCACAGCCTCAAGACATCTATACATAAACGCGACATCAGAGTCACCGAGGCCGTGCTCTCTCTGATCAAACGCGGACCAGGACCCGCTGGATTGTAGTAATTTGAACACATATACTGCTATATATTTTTATTTATATATTATTTATTATAGTTTATATATTATTTTTATTATATATTATTTATTATAGATTATTTAAAAAAAAAAAAAGAAAAAAAAAGGCACGGGCATCTGCGAGCCTGTGGATGTTGTATTTTAAATAAAAAAAAAACTACAGGCACAAGGGACATAGCATCTTTGTTTCCAAGGTCGGTGGCGCGTTGACGATGTAAGGAATAGTTAATATTTCTTACAGCGTCATTATCTATGGGTGATGGTGACCACTTACCATCAGGTGGCCCATATGCTCGTCCGCCAACCTGTACCATAAAAAATAATTTTAGACTTGTAAATTAAAGTGTATACTTTGTTTTTATGTTGCTCAGCCCGACAGGTTCATAAGGATTTTATTATATACACTTACTGCCTGAATACATAATTAAAAATAATAATAATAATAAATAAGAGACAACATCACATACATTACTCTGATCCCAATTTAAGTAGCTACAGCACTTGTGTTATGGAACATCAGAAGTAACGACAGTACCACAAACACCCAGACCCAAGACAACATAGAGAACTTATGATAATCTACATTGACTCGGCCGGAAATCGAACCCGGGACTTCGGAGTGGCGTACCCATGAAAACCGGTGTACACACCACTCGACCACGGAGGTCGTCGAATTATTGTGGAATACAATACTGACCATGAGTGAATTGAGCAAAAGAGCGATGTTATATTCTTGTGTTATAATATTATCAATGTTAAAGTTCTTTTCATATTATATTCTCGCTGTTTTATCTGAAGAATTAATTATTCGTTGATTGTAAAGAGATATTTTCGATTATATTTATGCTTGAATATATTATTCCGAAAGGGTTTTATTTCAATTTGAAAAAAAAAATGCTATTTAAATTTATAAAAAACGAAATAATTAATCTCTTATTTATCCAGTATTCGATGTTTTGTAATCATTAAGTAATATTTTCATTTAACACGTACATATGGAACGAAGGTATCTTACAAAAGAGATATAACAGAGGTTGCGTCACTTTTCAAGCCCGGCGAGACAAGAAAAGTGTTATGAGGTGACGTCATGCAGAAGGTTTCTTTAACAAAGATGGCTTTTCCACCAAGAAGCTTTAATGAAGGTTCGTGATTATACACGACAGTAATCCGACATGTGTTATTATGTTAGTTTTCTATTTACAACTGATAACAAATATATTATATAAATGAAACATATGATACCAGTAAAATAATACGTTATAAATATTTGGTGGAAAATCTTTATCAAAATATATTAAGTGTTTTCTGGTGTGGATTTGGTTAAGCACTTCATGGGCTGTTCCAGCTAAAAATAATATAATCATTCTCATCATCATCCTCCTGCCCTTATCCTAGTTTACTTGAGGTCGACGCAGCATATCTTCATCTTCCATACTCTCCTATCTAACGTCATCTCACAAGTAACAATATTTCCAGCCATATTATCTTTCACACAATCTATCCATTGTTTCATTGGTCATCCTCTACCTCTGTAGCCATCCACATTCATTCTCAAGACCTTCCTCACAATAATATCTTCCTCATTCCTCTGCAAAACATGCCCATATCATGATAGCCGCCTTCCGCACAAAATCTCGGCTAGAGCTGCCACTTTCAGACTACCTCTTAAAAATAATAATAATCATACGATAAAGAGGATTACCAATAACGCTTGAGATATGTTTTGCATTACTTACATACAATAACTTTGCCTCCCTTTTGATAGCATTAATGTTAACTTTACGGTTGGCACGGCTTTGTCGAGCAAATAGAGCCAATACTTCCACCAACATTACCAATATTGCTACCAATATTACCAATGTTACAACCAATTCATGATTGTGGTTATTGTTTCTTTTGTACTGTACTGTACTGTATTTACGCGTGATCGCTTGCTCACCGGCTGCGTGAATGATGTATGCGAATTGAACCAGCTATATAACTGGTTTTTATAGATTTTTTCTTAGAGCAAATGACTTTGGGGTTTTTCTGCTTTTCAAAATTATAATGTTCCTAACCTAACATGAATAATATATATATCATAAAAACATAATAACATAATCTTAAAAACATAAAAATCCAGTTTCAAACTTTTCATATAATTTAAGACAAAATCAATTTTGCCCCGACCTGTAACTAAAATCAATAAACAATTTTAAATATTTTTTTACTTTTTATAATCGCTGTAAAAAATGACGAATTTCAATAGTCTGTTCGATTTCTCTTTGTTACAATCGTTTAATTTTTATATATCCAATATTATCAAATATAAGCTACAAAGAGGTTTTCATTCAATCCGGAGTGCATATTTTCTTCGTTTAATTAAAATTGAAATAATTTAGGGGATATTTATACGGTTTTTAGGGTTCCGTACCTCAAAAGGAAAAAACGGAACCCTTATAGGATCACTTTGTTGTCCGTCTGTCCGTCCGTCCGTCCGTCTGTCAAGACCCTTTTTCTCAGGAACGCGTGGAGGTATGAAGCTGAAATTTATATCAATTACTCAGGTTTACTGTCCCTTGAAGCTGTGAAAAAATCAAACTTCTAAGCCAACGCAATCAAAAGATACAGCCGTTTATGCCGCAAATTTTTGACACTTGCAAGGGAATCAAAACCTACAGGGTGCTTCCCGTGAACTCAGAATCTTGAAATTTGGTACGAAGCAACGTCTTATAGCATAGATAAAGGAAAAATTACGAAAACCAATAATTTTTAGTTACTTCACATAATATATTTTTTTTTAATAATTTTAAACTTACTACCCATTTCCTCATAAACGCGTAGAGGTATTAAATTGAAATTCATACCAAATATCTCTATAATATAATTTATAATATATATCTATAATACCTTTAAGCTGTAACAAAATCAAACTTCTATGTCAACGCAATCAAAAGAAACAGCAATTTAAGCTGCATATTTTGAAACTCGCAAGTACTCGCAAGGGAATCAAAACCTAAAGGGTACTTCCAGTCGACCTAGAATCATGAAATTTGGCATGAAGCAACGTTTTATAGCACACATAAAGGGAAAATTCCGAAAACCTACAATTTTTAGTTACATCTATATATATAAAAATGAATTGCTGTTCGTTAGTCACGCTAAAACTCCAGAACGGCTGGACCGATTTGGCTAATTTTGGTCTTGAATTATTGGTGGAAGTCCAGGGAAGGTTTAGAAGGTGAGTAAGTATGATAAAAATGCTAGGAACATAATAAAAACAACAACTTTGTTTTTCCTTAGAAATAGATTTAATAGAGAATTACCATTGATTTTCTATGATTATCGATGTTAGACAATAAAACATTGATGTTTTAAAATTGATTTTACATTATTTAAAACATAATTACATCTATTTTTCGAATCTATATATATATAAAAATAAGTGGCATTTTTCTATGTCACTTTATAACTCAAGAACGGACTCACCTATCCAAACCAAATTATCAGAGTTTGGACTAATTAGTAGATGGTTTATGTGAAATTTGCACAACATCGGTCGAGTGGTTCTTCATTTATTACATTTTTTGTAACAAATGAATTCATTAAATGGCGGGTCATTTTGTTAATGAAAATTTTTTAGACGGAAAATTGTACTGTCAAATTAAAAGTAAGTATTAATTGAAAATGAGTACACTCATCCACCAGTTTCAATTGATAAAACGTCTTATTTTAATTTATTAATTCCAAAAAAATTTAAAAGTACAGCGTTTATTTTCATGTTTAAATATACAGAAAAAAGTTTGTGCCATTAATTTTTATTCATATCGACTGATGTGGTAAACTATATCATCAGTAAATCGTTGGTATGTATGCCAAAATAGAAACTGAACGTCTTAATTTTAATCGTTTCAACCAAGCAAAATTAAGATCTGAAGAATATATTCATTTGCAAGATGCGATAGCGAATGATGCTAATGTAAATGATATCGGGCGATTGACTATATTGCCATCTTCGTTTATTGGTTGCCCATGGCATATGAACGAATATGCACAAGACGCAATTTCTCATGTACGAAAAATGGTCGATCGGATCTGTTACATGTAATCCTCAGTAAGATGATATTAAAAACAATTTATTTGAAGAACAGTCGACATCACATTAGAGCACGTGTTTTTCGGCAAAAATTGAAAGCACTTATGGATTTAATTGTAGAATTATGTATATTTGGAGAGGTGCGTTGCAATATATACTCCATTGAATGGCAAAAAAGGAGATTTCTACATGCACATTGCATATGTATTAATTTGGCTGATACATAAAATAACTCTGGATCAAATCTATAACGTTATCATAGCTGAAATTCCCGATCAAACTCTTGATCCAGAGGTATTTCACGTTGTCATTAAAAATATAATACATATGCGGTCCATACGGTGAGCTACATATGAGTTCGTTACATCTGTTTCTCGAATTTCATTCAGTCTGAAAAAAAACGCCGATGTTTTCAATTAACATCGATGTTTAGAGCTTCATAAACATGTTCGGTATTGATGTCATTATCAGCTCCATAATCATGTTTTTGTAACATGGGTAATCCCTACATTGTCAAACATTTGATGTTGCCCCCGTTATTCAGAAATCAAATTGACAGAATAGTTATATCTTTATAACTACATATTAATTCACAGGAGGTACCAAAAGAACCTTAATTTTAACTAACTTCAGTTGTTTACTGTCTATCAGATCATTTTTATGTAAGATCAGATTATTAAGCTGAAATGGCAGTGCGCTCGCCGATAACCGCTGGGGAAAAAGTGTTCTAGAGTGGAGACCGCGTCTCGGCAAACGTAGTGTAGGACGTCCTCGGGCACGGTGGAGCGACGAGTTACGCAAGACGGCTGGCAGGAGCTGGATGCGAGTAGCCTAAGAACGATCACAGCGGCGTGCAATGGAAAAGCCTATGTCCAGTAGTGGACGAAAATGGGCTGATTGATTGATTGAAGTTTTGTCACATATAACATTTATGAACGTAACCATAATATTTGACATTTGACAACCAATAAACAGATCGATCCTTTATCGTCTATCGATTCCTCTTATGACAAAGAGTGCATCCTATTATCCTCCTACATATTATTATATTCTTTGCTTCTATCTTTGTGAGTTGATGGTTACCGCTACGTTACAGTGATATTTCAAGTTACTTGCTCTATTTTTTTAAACTTTAGTTATAGTGTGTGCCTGAGAACTTTTCTTACTTTGTTTACGATGACGAGGAGAACACGACCTTACTTAGGTCGTTGCAGTCAATCAAGTATGCGTAGAGCTACTTCACGTGCCAACCGCACTGATGACCAGAGAAAGACAGATCGAGAAAATAGTTATATTGCTATGTCACAATTGCGTTCTTTAGTGACTGACAATGAAATAGACAGGCTTAGGTGTGCCACATCGAACGCAACAAAAGCGAGCACGACTTAATGGAATTGAGAGATCCCGCAGTCGGCGTGCTCCTGGGATCCTGGAACGAGCTGCATTTCACCATGATCCGGCAATAGATTATTGTGCCGACAAATTGGTAACAATTGGTTAAATGACAATAATTTGTAAATATTGTGAGGCGTTAAAATACAGTGGTGAATCTACTGGATTATGTTGTGCTGGAGGCAAAGTAAAATTACCACAATTGGTCCCACCACCAGATCCCTTACGCTCTTTAGTTTCTGGGATGAGAAAAGATTCTAAGCATTTCTTAGCCAACATTCACAAATATAACAGTTGTTTCCACATGACATCATTTGGCGCAACACATATGGTTCAGGACAATTTTATGCCCACTCTCATGGTATTATAACGCAATACTTTTTTATTAAATTAAAGTTTGTAGTGGAATATGTATCAGAAATATTTATTTAACAAATCTTAAAAAAAATCAGTTATATTCGCTACGTGCGATGGTTTCTATGCACATCACATTTGGACTAAGTTAAGCATTTCGATTATGGCAGTATGAAGTTTGCCGGGTCAGCTAGTATAAAATAAAGGATTACTTAAACGATAAAGAGATCTTTGTCTTAAATTTATGCTCCTCCATCTTTCCCCATTATAATGTTATGAATTTCATTTTGCAATAAAAATACCATAGTTATGACTCGATTGTCGTAATGAACGAACTTTGTAAACCTTGCAGGTTTGTACGGAACCCTCGGTGCGCGAGTCCGACTCGCACTTGGCCGGTTTTTTAATGTGCGAACGATGCATGATATGCTAAAAATAGTTAAGACTTAATTGTAGAGCACAAAAAAGCTACGGAAGAGGTTCTCGTAAAAATTTTCGAATCTCATCAGATAGCCGAGTTATTGCCGAGAAACAAATATTACTATTTTTTAAGATGGCGGCCATAGCGCTCCGGAAATCTTTGTCGAAAAATTCAAGTTATACAACTCAGGTTGTACAACATATAAAAAAAATAGCTTGTTAATTTCATTTTCATTTGCCCTTTGTTTCTACAAAATGACTGGACTAAATATGTTCATCTCAACAACAAGATTATCTCAAACATTATTTGCCTATATGTCAAATAATATATCTTAAAACCGAAGCAAATATTTACATTATTCTTCATGAAGTTCATGATAAGATATTCAAACATTATTTCAACATATTTTTTAATTCATAGCTAATCCTTAACTTGATCTCTAAACCATACAATCCCGCGTATCACTCTCAGCTCAATTTAAATTAGTCTTTATTTTAGTACTCTATACGAATGAAAAAGATAAATATTTTGTAAAGATAATAATTATCTGAAGTGAGTCCAAATATATTCAATTAATACATACAAATAAATTAAATTTAGTACCTCTTTTAAGTTCGTATAACTATTTGCGAGATACCAGGGTAAAAAAAACCATTTTTTTTCTGTAAGTTTGATTGTTTGTCTTCAAATTGCTTAAAATTACAAATACAAATAACTGCATTTATATAAGGAGTATTAAAAGCTATTGTTTAGTGTTTACTTCATAAAAATCAATTGACTTCATCAAACGTTACAAGAAGTTTTATTTTACGTACATCTTTACTTCACGCTGAATATAAAATTTAACGCGGGTAACCCTGCGGAGCACAGCTAGTAAATAATAAATGACGTCACGAAGCGTGAGTTGACGACCCCGGCCTGCGAGAGACGGTAGAGTCCCGTACCCGAAGAATACTTTTATCTTTGTTAACAATTAAGATATATAAGTCAGTGTGTCCATCAAATCATTATACACGATTCAACCTCGAGCTGAGAGGAACAGTGAAGATACAACATCAAGATGAAATTAGCAGCGCTTTTTCTCATCATAATGAGTGTGTTATCACTCTTTCTCGTGCCAAGTGAGGCGAGGCCGGGAAAAATACCAATAAACGCTATCAAGAAAGGAGCCAAATTTGTCGTGAGTGTCAATTATTGATAATTGTTTTGTTTAGAATTCGTTGACTTATAAGTTTATCGATAATGTCGAATAATTGCGTCATCAGTATCAATTCGTAATCGTGATAACATTTTATGAGTAATGTTATAAAGTCGGTTTATTTATACAGTTACTCTGTTCATGTAAACGCTGATTTATGATTTGGGTTAATTCATTTATTTTATTTAATTTTCAAATGTGAGCTAATATTTGGATTAACTTAGTTAACGGTCAGAAATATTTGAAATTTAAACTCTAGACAATCGCTGCCAAGTTTGCATCACTTAATATTTGCATGTATAATTGTATAACGTATCTTGTATTCGCTTGTATAATTTGTCATTTTGGTATATGAAAACATTATGAGAAATATACGTGATGGCAGAATTATCGATAATAATGTAGTGTTATTAATAATATTAATCAACCTAAGATAAGCCAGCATACTCTTACCCAGCACTAGGCAAAATTTAGTTTACAATTTGAAAAAGTAAATTTAATAGTTTGAGGGACAGTTCCATAGACAAAATAGACGAATTATTGTTTTGACATCTGTACCCATTCGCAGTTCCAGAAAGTGATTGACAAATAAAACTTAAACTTAATTGTGTGTGTGTTTTTTTTTAAAGTATTTTGTTATTCATAAGGACCAAAAATGTACATATAAATAATTTGGTTCTTTTGTTCTAGGGTAAAGGATTAAGAGCAATCAACATTGCAAGCACTGCTCACGACATATGGGGCGCATTACACAAGAAGAAACATTAAACAACCTATTATGTGTATATTATTATATGTACAACTTAATTTTAAATCAATTTGTGTAAATACCTAATCAGTAATTATGTAGTGTTTAAGTATAAGCTAATTATAATAATAAAAAAATAAACACTTTTTTTTTTTTTAATTTAACTGATACCTAATTTGTCTGAAGATAAGCAATTGTAGGGATATATTCAACTTACGGATTTAATATGATACAAATATTGTCATCAACATATTGGTGTCATAGTTTGGTATTACGTTCAGCTGATTTCTCAAAGGGGATAAAATATTTATGGGATGAAATTTCAAAGCCGTGGAAACTGCTTAGACTTAGTAGTTGCCAAAATTAATGTTTTGGAAAATCGCACATGTAATTATTACTCATATTAGTAACTCTCTTAAATTACAAACTCTTAAAGTACATAAAATGGAATGGAATGCTTGCGAAATAAAGGGAAGGATCGAAAATTAGTAAAATCCTTTCAACGAAAAGATAAAAATGCCGCAGAATATGCAATGATTTTGATTTACAAAATTCATGGATATCCGACGAACTAGCTTTAGAATAGCAACTGGGCAAGATAGGTCTTATTACAATTATCTCTTCATTTACTTCCAATGACCTTGATCCTCGATTAAGGTGATGTTATTAGATGGGGATGGCAATGGGGAAAGCTTCTGGAAAATCTTGCTATAATGCTGGTGAGACACAAATGGTACGTCCAGGTGTTTATCGACAGGTTGCAAGGTTGCCTTTGATAGGGTCATTCACGAGACCAGAATAGTAGATATTACTTTCTATAATTAGTGCCCAAAAAGTTTTGAACACGAATAAAAAATTCATATTTATAAAAGAAGGCACAAAGGCCAGCTCTAAAAGTAAGTCCTATTTAATCCTAGGTTTAGTCTTTTTAATCAAGTCACCTGATTGAAATAGTCCGGCTATTTCAATGGAAGCTGAAAATGAAAAGCACTTTCAAATTCCAGATTTTTTCTGTAGATTACCGAAACGTACACTTCTTATGTAGCACTTTTTGTACAATGGAAAGGAACATATCAAAAGACCACACACTAAAAATTAAACATTACGAATTCACCAAAAACTGCTATACGGTTAATTAAATGCTGCGAAAATGGAAACGAGAATTGTACCAGCAGAATATCATTATAACCTACTAAATCTTGGCCTGTCGAGATATGCAGTAAATTCTATAGAGCTAACAGGTTTATTGGCTTTACAGAGAGCGAAACCCGGCAAACGCAAAGTGAATTCATGGAATACTGAGTAGTTTTAGTAGTTCTAGTCAGTGGCGTAAATAGGGCGGTGCCACCGGTGCCCAGGCACAGGGCGTAGACTCTCGGGGGCGCGAGAATAGACAAACTAGGCAAGACTATTGTTTTTTCGTTTTGCTCTTGTTAAGATTCCGCTGAGCCCCTAGTACTCGATTCCAATACAAACGTACTTACATGCTGGTATCATTAAAAATATACATCGCGCTCATTTTTTTGGCAGCGCACGAGCGTATTTGTGTGTAGTATTTATCGTTAATTGTCAACGCATTTGCAGTTGTGGACCTGCGTTTAAGTTTTATTGAGTGAGACTGTAACATAGGCAAAAGGTCTGCTTAAATTGAGCGCAGTTATAGAAGCTCACACAGGGCGCAGAAAAGGCTATTTACAGCACTGGTGCTAGAACATAATTTTTGAAAGTGACCGACTTTTATTATGTTACGGGACAGCAAATCTGACACGACCACTAAAAGATAAGTCGCAGATCCAACATTTTATGTAACACCCTTATATATTTTTCGAGGCATGGGATTGTTACATTTCCACTTCGCACTCAATATATCTATTTAAAAAACGCATCAAAATCAGTTGCATAATTTTAAAGATCTAAGGACGGACAGCGATACGCTTTGTTTTATACTATGCAATGAAAATTTACAAAATAATAAGTACATTACTTGTATCGATGACGTACCGATTAGTTTTATTGTTATATGAAGTGCACGAATAAAGTTTCATTGACACATTTTGAATGATCTCATTTATATTCACATCACGATTCGAATGATATCTATAAAAATAATATCAATAATGCTTACGCGTTAGTGACGTAGGCATGATTAGGGTTCTTTGTTGTAAGAACATGTTGCAAAAACGCTTCCCTCAAGCAAACAGAGCGAACGGGAAGTTTTTCCCCGTGGCCCGTCACCGTTCATATAAGAGTCTCATCACACTCACAAACATTATTATTAATAATTCATTTTCCTCAAGACTCGGACAGTATGAAGATCATATTGCTCTTTGTTATCATAACGTTTTGTACTCAAATTATGGGAAATTAAATTGTGGGTAATGTTCCACCGACTACTTCAACCCCTAAGCCATGGAGAAAGAAAATAAGTGATGGTCTGGTGAGTATAAAAAAAACAAATAATAAAATAAACATGCTTTATTTTAATTTGAATAGCATGCCGTGATAGTACAGTGGTTAGGAAACGTGAATCCGGTTCGAACCTATGTTCGATTAAAAGAAAACATCATGAGGAAATGTGCATGTATCATATAGAATACTTACCGCATTTTTATCATCCATTTCTGTATTTACAATACTGGTACTAATAATTTATCTTAATTTTTCAGGGGAAGTTGTTCCAGGGAGCGGCGATACTAGGAGCGATACAGCAAGCTATTCACGATGGGAAAAGAGGCAAGCATAAGTCACTCCACACCAATTCTAAGCATTAATTGTTATTTTTTAGTGTGTATATATTTTTAAATTAAATTTGTACAAATATTTTATTTAAGATTTTATTGAACTTATTTAAATCCTAATATTCTGACGAGTATATATAGGTTTCTTAATTGTTCTAGTTATAATTTAATACAAAATATAGTAATTCAGAATTACATAATTTAGCACTATTTAAAGATTCTACATCCCGATCTAATAACGATACATATTATTTTAAGTAACGAAACGAGAGCTTACAAAATACTTTTGATGATAACAATTTTTTAACAATTATTTTCGTTGTCGTATTCATGTTTGCAATTGATTTATGACTCGCCGTATTTCAAAACAAATTTATATCGAAATAAAATACAAAAGTACGGAGCTATCTCTCACGATACTGCAGCGTCACACTCTCCATCACGCAGTCATCGTATCTGGCTCCTGATCAACATATTTTACTCATAAAAAATGATAAGGGAGTATTACATGCAGACAAGTAACAAATAAATTACACAAGGATAGTCCCTTGAAATACCAAAGTACGTTTAAAAAGTAATTATATTAATTTACTAACGACCTGCCCCGGCTTTGCACGGATGCAACAATAATTTAATGTAAAAATGAGAAGTGCACTAAGCGAGTAAACGATTTGTTGTTGGTTGAATTGTTCGTTGCACATAATTTTGAAATGATGATATATGTATGTGTATATCTCACGTTCGTCAAGTTACTATTTTTTTTATGCTATAGGTTGGCGGGCGAGCATATGGGCCACCTGATGGTAAGTGGTCACCATCACCCATAGACAATGACGCTGTAAGAAATATTAACTATTCCTTACATCGTCAATGTGCCACCAATCTTGGGAACCAAGATGTAACGTGCCTTGTACCTGTTGTTAGACTGGGTCATAACAATACTGGGTACTATTATTTGGCGGTAGAATAACTGATGAGTGTGTGGTACCTACCCAGACTGGCTTGCACAAGGCCCTGTCACAAAGAACTGTTTTTAACGTACCGTCGATGACCTTATATAAACTGGGTAAATGCAAATGATATGCTGACTTAAAGCAGTGCACGTGAACAATTGTTTACACACGTAAATCTTAACAGAAGTTCTTAGTAAAATCTGAGCAAGCACCATTGAATTTTCATATACATAATTAGTGTTTGTAATTTTTCCAACACTTGGCTGTAAACGGAAACATCATGAAACATGAAACTCTGCCTCAAGAAATCTGACACATATGGAATGGGATTCGAATATTGTCTTCAAAAGAAGGCCTTAGCCCAAGAAAGCTGATGCAGAGATAGGTTGGTTCATATGAACTGAGATGACAATGAAATATGTTGCAAGTTAATTAGTTGTAGGTACTTAAAAAAGTTTCCAAAGCTTCAATTTTCTTTTTGTTTTACGTCTAAAAAGTGAACATATAGCAAAAATAATAGCCAATTAATGTCAAAAGTTATCCGTGTTTAAGCATCTTATACATTATCAACAAACAACGGAATAAAGATCCTTCTAAGAAGGAACGATGTACTTTCTCGAAAACTCTAATGGGACTTGCTTCGATGTCGCCAAAGTTCCGTTTATTTGCAGAGAATATAGTCATTTCCTTTTGATCGAATTTCAATATCTATACTACTTGGATATTATATAATTTCCGATCTTAATTTCGTTGAAAAGAAAAAAATGTCTGCAGTAAAACACAATAACGTTTAAGTAATAAATCCGGGAATCGAAAACACGTCTTCAGGATAAAATTAAATACATAATATGCATATTTATTATGAAAATACTTATCTTTAAAAATCTTCAGCTTTATAAGCTAGCTATTAGACAAGAAACAACTCCCCCCTCCGCGTGGTGAGCAATACAGCTTCAATAAAATAACATATTGGTAGAGAATAATAAGTTGTGTCCTAGATTTATAAAGGCGTAAGTATGTCAATGGAAAAAAATTAAGTACAAATGTCGACACGATACTTGAAACAAACAGTACACAGTCCTCTGATAAACAAACGTCTTTACAGTTTTATTTCAACGGAACGTATCGAGAGCACAATCGGGAATACAGACCGTTTTGTTTTTCTTCTTCATTGTCGGTACTGCAATCTATTTATAGAAGTGTTGACAAACAATTGTGATATCATTTTCGTTAAACACAATTCAGCTTCATTTGATAATAATGATAATGAAATATATCAATATGAACATGATAATTATATTATCGTTATTTTATTGCATAAATGTTCAGGCAATCGTATTCGTCAGCCTTACGAGTCTTTATTTTTTGTTACGATATGGATATCTTCAAAGAAATACTCGGGACGTTCAAAAATGAACCGATGATGTTGTACATAGCTGGACCAATATAACCTTGGGATAGTCGTCCTTTGATATGGATCTAAGAGGCTACGACCGTGCTGTTCTCCGCTCATAGCATTAGTACGATTTTCAGATGGTGAAAAAAAGTTATCTAATCCTCCCGAAAACGATGTACATATGAACGGCTTTCCCTCGAGACCAATGAATAATGGACTAATGTTACAATGTAAAGTCAGAGTAAAAAAACCTTCGTCAGTTTTCAAATTATTTCCTTTATTAAGTCGTCAACTCTTAGTACCCTTTGAAACAAAAACAACTGATAATTGACAACTGCATATTAAATGAAACTCACATAGAATTTTTTGTTAGACGTGACTTATAATGACATTGCGACGCCATATGTCATTTTCGATCGGTAAAGCAGATTATCGCCGATACTGAGCACACGAAAATAGATCTTAAGGTGACGAACCTTTTCTTACCCTGACTGTATAATAAGACTTATCTTAATTGACCTGATTGACCAGTTAGAAATGAGATACGAGTATTATTAAGAAACAAAAGCCGGTTACATTGGCCATAACAGACATTTGCAAGCGCCTCGAAAAACAATTTGATGGCGTTAAACTTATACAGCGCATGTTGTACGAAGTGTTCCCTCCTGTCTCATCTAACTGGAGTTTAAAACTAGAACTAACCATTTTCAAAACGAAGATATATGTTCAATAATAACAAAGTTGCATTCCGAGTCCGGTCGGATTCTTCCCGGACCGATAAATTCTAATTTAAGTCTCTTGAGTTCGTGAGCGGTATTTCCTTAGATCCAATATAGCCAAAGTTTAGCAGTTTAAAAATTCACACTCACACGAGCTTTCATATGAATTTGTAAGCTAGAGATCCCTTTTAATATGCAATAATGACCAAAAGATATAGAAGAATCGGCCGTTTTGATCGCTCACTTCTTCTGAACTTCTCAATAGAGGCAAAAGGCTCCACCTTTAGCGGAGACTCTATTGTGTAAAAGATATATTAGTAGACAAATTAGATTTCATAAAAACAAACATTTCTCTAAGCATTTTACTATGAATGGTTCACTCACAAAGGTTCATCAAATTTATGCTAATTAGTATTGACCTAATAAACATTAAATTAATTCAAAGGAATAATTCAATTATTAATCAGTATAAGTTAATTTAATATTTCAGTAAGGCAGAGTTACGTAAAATTATTCTATTGATAAAGAACTTAATCAAGAAAAAGTTTGTTTAAATCATTTGTAACTTACTATTTTCAGTAATTATTAAGGATTACTATCAGTTGTATTTTATTACGTAAAAATAAAATCATAAGCTTTTCATGGTAACTAGATATAGAAATTGTTGCCTCTTTTCAGGTACGTATGTACCATCAAACTTACATGTCTAATCAATCATATACACAAAATAAACTATATATTTTTAAACCAGTTTTCGGTTCGGCGGAAAGTGTTCAAGTGACTTGCATTTCTTGGCATCAATATACGGACGGATCAATAGGTCATCTGAGAGTGAGTTGTCATCACATCCCATTGACATTGACGCTGTAAGAAACTTTACCATTTTACACATAGCTTTGGTAACTGAGATGTTATGCCCCTTTTGCCTGTAGTTGCACTGGCTTACTCGCCTTTCAAACCATTACACAACATTTCTTTAAAGATGATATTATAGTATTTATTTATGGACATATATAATATATATGTAATGTAATTTATTTGCTCAACCATAGTAGTTGTGATTATACACACATACGCACACAAGCTTAATGATGACAGAAATTGACAGCCGCAATTGGAGTAAGGTCTCTTGAATTACGTTATATGTATTTATGTGCAGTTGGAGATCATGTGTGCTATACGCTGACTTAATAACAATGTATATGCATCACGCGTAGTGTATAAACGATAGGCAATTAGTCAAACGAACATGATTAAGTAATATTTAAAGAGGGTTAGATCGCGGGGAGCAGCTGGTGTCTATCAGCAGAAGACATCGGGTCTGTAATTATAATGTATCAACATTCGGAGTCCAAATTTAATTTCTCTTAATCAGAGGTAGGTAGGTAGGTAATTAAAACAAAAGAAAAAATAAACCAAAGGCACAATAAACCACGATTGTCAACAAATGTATATTTTGAAGCAACGACAAGTTGAATTATGATTTTTTTATTTTTTTATCGTTCATTCTGGCTACGTCAGTATGAAGTAGAATAGACGACAGCCGAAAAGTCATATTTCAGGGAAGATCGAAAAGAGAGATATTACGAACGTGAACGACTAGACTTATGTTTCGAATATCATCATATGTGATAACGAGCTGATGCCTCATCGTTACATATATTTAAATTTATAAAAGTGTGTCACAGAATAGATAATAGCAAGCTTGTCAAAGTAAATCCGCGACGATTTGGAACATGAACTATATTGTGATATTGAGCGATGCTCTGCCTCATCACGCCACGGAATACAGACTGCTCATAAATTCGAAGCCTATTTTATAGACGACTGAACATCTAGCGAAGGTTCGCGCTCGTTCAATGAACGTCACAAAACGTTAAGCAAGATTGTGTCTAGCAACCGCGCGGATTACTCGTCTGAGCCAACGAAATAATGATCCCTTGTAAATTGTCATTCATCGGTTCGTGTATTGAAAATATGACGGCGGAATAAATATCGAGAAATGCTTGAATTTATTTACCGTTTATTCACCAACGTGATTCACCCACTTAAATGCTTTCTCATACAAAGCGAGATCAATTACAGCCTCACAATGGACAGAAAAAGTTGGGATTTACAGGAAATTCGCATAAAAATTAAAATAAACAAGAAATTTATTTTCAATTTCGGTTTTATAAGTCCTCAGTTTTGCTTAACTCATTTACAAAAAAGGATTATACACGATAAACAAAGTCCCTACCTTATAACAGCCGATTAAAACCGTTTTAATTAACCAGAGGGAAAAATAATTACATATGGGGACCTAATTATATTAAGATAAGATACAAATTAAACGCGTAATATTTGATAAGAGATAAGTTATTTAAACGAGCTAAAGTTACCTGGTGTTTACTTCCGTCTATTCATATTTTTACTACTAGGCCGGTTAACTGTAGTCTATTCAAATCGAAGTAGGAATTAATTCAATCAAACCTTAAGTTTCCGTATTCCATATTATGCAAGACTTTAATCTACAGATATTGATGGAATACGGACATATTAACTTGGTGGTAGGGCTTTGTGCAAGCCCGTCTGGGTAGGTACCACCCACTCTTCAGTTATTCTACCGCCAAATAACAGTACTCATTATTGTTGTGTTCCGGTCTGAAGGGTGAGTGAGCCACTGTAACTACAGGCACAAGGGACATAACATCTTAGTTCCCAAGGTTGGTGGCGCATTGACGATGTAAGGAATAGATAATAATTCTTACAGCGTCATTGTCTATGGGGGATGGTGAACACTTACCATCAGGTGGCCCATATGCTCGTCCGCCAAACTAAACCATAAAAAAAAATTGAAGATGAAACTAAATCAAAACTACTGACACATTGAATAAATGTATTAATTAAGTAAATAGATTATGGGAGCAACGAAGCTGATAATGCGTACTAAATATAAAAAGTGTCAAATTGCTTCAATTATTCTGTGAGTAGCTAATCTATGACTTCTTGTAAAATTAATGCTTTGAAAATAAATATTAACGTGGAATCGTATTCAGGAATCATTTCCACGGTATCCATGAAAAGCTCTTTCGCTTAATGTGTAGATTCAAAATGGTCATTATGCATTCTTCGCGGAGCTACTTCGTATGTACGACTTCGAATGTCCTCAAATTTATTTGCGTCATTAAGCGCATTACAGTCTGAACATTTCTTCCGTAGTTAGAATTTATTCTTCCATTCAGTTCAGCATATTTGCATGAAATGAATACAAACCATTGCACGCAACGAAACGGGTGATATGAACTTAAACAATAAATTACATTAAAAACGACACTGTCAATATTTCTTTCTATATTTTCAATGACACAGGAATCATGAGGTTGCGTGATAAAATGCCATGTTGCTATGATTAAGTCCTTACAACATAAAGTTTGCAAAACCATTTAGTATAAACTGGCTATACCATAAGTTTTAATTTGAAACTCATTTACAATACCAATCAATATAATTTCACTAAATACAACACAGATAAAATATAGGTGGTCAAGTTTTATTATGGTGTATATAGTCGTAGGGGTTAAGCGAGCGCACTGCCTGTATATCGGAATAAGGTGCGGGAGGCGAAGGGTTTGTTTCGACCAATCAGTGGGGCCTAAATAGTAAATTAGTTGCGTTTTAGTGTTTTGGAAAACACTGATACGTCTCTGTTACCTGTTCTGTAATTACGATAAAACTACTCTTCTGTTATCAAATATACATACTTCTTTCGATTGTAAAGTGTGATTAGAGGTTATGTTGAGCGTTTGGGAATTGGCCGTCATTTGTTTCATATTTGGCTTTCTGGGTAAAGTGTGCGTGGGTAAGTGAGCACATGCGCACACTTATAACATCATCATCATCATCAGCCCGTTCAGACATTCAGCTCTTGCCTGCCTCCTTGCGTAAATCGTCCCTCCACCGTGCCTGAGGACGTCCTACACAATGTTTCCCGAGACGCGGTCTCCACTCTAGAACACGTTCTCCCCAACGGTTATCGGTTCTACGACAAATATGACCAGCTCACTGCTACTTCATCTTACTCATCCGGTGGGTTATGTCGATGACTTTGATTTTTTGACAGATCACCTCATTTCTGATGCGATCCCTCAGAGAAACGCCGAGCAAAACCCTTTCCATAGCCAGCTGAGCGAATTGAAACTGGTGGATCAGCTTTGTCGTGAGTGTGAGTGAGTGAGTGAGTGAGTGAGTGTTTCGGCTCGTATGTCATGACGGGTAGGACGCACTGGTTGAAGACTTTCGTCTTAAGACACTGTGGGATTGACAATGTAAATATTCGACGTAACTTCCCAAACACTGTGTAACCCAGCTGAATTATTCTATTCACCTCGTCCTCAAGGCTATTTCTACCTAATCGCAAAGTCTGCCCGAGGTAGACATACATAATTATCTTTGAACAACTTCGAGGACGGTTCATTGAATATGATCTTGGTTTTATCCAAGTTTATCCTTAGGCCGATACGCATAGAAGAATCAGCTAGCTCGTTCAGCATTTGTTGTAGGTCTTGCAACGTTTCTGCCACGATGACGATGTCGTCTGCGAATCTCAAGTGAGAGATGTATTCGCCATTGATGTTGATGCCACGTCCTTTCCAGTTCAGCGTCTTGAACATATGCTCCATTGCATTAGTGAACAATTTTGGGGAAATAACGTCCCTTTGTCTCACTCCTCGATGCAATAGTATGGGATTTGTTTGCTGATTCTGTACTCGGTGGTAGCTTCGTAGAGACATCTCATCACTTGGATGTATCACTTATCAACTTGGCAACGTTGCAGAACCAGATTTCAACCGAGTCAAAGGTCTACTCATAGATCATGAATGCATGACATTATACTCATGGGACTTCTGTATAATCTACCATACTATATGGATGTGAACACGCGACGTATCCATGTCCATGCGCGAAACAGGGAAACTCCTATGTTGGCGTTCATAAATGTACATAATATGTGACAAAACTTAAGATTTATCAAACAATCTATGTACATAAAATTGATCTGATAGACAGTAAACAATTGAAGTTAGTAAAACTTAAGGTTATTTTTGTCCCTCCTAAACAGGTACTTATAAAGATATAACTATTCTTTCAATTTGATTTCTGCATAACGGGGACAACATCAAATGTTTGACAAAGTATGGATGACCCATGTCACAAAAGCATGATTATGGCGTTGATAATGACATCAATACCGAATATTGATACTTAATGTTTATGGAGGTCTAAACACCGATCTTAATCGATAACATCGGTATTTTTTTTGCGACTGGAAGAAATTTATAAATTCGAGAAATAGATGTAACGAACTCATATGTAGCTTACCGCATAGTGCATACACCTTGTATCATATTTTTAACGACAACGTGAAATAACTCAGGATCTTTTCATCGGGAATTTCAGCTGATATAGCGTTATCGATTTGATCCGCAGTAATTTTATGTACCAGCCAAATTAATACATGTGCATGCGGAAATCTCCTTTTTTGACATTCGATGTAATACATATGGCAACGCACCTCTCCAAATATACATTATTTTTATAAGTGCTTTCAATTTTTGCCGAAAAACAACGTCATGACGGTCAGTTGTCGACTGTTCTTCAAATAAATTGTTTTTAATATCATCCCACTGCGGATTACATGTAATGAACAGATCCGGTCGACCATTTTTCGTACATAAGAAATTGCGTCTTGTGCATATTCGCTCATATGCCGTGGGCAACCAATAAACGAAGATGGCAATATAGCCAATCGCCCGATGTCATTTGCATTAGCATCATTTGTTATCGCATCTTGCAATTGAATATATTCTTCGGATCCTAATTTTGCTTGGTTGAAACGAAAAAAATTAAAACGTTCAGTTTCTATTTTAGCATACGTATCAACGATGTACTGATGATACAGTTTACCACATCTCGAGATATAATTTTGTGCTAGTGGACGAACCATCAATCGATATGAATAAAAATTCATGGCAGTAACTTTATTCTATATATTTAGACATGAAAATAAATGCAAACACTGTACTTTTAAATAATAAATTGAAATAAAACGTATTAACTATTGAAACTGGTGGATGAATATACTCATTTTTTAATTAATACTTACTTTTAATGTAACAGCACAATTCCTCGTCTGAAAAATCTTCATTAACAAAATGACCCGCCATTTATTGAATTCATTTGTTACAAAAAATGTGATAAATGAAGAACCACTCTACCGATTTTGAGCAAACTTCACATAAACCATCTACTAAATAGTCCAAACAAACTCTGAAAATTTATTTTGGATATTTGAGCCCGTTCTTGAGTTATAAAGTGACATCGAAAAATGCCACTTATTTTTGTAGAAATAGATTCGAAAAATAAACTTAGCGATGTTTTAAATAATGCAAAATCAATTTTAAAACATCAATGTTTTATTATCTAACATCGATAATCATAGAAAATCACTGACAATTCACTAATAAATCTATTTCTAAGGAAAAACTATTTTGTTGTTTTTATTATATTCTTAGCATTTTTATTATACTTACTCACCTTCTAAACCTTCCCTGGACTTCCACAAATAATTCAAGACCAAAATTAGCCAAATCGGTCCAGCCGTTCTCGAGTTTTAGCGAGACTAACGCACAACAATTCATTTTTATATATATAGATATGAAATTACTAAAATATATTTGCTTTCTATCCAATTTCAACAACTTATGCATCTAATACTAGTTATTTTAATTCGTAAAAAATAAACAAACAGAATTAAATAATACCACCTATTATTTTATTTATTATTTATAATATTGATATATTCATTTATTTTATTGATTCATTTAATTCATTGATATACAGAGACATTGTTTCTAGTAACTGCGACTGCACAAGATTATATTTTAGTAATTGAGTACATACAATATTTTTAAGAATTTAAAATTGAGCCTAATTACAACAATCACACATCTGGTTAGTATCCTAATTATTCGATAAGTCGATATATTAATCAGGGTCACAACTACATTTCTTGGTCCGGACTGATATTAACCCAGCGGGAAAGAAAAAATGTGATAATGTTTAAATAGACATCGCATTGCGCCGTAGCGTCGGAGAATGAAACGATAAGGTTAATATCTAGGACTCCAAATTAAGAGCTTTTCCGAAGACAGAACTGATTAATGAACTGACTACGCCCCCCAATCAATCTGGGGAGCTGAAGACAAAGTTAAACAAAGTTAAGAGTATGTTATATATAGTTGAGTAATTTACTAAAAAAAAATCTAATTTTATAAAAATTAAGACAAGTTTGTCCAAAACATTGTTCAAATTTTCAATAAAATAGCATTTTAAATTATTACGGAGACAATGCTTTAATTAATGAAATATTCAAATCTTTAATGAATAATATAATTTTACCATTTGGTATGTTTTAAGCAATTTACTTCGTCGAGGTTATTATGAGTAACGTAAGGTTGTATTGACTTGAAATTACCACAAACAAAATTTCATTATTATGTTGAGACGTATACACAGGTGGGTGTTTAGGTTTAAATCTAAAGTGAGTGAAATAATGCTTGAATTAATTACAATCGATATTTAAGGGTACTGATTGAAAAGCCGAAACATCAAGAGCCTTTCCAAGCGCGTGACTATCCTCACGTGCCAAGGCTTGTTTTAAAACGTTACTATATTAGTAAGCTTTTTTTTTAATATTTCATGAGCTATAATGAACGATTATTAACTTTATTTATACCAAAAAAAAAAAATAGAATAAATATTATTTTTTTGTTTTTCATTGGTACATATTTTGCTGTCATTTAAGTGGACACTTGATTGGTTTATGTACACATTAGTTAATATTTGAATATGTGTATAGCAATAACTGTTTATTTTTTTTTTAAATAATAAAAAGAAAAGCATTCATCCGACATTTAAACCGATTAAAAATGAAAAATAAATGAAATGAAAACATGCATCAGCTGTGAATATTAATAGCTGTCTGGAGAACGAAAACGTTTACTATTATTGCCGCCTTGGAATTTAATGCGAAAAGTCTCAAAAAGACTCGCTCTATAAATTGTAAAATAAGTCTAAAGATAAGAACTGAATTAGAATAATGACATAAATAAAATACGGTTATATTAAGTCTTAAAAAGTATCAAAAGTAAAAGTATATTTTGTGTCTGTAGACCTCGAGGGCTTATCACAAACGTATATGATAAGCCCTCGCTGATAAGTGCTCTCTCATTTCTAGTCAATTTCCCTGTTCCACGTCGCTTCCTTTTACCCCAAGAGCAGAGTATAATATGTCATATCTATTCACTTACAAAGCTGTAAATCTTTTCAGGATCGTGCGTAATTCATTCAACCGATTTTGATAAAAGTTGTTTTGTTTATAAATCGTTCATTTTTTTGTCCAGATTCTTGCCATCATTCCACGTGGTCATGATTTATAAATGAACGTTTTTTTATATTTCGTCATGAACCGTAGGACGTCCACTGTTGGACATAGGTTCCCAAAATCGCCACAACGACCGGTCTTATGTAGCCCGCAACCAGCGGCTTCCTGCGATCAACTACTACCAACAAGAAGGACCAGGTCGACGAATCACCTTGTGAGGTGCCTACCCACACTGCCTCTTTCGGCACATGGTTGGTAAATTAAAGCCAGAGTATGTTATATGAATGAAAAACATATGAAAAGTACCTTATAGATACGGAATCAAGACAACTAGAAGTATTTTTATGAATCATTTTATCAAAACGACATATTCAAACATTTCTAAACGTTACTCGCGAGTCATGAACAATGGGTAATTGCGCCTAATAAAATTTAATTAATATTGCAACGTTATTACTTTACTTATTAATACACTTTAGCAGATAAAGCTTGTTTCACAATACAATTTTATGTAATATATTATTTGAATAAAACAAACGAGTATTTATATACAAATTCTTAAAAATTAAATCAAGTCAGTCAGTCACCCCGAAAACAGAATTCACTAAAGAAACCATAGTGTACGGAATAATCGCTTGAACATAAGACCGGCTGTTGTTTGCCACTTGACTCACGTCAAGAAAGTTACTGGATTTGGAACTTTGTATTCTCAGGCTAACCTGGATGGAAATCTGTTACGTCACTTTTGAAACGTCATGATGTGTTGAATTAAATGTCATATGTGATGTTTATTAAGTTTAATTCTTGTTTGGAATGTACTGCGAATTATTTCCGACTGTTGTCGTGTAACATGTGTTGAGAAGTATCATAATGTAGGCGTAAAATTTAATTCACGTTAAGTGTCATTGACCCTTGTAGATAATTTTGTTCGCGTATAACATTAAAACTCAATTTACTTGCAAATTTTAGACGAGTAGATAACTTCGTTTATTAACAAGTTTGATTCATTTTTCTACTTTACCAGAAGAAAAATATAAGTATTCATGATTCTTTATGTTTCGATTTTGATTTAGAACTTCTTATTTATTTTATTTTCTGGACCAATCATCCTTACCTGAGCAGAATACAAAATTTCAAGTGTAAATTAAAATATATTTTATTCAAGTACACCTTCACAAGCACTTTTGAGAAATTATATCAAAGTATAGCTAACAAAATTCTACTGAGAAAAACCGTCGCGAGCACAGTAGTGACTGTTTTCCAACATTTGAATGTTTTTCAGTTATGTCAGTTAAAGTGACATACTTAGTTGTATTCTAGCTTGAAAGCTGAGTGAGCCAGTATGGAAACATTCAGATGGGACTTACTTCATATGTATCACCAATGGTAATATTGTTGGCCTAATGTTGACGCGCCAAGTATACATTTTATGTATATTAAACTATTTACTTTTTTTTCAATTACGCATTATAAATAAAATCCTTCTCATTTTTCAGCACCAATTATACTAAATGTGTTTCAATTTCGCGGTCTATTTAAAATGAGCTCGAAATCATTAAAGTTCTTTCGTTGGAAAAGTCTTAGCGTTCATCTAAATTACAAAATACACGATTCTTTTTACACGATTGAGCAGAATTTAAATACATAATTTGCGGAACGTCGTTTGTACGTATTTCCACAACCGCGTAACATTATTATGGAAATATAATGTATGAATCATTTTATACTCCCGTTCCTGTTTTTTTTAACATCATATGATAGCAGTGTTCACATTGATAAAATACATATGTGTGTAGCGTGGGGATATGAGCAAGCTTGTTTGTGTGTACTCATACGATTAAATCTCACTTACAACTGCCGAATATAAAGGTCCTTAGGGTGAGCCGGTGTAATCAAGGGCATATGGGACGTCATGACTTACATCCTAAGGTACATTAATGGCGTGGAATGGAAGCATGTTTACCATCCCTAACCATCCCTTAATACCTTGAAAACATTTCGATTTAACAACGTAAAACATTAATAAGTAATTCATATGACATTATTGGTTTTATAAAAGTATTATTTGTAAACCAATAATTGTTTAATACTTAGCCTACGCCGTCTAAGTTTAACAGTTTATATATGAATTATGTTTAAAAGTATAGTCATCAGAGAGCGTCTAACAGAACTTCAGAAAAAAATGGTAATACGGAACAAATAAAATATAACGTTCGTAACCTTCGTAATTACTTTATTACTGTACAACTAATAAATCTCAAGAACATATCGCTGCTATCTTTATCGAGCGTGTTGTTAAGCCTGCCTGCATGGAGCTCCACCAATAATATACAGTTTGTGTATCACGCTCGGTAAGGTAAGTATAAATTATTTCAAACAATTATGACTCTGTATATATCCGAATGCTTCTAAAATTTAATGAAAAATTAAGAAAAAATAGAGGAACTTCCTTTTTCGCTAGATTTCTATTGATAAATGAAATAAATTACCCATAATGATCGAACCGAATGCTCCGTACCGAAACTGTCAGCCAAGTATTGCAACCTTAAGAAAAAACAGCGACTATACAGCCTTGAGTTAATTTAAAGAGGCGCCCGGCAAATGGACGGTCAGCTTTCGGAAGCGGTTGGACGTTGTCTTGAATTTATTGAATTTTAGAATTTCATAAGATTTTTACTTCTGGATAATATGTACTTAAACTATTATTGAATTAAGATTCAGTTGATGTTTTAGTTTACGCACTTTATATAACACTTAGAGCTGAGATGGCCCAGTGGTTAGAACGCGTGCATCTTAACCGATGATTTGCGGGTTCAAACCCAGGCAAGCACCACTATATATATGTGCTTAATTGTGTTTATAATTCATCTCATGCTCGGCGGTGAAGGAAAACATCGTGAGGAAACCTGCATTTGTCTAATTTCATCGAAATTCTGCCACATGTGCATTCCACCAACCCGCATTGGAACAGCGTGGTGGAATACGTTCCAAACCCTCTCCTTAATGGAAGACGAGGCCTTATCTCAGCAGTGGGAAATATACAGGCTGTTACTTTACTTTACTTTTTACTTTATATAACACTTTTGTTATTTCGGTAGATCAGGATGACAAAATAAATTCACGCTTGATAATAATTCTTCAACCCATAAATTTTTCATGATACAACAATCTTTTTAAAAAAAAAAACTAAACATATTCATACCATACAAATATTATGCTACATAAATGAAAATTAATTGCAGTAAGTATAACAAGTTATTAAATTAAAACAGTTATTCCATGCGTAAGAATGTAACATAAATATTTTCGCTTATAATAATTATAATAATAATTATAATACGTCAACATGAAAAAAAATGGGCTGTCATAAAATTATATAAATAAATTAATTTAATTATCTATAATAATCTAAAAGAGTGTAAACATATATTTTTAGACCATTAATAATAAAATACAACAACAAAATCCTACAAAAATGAACAAATATACATATAATAACAATTCCACCGGAAATGAAAGTGACACTGTCAAACTAAAATAAATAATGTATAAAACCCAAGAAAAATGTTGACAAGAGCCAGAAAACGAGCGCACAATTATCTATCCCCGGACCCGCCGCTCAGCTCCGCCTCGCAGGCACAGGACCCCGCACAAGAAAGTAGTCTGGTGTCTGCCGCTGCGTCGAGCTCGAGCGACGAGTACTTCTCCCCGCTGACGTCGCCAACACCTGTACGTCGAGCGGGGAGACGCCGGCCACCGACGGGCTTGGGAGCCAGAGGCCAACCGGTCTCGAACAGGGTCCTCGCTTCCGGTGGTGGTGTGCAGCGCATGCGATGGACACAATCCATTAATGAAAATGTCATTCGCGCATACTATGGGGCTACAGAGGGGGGAACTAACCTCACAGCGTACCGTGTTAGGATGCTCTCTCTGTTTCAGGCGCTTGAACCAGCTATCAACGTCTCGGCTCAACGACTGTCGGATCAGGTGCGAGTCATTCTGCGTAACAACAGGCTGAGTGACACCGTGCTTGATCGGATTCGCTCAGAAACGTGTTATAGCGGTGTAACTTCCGGCCTGTCAACGCCCGTGGTTGAGGAACCACTTCCTGCAATACCACAGGGCCCAGAACATGATGATGAGGACGGTGGTGACATGGCTATTACAACAAGTAAGTACAGTGATCAATTAAGGAGCGCACTGGGGGATGCGATTCGGGAGTATCGTAACACTCCCGCTGAGCTTAGGCCACGGTTGCCACGTTTGCCCATGTCTAAACGGAATAGGGACCTAGTGTGCACTTTGGATTCACTGCTCGCAGATTATTTTGAGAGCAGTGAAAATCTCGAGGATACGCACTCAATTCTGTTTTGTGCGGCTGTTGCAGCATGTCGTGTAGCTGGTGTTACATTTGATGACACCGAACTAGCTACACGACCAAAGGCTGCTGCACCGGCCTGGCAGAGAAGGATTGAGAAGCGAATTAGTGAGACCAGAGTGCTCATTGGAAAACTATATTGTTTTAAGGAAGGGAATACGCGTCCACGTGTAATGCGTTTCGTGGGGCGGGCATTCTTGGGGACTGGTATCGGTCCGCAAGAGTATCCATCCCATGTGGTGGAGCGTATTGACTTCCTTAAACAAAAAGTTTATGCATGGGCAAGCCGCATTCGTCGGTACAGGCGGCGAGTGGACCGTTATTACTTGAATCGCAAATTCCAGAGCGATCAAAGGTGGGTGTACAGAACGTGGGAGCGACTCGACCAGGGTGTGAGCGATGGGTGTCGCCCGGATGATGATGCCACGAATACATTTTGGCACAACATCTGGTCGGTGCCCGTCGACCACATTGAAGGTGATTGGATGCTGGAGGTCAGGCAAGCGTGCGAGCCTTTGGAAGTGATGGGAAAAATTTCCATCGCTTCTGAAGATGTAGCCGCCGCAGTTCGCTCTGTTCCCAACTGGATGTCTCCGGGACCGGACGGACTGCATAGCTACTGGCTAAAATGGCTGCGCAGCTCGCATGAATGCTTGGCATTTCAGTTCCAGTCAGCTCTAGAATCTGGGTCGCTTCCACAGTTCCTTACCACCGGAGTCACCCACCTGCTCCATAAGTCAGGTAGTGCAACGGATCCTAAAAATTATAGACCGATTACTTGTTTACCGACGGTCTATAATCTCCTTACCTCCATTCTGATAGATAAGATTGATAGTCACATACAGAGTAATAGTATTTTGTCTGTCTCTCAGAATGGATGTGGGGGTGGATCACGAGGCACTAAGGAGCTACTCCTCATTGATATGACCATTAGCCAACAGGTTCGTCGTTTTCGAAAGAGTCTGTCGACATGCTGGATAGATTACAAGAAGGCCTATGATTCCGTGCCGCATACATGGCTCTTGAGGGTGCTGGAGTTGTATAAATTAGATACAACTCTATGCAGTTTCTTGAGATCATGTATGAGGCAATGGCGGACAGTTCTTCGCTATCAAGGATGCCGAACGATTCATGGTGATGACGAACCAATAAGGATTGAGCGGGGAATATTCCAGGGCGATAGTTTGAGTCCATTGTGGTTTTGTTTAGCCTTGAACCCTCTAAGTACTCTGTTGGAGGGTTCAAGGCTAGGCTATCGCTTGCGGAGAGGAGGTAAAGTAATATCCCACCTACTTTACATGGATGACTTAAAGCTCTTTGCACCTTCAGGTTCACAACTAGTGGAGTTACTAAAGGTAACAGAAACTTTTAGTAATTCTATTAGAATGGAATTTGGAGTTGACAAATGCGCGGTTATGCATGTAAAACGAGGAGAGATTATGGAATCTGACGGATTACAACTTTCAGATTCCATAAACTTTAAATCACTGTCCGCAAACAAATCATACAAATACTTGGGTATGTCGGAAGCGTTAGGCATCAATGTGACCGACATGAAACAATCATTGCAGGAGCGTTTCTTTGGTCGCCTGAAAAAAGTACTCAAAAGTCTTTTATCAGGTGGCAATAAGGTTCGCGCCTTCAATGGTTGGGTTATGCCGGTCTTGATGTACTCTTTCGGCATACTCAAGTGGACTCAAAAAGATCTAGACGCCTTGGATAGGAGAGTCCGTGTCCTGCTGACTGCATATCGAATGCATCATCCTCGGTCTTCGGTGATGAGATTGTATATCCCACGGAGATATGGTGGCCGTGGCTTTTTAAATGCCAAGACCCTACATAACCGTGAGGTATACAAACTCAGGGAGTATTTCCTCCACACTGACTTGGATATGCCCCGAGATGTAGTTATAATGGACAAGGGGCTAACTCCGCTCTCCTTAGGCAAAGAGAACTGGCGCAAGCCTGTAGTACTAAGTACTGAGAACCGCAAGGAGGTATGGAAGAGCAAGGAGTTACACGGACGCTTCTATCGGGCCCTTCATGGACCCGATGTGGACTTTATGGCGTCCGTATCTTGGCTACGGTTCGGTAACCTATTTGGTGAAACCAAAGGTTTTGTCTGTGCGATTATGGACGAAGTTATCATGACGAACAATTACCGGAGGTATATTGTGGGGGATGGCACGGTGGACATATGTCGGGCGTGTCACACTCCGGGCGAATCCCTTAGACATATTATTTCCGGTTGTTCTCGTCTTGCTAACGGAGAGTATTTGTACAGACATAATCAAGTGGCCAAGATTATCCATCAACAACTTGCACTTCGATACGGTCTTGTGGTATCAGAGGTACCATACTACAGGTATGTGCCCGACCCAGTTCTCGAGAATGGTCATATCACACTGTACTGGGACCGATCTATAATCACTGACAGGACTGTTGTCGCCAACAAGCCTGATATAGTGGTGATAGATCGGTCAGAACGCCGCACGATAATTGTTGACATCTCCATCCCTCATGACGAGAATCTCGTGAAAGCTGAGAAGGATAAACAAATAAAATATCTTGACTTAGCTCACGAGGTTGTCGACATGTGGGATGTGGATACAGCAGTTATTGTGCCGATAGTTGTTTCAGCGAATGGCCTAATGGCCAAGAGCCTCGACCAACACCTTAAGAGTTTCGTTAGGTAGCTGGGTCAAGGGCCTGATGCAGAAGGCAGTACTCCTCGGCACGGCGCGTATTGTGAGGAAGTTCCTCTCTCTGGAGCCCTGACCACCGGTGGCTTGGACCCTGTTCCCGCCACTGGTTGGCCTCTGTATTTTATATTTTTAAATATATTTTATATATTTGTATTTTATATTTAAAAATGTAATATTTTATGAGTGAAAATAAATAAAAAAATAACAATAAAATTTGATTATTCTTTGAAGTAGATCCTTCTATGACGTAGCAGTGTGTTGGCGGCTGGAGGGGAGGGGGCTACTCGCTAACACATTTGTGATAGACAACCATGTATCGAAAACTTTTAAAAAGCGTTGCGTTACGAGTTATCTTATTAGTTTCAGACATATAATCTGTGTTAAATGAAATTGTTGCCAGTGAATAAAACTTAATGAGGGACTTAAGAGCGGTACGCGAAACGCAAGTGAATAATAAATAATAATAATTGGGTTAAAAACAAATAGAGTCGCGTGGTTTCTGAAATACTAAAATTACACTGTCATTATACCATTCATAACACCAGCACTCACGTGAACCTCGTTATCATCTTATGTAGGAATATATTTGTATGACCTAGACTGTTGCAGTGTTCTTCTGCGACTGCATTTTGCTACTCCAGGGCGACTGCGTAATAGACGCGCGTGTTTATATGCACCTGTCCGCGCTTAGTACGCATTTGGACAAATGATGATACACTTGCAGACTCGTCATTAAGTTTATTCCTCACATCACATCACATCACATTATCAGCCCGTTTCTGTCCACTGCTGGACATAGGCCTCTCCAAGTGCACGCCACTGTGGTCTTTCTCCGGCTACTCGCATCTAGCTCCTGCCTGCCGCCTTGCGTATATCGTCACTCCATCGTGCCTGAGGACGTCCTACACTACGGAGACGCGGTCTCCACTCTAGAACACGTTGTCGCCAACGGTTGTTTGTTCTACGACAAATATGATGGGCCCACTGCCACTTCAGCTTACTAATCCGGTGGGCTATGTCGATAACTTTGGTTCTTTGACGGATCACCTCATTTCTGATGCGATCCCTCAGAAAAACGCCGAGCATAGCCCTTTCCGTAGCACGCTGAGCGACTTTAAACTTGTTTGACCAGCCTTGTCGTGAGTGTCCACGTTTCGGCTTCGTATGTCATGACGGTTATTTATTTATTTATTCCTATCGTATTGTTATTCAATGAACGGGATGTTGTTAATTCATATCCAATCAAAGACTATTTGCGCTTCGCTATTCTAGTTGTGCGAGACTCTCATATTGTATGCGTTATGCAACGTGTATGATACTGAAACTATTCGACACGAGTTCCAGCGATAGTTGCCACTGAACGAGTATTGAAAACGATCTAATTGTATCTGCAATCAATTTGAAAGTTTAGAACAATGCACATTGTTGACTTTAGATAACCCGTCTATACATCAGAGGTTTCAACTAATGGGAATACAATTTAATAACCGGACAAAATGTTTATTACTAGGTAATATATTTGAGCATAATTGACCCATGTCTTTGAATACACAAAATATTTGATAAATTAGCGCTATTCGGTGGAATGTTATGTATCATAAGCCCGAGCGTTGCTATTAGTCAGGATTAAGGCATTTGAAGAACGAATAAGTAGAGTTTTTGGAGAGTCAAATTTATTGAAGACTTCTAGATGTATTTTGTTGATATGATTAATATTTAAATTAAGCTCCGAATTATTTACAAATTAAAAAATATAAATAGTCACTATTTAACATGACCATGGCCATGACCGCCAGCAACGGTAATAAAAATGCTGGAAACCTGTGAACGAGATATCTAATGAAATATGTAATAATAACGTACATAATTTTTTTTCAAAATCTTTTAGGAAATTTAATTTTAATTTATTTAAAATACTATAAGTATTGTTGTAAAACTTTATTAAGGTTTTAATATTCATATCTAACAAAAACTGATGAACCCTGAAAACTTCTAGTAACCTAGTCTATGCCAGTGGTTCCCAACATTCGGAAGTAGATAAAGACTGGATTTAGATTTTTCTTCAAGTAGCACCGATACATTACATAATGACATTTAAAATTAACGTTGTCAAGCTTTTAAAAATTTCGGCTCATTGAGTGAAAGTTATTTTCTAGCAAAAATAAGTCCATTACGAAAGCACAAAAAATAAAATTCGCTACACCACTGCTCCAAAGTATTACACTCACAAATACATTGTCACCATCATCATCGCATAATTTTAATTACGTGACATTGTCTTTTGAATATTTTCTTTTGAACCAGCTATCTTTTAATTAGGTATTTAATTTTATCGTGTAACACTTAAGCGACTTGAGGACCACCGGTGCCCCCGGTCTACTAATTAAGTACCGCTGGGAACGAAAGCGCAACATTTAACTAGATGTAAATTAGTTAAGACTCAGATATTTAATTCCAAAACAAATTTGTAGATGACAAGTGCCTAGACATCTAGTACAGGTAAGCTTATTCGGCACATAGAACTATATTGGTTGGGGAAAAAGTCTTTTCGCATATAGTATGTATGAACTTGTAATAAAATCTCTTTGGCTATACTATTTGCATCTGGCTGGTTTTGGTATCATTAAAAAGTTTTAATTTTAAAGAAGGCACTTCCAAATTCAAATTAGGAATTTGTGTGATTTTCATTTGTTTTTGTTGTTGTTAAAATAAGTGAATCTAAAGAAGAAATTCGATACATTTTAAAATTTTACTATAAAAAAGGTAAAAAAGCAACTCAAGCCGCGAAAAAATTTGTGATGTTTATGGACCTAATGCAGTATCTATAGAGTAGCGCAAGTTTGGTTTAAGCGTTTTCAAGCCGGAAATTTTGATATCAAAGATGCATCTCGCTCTGGTCGCCCTGTTACGGACAAAATTGATGCCATTTTTGAAAAAGTGGAGCAAGATCGGCATATTAGTAGTTACGATGTAGCTGAAGAACTGGCAATTGACCACAAAACGGTTTTGACTCATTTGAATAAAGCTGGGTACCCAAAAAAGCTCGATATATGGGTGCCTCATGAACTCACTGAAAGAAACCTAATGAACCGTGTACTCATTTGTGATTCTTTATTACGACGTAATGAAACCGAACCATTTTTGAAGAAGCTGATAACTGGTGATGAAAAGTGGATCACATACGACAAGAACGTGCGAAAAAGATCGTGGTCAAAGGCCGGTCAAGCTTCACAGACTGTGGCAAAACCCGGATTAACTCGCAACAAGGTAATGCTGTGTGTATGGTGGGATTGGAAGGGCATCATTTATTATGAGCTGTTACCGCCCGGCAGGACCATCGATTCAGAACTGTATTGCGAACAATTGATGAGATTGAAGCAAGAAATTGAGAGAAAGCGGCCAGAATTGATCAACAGAAGGAGTGTGGTTTTTCACCATGACAACGCTAGACCTCACACATCTTTAGCCACTCAACAAAAATTACGAGAGTTTGGCTGGGAGGTATTAATGTATCCGCCGTATAGTCCTGACCTTGCACCTTCAGATTTTCATCTGTTTCGGTCTCTGCAGAATTCCTTAGGCAGTGTCAGGTTAACATCACGAGAGGACTGCCAAAACCACTTGTCGCAGTTTTTCGATCAGAAGCCCCAAAATTTTTACAGCAATGGGATCATGTCACTACCAACAAGATGGCAAAAAGTTATGGAACAAAATGGCACCTACATACTTTAGTCAAATGCAAATAAACTATAAAAAAAAACTTTTTGAATTTTCATATAAAATACGAAGAAACTTTTTCCCCAACCTATTATTATACTATTATTATGGTTATACTTTGATTGAATGATGAAGGCCATATACGATGACGTTAATTTTTAAGTTTTTTTTCTGTTTATGAGTATCTTGACGTAGAGCCTTGTAGGTGAATTTATCTGTAACATGAAATTAATTCTTTCGATATAAGAAAATGTATATTCATTAAAAGAACTTGATGACAGCGCCATCCTAGTATAATAGGTAATAATAGCTATAAACAATTCTTTTGACTCAAAAAAAACAAAAATATTGTTGGACCTTAAAGACAAATGACTTTGATTTGAATCATACCGTAAAAAATAAATAGATAAACATAGTAAGTACTACTTAAAATTAATTAGAATGGCATAATTGCACATTTAGCAAAATATTCTTATAACAGCAAACCCTGAATTACCAAGTTAAACATTTAAAACACTTAAATCTAGTACAGTAAAGTATATTTTAATAATATCTACGTCACAATAATTTGCATGCAGCGCTTCTGTGAATCGTTACGGGGAGACGTGACGCTCGTCCTCGCTTCGTGATGCCGTGGGTATTCACGTGCGGTACGGCGGCTTAAAGGGATGTAGCATATTTTTATTAGCATTTACATATACCCTGTTATATATATGGAATGCTGTATAGTCTGTTCTAATTGCGGAAGGAATGAAGATAAACAAACTATATGAGTATATTGTACATTAGTAACAACTGTTTATTAATATTTACTTAATACTAGTACATTTTTTTATATTTAGATTATACAAGCTGGGTTGGTATAGACTAAACATGTTTTTTGAACAATAGAACACTATATAAGATTTGATATTAACATGGTTATTTTTATTATTAAAGTTATTAACTACGGTATATTTACCATGTTTTTTATTTTTGTTCATATTTTTATCCGTTGGAGCTCGATATTTCGACATTATATACGAATAGCTTGTTCACGAGATTCGTGAACAAGACATTCGTGCTCCAACGGATAAAAATAAAAAACATGGTAAATATCCTGTAGTTAACAACTGTAATAACGGAACACTCAAACGGAACAATTCTTGTACAACAATTGATCAACTATTCATTTTTATCAGTACTTTTTCATACATATTTTTTATCCCAAAAATATAACAATAATGAATGTTGAAATTCGAACACGAAGCTCTGTGAGTAAATAGGCCAAACTCGAGGTAATAATTAACTCCATGTAATAAAAATGCCACTTGACTTGACTTGACCTTTGTAGTTAAGTTGATACTGGTTAGAGAAGAATAAAACACAGTAGTTACCCTATTCCCAAATTTAAAAAGTGTAACTGCTGAGTTTCTTGCTGCATCTACTTTCCGAACTCTTGACAGCTTCACTTAAAATATTTGTGAAATGCAGATTGAAAAGTGCTTGTAAAAGCCTACTTGAATAAAGTATATTTTGATTTTGTCAATGACGTTGATATCTTCAATTTACAACAAAAGTCCAAGTTAGTATATAGTAGTCGCCTGTTGCATATGAGTTTGATTGGTCGGAATAAGCACTCCTGTTATAAACGCAAATAAAATTAATGCGTAAGCGAGCGTAATAGACTAACACAAACATATAATGAACACACTAAAACATGACTTGGTTGAGTGAACTTTATATATTTTTGTTTTCGTTTCGAAATTTCAACTTTATGCAAATTATTATCCATAAACTTTAACAAAGACTTGGCAATCGCATTTTGTTTGTTTTAACGTTGTTATATGTATGTTTTAATAAACAAGTTGTATGTATGTTTTAATAAACAGTCAGGTATCCTGTGACGTATCACAAGATCAAAACATCAACGGGTTTCAGTTCAGTGTCAGTGGAAGTCTTGATATGGTTTAGAGGAAACAATTTTTAAGTAGTTGTATCTACATATATGTACATGCAAAGATTAATTCATACGTTAGGTTACGATACATTCTGATGATCTAACCCAAAAGGATTGAATAACTACAGAAAGAAGAAGAAAGAAGAATAAGTGATAGTAAAATAATGCTTTTTACTTCGGATACTAACCTCATTGGTAATCTAATTTTGTTTTAAGAGAGACTATGCGGGTTTGTTGCCATTTCTATTCACTGATAGCTGCGTTCCGAAACGGTGGAATAGTGGAAATATTGACGATTAAAAACTGATATTTGTTACAGTTTACTCGATTCAAATATACTTGCTTGATTTATTTTGAAAACTTTAAGTGTGAAGCTGAGATGGCTCAGTGGTCAGAACGCGTGCATCTTAACAGATGATTTCGGGTTCGAACCCAGGCAAGCACAACTATATATATATGTGCTTAATTTGTGTTTATAATTAATTTCATGCTCGACGATGAAGAAAAACATCGTGAGATAACCTGCATGTGTATAATTGCATCGAAATTTTGCCACATTTGCATTCCACCAACCCGCATTGGAACAGTGTGGTGGAATATGTTCCAAACTCTATCCTTAATGAAAGAGGAAACCTTAGCCCAAAAATGGGTAACTTACAGGCTGTTACTTTACTTTACTAAGTGTGAAAACCTTTACTGCCACATTGATAATAGAAAATAATGAAAAAAAGGGTATTTATATTACATCCGCAAAAGGCGCGTTTTCCGTTTCCCTACAATCCGCTAACATCATAACGATGTAATTTCCGGTAGAACTTGAGTCTGAACTCTGGTAATGGATTCAACTTCGGCTATAATCTTCATTGGTCCATTAATAAATCACAGTCATTTAGAATTAATTATATCTTGTTAACATGGGTGCTATAGGTCCTAAATTTTTTAGCTGATGGAAAAATTTACTTATGAACTGTGGTAGTTTTAACGTTATCTATAAATTCGATTTCAAATCGTTCGTTAAAATATTAATAAATAAGGTGTATTATTCAACACAAGATTACTTGAACGATTAAAACACATGCCAGTTGTGGCTTTTAAGAAAACGAGGAATTTTATACATATACATTCCGTACCGTGGTTCTTTATAGGTTCTTGTATGGATTCTATTTATAGCTACTTACACTTTACACTTTATTGTTTATCACACGAAAATACTTTTCTTTATATACAACACGTTGAGTCGAGTCGACTTGAGTCGAGTCGAGATGGCCCAGTGGTTAGAACGCGTGCATCTTAACCGATGATTGCGGGTTCAAACCCAGGCAAGCACCGCTGATTCATGTGCTTAATTTGTCTTTATAATTCATCTCGTGCTTAGCGGTGAAGGAAAACATCGTGAGGAAACCTGCATGTGACAAATTTCATAGAAATTCTGCCTCATGTGTATTATACCAAGCCGCATTGGAACAGCGTGGTGGAATATGTTCCAAACCTTCTACTTAAAAGGGAGAGGAGGCCTTTAGTCCAGCAGTGGGAATTTACAGGCTGCTGTTATATACAACACATTATGATATACACATATATGTATATACAAAGCTAGTAAGCAAATCAGAGTCGACCGTGATCATTTACTTAATTATCCAACAATTGAAGTGGCAGGTAACAACTACTTTGTTTTGTCATTGATAAAAGTTGTAAAAATAGTTTTTAAAAATATTTATAGTTTGAATTCGACAAATTTCATAACGTTATTCGAAAATATTGAAGTCGGACGATTTTGAGTGAAAAACAAAATGTAGAAATATTTACATACGATCGGCCGATTTCAACAATCAAATTATTTTATTACTTTTTAGTAATCACTTTGAAGTCGGTGTTATTTTTTAGAAAAAAATATTTTATTTATTACTTCTAAACACAGTAAAATAAATAAACAATTTATCTCTGAGAATAACTTCGATTTGTTTTCTTTTCATTCGGGTGAATATTGTAGAAGTCTTCTTAAATCTATCAATATTTTTAATGTATAATAAGTGGGCACTATTCTTCACGATTTTGTCCTTCCCTTAAATATAAGTTGTCGGTATAGATCGCTTCAAGCGTGATGACCTTTGCTCACTACTTGATTGGTCATTTCTAAGCAAAAGTTACTCGTGCGTATAAATATTAATAAATAGTAATAACTCGATTTGTTTCAAAAGTAACTCCAAGTCACATATCGACGCCATTTTAGATACATTTATTAATAAACCCGACAGACGATAAGGTTGCTGAAGTTACATCACAAATCACAGAATATTTTGGTTACGTGGAAAATTGACGTTGTTTACACAAACGCATATCAACTGTTGTCGTAGCTAAACTGTGTGCCAGGCTTCGGGCGTAAAGCCATCATTCTATTGACATTGGGCGGGTGAACATCACGGATAAATTAATATTGTACCGTTCCGTTGAATTTTGATGAATGAGCTGAGTAAGTAGTAAAGATCACGACTACGACTACTTCATTATTATGTGTATGAGACATATGAACACTTTTCTTCAATACGTCAATTAAATACATGCAAATTAAATACCAAAAAGAAATATATATTTTAATATAAACTTGGACTACAAGACAAATACATCACATGAGCAGTACAGTTCATTAGTAAAATAGCTGGTGACTTGTATCTGGAATTAATAAAAATACTTTATGAAATTTATATACAATACATTCATTTAATCAATTTTTCAAACAAGTTCTAGTAATTATTTTATTCATTATATTGTTTACATCGTACATATATTCATAATTGTATTATATTGAATTACTCAAAATAAATGTTATTATGTAATATGATATAACGATTACTTACATTTTTTTGTTAACGTTACTTGGTCGACACAATGCTTATAGATGCCAAGGGTATTTAGAAAGCACCTGCGAGCCTTCTTGTTGTTATTTTTACCGTGTGAAACGATAAAAGGAAAAGCATTCGTTATAATGGCTGTGTGCTATGTTTAGAGTATAACTCTTTATCAGGATTCGATTTGCGTCTGACTTTAATATCGGATCCGCTGAAGCAAATGTTTCCGTTACCGATTGGCTCTTAGCTTAAGAGACAAAGGATAGACAGAAAGTTTACATTAAAAATAATATGTTTATCTTGATCACATATACAAAATTACTGTTGAGTTCTAGTCTATTTATTGCATTTATAAAATAATGTAAAATAGCGTAAAAGCTTGTTAATAAAATGTATATGTTGTGTATATCGTTATTAAAATAAATCCATCCTTGTGACTGAAGCACAGAAAAAAAATGTAATCGGAAAACATTTCAAAATAAGTTAAATAGTTTTGTATCTATAAAATGAAATTTTGACTAAAAAATAATCCTTTCAAACATTCTATATACGGGAACGGCTTCGATACAATTTCGTCATATCCCATCTAAAGACTCTCGTGGGAGCGACAAATGTCACGCTGAGATTGTCTCTGTAATCTCTATCCAGTTCTATTGAGTGTGAATGAGACATTAGTGCCTTCACTTACCTCCCTCCCCCCTTGTGTCGATTTATCTAAAAAAGGGTATTGTGGTTATATTCATTTATTATAGGGTAAGTTTCTCCTGTTGTGAAATGGCCTCCTCTGTTAAGCAGCAGGGTCGTAGCTCATTCCATCACGTGAATCCTGTTTGGTGCTTGATGTGTGCACTCACACAGACTCACTCTCTATTCTCTCGCTCTTATAATATAATTAGTACTTGGAAGTAATAATAGCATTACACTTATTGCACACCAATACAACAATAACGTAAGTTTTAAAAAGCGATATCTTTTAAGTATGGCAGAGAAAATGACCTGTTTTGGCCTGGGGTGCAGAAAATACTACACAGTACTAATATGTATGATGTCTTCAGCTTAGGGAGTATATTCGAGGCTACAGCCCAGGGGCATCTACAATACAATTTTCTATAACAAAAACATATAAATTCCAACGAGTAAGCCCATATCTGGTAAAATAATACCAAAACTATACTCGTATCCCTCATATTTGTTTGTTTCAATTGTACAATTTGTTTTGAAAATTATGCGAAATTTCTATAAACCAGCTATATAAAAATAATATTAGTTTGTAGTACCGCATAAAAATAATCTTTGGTTAAAATATTTCAATACTACAGTTTGGACGAGTTATGCAGTTCATTTCATTAGGTATGATTTTTTTGTTCGTGAAAATATGTAGAAGTTTAGGTCCACTGTGTGACGAAAGAAACGAAATTGTACGACGTGCGCAATGGTAAATTTTAAAGAGTCTTAAGTACTTACGTACGTTAAAGTACAGGTTTTCGTCCATTTTATATTCTGTTACGGGTCGTCAATTAAATTACAGTACTTGTTCACACATCCTTTTATTGCATTCAATCAGTCAAAGAATTGTTGAGCGCCAGGAGGGTTTTGCATTCAGATCTTAAGCAGGCACCCTACCACACCTTGCACGGCTAGTCATCGGAGATGGATTTCGGTTATATACTGATATGCTTGGTGACCAAAAAGGCGTGTCGTTAGGCTAGTCAACAAAAGAAAAAAATAATGTTTAACTATCTGCCTAACAGCGTTCAAAACCGACTTAATGTAAGTTTATACACTAAAAAACTCACCCCATGCAATAATCCGCTACCACTTAACACTATTTTTAACAATTTAAACTCTTTTAATGCATTATACAATTACATTATTGTCGGTACATTGATGTTTCTTATAGTTCAAGAGACACACAACCGAACAAAGAAAGTGCACGACCTCAAATGACCTAATGTCGGTACATATTTGAATAATTAGAAATTCACAATAATTTTAAAACAATCTTAACATAAAATCAGAAAAGATAAGCATTTCTGGTTCGCTTGAGGATTGAACCCGAGACTCACGGCGCCGGCGATGTTATTCCATACACAACACCGCTGCGCTATTGACGCTTAAGTTAAAGTTTGTCAATTTTAGATCTCCTTACAAGACCCGAACAGTATGTCATATCAAATGCCTCCAACCTAACAAAAAAAAATTTTTTTTTTTTTTTTTAGTTATAGTTCTGGACATGTTTTAAATCTTTAGCATGCCATATTCCAATATCTTTACCGAAAGCATTACTTAAACGATAAATATTATTTGTTAACTTATTTTTGATTACCGCTTTTTCAAATTTAGGAGCTAGTTTTGCCATGAACTTTTTATTTGCGTTAGACAAATACTTTGTCCTTTTCCATACTACATCTCCTTCTTGAAAATCTGCTAGTACTCTTTTAGTATCATAAGCTTTTCGACTTAGGTCATGACAGTCCTTTAATTTTTGCTTAACCGCATGGAATACTTGATCGCGTATTTTTAAATCATTAATGTAGGGTGTTTTATTTATTTCCAAAGACATGTCCTTAAAATCTTCTAAATCATTCAGGCCGTTGATAGGTGAAGTAGTCGTTTCCCTTCCAAAAAATAAATAAGCAGGCGTGTACCCTGTACTTTCATGTACCGCTGTTTGAATTGCATGGCTGATTTCGTCCAGGAAAATGTCCCAATCATAATGTTTTCCAGATTTCACGTATGATGCAATCATTGTTCCTATAACCCTATTAACGCGTTCTGTTGGATTACTTTGAGAGTGATAATTAGGTGTATACCAAATTTTAACATTGAATTTATCAAGAGTATCTCTAAAGGTCTGTGAAACAAATTGTTTACCGTTGTCACATATTATTGCTTTTGGCGCACCAAAAATTAAAAATTGTCTCTTCACTAACTCGCATATTTTGTCAGCCTTGCCTGAACGTAATGGGAATAAGAGCGTGAACTTACTGAACCAACAACTAATGACCAGTAACATTGTATTACCACGGCGACTTCTCGGAAATGGTCCCATCAAATCTAATGAAACAATCTGCCACGGACCAGAGACCTCTCTATGGTCACCCATTTTGCCAAAAGCTGGTTTCTGGGACACCTTCACTTTAGCGCACGTTTCACATGTTTTTACATATTCCTTGACCTCCCTTAATAGATTAGGCCAATAATATTTCTGTTTCACCCTGTAAAGCGTTTTGCGAATACCAAAGTGTCCCGCAGTCAAGTTATCGTGACATTCCTTTAATACATCCTTCCTCAAACATTCCGGGATATATATTTTCCACGGATGTACACTAGGAAACTGCTTTAAAGCGATCGATTTAAAAAGAATGCCGTTCTCAACTGTCCATGTCAGATCGGTTTCTTTACCATTCAATATACTCGCTACTTTAGACCTGTACCATTCATCTTTATGTTTTTCGGATATTTTGATATTATTTATTTCCAAGGAACGAGACAATGCTTCTGGGACCACGTTACATGAACCTGGTCTATGCATAACGTCAAAATCAAACTGTTGCAATCGCATTGCCCAACGCGCCAATCTACCATGAGGATCTTTCATTTTATGAAGCCATTGCAATGCACTATGATCCGTTATCACTGTGAAGTGTGTACCGTCTATGTACGGTCTAAACTTTTCTACCGCATACACTACACTCAATAACTCTCTTTCTGAAGTAGAATATTTCTTTTCATGATCATTTAATTTTCTACTCAAATATGCAATGGCTTGATCTGAGTCTTCACATTTTTGGCAGAGGACGGCTCCAATTCCAGTCTTTGATGCGTCGCACTGTATATAAAATG
The DNA here is from genome assembly GCF_905220365.1 of Vanessa cardui. Lineage (NCBI taxonomy): Eukaryota > Metazoa > Arthropoda > Insecta > Lepidoptera > Nymphalidae > Vanessa > Vanessa cardui. The sequence continues at coordinate 4,059,399 of NC_061125.1, forward strand.
GCTTATTATAATCCGGACACTTAAGAACTGGAGTTGTAGTCAGCAAGGTTTTTAATTCCAAAAACGCCTTGTCTGCACCTTCTGTCCAACAGAATCGTTTTTGCCCTTTTGTTCTCGTAAGGTCATGCAATGGTGCCGCTACTAATGAAAAATCTTTGATGAATCTACGATACCAACTAGCTAATCCGATAAACCTCTTGAGTTCTGTAATATTTTTTTGGTTTGGAGAAGTTTAAGATTGCACAAACCTTATCAGGATCAGTTCTCAGTCCATCCTTATCTATAATATATCCTAAATAACGTAAAGACGGCCTAGAAAATTGACATTTTTCCATGTTAACAGTTAAGTTAGCCTCTCTAAGGACCGAGGCAACCCATTTCAATAGGCTTACATGTTCATCAAAGCTTGAAGAGCACACTACAATGTCATCTAAGTATGCCCATACTTTCTCGCTTTTAGCTTGAAACAGCTTGTCCATTAGTCTCTGTTGGGACTGTGAGGCATTAACCAACCCGAATGGCATAACTTTAAATTGAAAAAGGCCTCTACCTGGAACTGCAAAGGCTGTCTTTTCTTTACTAGTATCATCTAAGGGTATTTGCCAGAACGCTGATTTTAAGTCAATCGTACTTAAAAACTTAGCATTTCTTAAACTGTCTAGTATGGATGACACTCTAGGTAATGGATAGGTGTCTCTCTTTGAAACCTTATTAAGTTGTCTGCTATCTAAACATAGCCTGTTTGTTCCGTTAGCCTTTTTGACAATAACAATCGGGGAGCACCAGGAACTTGTTGAAGGCTCCACTACATCTTTTTCAAGCATCTCGTCTAGCTCTTTTTCTATTTGTTTTTTAATAACCGGAGAAAATTGGTATTGTTTTTGATATATTGCTTTACTATCACCTGTATCTATATTATGTTTTAACAACTTTGTTCGACCTAATCCTTTCCCAATAGTATTTTTCATTTCTTCGATTACATCAGCTAGTTCATTCCTTTGAAACTTATCTAATTCATTTTGTGATATTATTGATAAGTCATTATTGCACACTGTATTGATTTCACCATGATTTAACACCTTGTCCCCTTTAAATTGAAATGCAATCCCAAATATATCAAAGAAATCTTTACCTAATAACAATTTTTGAACCAGTTCAGGCATAATCAACATCGAGATAACATGAAACTGACCATCAAACTCTACAGGTACATCAATTGCTTCAGTTATATTATGATTAGTCCCATCAGCCGTTGACAAGCCTAATTTACTACTTCGATATGACTTTAATCCTAAATATTTCAATGTTTGAGCTAATTCCATATTCATGACGGTACGATTGGCTCCTGAGTCCAAAAGACCCACACATGTATACTCCAAAATGTTAATTTCCACGTAGGATCTGTTATCGTTTCGTTTTGTTACTACTAAAGGACTTAATTCGCGACCACAGCACATATCGCTTACAACTTTTAACCAGTCCTGCCATTCTTTACTACTCCTATCCAGGGGAAAGCCTACTTGGCAGGAGCGCTGCTTCCCCCGGCCTCGTTTCCCTTACATGAGCATTCTTTCGATATTATGCCAAAACGACCGCATTTGTAACAGAATAATCGTTGTTTCGGTAATCTACATGAACGAAACAGGTGACCTGATTCCCTACAATTCCAACAACGTCTTTGATTAACTTCTATAGAATTTTTAATTTCCCCTATCTCACGATTTCCTTCGACTATATTTTTATTTTTATAAGCTAAATCCGGTTCTAATTTATTTCTATTACACATAGGTTCCCGAAAATTTTCACAATGTATTTTAGTTCTTTCTATGACCCGCAAAACATTCATCAAATCATTAATGGAAGAAAAGTGATCTCTACAAACGGCTCTTTGAAAGTAAGGTTGAAGGTTTTTTAAAACGATCATGACTTTCTTCTGCTCTGAAATGCTCTCTGGTAGTCTTTTGAACATATTCTGCATTATGGATACATATATGATGACCGATTCATTCTTACCCTGAGTTCTTGCCATAATTTCATCTAACAATTCCTCCTGATAACATGGAGGCTGAAATGTTCTTTTCAAAAGCAATGTTAATTCTTCCCAACTACAAATATTTTCCCTATTAGCTCTATACCAAATTAACGCATCTCCTTCAAAGAAATCGATTGCGTAACGCCATAAGTCTTTATCAGAAGCGTTCCTAGCATCTTTCAACTCTTCAACCCGTTCAAGGAAGGCGTTAATGCTAACTTCATTATTTCCTGAAAATTTTATACCCCACTGGTTAATTGGTACAAGCTTACGTACAGGTATATCCTCTTCGAACGTCGATGTATGAAACATCCTTGAAAACTTATTTCTTGCGTTGAAATTTGAATTTTCAAAATTTTGTGCAAAGTTAACGTTTTTGTAATTTTCATTTTCCAGACCCTCTAATTTTCTTATAATTTTTTCACCTACTTCACCTAACGTTTCTTGTATAATTCGTCTGTCATCGATCGTAAGATTTTCTTCTTCTATCTTGTCATCTTGTTCTTCGAGCTGTGATAGTAAATTCTCCACTTTATTCTTTAAGGTCTCCTTAAGTTCATTGTCATTTTCGTTCATGGCCGCTATAAAATCTAACCTAGATTTTACGTGATACAGACGGGACACTAATCGTCTAAACAAGTTTTTATCTGGCTTTTCAGTTATTTCTGAAATATAATTCGACAAAATATTAACTTTCTTAGAACATAATATTAATTCCTGCGAAGGATTATCTAGACATTGCTTAGGAGGTTTCACTTGATGCGAGTACTGACCAGTCTGCTCGGAATCTATGAGTTCCTTAAGTAATTTTTTCATAACAGGAACGAAACTTTTAATATGTACGCCACGAGTCGCGAGTTCAAACTCAAGTTCATCCTTTAACAGAAAGTTTACATCCATTTTATATGTAAAAAAACAATAATAATCTACTTTATCTTTAAGAGTTCCTCTTTGCTATTCTAACTGATTTTATTAATGCAATTTATCAATTTCATACAAATATAATTATTTCTCAAATAAATTCATAACATTTATATTATAACAAAATGTAGGTATGTGTAAAAATTTGCCAGTATGTTACAAATTATTTACAAATACATTAATTATTTTAAATTTTAACTTTATTTATTATATTAGTTAGAATTAAAATATTGATTAATACTTATTATTGATTATATTAATTAGAATTTCAATATTGCATAATATTATTTTTGTAAAATTATATTAATTACCAATGATTAATGTTTAATTTTAACCGTCATCCTTCTCCGTTAAATTTTTAAAACAATACTAAATAATTAATTTCTCGCTAAAATTAATGATAAATAAGATACACTACATCTAATACAATTCAATACCAGCTGTCACTTTACTGCATAAAACCGTTCATTTACAAATTAACTTCTACATTACTGTATAACATCATCCACATTTAAAATACGACGCGTCGCGTATAACACCGTTGCCGTAAGACACTGACTATTATCTTCCGATGATGATGCAATTACAGTATTGGCGATTACGATGTTCTTCATGTTATGCTGCTGCTTCCTAATTTATTTTCCGTTGGGCCCTATTTGTTACGGGTCGTCAATTAAATTACAGTACTTGTTCACACATCCTTTTATTGCATTCAATCAGTCAAAGAATTGTTGAGCGCCAGGAGGGTTTTGCATTCAGATCTTAAGCAGGCACCCTACCACACCTTGCACGGCTAGTCATCGGAGATGGATTTCGGTTATATACTGATATGCTTGGTGACCAAAAAGGCGTGTCGTTAGGCTAGTCAACAAAAGAAAAAAATAATGTTTAACTATCTGCCTAACAGCGTTCAAAACCGACTTAATGTACGTTTATACACTAAAAAACTCACCCCATGCAATAATCCGCTACCACTTAACACTATTTTTAACAATTTAAACTCTTTTAATGCATTATACAATTACATTATTGTCGGTACATTGATGTTTCTTATAGTTCAAGAGACACACAACCGAACAAAGAAAGTGCACGACCTCAAATGACCTAATGTCGGTACATATTTGAATAATTAGAAATTCACAATAATTTTAAAACAATCTTAACATAAAATCAGAAAAGATAAGCATTTCTGGTTCGCTTGAGGATTGAACCCGAGACTCACGGCGCCGGCGATGTTATTCCATACACAACACCGCTGCGCTATTGACGCTTAAGTTAAAGTTTGTCAATTTTAGATCTCCTTACAAGACCCGAACAGTATGTCATATCAATTCTTTATGTTCAGAAGGTGTTATATCAGTTAAAAGTTACCGAAAGAAGAAATATATATTCACGACATTTTCACGTATTTTATTTTGGAAATAGGTGCCTAATTTTGTATATGTATTGCACACAATACTCTTTCGTATTCCGTTGTGAATCATTTTTGTCTATGTGAGAAATTTCTTTGTAATATCTATTACTTTTACGATGTAAGAGTTTAGTTTCCTTTTGGGCGTTTAATTGACATTCATAAGTTATCTCAGCTGCAATAGTAAAAAACATGAAAATCCGTTACCTGTTTACCCAGCGATTGCGTTGGAGCATATTAAGCAATAAGCTCCAAACCTTTTCCTCAAAGGGCTCAGCAGCAGGACGCTAATTACTTTATACTAAACCAAAATATTAAATTCATTTGCAAACTTAATGGGTTTTAGTATTGGATAAGCTACTTCAAATTTAGAAACAACATAACGTTACTATACAATTCGTTTATTGATGGTATTATACATCAATTGAACATTTGGTTTAGTTTTCTATTAACACAAAATATATTGATTTTATTCCTATTAATGTCTCATTTCGTTTTGGATGATTATACTAATGTTCAATTATTCATATTTCGAACAAAAAAAATATGATGTGAATTTGTTTAATTATATAAATAATATTTTTGACAAGTCAGTTGAAACTGAACGTAACATTTGAAATAAACTGAATAAAATAAAAAAAAAAAACATGTCGATTTTGACACTTACAAGTTGATTTACTAAATACAGTAATGAGTAAGTAGTATTAGTAAAACTCAAAAATAATAATATATCTTATTGAGCTATTAACATTTATACAAAGTTGGCTTATTTACACACATAAGATTAGTAAAATTGTCAAAATCTAAGTATGTTACAAGAAATGTACATTGATATCCAACCCTCGTTCTTTAAATTCAAGCATCGACTTCACAAACCCACGTTTGGCAATGCGACAATATCTAAAGCTACCTTTTTATAAAACTTTTAAACGGCCGAATTTTCTATTATGATATTATTATTTTTTTACAATCATCGTGATATATTAGTTTTACAAAATTAATAACGAAGTTTAAATCTGATTTTGTTTCAACTACTTAAGCTTATTACGAATATCTACACTCAACATAATCAGCGTGTAACGCGCTAAAAGAACATATTATTATCCTAGGAACCACCATTACGTAAAGCACTATTTACATGAATTAAACTATTGTTTTAAAGTCTTGGGGGGTACAGTAATGCACCGGATAGTGCAGTGAGCATCGGCGCCGCGATGTGCGGCAGCGACGCAGCGCAGTGCGCGCGGGGCTGCGCGCTGCAAGCGGCTACGTCTTGGGCGAGCACCCACGCCATACGACGCAGCAGGTTTCCAGCTTGGGCGGAACAAGCTCGTCCAGCCATTGCCACGCATGCGACGAATGCGTCACGGGCACTAAAACAATACATACCGTATTTTTTAAACTAGTAACTAGCATAAATAAATAGTATAGTACCCATGTCTATATTATTTTTTTATAACAATTGTGGTAGGGCTTTATGCGAACCAACATGGTGAGTACGACGTATTCATCAAATAAATTACAATTAAAGCTTTCTGATGTTATTGTAACATCGTATGTGTTGCCCATTAGGAGTTATAAATTTGTACGCCATTGTTGTGAGTGACACGTTCTCACAAAATCATTAATTGGTTTTTTTTTATTGATTAGGTTGGCGGACGAGCATATGGGCCACCTGATGGTAAGTGGTCACCATCACCCATAGACAATGACGCTGTAAGAAATAATAACTATAACATCGTCAATGCGTACATAAATGTCCGCATGTCAATGCGTACATAAATTTATCCGTAAATAAATGTCAACCACAAAATATAATATCATAACAATTTGTTTGTGGAAATGCTGCAAATACATTTTATAACGAAATATATAAATATATACATATATTTCGTTATAAATAATATAACATGTATATATTCTACAGCTACATGTGCAAATCAACCAATGTATAACAGTTCCATTAAATATATTTAAGGGGAAATCTCTTCATCAATCTAATTTAACGAATGTTACCGACGTATAACGAGGAACAAAACTTTAGGAACAATAGGTAAAGCCAAAAGTTGTCAGATTAGCGAGTGGGCCACGAAAAAAGTAAGTAGTCACCAGTTATTAGTATTAGAGCTATTGATATATCAACCATATTTAACCATATTTATAAAGTGGTAGTGCCACGCTGTATACAGCCGAATGGCCCAGGGAAGTACCACTCTCTCACTTAAAATCAGCGTAAAGTGGTAGCTATACTACCGCGTTTCGTCCAGTAAGTGAGAGTTCCGGAGGCCCAATCCCCCTCCCCCCAAAACTTGATGGTTGTGCAGAATTTGGTAAAATTACCCCAGGAGGGTACCATCAGCGACAGCGGTGGAGAATCCCTCTCTGGGCATCCATGCTCAGGACATACACCATCTGAGCAGGGATGCCCAGGCTGCCCTCCGAATTCTGGGGGGGGGGGGCAATTTTGCGCTCGCCACTGTTCGGGGCAAGCGGAGCAGGCATCATAAGGCAACCCCTACCACCCTCGCTGTGGACTTCTGCAACATAAGGGGACTCAACTCCAACCTCAACGCCGTTCACTACCATCTGGAAACGGCGAAGCCGGCCTTGCTCTTTCTAACCGAGACCCAGATGTCTTCTCCTGCCGATACGACTTTTCTCTCGTACCCTGGGTACAAATTGGAACATTCTTTTATACCACGAGCTGGGGTATGCGTTAACGTCAGAGATGATATCTGTTCTAGTCGCCTCGGCAGCCTTGAAGGACAGGACCTATCGATTATCTGGCTGCGTGTAGACTGCGATGACCATCCGAGAATCTATGCGTGCCTTTATAGGTCCCATAGCGGTAATGCCGAAACCGACCGACTGGTTGAGCACGTCCAAATGGCTACAGATTCCGTGCTGCAGCAGATTCCATCCGCAGAGATCATTATTCTGGGTGACTTTAATGCTCACCACGCAGAATGGCTCGGCTCACGCACCACCGATCATGCGGGTAGATCTGTTCTGGACTTCGCTCTAGCATATGATCTGACACAACAGGTCAACTCGCCAACGCGAATACCGGATGTGGAGAATCATACACCTTCCCTGTTGGACCTTCTGCTGACTTCGCATCCGGGTGGCTATCAGGTTATCGTCGATCCCCCTCTGGGCTCGTCTGACCACTGTCTCGTCCGGAGTACAGTGCCGGTTGTACTTTACTCACGGCCTCGCTTTGTTGGGTGCCGCCGAGTATGGCACTACAAGTCAGCAGATTGGGATGGGATGCGGTCTTTTTTTGCATCTTACCCATGGGGGCAGATTTGTTTCTCGCCGGATGATCCGAACGCTGCTGCTGACTCTGTTGCCGATGTGGTGCTTCAGGGTATGGAACTATTCATTCCTTACTCTGCAGTACCCATCGATGGCAAGTCCCAGCCTTGGTTCTATCAAACCTGGGCTAATGCATCTGCGTCTCGTGATGTAAATATCAGCGCATTAAAAAAGGAATATAACTCTGCCTCTAGGTCCCTCAAAAACGTGATTGCTAGGGCGAAGACGGAGTTCATTGGCAGAATTGGCGAGAGACTGGTGCGTCTCCCTTCAGGGACACGAGCGTTCTGGTCTCTCGCTAAGGCTGTCTTAGGGAATTTCTGTCAGCCCTCTTTTCCATCACTGCACAGGGACGGTGAGTCAGTGATTGGCCCATACCGCGAAAGAGAAAGCTGATCTTTTAGGCTCTCTCTTCGCGTCGAACTCGACTCTGGATGACCAAGGAAAATCTCCAGCAACAATTCCGCGGTGTGATACCACGATGCCGGAGGTTAAATTCCGGCAAAGTGCAGTTCGTAAAGCACTTCTTTCCTTGGACATTCATACCGATGGTATCCCTCCAATCGTGCTACGGATATGTGCTCCCGAATTTGCACCGGTCTTAACGCGTCTTCTCCGGCAATCCTACACATTAGGCGTCGTCCCGAATTCTTGGAAGACAGCTTTGGTGCATCCGATCCCTAAAAAAGGCAACCGCTCAGACCCGTCCAATTATAGGCCTATAGCCATCACCTCCTTGCTCTCCAAGATAATGGAGGACTTAAAATTCGTCAATGCTGGTGTTCCACAAGGCTGTGTTCTATCACCCACTCTGTTTCTTCTGCATATCAATGATTTGTTGCAAATCGGGAACATTCATTGCTATGCAGACGACAGTACCGTTGACACCTTATACACCGGCCGCGCTAATATTTCTCGGGAAAACGTCGAAGAGAACCGGAACAAACTTGTGTCTGAAATCGAGTCTTCATTAAACGAAGTCTCGAATTGGGGCCGGCTAAATCTAGTCCATTTCAACCCCAAAAAGACGCAAGTTTGCTCGTTAACCGCTAAAAAAACACCATTTGTCGTATCTCCACGATTTGAGAACATTCCGATAGCCGCCACAGGTAGTATCGGAATACTTGGCGTTGATATTTCGAGCCTCGTTTAGTTCCGCGGTCAATTGGAAGGCAAAGCCAAATTGGCTTCAAAAAAGCTGGGCGTGCTCAGCAAGGCGAGACAGTATTTCACGTCGGCCCATCGCCTAAAACTTTACAAGGCGCAAATTCGGCCTCACATGGAGTACTGCTCTCACCTCTGGGTGGGTGCTCCCCAGTACCAGCTCCTTCCATTTGACCGCATCCAACGTAGAGCGGCTCGAGTTATCGACGATCAAGCCCTTACCGATCTCCTTGATCCTTTGGCTTTGCGTAGAGATGTCGGATCACTCTGCATCTTCTACCGAATTTTTCACGGGGAATGTTCCGAGGAATTGTTCGGATTAATCCCGGCTGCTGAATTTTACCTTCGGACATCTCGCCAAAATTAAGTTTCACCCGCACCACCTTGATGTCCGAAAATCCACAACAGCGCGATTTCTCAGACATTTTCTGCCTCGCACAACCACTTTGTGGAACCAGCTTTTGCTGGCGGTTTTTCCGAACCCATACGACATGGGAACCTTCAAGAAAAGAGCGCACTCCTTTTTGAAAGGCCGGCAACGCACCTGCAAGCCCCCTGGTGTTGCAGATGTCCATGGGCGGTGGTAGTTACTTTCCATCAGGTGAGCCTCCTGTTAGTTTGCCACCTGTGCCATAAAAAAAAAGCATTTATTTCATTGCTAGGCACCAACGTTAGGAAGTAAGATGTTTTGGTGCTTGGGCGTATACTCACACTGACTCACTCAACCTTTAAACTAATCTAAAGTGCATCGACGACCTCCGTGGTCGAGTAGTACACCGGTTTTCATGGTTACGCCACTCCGAGGTCCAAGGGTTCGTTTCCCGGACGAGTCGATGTAGAAAAAGTTTTCTATGTTTTCTTGGGTATGGGTGTTTGTGGTACCGTCGTTACTTCTGATTTTCCACCGGAGTACCCACTAATAAACCAGCGGTACCCACTCCGTCTCTACGGGGGGCATCACGGGATCGCTTACGCATTCTATCGTGACGCCCCGACGGTTGGCCCACCATGGGCTTCCAAGCTAGAGGAGTTCCCGGGGTACAGAGAACATCTCTACTCCCGGCGACGTTTACAGCTGGAGGAGAAGCTGCGCATAGCGCTGCTGTCTTCTCCCCGGTCTTCTTCGTCGAAGCGAATCCGCGGCGGCACTCTCCTCACGCGCCCAAGTACTTTAGCTGCTTATATTGGTATTGCTATTTGGTGTGAGTTGAATGAGTAGAAGCTACCTAGACACACAAAAGCCACCAGACCACCAAGGAAAATTTAATACTCCGTTCATATTTTTTATTCACTGACAATTAACAATCTGGCTAAATAAATTATTATAAAGTATGTACATATACATGTAGTTACCGACTTAAATCGTCTTTATAATTTGATAACTACATGTTACTGAATGCCAGCTGTGATGACAATTTGTATATTTAAAGTTTTCAAATGTTACATCGTTAAAAGTTAAATAATAACCGTATTTCAACAGAGCATTTGTCTAACATGAAATAAGTTCAAATAACCAAATAATTTTACGCGAAACGATTTGAGAATCAAAGTAATTCCAATATAATTAAAATATAAAATTCCAAGCTGAGATGGCCCAGTTGTTTGAGCGCGTGCATCTTAACCGATGATTGCGGGTTCAAACCCAGGCAAGCACCACTATATATATGTGCTTAATTTGTGTTTATAATTCATCTCGTGCTCGGCGGTGAAAGAAAACATCGTGAGAAAACCTGCATGTGTCTAATTTCATCGAAATTCTGCCACATGTGCATTCCACCAACCCGCATTGGAACAGCGTGGTGGAATATGTTCCAAACCCTCTCCTTAATGGTAGAGGAGGCCTTATCTCAGCAGTGGGAAATATACAGGCTGTTACTTTACTTTTACTTTTATAAAATTCCAAAAATTAATTCCAATATAATTAAAGTATAAAATTCCAAAAAATAATTCCAGTATGATTAAAATATAAATTTTCTAATTAAAATATAAATTTACGTTTTAGTGTTTAATCACTTTTTTGGATATCGACATTAAATTATTCAGAGAGACACAGTCAATTACGATAATACAATCATGGTATATTGTGCTGCAATAAACATTACACATTTATTTAATTTCAAGAGCTTATCAACAGTTGCTAAAAATATATACTATGTTGATTGAAGCATATCGCATATTTAGTACAGATAAACGCGGCTTACAATACTATGTAGATTATAATTATTATTAAAAATAAAGCTACTAAAGTTGTCTAAATAATTAATTATAAGTATAATCTGTAAATTTAATAAATAAATAATTCTATTTAAACGTTATAAAGTCTTTACAATTTTGCGAAAAGAAAAATAAAGATTGAGAGAAGAAATCAGATTCCTCTATTCTTGTTAAATAGGTTACATAGACGTGGCGTCTGGGAATTGTGATATAATAATATTAAGTATTTAATGAATAAGAAATTTTAATTCTTATGAAGTTTGCATAAAGTAAAGTAAATGTAGAACGTTTTATATTTTAATTTGATTTTTTTTCATCGATTTTATTAATCATATAGGAACACTGTTGTCGCATTTCGCGTAAGAAGGTTCTTAATATAATTCTCGAAGTATTTGGCGAGTTACCAGCACAGTTCCGTGTTCTTGTTGAAGTAGACTATGTGGTGAGAGCGCTCAGAGATGTCGCGCACAGCGAGCTGCAGTTCATCAACGCACCGAGACCAGTCCGGTGACACTAATGCCCAACATGTTGGCTCCTTTAGGAAATCTGTACAGAAAATTTCAAAAACATGCCTAATGGGTAATGGAGTAAACCAGATACATGACATTATTTCTTAGTTCCCAAGGTTAGTGGAGCATTTGCTATGATATCCAATGAGACTATATGTCATGTCATGACATGGCACATTACCAATGCAACACCAACCTTTGGGACTGAAAGAATATCTGATGTGTGGTACCAATCACCAAGAAGAATCACCATGGCATACATTTATAAAAATCTTACCTCTCCGTAGCGCTGTTTCATTGGTACATAAGAATCGCATTAGTGCTCGTGCGCCGCCGATTTGTTGCTGTACCAATTTCTGACCGTCAGTTGGCAGACACCGTTTGATCCATGCATCCATACACGCCATACCCGTCTGATACGCCCTAAGATATTATAAAAGATAATGCATTATAAAAATGGATGTTTGTTTTTTAATAATACTAGTTGATCTGTGGCATCATTAATATAATATAATTATACTCCATCAGATTTTACAAATAGAGCGTGAAGTTGTGCTTACGGACACAAATGACCGATATTACATTTCTTGAGTTAGCTCGTCTAGTGTACGATAAAAATGTTCATGGAAACTGTGTCGGTCAGAAGTATAGTACTTGTTATATACTACTGCAGACCGATTTTAAGCCAATTAAATACTAGTTGCATGCCACTAATGCAACAAATTAAACCGAAACACGCAGGTTGTAGACTTTATTGGGACATCCCCACTGATCCCGCAATCTTAGGTCAATAATCAAGTGTTTTAGCTACTCGGCTATCTCATATTTTTGGAATATATAAACATTTAAGGCTCTCATATTATTTGAGCGAGTTATATAGGAGAGTCGGTGCTTACACATATATTATCAATGTTTGTTTTCCATTATTTTGGTGAATATTTTGAGACATTTATTTGTTATCTGTATCAAGTAATGAGCATACACTATTTACTTTAAAGCTTATAATATTATCATGATGTTTATTTTATATACTCTACATATATATAAAGGAAGACAAATTTTATTAATTTGTAATCGAATAAAATAGACTGTTCTGTTCTGTTCTATTTATATTCTACTGAAATATAACTGGCCTTATTGTTTCAATAATAGGTAATTGAAGTGTGCTCCAAATTAGGAATCACGGAGAACATACCTTTCTATTGACCTGACTAAATATTTAGGTATATTGTTATTTAAATCAATACCCCCTTGTTATGTACACTTGAACGCTGCTACTAAGTCGAGTTCTATGCCCAAAGGTTGTCTGAAAGAGATCGTTTTCTATCGACTAGACCGCCTTTGTTATACTTTCTGCTTTTTTTGTTTATAATACGAGTATACCTACATAAACATAAAGGCAAACCTTCATTTGTTAGCTATCCATAAAGAAAACTTAGAAATGAAAGAAAAACAATCGTTAAATTAAAGTAACCATAAAGAACTTTTCTAAAAATTTAAATTATAGTTATACTTTAATGTGTGCGGTTAATACTCGTACAAGTAAGTCTCTTTATATTCTAGATAAATGACTTTTTGTGTATTGTTATATTTTAAGTAAATATACAAGACACCAGCTGAAATAAATAATACCTTTAAAATAATAAAGCAGCACAAGATTAAAGATAACGACTTGGACTTATTGCTCTTTACGATGAGAAGAGAGACCGAGTCATTTAAATTACGAGCACATAAGCTATAACATCTTAAATATCTATTTACACTTGTGTGTAACAATCAAATATATGTATGCCTACAGTATTGTTAGGGAAACTAAATGTATGGAAATGACAAATTTTGAGACGTGATGTAACTTATCTTCAAAGGGAAGAAAAGTTTAACACAGCAGTGGGTCATATGCATATACAGGCTGTCTATTCTTTAAGTTAAAAAAAACTACCTTTCGGATCCTTATATTCGGTAAAATAACAAGGTTGCTTCGAAATCGTCATTAATTTGTCACCAATTAATCACTCCGTAGGCTTATTTCGTCAGAAAGTATACGACATTCGAAAATAAATAAAAAAGTATCATATATTCTCACTGGCAATGGGCATCTAGTTCTTCTCTTGTGCGAGGTAAGCCCACCGGCGTTCGCGGTGTCATGTCTACGCAGGTCTTTAACTCGCTAGGATCGCAGCTGTCTTCATTTATTTGTGCTCCGCCACCATCTGTAACAAAATAATGTTTATTACTGCAATAGACACGATAAGCTCAGCTGAAGCAATCGATATTAATAAATAAAACAGTGTCATTATTCCGTTCGTTAAGGCGTCCAGAATTCCATTCCAAAATCCAGAAATAAAACGTAAATTAAAAGTTTACCAGATTGCAATTGGTCCTCGTTTATTCCTACGAATTCATAAGGAAATGACCTTATGTGCCCTTATGTATGTAGATAAGAGGGCAGGAATGCCGATGAGTACGAGATAAAAGATGAACAATTGTCATCCAATTTTCTGTGTATGTGTATGCGTAACTGAGAAGAGCTGAGATGGCCCAGTGGTTAGAACGCGTGCATCTTCATCGATGATTTCGGATTCAAACCCAGGCAAGCACCACAAGCAATATGTGTTTAATTTGTGTTTATAATTCATCTCGTGCTCGGCGGTGAAGGAAAAACATCGTGAGTAAACCTACATGTGTCTAATTTCATCGAAATTCTGCAACATGTGCATTCCACCAACCCGAATTGGAACAGCGTGGTGGAATATGTTCCAAACCCTCTCCTTAATGGAAGAGGAGGCCTTAGCCCAGCAGTGGATAATTTACAGCCTGTACTTTTACTTTACTTTTATGCGTAACTGATACCGAGATTCATATGTGATGTGTATAATAAGCATGGTCATCGATGCGCTTCGAATACGGTAACAACAACATTACATTACAGAACATTCTATTTACATTTATGATAATTATGTTGTGCTGTATATATTATATTAACTTTTAAAAATCATATATTATATACATATAATTAATTTAAAACTATCTCAGACAGTTGTATTGTTTGTCAAATAATTCTACGTATTGTTTTAAACAAAAGAGTTGCGGCATACGCCAAAATTGTATTTGAAGTTTTATTCTGCTTTTGTTTTTCGTATTTATTTCGAATACACATATGACAAAGGGATTTGAACAAAATGTGATTTTTATCTCAAATGTACTAAAATAAAATATGTGTTGTATATTTAGATGGAAATGATTATTGGAAGTTGTAAAATAAAGCGAAATCCGTATAAATATATACCAGGAATCTTGAGTTCAACTATCATTTCATATTCTTTATCCGAGTAACATGATTATATAGAGCACATATCGAAGTAGAATACAGTTCATCTATACAATTAGCTTAATGCTTAGACAGAAATTAGTAATATGAAGAGAAATATAGGGAGCGAACAGGCTATTGTTCATAAACGCGGATGCGTTAAATCAAAACGATTTTGTAGCCTCTATTACTCGTGTTGTAAATGACCATGTCAGGGGTAAGACTCACACAAGCCGGTAAGTCAAATATTTCAGAGATAGAGGCTTCCTTGCTTGAAAAATAGATATATTTATTTCATAGATACAGTTTTAATATACATATTAAACATTATTATGTGCATCAGTACTCAGTATTGTAGTGTTGCGGTTTAGAGGATGAGTAAACCAACTATGGCAACATTTTAGTTCTCAAAGTTTATTGGTGATGTAAGTAGTAACTTCATACAGCGCCATTGTCTATGGGGGGTGGTGACTACTTATCAGGTGGCCACCATTTACCTGTCAGCTTACCTATTTATTCAAATAAAAAAAATGTTGATAGGTGCACTCTCCACTTAGGTAAATATAAGTGGTGGCTGAAACCAGGGTCGCAGCTAGTAGATATAATCAGAGCGCCTCTAGCGCTTAGTCGACCTTTGTGTCATCGAGTAGCCAGTCGAATTGATCGCAGTATCGGCATTTGTCAGGTCTTGTCTGCGATGGGTTTGATGTTTTCATTGTTTTCAATACAGAATATAAATTATGTATTAATCAGAGAAAGGCCAGCTTAGGTTATGCCGGTTAATGACTGCGAAGTAACTTCCATTCCAAACCGGTGGTAATTTTACAATTTACTTTTCAAACTCAATATTACTCAAAGGCTTGTAAGTAGATTTGAAGGAGAATATTTAGATATTGACAACAAAACAGATTCTAGATTCTGTTACTTCTCTCCCTCTTTCTATGTCGCAATAATTTTAGTTACGAAGACAAATATATTTAGGAGATTCCTTTAACTATGCAACTGGCTGAAAAGCGCGCGAAACCGTATCAAGCCGTCACTATTCTTTCTTTTTGGGCGCGATCAGTAAGGTCAATATTAGCGTGACTTGTAATTTGTTATAAGTGTTATTTGTGTTTTATTTGGATTTGTAAACTCAACTGAGTAAGTAAACTTCAATATGTATGATTTGGTGATTTATTTATGTTAAGATATTTTCGAAGTTAGAACTATTTTGGTTTATTTGTAAATGATTGAAGTTGTTTATATCCTGATTAAAGTTATTTATGTTCTTGTCTTTTTTAATCTGTTTCACTTCTGTATGCTAAATATATATTATACGCAATTATTAATTTTCAACTAATGCATTAAATATGAGAGCTAAATGAAGGTAGAGTCAGGACTATAATGGCGTTGGAATGATAAATCATATAATGTATACATAATTGTGTAATGATGAAACGAAATTTTAATTACTCTATACATACTCAAATAACATGCAATTAAAATTGTCAGAGGTGAAAGCTACGGCATGCTATATTTAAATTTTAGTAGTCGAATAAATATTCCAGTGAATGTCGCTTTCCTAGCCGTCGTGCAAAGTCCGGTCACGTTTTTAATAAGTATCACACCTATGTTAATAAGTAAATACTTTTCCGACCATGAAAAAAATGCGCTAGGTAAGGAAATATAAGTGAATTTTTAAAATGTCTTTTAATCGGCACATTTAAAATTCGTGAACTGAATTTAGTGTGACAGGAAATAGTTACAACTGACAAATAATAATTTAATATTTATTTTTATAGTATAAACACTAAATTAACTTATTAATTAAAGTTAAAATGTAAATGTACTTTACATTACGTTTCAAAAATTTTAACTGCTATTTACTTTTTGTATTTTAACACAATAATAGTACCACCAAAAAGCAAAACGCAATTAGTGACCTATAAATAAGCTGAACAGGAAATCAAAGTTTTAACAAATGAGGTTGGTTTTCACGTTGCAATTAAGGTTGCGATCATTTAGTAAGTTTTGCGCATACACCCAAGTATTAGTTTGCATTGCATTGTTTGAGATTTGATTCCGTTTTTAAACTAAAACCCTTAACGGTGTTTTGGGAAATAATGTTACCTCTAGTTTGTTCAGATAAGTATTATTGTTAGATATAGGAGGCAAACGAGTAGGAGGCTCTCCTGGTGGAAAGTTTTTGAAGGTCGTATCGGTTCGGAAAAATGCTGGCGAAAGCGAATTATGTAATTATGACTTTTTTTACATTCGTTTAGCAAGAAAAAGTTAAACTGACAGCAATATGTTGGTCGCGTAAAAAATCCAGCATTTCCTTACAGTAAGTAAGTCAAGGCTTTTCAGAAAATAAATAGGCATTTGGTCAGCCAAAACTTTACAATCCCGTTGGCAATAATAATAATGTTTATAGGCTATAATCTTTATATTTTGCTGTTACATTTTTATTTATAGAACTTGATTAAATACATTGCTTACCCATTACTTTAAATGATTACTAATAATAAATTTCCCAAAAATGTAACGGCAAATACGTCGTTAGGCCGATATTACACATCAATTAATTTGTTTTCCCCATGACTGGATGCCGCTCAATTTACTTTTAGTTTATCAGTTTGCTTACAGAATATATTTTTTTCAATGGCAATCATTTTGCCTTTATTATGATATTATGTAAAATTGGAACGTGTGATGTAATATAGTTGAAGAGTTTATAATGTGCTTTTTGTTAGAAGGCGTTAATCTTTGGCGCTTCTAGACGGATTTGAAAAATGATCTGTATTTGATAGCTCACATCTTGAAGAAGGATATAGGCTATATAACATCACGCTACGGCTCATGAAGATGAAGTAGTCATGTTTAATGTTTAATAGAGTTGGTAATTTAAATACAGGGTATATTTAAATTGATTGTGAATTCCTAAACCTTCTATAAAAACCTTTTATATTCGAATTTAAAAAGATTTTAAAGTAACTATGTGACTTCATTAAAACAAATATTGGCGAACACTACAAATTTTCTGTGATTTACAAATAGTATGTCTGATAGTACGCGAAAGGCGATCACGCGTTTTTTTTAATGAATTGTCCAACAAGGACTTGATACATTAAGTTGGAAAATATACGTATATTTCGCTACTAAAGGAAATAGGATATCAAATTCTTAAATATTTTAAATGCTGACGTTATTATTTTTTATCACTTTGCTGTGAGTGAGTAGTAATATTTAGTAAATATCTGATAAGTTAATTGTTGAGATAACTTTCAAAGTAAAACAAGTAAGTGGCCGCAGATGTGATATATTACATGATCCCGACGCCTCTCCGATCCGTGTCAAACTGCCATAGAATAGATAATAGTTGTTAAGAAATAGGCCTGGGACCTTGTGATAATCAATTGTGTTTTCTTTTTTCATTTTAAATATTTTATTTTACCTGTAAATGTAACACAATAATCAAAGTCAAAACAACTTAATGTCTAATTGACTTAATATTAGTTCATTTTATAAGCTCTTTACTTTTTATATAAGGTTTTATCAATCAATTGCGTTAAAAAACATCATAAAAACTTTAAGGCTACAAGGTCTCGTGACCTTGGTTATGAACTCAAATTACACAAAAGAAATTATATTCAGTTTATTTATCAAGTATTTCTTAGAAGCACAGAGTTTGGACTATAACATAGTTTACACTCCCGCGACTCAGAAGTCATGGACCACTGTCTGCTGTGACTGAACTCTTTGCACTCACACTTGTGCTGAGTGCATTATAACTTCGGAACAATTGGCTAGTCTCTAGAGAATATGACAGCCGCGGACGGAATATGTCAGAAATACACTATCGTTAGATCCCATACATGAACCAATATAATAATGTCTACTAATACAATTAGCAAGATAACAAGGATTGGTTGTCTGATAATAATACTAATCACAATAGGTTATATGTCTAGTCTAGCTGATAATTATTAACATATTTGTTATTAAACAAAGAGATCTTGTTTTTTTTATTTTTTTACCTAATTTTCGGACGTTTTTCCTATCCCATACAGGCGCAGGTTAGTCCCATAAAGAGAATTTGCTTTATTTATGCCTTTGAAAAGCGTTTTGTTTCACCTTCTTAATCTTGAGACGACCATTTTGTGATTATTTTTCATTTATCCAAGTTCGCCATTCACCCAAGGTTTTCTTTTTTTGAGCGATCCAGATTACGGTTTTATCGCACCGTGACATTTAACAAAAAATAGAATTGTGAGCAATAAACAATATAGATAAAGACTTCATATAAATGTGGTTATCATTTAATTTATAAGAATGTAAGGTGTATTGTTTAAAATTATGTTTCAAATTGACCGGTATAAATGTTTTTAGTTTCAGTTGAATCTAAAGTAAATTACCTAACAATGGAAGATGTATGGCTGAAAGTCATTGAGGCCGCTGATCGAACGGCGCCGCTTAGTAAAATGGAGGCCATTAACTAAAAGACTACACACTACACTACTAATGCGTACTAATGAAACAAGTTGGCTGTGACGTATCACCAAGCCACATTAGAGCCGTGTGATGGGAAGAGCTTCGAAGTATCTCAGGGGGATTCTAATAAGCAGTTATAAACAATTATTTATATAGAAAAAAAAAATGTACTTACTCAATTCAATATTTGAATTTAGAATTTGAATATTGAATTCAATTCAATTCAATATATGAGCTGAGATGGCCCAGTGGTTAGAACGCGTGATGTACGCGTTTAACCGATGATTGCGGGTTCAAACCCAGGCAAGCACCACTATATATATGTGCTTAATTTGTGTTTATAATTCATCTCGTGCTCGGCAATGAAGGAAAACATCGTGAGGAAACCAGCACGAAATTCTGCCACATGTGCATTCCACCAACCCGTATTGGAACAGCGTGGTGGAATATGTTCCAAACCCTCCCCTTAATGGAAGAGGAGGCCTTATCTCAGTAGTGGGAAATGTACATGCTGTTACTTTACTTTACAATTCAATATTTCAAAGTGATCTTTTTTTATTATGACCTACTTAGGCGGACGAGTAAATGGGCGACCTGAGGTAATTTATGTCTGGTGATGATCGCCTCCAGGCTGTATCAAATAATAAAAATATGTTTATTGTTATTGTACATGAAACATTAAATTAAAAAAATATATCCCGCTGATTTTCCTTCGCCGCTTCCTCTCAGGTGGTTATCTCGCGGTCTCGAGGTGTTAAATTCCGAACCGGCGGTAGATTTTTGGCGATCCAAAAACCAACTTCCATATTAATTAAAAAAACTGACTTCCTATTAAAAGTCTTTAGAAGTGTCAGTCATTGGTCATCGTTTAATTTTTATATAAAAAGAAGAAACCGTTGCATTTTTTTATTTCATAATTATATTCCTACATGATGCAATAATACTCGTTTTAATTATCATTAAAATTAATCCCTCGAGACACGCTAGCGACCCAAAGGCTTACTTCAAGTACATCCTGACCGCTTGATATAATAATAATTAATATTAAAAGAAAGCGTCAAATTATGATAGAATAAATAACTATTTTGGCGAATAGTGGTATATCTTTATTCCCGTTTTATTATTAAGTTCCCATCCAAATAGGCAATGCGTTGAATTAAACAATCGCATGTGAGATACGCGATAAAGAAAGGATTAAAATATTGAAGTAACGGCCTGTAAGTGTCCCGCTGTTGAGTATTTTAACGTGTACCTTAACAACGGTACTGGTTGCAGGAGGATTTGTATGAGCGTTGACTTTTAGGTCGAAATACTTACATAATGGAACTTATAAAAAAATCACAATAGCTGCTTATAACGATTCCCAAGACACTATATCAATTTATTTTGAAATGAAAAATGTTATATCTCTTAATCGGAAAAAACAGCACCAGTTTTAAAATTTATATCACTGACATGAAAACAACCTGTGAAAGAAACTGGGTTTTCGAATTCAAATAGAACTCTTATAGGTTTCATAACAAGAATACCACATTAGTTTTTATTTGAAGTAGCCTGGAGGCGATCATTGCATTACACGTGTGTCTATAATCATAGAATTTTTAATATTCCAAGTTGAATTATTAAGTTCTTTGTCAGGGTAGAATAAAAAGTACTGTATCATGACATAATAAACGTCTTGCAAAAGAAATAGGATTTTATGATTACAAGTTGGGAACGGAATTATATTTGCATGGCGCACGATGACGTCATGAAAACAGCGTAGCAGTGACACCGTTGTTAAGTTAATTTGGAGTAAGATTAGTTCAAACGGTATGTTGGTATTTTGTAAGCGAAATCGTTTGATATTCATTAACCAAACTTCGGACATCCGGATAACAGATCAATAGGTGCAATATTTATTTAATCTATATTTCATAATATAAATGTAAATGTAATTTTGTCTGTCTGTCTGTCGTTCTTTCACGACCAAACCAATGAACCGAATTCGATGAAATTTGGTGTGAAGTCAACTTGAACTCCAAGGAAGAACATAGGCTACGTTTTTGCCTGACAAGCGAAGCCGGGGGCGATAATTAGTCTAACATAATTAAAATTGGTGCTATATTAAACAAATACTAATGTCTCAACTTTCCGGATTGTTGATGGAGGAAAAGTGATTATTTCAATGTTTTTTTATGGCATAGTCTGGCGGATGAGCATATGGGACACCTGATGGTAAGTGGTCACCCTCACCCATAGACAATGACGCTGTAAGAAATTTCAACTATTTTTTACATCGTCAATGTGCCACCAACCTTAAGAACTAAGATGTATATATTGTGTCTGTAGTTACACTGACTCACTCACCCTTCAAACCGGAACACAAAAATACTGAGTACTGTTATTTGGCGGAAGAATAACTGATGTGTAGGTGATACCTACCCAGAGGCGTAATCACAAAGCCCGACCACCAAATAAAATTTACTGAAGATTATTGATATTGGCGCTAATTAATAATAATCAATGATATTCTAATAAACAGATATGTTATATCCATACTAAACAACACAAAAAAGTGTGCCGCGCCGGGGACCGTTTATTTTAGTTAATTTTTACATTTCGTTAAAAGTAAAAAGGATAGCTTGATAAGAAAAATAAGTAAAATAGTTAACTAGATGTTTTAATTACGCAAAACGTATTACTACGTAAAACGACTGAAGGCAAACGTCCCAATTAGGACGTTTTCTAGTCTTCACTTTTTGCGCTTTAATAACATATCGACACCTCCCACGCATTAGGTCGTAACATGATTTTTTGCAAAAATTAGCTTTCGATACTGTAATGTATTAACATATAAATACTACACATCCGTGAAAACCATATTTTCATATTTTCTTTAAATACCGAGATTTTAACTCGCTCTTATCATATTTCAACTACCGCGCGTATAGTCGTATCCTCGCTTGCGACGATATGCTTTGAACCATTAGAGAGCGCACAAGTGAACCATGCATCAGTTCCGACGTCGTAGAATGTAAAAAGAACAAAATATTTCTACAAATGTCCGACGCAAAACGTTGCAACATAGAAGTTGCGACTTTATGCGTGGTCGACGTTTGTGGATTATAGGTAAGTCGTAACTATAACTTACGATTATATGCATCGTTTCGTATTGAAGTAAAGACTTTGGGACAAGGCGAATAAAGTCGTAAGGTTTTATTTTTTCCCGATTTTTACTAAAATACGAATTTTTAATTCAATAAATAGGCCTTATTATACTCTCTAACATACAATCTTTGCTGTGTACCAAAATTAATCACAAACTGTGTTTGGTGGCTGAGCAATTCAAAGATGAAAGTTAAAAATCGCTCTCCTGAAAAATCACAAATTTTGCCATACGACCTAATGCGTTGGAGGTATCGATATCTGTTTACTAAAACATCATTGATAATAGTCATTGCTTACATCGCCTTGGAAACTATGAAGTTATGTCACTTGTGAATGTAATTGCAATGTCTCACTGAGAGTAGAACACTACAATCTAAGTAGCGCTTTGTAGCGATACTATTATAGTAATACCTCGGTGGCGTTTACTCAGACAGACTTGCACATACCCCCATCAAGTTAAATGATCATTTTGTAACAAGACTTATGACCGATCATAGTACCTTTATTAAAATAAACAATTGAATAAGCTAAGGACGTTTTTCAATTATTAGCTCCAATCACAGGAGACGTAAAGACAAAATTGACTATTTATAAATTGACGAATTAGTCGAAATCTTAAATTAATATAACATGAAATAATAGCCATTATAGTACATGCCAGCGATGTTGTTATCGGAGTCTTGAGGGTAAAATTAATGTGAATTTACTAAAGTAATTAAGTGGAATAATATTGTATTGAGGAGAAGGTTAAGAGGTTACTCCACGACGCTGGTCCAATACGTGTTCGTGGCTACCCGACTCAAATTCTCATCCGCCACATGCATGGAGTAAGCTCTTTTTGCGGAATAAAAACAGTTTCAATATCTGTAGCGTAGCTGTTAAGTAATATGACGTAAAATTTAATAATACGAAAATAAACTAATCCTATTAATTGACCATTAAAAAATATTTTCATAATTCTTCTGCTAGTTTTCCGGGGAGATGACTTTGTATTATTACTACCTACTCATATTCATTATCATTCATCATATATACTACCGCTACTGATAGCTGAGTTTGCGGTTTCATCATTATTATTTTTTAATTCATTTTTTAACATGACATTTTGTTTATCTTTTTACGGTTTTCGTGTTTAATCTATTAAGAATTCGCTTAAAGTTTGATTGTATTGTATATTGTTTTTTAGACGTATACGTTTAGTATAGTGTTTTTTGTTCTCTAGATATTATGCGACATAAATGACACATATAATAGATGAAAGTATAAAACTAGTATTAGTCATGTATGTTCTTAAATTTTCTAGATTTGAATCGTGGTGTTGTTATTTAATACAAAATATGCCAACCCTGATCTATTTGGTGATTTGAAATTTTATCGATATATATACCTACATCTTTATTAAAAGATTTTTTTATTTATTCATCATCTAAACTAACATTGTGAATACGAAATTAACTCAGACAGAATGCTTCTACTTGTCGGTTATACTTCCAAGAATAAACCACTGAACCGGATTTGATGAAATTTGGTATGAAGTAAAAGTTTTAACCTAAAGGAAGGGCACATAAATCGCGTTCTTAGATTTATATATACTGATCACGCCAATGTATGAAGATGGAGAAATGAGACCCAAATGTAATGAATTATGAATTTACTCAATTGAATACAAATTTATGTAAATAATTTATGACATTATTTGACGTCCGAGTCTCCAAGCGCAATCTCCTTTTAAAAGATGATACCTGAAACCTACGAACGCGACATGTGAAGCCGTAGGCGTCAGCGAGTATTTTTATCAATTCATACATTTTCTTATTAATAATAAAGTAGTAAGAATATTGTAGCAGCCAATAAAAATAAAAATATTTTTTTGTGTTCATTTTAATTTTAGAAATCGTATTATATTTCTTATTAAGTAGAACACCAGCGTCTATTATTGGTATATTATGTTTATTGTGCTACCTTATATACATATTAATCTGTATTGTGAAACTTAATAGTCCTATGTCTGTTACAGTATCTATTACATGATAATAAAATGAAAAAAATGCATATCCCACGATGAAAATGATCTAAGATTTTAAACACTAATATATTTTTACTTGTACCTCCAATTATTTAGATCTCCAGAATTAATAAAACATCACTACTGTTCTAGTATAGGTCACATCAGTGTTTCAGAAATATTTTATTACTTTCCTATTAAAATACAATAGTGTACTATATAGGACTAGTTTATATATTCGACAAACGAGTGTTTTTAAATTGTGGTTGCCTTGACATGGTTAAAACAAATTTCAAATTTATCTGTTAATTAGTTTTTATAACCAAGATTATTTTTTTCAAAGTTTTTTAATATTTTATCATAGCTATACCATTTTTTTTTAAATTAACTTTAAATAATGAAACGATTTAATTCCTAACTGTATTGATTTACCATAATAATAATAATTTTATGTACATCCTAGAAACTCATGTACACAATTTGTTTGCAGGACTATCTAAATCTCTCTCTGCTCTGACCCCGACACTAATACAAATTGTAATATCAGAGTCAGAAACTCCTCGACAATTTATTACTCACACTAGATTAGATTCCATAATGGGTAATACTTTAAGCCTTTTTTTAAAGGTGTAAATGAAAAAAGAATAATTAAACAATTAATAATAGATTGTTTGTAGGCGTGTTTTGTATAGTAAACTAACCTAACAATATGTTACAAATAACACATGGTAATGTGTAACGAATAACACGATACGCTATGTAATTCGACAGAATCAATTTGCTGGAATACAGTGTGGGATCATCAGCAGCAAATATCCATAAGTCTTGATCTTCAACCGCGCATAAGGTCTCTAATCTGGTAAAATATCCAGAATATTCACTTCAAACAAGTCTACTTAATGTTATTCTATTATAGGAAGAACCACTATCCACTTAGCTATAAGTTTTGAATATTGTTATAAATAAATGCTTATTTGCCTATTTCGATTAGTGCTTAATGTACGTCTTTAAACACATTCTTTCGTTGGTGTTTTTAATAAATATATAATTGATAATGATATTATTCCCGCTTATATGACTCACGATATGTGCGATATGGAGAACAATATAAAATAATACTTACTTGCAATCAAAAGTGTTGTAAGAAGAAAGAAAAACATGGTCCCATAAATTGTTTTAGTACACCTTAACTATAAACAATTGTTATATCGATGTATTTATCACGAGAACTTTGACACAGTGAACTTGAAACTTCAGCTCGCTTCAACGCGCTCGTTTCCAAGCGAAGCTCGTGTAACGTCCACACCGGGGTAGAACTCCCGCTTAACTAACGGGAACCGCTGCCGGGAGGTTTGCTCTTGTAACTTATGCATTAGATACATAACTTACTTATTTACTCAGTGATTTATTTTGTTAATTGATAAAGCATATAAACAAGACCTTGACTTTTTAAGTGATATATTGGTTTAATTTACACATTATTAATAAATATACCATGGACAATACTTAGAGAGTATATTTTCATGTTATAATTCACGTAATTCTTTGGGATATTTGCCTAAGAGTAAGTGGTTAATTTATGTTTCTTATAATTAATATCGCTATTGGTGGTTAAGGAACTTACATTTGTCATTTGTCATTCCACTACATGAGTGCCCACAAACCCGCATTGGAATAGCGTTGCGAGATAACCTTAACCTTCCCCTTATGGAGGCCTTACGAGGGTCTTTATTATTTGCTTATGAATAAAAACTAATTAAAAGTACTTATATATTTTTGGGAAAAACACCAACTTAACCCACCGCCCTCATTGGTCCGGGTACCTTTCTAATGGTTTCCACTGCATTAAATACTTTATCCAAGCTTGTCGGCAAGATTTATTTTTAATAATAATTTTTATTTACATTCAAAAAATGAACTTCTCTTCTCACTGTCACTTAAGGGTGTAACCATGTCGCGGTTTCAAAGCCCTATTAAAAGCATAGAGGATAGAAGATAAAAGAAATGGTTTAGACATATTACATTTATTTTTATATAAAAAAAATACTTAATAAATGTACTAAGAAACTAAGTATGTGGGCTTTGAACTTTTAAACTACCCAACTGATTATAATGCGGTTTATCAATAAATAGAATGATTCAAGAGAAAGTTTTATATGTACAATACATACATATTATATAAGATTTTAACTGAATATGGTTATTATTCTCGAAGTTGTTCAAAAATATGTCTACCTCAGGCAGACTCTGCGATTAGGTAGAAACAACCTTGAGGACGAGGTGAATAGAAGAATTCAGCTAGGTTGGGCAGCGTTTGGGAAGTTACGTCGAATCTTAACATCGTCGATTCCACAGTGCCTTAAGACGAAAGTCTTCAATCAGTGCGTCCTGCGTGGCAGTGGGCTGGTCATATTTGTCGTAGAACCGACAACCGTTGGGGAAAACTTGTTCTAGAGTGGAGACCGCGTCTCGGCAAACGTAGTGTAGGACGTCCTCAGGCACGGTGGAGTGACGATATACGCAAGGCGGCAGGCAGGAGCTGGATGCGAGTAGCCGGATAAAGACCACAGTGGCGTGCACTGGGAGAGGCCTATGTCCAGCAGTGGACAAAAATAGGCTGTTGATGATGATGATGATGATGATGGTTATTTTTATTATTATAGTTATTAAAAACGTAATATTTACCATGCTTTTTATTTAATGGAGCTCGATATTTCGACATTATCAAAGAAAGCCCTGTTCACAAGAAAATATATATAATCTCTCGAAAAATAAAAAACATACTTTAATACATATTATAGCAGAGAAAAGCCGATAACTTCAACTTTCTTGGCCGGAAAAAGGGCAAGAAATTGTCTGTATATTTTTGTTTTTCAATCTAAAAGTTATACTATATTTTGCCATAGGTACACTGTTGCCGAGCGAGTACATTAAAAAATGAGTTAAATTTTAAATGTTATCACTCGGTAATAATAATAACTTGACCGCATATCGTAGCAATATAGTGTTTTCTGCTAATATTTGCACGCTGATCCGCCTGGCGTCCGCGGACGCACGTTGGGCTTGTTGTTCCGGATTACAATTGTTTAATTGATTTTACACTATGTGCGCTTCTATTCAAATTTATTATTAAATGTTTTGTTTTCTAAACAATTTTGGCTACTGTGGACGTTCTCAAGACTCCAACGACCAAAAGAATGGCTCTAACTCGACCCGACTCAAACTCCAACTTTTGAAATGATGGAGGTTCTTTATTTACCCACATGGTTAAATTAAAAAAGACTCCAACATACACAACAACATATAAATGTCCATAACACCTAAAATCTGATTCTTAAAAATGTTCATTGAGTAGCAATAATTATGATCCATAGACCTAGTTTAGCCAAAATATCAACTCATCTATCGAGAAATGCTCAACAAGATTTTATTACTGGCACTTCAAGCCATGCAATGGTACTACGCAGTAGAATTATGCAAACAATTGAATAAAACGGCCCATTCGAATAGTAACCGGAAACGTTTCAGATCTAAATACATTAAGCCCTTTAACATTTAATCTAGTACCAATGACTGATTCTCTAATATTTCTAATTGATGGAATTTTGCCAGCTACGAATGTAACCATATTACTTGGACAAAATCTTATCTTATGTAACATTTTTGTAAAGACTAATTAACTAATAATATTATGTTCTTCTCATTTTGTCTAGTAATGCTTGTTGTATAATTTAATGAAGCGAGATTGCTTCAAAAATTTTTATCAGTATTTTAATATGAAACTTACATGTATTGAAGATATGTGTTGAAAATCACTACATAGAATAAAACAAATTTGCTTTATCTGTCCCTACATACCTATGTATGCTTAAATCTTTAAAACTACGCAACAGATTTTGCGTTTTTTTTAATAGATAGAATGATTCAAGAGGAAGGTTTTTGTATATAAAACATGCACAATATAGTAATTAAACATTGATAATTTTAGAAGTTTCTAATGTGATGTCAAAAATAAACAAATTCTGTAGTACATTTAGTATGAGCTTTGCACCAACGAAGCCAGGGTGGGTGGCTTGCTTTTTATTATCTTTATATTATACATATAATCTGATAATTATTTTAATGTCCTTAAAATATCAAACAAAGCACATGCGTTTTAATATTTTAATAAACTCATCGCCGTAACGTAAATTATAACAAATACGAAATATAATTAACGTTAAATTTATTCGCTTAGTTTAATTTCAACGATAAATTTGTTATCATATGTAACACTTTATACGCTCACACAATACAAGATTGATAGCGCGATTGGGCTATTTGTCGGGATATTTACCGTTGATGAATATACTTTAAATTACGACCCGAATTTGTATGGCATGCTTTCAACTTTTAACTTTATAATTTAGCAGTATAATAAAACAATCTTTGTATATGTAACAAATGAAATAATAATATGATGTTCACGCTTGTTACGTTGAGACTCAAAATTTAGAGCTAGTTCGGTATATCAAAATATAATAATATACAAGAACCTTCTCCGAAACATGCTACGTCTTCTGAAATCTCGTATAAGTATTGTGTAAATTGGTTTAATTTTTTTTTATTTCAAAATAACAACAAAGTCGCTTAACTAAGTAGTATAATTTGAAATAAAAAGGCAGAATAAATAAATAAAAAAATTAACAAAAAGACAAGCCGACTTCAAAGAAAACACTATTTCAAAACAAATTAATATGCACTAAAAAGTAAAAAAGTAATAATTACGTATTCAAAACATTTTTTGGAGTTCTTCTAAATAAAATTAAATGAAAAATATTAGACTACTAAAAATTCGAATTACGATACTCTAATGCAGTTAATATTGAACAAATACATCATTTATATAAAAAAAGGAAAAAATCAATTTAAAGTTTTCCTAAGAAGATAATGTTTGCACAACAAGAGTCTCAGTTAGCTGAGGAAGGCAGACGTGAGTCGTGACATATTCGTACTTGATGACATATTGTCACGTTCCCGTGCCTTATACACACTTCATCTTTTTAAGTTAATAAATATAGAATCGAATAATGATTTTTTAAGCCAAAAGAAAGTTAAAAAAATTTTAAAGGGAAGCGCTCATTATTTATGGACTAAATGATGATATGAAGTATTATAAGTATGTTTCAGCGTAGTAAATTGTGTGCAATTTTTAAAATTTTACTATAAAAAAGGTAAAAATGCAACTCAAGCCGCGAAAAAAATTTGTGATGCTTATGGACCTAATGCAGTATCTGTGAGAGTAGCGCAAGTTTGGTTTAAGCGTTTTCAAGCCGGAAATTTTGATATCAAAGATGCATCTCGCTCTGGTCGCCCTGTTACGGACAAAATTGATGCCATTTTTGAAAAAGTGGAGCAAGATCGGCATCTTAGTAGTTACGATGTAGCCGAAGAACTGGCAATTGACCACAAAATGGTTTTGACTCATTTGAATAAAGCTGGGTACACAAAAAAGCTCGATATATGGATGCCTCATGAACTAACTGAAAGAAACCTAATGAACCGTGTACTCATTTGTGATTCTTTATTACGACGTAATGAAACCGAACCATTTTTGAAGAAGCTGATAACCGGTGATAAAAAGTGGATCACATACGACACGAACGTGCGAAAAAGATCGTGGTCAAAGGCCGGTCAAGCTTCACAGACTGTGGCAAAACCCGGATTAACTCGCAACAAGGTAATGCTGTGTGTATGGTGGGATTGGAAGGACATCATTCATTATGAGCTGTTACCGCCCGGCAGGACCATCGATTCAGAACTGTTGATGAGATTGAAGCAAGAAATTGAGAGAAAGCGGCCAGAATTGATCAACAGAAGGGGTGTGGTTTTTCACCATGACAACGCTAGACCTCACACATCTTTAGCCACTCAACAAAAATTACGAGAGTTTGGCTGGGAGGTATCAATGCATCCGCCGTATAGTCCTGACCTTGCACCTTCAGATTTTCATCTGTTTCGATCTCTGCAGAATTCCTTAGGCAGTGTCAGGTTAACATCACGAGAGGACTGCCAAAACCACTTGTCGCAGTTTTTCGATCAGAAGCCCCAAAATTTTTATAGCAATGGGATCATGTCACTACCAACAAGATGGCAAAAAGTTATGGAACAAAATGGCACCTACATACTTTAGTCAAATGTAAATAAACTATAAAAAAAACTTTTTGAATTTTCATATAAAATACGAAGAAACTTTTTCCCTAACCTATTACATATTTTCCTTTTTAATAACACACTAAAAAGGTTTTATAAGGCTTCACTTGTATAACGTCTTTTTTTATACTTTGGCCGCAGTCCAGTTGTTAGCAGACCGTTTCCTATTTCACCAGTCACTGAACTGAAGTTGAAATATGTCGGCGCGAACAACGTGTATGCCCACAATAGCCTGTAACAAGCATATACATTTTTCAAGTATAATTAACACTAAGAAATGCACTTGTAGTTAAAGCCTTTTTGTGTATAATAACTGTTTTAGCCTTTTTCAGTATCATATCTAATATAATAAATGTGAAAGTAACTCTGTCTGTCTGTTCATGACAAATTCGCTGAACTGAGTTTGATGAAATTTGGTAAGCAAACTTGAACTCCAAGTAAGGACATACTCTACTTTCTTGCCCGACACATACGACCAATGCTCTAAAACGCGAGCTAAGCCGCGGGTCACTAAAAGTAATTTTTTATTTTATAGTTCCAATAGTTTGTTATGATTTTGGAGCGTGGGATAACTTTGATAACAATACTTACTGTGGTTTACATGGGTCATTTATTTTTATATTTTAGGTTAGCGAAAATCATAATTATTTATTTGTTGATCATTACAAAAAATAATTATGACATGATTATCTGTAATTAACAACTTGAAGTTATACGCTTTTTTTAATTTAATTAGTCTTTGATTGATGATACTTGCGTAAATACGGGTTTTTATTTCATACGTCAAATATATTTTTCTTATTTTTTTAAAGTTATTTTTTTAAAGTCTCATTGCTCATTCCCGCGAGTTAAGTGATATTGAAAAACATTCGCGAGCAATGTCCCGCCGTTGTGCAAACGTTATTTTCAACCGACTTCCAAAAGGAGGAGGTTATCAATTCGTCTGTATTTTTTTTTTTTTTTTTTTAAAGGTAGTGCTTCCCGTGGGGTCCCGTTTTTTTTATTTTTTTTCCGGTGATGGTATCCATGTAAAAACGACATAAGTCTTAAATTTGCATTACGTATATGCGCGACAAATAGGTGAATAACTGAAAATCACGTTAACAAATTTTGATAATTCTTTTTTTATTATAAAATATATACTTCAAGGGTAATTTTGTGAAAGTTTGGTAAGGTTCTGAGCACAGGATCCATGACAAAGTAACGGAACGGAAGGGAACGGAACAATTCTGAGGAGCACGTTAGCGATACTCGGTCGAATCTTTTATTTATAGGTTATTTGGATATTTGAGTCACCTTCCGTAATGTGGTTATGTTTATGTAATTATTATAGTCGAATATTATAATCAACTAGCTACCCACCCCGGCTTCGCACGGGTGCAATACTGATACTAAATATACTACAGAATTTGTTTATATACGACATCACATCGCAAACTTCTAAAATTATCAGTGTTTCTTTACTATATTGTTCATGTATTTTATACACAAACCTTCCCCTTGAATCACACTATCTTTAAAAAAAAAACCGCATCAAAATCCGTTGCGTAGATTTAAAGATATAGGGACAGAGAAAGCGACTTTGTTTTATACTATGTAGTGATGGAACTCCTATACGGCTCGCAGTTAGGGTGCGATATGGGGCAGAATTTCTTACTATCTTTAATCAAATTTTGTGTATGTGATGTGATGTCATATGATGTACGAAATATAGTTGGTCTTTTTCAAAGTTTTTTTGCTGAGTTCGATTACAGCTCTTTCGAGGGATCCTTGTAGCTTACGCCGCGTGACGTATTAAATCCGCATTTTCGAAAGTCTATTTTTGCTTTATTCGCAAGTTTCCTTTAAAAATTGTCCTCGAAGTAGTTTCTGACTCATATAAACGGAACGCTTAATCTATCCATATTAAAAAAAATTAGGTAGTCAACATCAGCTTCACTTAAAATCAAAAAATAAATAAAATTTTAACAAAAAGAAAAACCGACTTCAAACAAAACACTATTTTAAAACAAATGAATATGCACGAAAAAGTAAGAAAAATAATTGCGTATTCAACATATTTTTTAGAGTCTTCCTAAGTTAAATGAAATGAAAAATATTAGACTACTTAAAAGTCGATTAACGATTATATCATGTAGTTATAATTATTGTTATATTTGGAGTCGGTGTCAGCCAATAAAACCCTACAGTATATCTATCAAAAAACATTACGAGAATACTTTAACAAATATGTTTTTTACAAATTACCTTTTACACAAAAATATACTGGATCAATCAAGGGGCTCGTATCGCTTCTTTCTTTTGATTGCTGGGGCAAGGGCACCGTGGCTGACACCGACTCCAAATATAACAATAATTATAACTACATGATATAATCGTTAATCGACTTTTAAGTAGTCTAATATTTTTCATTTCATTTAACTTAGGAAGACTCTAAAAAATATGTTGAATACGCAATTATTTTTCTTACTTTTTCGTGCATATTCATTTGTTTTAAAATAGTGTTTTGTTTGAAGTCGGTTTTTCTTTTTGTTAAAATTTTATTTATAAACTAGCTGACCCGGCAAACTTCGTACTGCCATAATCGAAATGCATAAATTGTCCAAATGTGATGTGAATAGAAACCATTGCAGGCAGCGAAACTGGTGATATGAACTGTAACAATAAACAATTGATACTTACATTAAAAACGACACTGTCAATAATCTTTTCTATATTTTCAATGACACGGGATCATGGAGGTTGCGTGATAAATTGCCATGGTGCTATGATTAAGTCCTTACAACATAAAATTTGCAAAACCATTAAGTATGTATAAGCTGGCTATACCATAAGTTTTAATTTGAAACTCATTTACAATACCAATCAATATAATTTCACTGAATACAACACAAATAAAATATAGGTGGTCAAGTTTTATAATGGTGTATACAGTCATAGGGGGTGACCGAGCGCAGTGGATAAACGAGCGTACTGCCTGTATATCCGGAATAAGGTGCGGGAGGCAAGGGGTTTGTTTCGACCAATCAGTGGGACCTAAATGGTAAATCAGGTGCGACATGCCTGCGCGCCGCACTATGTGTTGTTTGTTAGTATTTTCGTTGATTTACTTTCAAATTTTTAGTGTTTTGGAAAACACTGATACGTCTCAAACTGTTCTGTAATTACGATAATTATATTATATATATATTCTTTCGTTTATCAAATATACATTCTTCGGTCTCCACTCTAGAACTCGTTCTCCCCAACGGTTATCGGTTCTACGACAAATATGGCCAGCTCACTGCCACTTCAACTTATTCATCCGGTGGGTTATGTCGATGACTTTGATTTTTTGACGGATCACCTCATTTCTTATGCGATCCCTCAGAGTAACGCCGAGCATAAGCCTTTCCATAGCAAGCTGAACGACTTTAAGCTGGTGGACCAGCCTTGTCGTGAGTGTCCACGTTTCGGCTCGTATGTCATGGCGGGTAGGAAGCACTGGTTGAAGATTTTCGTCTTAAGACACTGTGGGATCGACAATGTAAAGATTCTACGGAACTCCCCAAACACTGCCCAACCCAACTGAATTCTTCTATTCACCTCGTCCTCAAGGTTGTTTCCAACTAATCGCAAAGTCTGCCCGAGGTAGACATACATATCTTTGAACAACTTCGAGGACGGTTCATTGAATATGATCTTGGTTTTATCCAAGTTTATCCGTAGGCCGATACGCATAGAAGAATCAGCTAGCTCGTTCAGCATTTGTTGTAGGTCCTGCAGCGTTTCTGCCACGATGACGATGTCGTCTGCGAATCTCAAGTGAAAGATGTATTCGCCACTGATATTGATGCCACGTCCTTTCCAGTTCAACGTCTTGAACATATGCTCCATTGCATTAGTGAACAATTTGGGGGAAATAACGTCCCCTTGTCTCACTCCTCGATGCAATGGTATTTGATTTGTTTCCTGATTCTGTACTCGAACGGATGGTCGCAGCTTCGTAGAGACATCTCATCACTTGGATGTGTCACTAATCAACTTGGCAACGTTGCAGGAAATCCAGAACAGCCCAGATTTTAACCGAGTCAAAGGCCTACTCATAGACCATGAATGCATGACACAGGGGCCGATTATACTCATGGAACTTCTGTATAATCTACCATACTGTATGGATGTGGTCTATTGTGCCGTATCCGGTCCGAAACCCGGCCTGTTCCGGGGGTTGGATTTCGTCGAATCTTCGGGCAAGACGGTTCGTGATCACTCTTATAAACAGCTTATAGACGTGGCTCAGTAGGGATATGGGACGATAGATCTTCAGCAGGGTTTTTGTAATGTATATTGGATAGAATATTGTTTTGGATAATCTGTTTAATTTCTCTGTTAAAAGTTGATTAGTTATAGATTGCGCTTTTTAACCTTTTGCGTTTACTTACCCCACGGATGTCTGCACACTTACCCACAATGTGGGTCAACTGTCCGCATTCCGACTTATTAGCAAAATGTTAATTTTTTTGTTACGGGATATTTTTTTTGAACGGGATGTTTTATGTTTTTATGAAAAAGAATACTTATTCGGGTTTAAATTGAATAACCGAATAAGTATTCTTTTCGAAACAATTTTATTGCTCAAATTTTGCTTTAGTTCTGCGCATTGAAGCTGAAGACTCTACTTACGAAATACTTACGAAATAATCTATATTGCTCAAAAATAGCCACATCACAACAATTAGATACTTACAAAACAAAGTTTGTCTAAAATACTGGCTAATTAAAAGTTTTCAATTTGATGTTGACATACACACACACACAAACAGTAGTAATAATACACTCTGTTAATCAATTTAAAGCTGACTGATAAAATATATTTTTTGTTTTGTGGTGCGTAAATAAACAAAAATGAAGGTTTTCCGGCGCACGAACACGCGACGTATCCATGTCCATGCGCGAAACAGGGAAACTCCTATGTTGGCGTTAATAAATGTAATATGTGACAAAACTTAAGATTTATCAAACAATCTATGTACTTAAAATTGATCTGTAGACGGTAAACAACTGAAGTAAGTTAAAATTAAGGTTATTTTTGTACCTCCTAAACATGTACTTATGAAGATATAACTATTCTTTCAATTTGATTTCTGCATAACGGGGACAACATCAAATGTTTGACAAAGTAGGGATAACCCATGTTACAAAAGCATGATTATGGCGTTGATAATGACATCAATACCGAACATTGATACTTGATGTATATGAAGCTCTAAACATCGATGTAAATCGATAACATCGGTGTTTTTTTGCGACTGGAAGAAATTATTAAAATGGAGAAATTGATATAACGAACTCATATGTAGCTCACCGCATAGACCATGTATCATATTTTTAACGACAACGTGAAATATCTCTGGATCAAGAGTTTCATCGGGAATTTCAGCTGATATAACGTTATCGATTTGATCCGGAATAATTTTATGTACCAGCCAAATTAATACATGTGCATGTGGCAGTCCCCTTTTTTGCCATTCAATGGAGTAAATATGGCAACGCACCTCTCCAAATATACATTATTTTTATAAGTGCTTTCAATTTTTGCCGAAAAACACGTGCTGTAATGTCGTGACGGTCAGTTGTCGACTGTTCTTTAAATAAATTGTTTTTAATATCATCCCACTGCGAATTACATGTAACTGTAATGAATAGATTCGATCAACCATTTTTCGTACATAAGAAATTACGTCTTGTGCATATTCGCTCATATGCCGTGGGCAACCAATAAACGAAGATGGCAATATAGTCAATCGCCCGATGTCATTTGCATTAGCATCATTTGCTATCGCATCTTGCAATTTAATATATTCTTCGGATCTTAATTTTGCTTGGTTGAAACGAAAAAAATTAAAACGTTCAGTTTCTATTGTAGCATACGTATCAACGATGTACTGATGATATAGTTTACCACATCTCAAGATATAATTTTGTGCTAGTGGACGAACCATCAATCGATATGAATAAAAATTCATGGCAGTAACTTTATTCTGTATATTTAGACATGAAAATAAATGCAAACACTGTACTTTTAAATAATAAATTGAAATAAAACGTATTACCTATTGAAACTGGTGGATGAGTATACTCATTTTTTTATTAATACTTACTTTTAATGTAACAGCACAATTCCTCGTCTGAAAAATCTTCATTAACAAAATGACCCGCCATTTATTGAATTCATTTGTTACAAAAAATGTGATAAATGAAGAACCACTCGACCGATTTTGAGCAAACTTCACATAAACCATCTACTAAATAGTCCAAACAATCTCTGAAAATTTAGTTTGGATATTTGAGCCCGTTCTTGAGTTATAAAGTGACATCAAAAAATGCCAATCAATTTTAATACATCAATGTTTTATTATCTAACATCGATAATCATAGAAAATCAATGGTAATTCTCTAATAAATCTATTTCTAAGGAAAATCAAAGATTTTTTTTTATTATATTCCTAGAATTTTTATCATACTTTCTCACCTTCTAAACCTTCCCTGGACTTCCACCAATAATTCAAGACCAAAATTAGCCAAATCGGTCCAGCCGTTCTGGAGTTTTAGCGAGACTAACGAACAGCAACTTCTTTTTATATATATAGATTTTATGTACTACTAGCTGTGCCCGCGACTATATTAATATTACAAACAAACACTCCAGTTTTATTAAATGTATAGATATACCTTGATTTTAAAAAAGCTGTGTATGTTCGGGAAAACCGAATGAGAGAGTTGTACAGCTTTTTGTGCAAGCTCATCTGGGTAGATACCACCTATTCACCAAATATTCTACCACCATACAGAAATACTGTTTACTAATACTAATTGTTGTGTTCCGGTTCGAAGAGTGAGTGGGTAGTATCTGCATAAAGAACGTAACTTTTTTGTTTCCAAGGTTGGTGGCGCGTTGAACTTGCAAGGAATAGTTCATATCTTAAAGCAGGTGTCTACGGGCGGTGAAGACCACTCACTGTCGCGTGGCCTTATATCACAATACAGTGATATAAGGCCAATTAATTTATGCTGTTTCTTACCCATCGAAAGATATGACATTGATTTAAAAAATAATATAGTTTAAGAACATAATGTGTACATGTTTATGTATTTATTTCTATTTTATTAAAGATTCCGTCTCAACTAAATGGTGCTTCAGTTCGTTAACTTTGGAAAGTGTGTTTCCAAGCAACTCGATGTAAGATAATCTTTGTTTACGCTTAGATTAACTTAACATAACTGACCAACACATGTCTTCTATGAGACGTACGATGCATTATGAGAGTCAGGAGGCGTTATATCCAGTTATGAAAACTTAAGCCGAAGTTAGATTGACTAGTTGGCGAATAACTACGCTCATGAAAGTGTAAACTTACCGTCCTACGTAAATGTGATTAGATAGTGTTTACATCTTTATTTCTCAGTAAAAATAAGTTCTTCAATTTTATCTACCAACCAGCATTGAAACAGCGCAGTGAAATAAGCTTAGTACCTTCCTTTCAATGGTGTGAACGCCTCAGTTTACCAGAGTGACATTTATAGGCTGATACTTTTATTAATTCTTCATTTAATTTTTAAAATAAAAAAACAATAGCAATAATTTAAATATTTATAATTTCGTTTCATTTCGAACACATGTGTTCGTTATACAGGCTGCTAATTTTGCTTTGGGATATTTGGAGAATCACTTATGTAATAGCATCGAGCTCTCTCTTGTTGGCAAAGCCTGCATCGTGCTAATTACATACTCGAGGCATACTGCGTTATCTTATCTTGGACACGATAAATTCACGACAGGAATTCAATAGCTTTTAATTCTTAGAATATCCGCTGATCATACAACATCAGTAGTTTAATTCTGTTGTATATTATGTTTTTCTACAGATGTGGAAGAAATTTTTATAAACTGTTTGTGGATAACTAATTTAGGCTGAGATATCGTTTTGATAAAAATATTAAAATAAAATGTAATTTATGATACCAACTACAAACGATGAAATGATAAGAGATAAATATGTAACAAATAACATTTATTCATAGTAGAGATTAATTGCAAATGCCATAAAACTGTATGATTTTATTTTGCTAGGTTTCGAATTTCTACAACAAAGAAGGGTTTCAAAGATTCTGAAATCAAATTTAAAAAAAGACGACGCTTCTAAACCTTCTTAAGTCTACCCAATCTTTGATGAACCCTTCTTTCCTATAACAGACATGTGTCGGGGATTTCCATCAGATCTAACGATTTTTTTAAAACTTCGGTAGTATTCGAGTAGACAAGCTTGAGTTCCGCTGTCTTGCTTTTTTAAAGGTAACGTTTAATCAATAATACTTATATACTATAGACTTTAGGTCTTAACAATTATAGAAAGGATGAATAATTTTACTCGAAACGACCAATTCTATTTTACGACTATTTATGCATACAATTTGAATTGTTATATCGGAAAGCGGCTATTTATGGTGACACCTATGCGCTCTTGTTATTTACGAAACCTTTTGCGGATACCTATTTGCATTTTTTGAGTTCAGTGACGAAATTTATAACATCAACCATTTACATCAATTTGTTTTGATTAGGGTCGTTTGAATGCATTTGTTCTCACATTTTTGACATGCAAATTGTAAATTATTACAGTTGAAATTAGATTGATACGTAGAATATTCAAATAATTTATAAATTAATTTAACATTGTTAGTGTTAGTAGTGTATGTTCCATAATCTATCTTTTGATTGTTTTCTAATGAAATCAATCTACGCAACTTAGCAGTTCGGCGAAATACTGACGCTCAGTCGCTTGCCGGTAATCTATGTACCTGTATAAAATTTTAACAAAAAGAAAAACCGACTTCAAACAAAACACTATTTTAAAACAAATGAATATGCACGACAAAGTAATAAAAATAATTGCGTATTCAACATATTTTTTAGAGTCTTCCTAAGTTAAATGAAATGAAAAATATTAGACTACTTAAAAGTCGATTAACGATTATATCTTGTAGTTATAGTTATTGGTATATTTGGAGCCGGTGTCAGCCACGGTGCCCTTGCCCCAACAATCAAAAGAAAGAAGCGATACGAGCCCCTTGATTGATCCAGTA
Source organism: Vanessa cardui (assembly GCF_905220365.1). Classification (NCBI taxonomy): domain Eukaryota; kingdom Metazoa; phylum Arthropoda; class Insecta; order Lepidoptera; family Nymphalidae; genus Vanessa; species Vanessa cardui. Next base: position 4,099,218 of record NC_061125.1, read on the forward strand.
TATTATTGTGTAAAAGGTAATTTGTAAAAAACATATTTGTTAAAGTATTCTCGTATTGTTTTTTGATAGATATACTGTAGGGTTTTATTGGCTTATTTTATTTTATTATCATGTCCCCTCAGGCTATTGTTAGCCTGAGGGGACAGGATCGATCTTGCGACTTTTACATAGCTACGGCCCTTAAACCATTGCGCTATTGACGCTTCAAAATGAATTAAATGTTTTCACATTACATAAGTACCTTATAACTCTTAGGTTTTTTGTTCCCTCAGCGTTCACTGCTTCAAAATGATATTTACAATACAAATACACATAGAAGTTCTTCTGTCTTCCGGGGACTGCCATCTGTCTAACCGCGAAACCCGTTGAAATCTTTAAGTTATCCGTTCACTTGTCTTAAATGTCACGTCATAAGTCTACGCCGAGTCGACTGAATTAAGACACTGCAAATAGACTTTGATACGACAACACCTAAAAGCCTTTATATTTGCTCTCGAGTCGAGCAGGAAGCTTCCATGTTTCAACACCATAGCAGGCAGTAGGTATCTTCTTGCGAAGAAAGCGACTATAGCATTAGTGATATTAATAATCTGTAATACTATTCCAACCACGACCATTTATATTTATGAATAAGCCTCATGTCAAATAATGTTTATACATATCTAATAATAGCTTAACACCTAATAAATATATATTAGTTTAACGTATCATAAGTATGCGCACGTGGGCGGGTAAGCCCTAAAACAATAAGAAGCTATGAAAGTTTTCACCGCGAGTGATCCGATGCGGGTGAACGTGGACGCTATTATACGACTTCACGGGATTACAATTCATATTTTAACCGAAGATGTTTTTAGATCCCGTAATATAAGCTAATAATGTATTTGTATAGGGCCTGATTTACTTGTGAGATGACGTCAGATAGGGAATTATGGAAGAAGATATGATGCGCCGATCCCAAGTAAATTGGGAAAAGGGAGGCTGATGATGATAGGATGAATTATCCTCAGTAAATTGTACAATTATAACAAATAAATATCAGGGATACGAGTATAACTTTGGAACTATTTTGCTACATGTGTTTACTCGTTGGAATTGGGATGTTTTTGTTATAGAAAATTATACTTTAGATGCCCCTGGACTTCCCTAAATCTATAAACATCATACAATTATTACTGTATAATATTTTCTACACCTCACTCGAAGACCTGACTGATGACGTGATTTGATCTTGAATAAGATCGCGTTTTGTAACATACGTTATTGTTTAAATTGTAGTGGTGTGCAGTAAGTGTAATGCTGTTATTACTTCCAAGTATTCTTTTATTAGAGCGAGAGAATAGAGAGTGAACCTGTGTGAGTGCACACATTCAAGCACCAAACAGGATTCACGTGATGGAATGAGCTGCGACCCGGCTGCTTAAGAGAGGAGGTCATTGAACAGCAAGAGCAGCTTACCCTATAACAAAGGTAATATTACCAAAATTACTTTTTAAAATAAATCGATAATATCAGAGGTGCAATATGAAGGCACTAATGTCTCTTCACACTCAATGGAACTGGATAGAGATTACAGAGACAATCTGAGTGTGACATTTGTCGCTCCCACGAGATTCTATAGATGGTGTTCTAGCTTGCTTTCCTATTTTCCCGCCAATATTAATCCCATATCCTTTTTCCACTGTTATTCCCTCGGCCATCGCAGCATTTAGTACCACCGAGTGACGCGAGCGGCGCTACTGAGACTTCATCGAGCGACGAAGCTAATCCGCCGCCATTACAGCGCGCGCGCGTTAAAAAACTTAATTAAAATTCTTCTAAAACAATACTAAAACCTCAAAATACAAAAAAGGCCTAGTGAAAGTGTTACCAGGACATATAAAAGGTGTCATCAGTGCTATAAGCAGAACTTTATAAGAACTTTAAACAAAATCTGTTGTGAAACTAAATTTGCAATTAACCGGCCGAGGTAAGTACCTACAAGCCTACCTCTAATCCTTACATTATACTTACTCCTTGCAACTAGAACAGTTAACAAAATTTAACATAAACGGGTTACGTATATTTCAATTTAAAACAAACAATTAAAAACATTCGAGCGGCTTATGGTTCGAGATTTTCGCCATTCAAGTCCCGCCATTATTAGTGGTCTATCGAGCCAAATTTTCCACGAAATTCCTATGTTGTGCTGGGTTCAAATCTTCTGAATAGATACTCCAGATTAGTCCATATATAATTTAAAACAAATTATAAGCACGTAAACTATTTATCAATAAAACAAAATTGCATAATTTCTAAAAACTTTGTTCAGAAATAACTTTTTAATTTAGTCGGGTTATAGCGTCGGCTTACCTACGAATACCTAGGTACTAATTTTTGATATAATATAATAACTTTTAAAACTTATAAAAATGGAACTTGAAATAAAATTAAAACTGCTTATTAATAAAAGAGAATATGTTTTTCGAGAAATACAAATATTATACGATTTGTCTTGTATAGTTACGAACGATAAAAGTAAACTCGGTTCTTTTAAATGTAGATACAAACGAATTAATGATTTACGTCAAGAATTCATAGATTTTACAAATGAAATTAATTCGATAAAACTTATGTTGAATCCTAGTGAAAATATTGATATGCAATCATTAGATTCTTTCGATACAATGTATTATGCGATAATGGAAGTCGCCGAGGCATTATTGCCGTCGTTGTCGGATGAAAGCGCCGCCATGCCACTCGCGGGGGCCGCATCAAATACGACGGATTATAATAATCAAAAACCTATTTCACGAGCTCGTTTACCAAAAATCGAGTTAATCAAATTCGATGGAAATATTGAACATTGGCAAACCTTTTACGATACATTTCTGTCTTTGGTGCATACTAATAATAACATTAGTAATATCGAAAAATTTCATTATTTAATGTCGTGTCTCGTGGGTTCCGCTTTATCCATAGCAAAGGGGATACCTATTACCGCAGATAATTATCAAATAGTTTTTGACACACTTATCGATCGATATCAAAATAAACGAATATTAGCTGTGAATTATTTGGAAAAAATATGTAACTATTCGTCATTAAAAACATGTAATATTAATGATTTACGTAAACTTACAAGTCTATTACAAGAATCTGTTAATGCTTTCAAGTCAATAAAAATCGATAATCTGGGTGAATTTATTTTGTTTTACTTATCGTCTCGTAAATTAGATTCCGATACACGTAAAGGTTTCGAGTTACAAAATAATAATCAAATACCTACTTTTAATGACCTTTTAATATATTTACACGGTTATATAAAGGTACTCGAGGCTAGTGAACCCACCGGCTCGTTTTTAAAATATAATATGCAATCTCATTTACGTAAAAATAATAATAATAATAACTATAACAGATCCGTTTCATTTCCCGTACATTGCGAAGAATTTGAAAATACAGGGCCGTACTCCGGACAGTTCTCGAATACAGGGCCGTACTCTGAAAAAGAATTTTTAACGAATAATTATTATAAAAGGGAAAATAATAATTTATGTTCTAATATCGGTGTTTATGCTCACGCTACTTCGAATAAATACCTTGAGTGTGCCTGTTGCGGAAATTCTAACCACTCAATTTATAAGTGTCCTGTATTTTATGACAAAACCGTTCAAGATAGGGAAACTGTTGTTAAAACAAAAAAATTATGTGTAAACTGTTTACGATTAAATCATACTGCGGATAAATGTTTTTCAAAGACGTGTTGTACGAAGTGTAACAGCCGTCACCATACGCTTCTTCATAGAGATCGGGATAGTACTGCGGCGTGCCCCGCGGTGTCATCCGTGCCTCCTCAAGGTTCGGCTGATAGCGAATCATTTGTACCGATTAATTCTGTCAACTCTAGTGCCAATTTAGAACATGGTCGTTCGTTTGTGTTATTAGGTACGTGTGTTGTACGGGCGCGAGGCCCTAACGGTGTTTTTAATATTCGTGCACTTATTGATAGTGGTGCGCAGGACAGTTTTGTGACGTCAGAATGTGTACAACTTTTAGGCTTACCGCTACGTCGTTGTAACATAACCGTAGCCGGTCTAGGTCAGAACCCGATACATGAAGTCAAAGGAATGACGTCATTCACTATACAACCCCAAAATTCGGATCAACCTAAATTTAATATACAAGCGATCGTTATGAAGTCAATAACTCATAAAATGCCTTCTGTTCAAATTCCGCAAATAGTAAAAACAAATTATAGACATTTAGTTTTGGCGGATAACAATTTTGATAAATCAGGTGATATCGATCTTTTAATAGGAGCGGAACTTTTCCATAACATTTATGATGGTCAACGACTAGACGTAGGCCCGGGCTTACCGGTAGCGCTGCATAGCGTGTTCGGCTGGGTTATCACGGGAAGGTTTGACCCTGAATATCAAACACCAGCATGTACTACAGCACTGGTAGCATCCACACTTGACTTAGACAATATCATCAAGCAATTCTGGGAAGTAGAAGAGCCACCGAAGGCGAGAGTTACAAATCCAGAAAATGAAAATTGCGAAAAGTTATATACAGACCTTGTTCGTCGTAACGAAGACGGCAGATATGTAGTACCGATACTACTTAAGGAAGAGCGAGAGGAGTTAGGTGATTCTTTCCACGGATCATTATCCAGGTTATACAATTTGGAAAAACGCTTTCGTCGTCATGCTGAATTAAAAAACGAATATTGCAAATTCATGAAGGAGTATGAAGACCTAAATCACATGGAAGTTGTCAAAATGTCTGACAAAGATTCTAGGTATGTCATTCCACATCACTGCGTACTGCGACCCGACAGTGCAACAACTAAACTAAGAGTAGTGTTTGACGCTAGCGCAAAGACTACTACTGGACACTCTTTGAATGACATCGTATACACGGGCCCCAAACTCTTAAATGACATAGTAGACATAATTACTAAGTTTCGTTTACATCCATTGGTATTTACAGCTGATATTTCAAAAATGTATCGAAATATAGATTTACGACCCGAGGATCGCAAATATCAACATATATTATGGCGAAATTCATCTACCGAAGAAGTCCTGGAATACGAACTTAAAACTGTCACTTATGGCGTTAGCAGTTCTCCTTATTTAGCAATTCGAACGCTACATCAGCTAGCAAAGGATCATGGAGAACAGTGGCCTGAAGCTGCTAGCATACTGCGTGAAGATGTTTTCATGGATGACATCACTGCTGGTGCACCCAACTTAACTTGTGCACTAGATCTGAAAAATCAATTAATAAACTTACTAGATTGCGGTAAATTTGTAACTCACCTGAATTTCTCGCACAACTGCCTACGGAGCATTGTCAAGTCCCAAAAGCCTTTTGTGACGATAAAAATCAACAGACTTTAAAAATATTGGGAGTTCAATAGGACCCAATTGAAGATAATTTTACGTACTCTCAATCAGAGCTAAACCCTAAATGCACTAAACGTTCAATTCTATCCAACGTAGCACGAATTTATGACCCTCTAGGCTGGCTTACGCCCATGGTTCTGCAAGCAAAACTTATAATTCAAGACCTGTGGCGGCTCCAGTTGAACTGGGATGATCCAATTCCAGAAGATATTGTAGAACAATGGAAAGAATTTGTTGCTGAATTAAGTAATTTAAATAAAATAAAAATTCCACGTTTCATTTTAGCTTCAACTTCAACGGTATGCGATCTTATTGGTTTCTGTGATGGTTCTTCTAAAGCTTATGGATGTTGCGTATACTTAAAGTCTATAAATCAAAATAAAGCATCGATAAATCTAATTATTGCTAAGTCGCGAGTATCGCCGATTAAACCGATTACTATAAACCGTCTTGAACTTCTTGGTGCAGTGCTTCTAGCTCGAGTTTTGAAACATATGAACGATTTACTTCAGTCACATATCAAAATTAGAAACGTAATCGCACTAATGGACAGTAGTACAGTGCTATCCTGGATTAATACTGAACCTTACAAACTAAAGACATTTGTATCTCATCGCGTAGTAAAAATTGCTGACACTATAAGAACAAAAAATTGGCACCACGTATCTACGAATGACAATCCTGCGGATCACAGTAGTCGTGGACTTACATGCTCCAAATTAATCTCGTCTCCGTTGTGGTGGGCTGGTCCAGCGTGGCTCGTATTAGAATCGTCTGACTGGCCTATATCAAAATATTCATATACATCATCTGAAAATCTACCGAAGCTAAAAACGTTACCTCATTTAGTACATACTGTTGAATCCAATCACTGTAACGAAAATCCTATAGCAAAAATATTAAAAGATTACTCATCATTATCTAAAGTGCAGCGAATAGTAGCATGGTGTTTAAGATTTATTTCTAAATCAAGAAAACTCAACAAGAATTTTGAAGGTTTAATCACAGAAGAGCTGGAATCCTCCCTATTCGTGCTAGTGAAACATGAACAAACAAATCATTTTGGTGAAGAAATTAAATCAATTAAAGATAACAAATCATATTCACGGTCCATTCAAAAACTAAATCCCTTCATCGATCAGGCAGGGCTCTTGCGAGTGGGGGGGCGTTTGGAAAATGCGCAGCTGCCACTGTCCGCGATTTATCCCTTATTGTTACCTAAAACTTCTCGAGTTTCTGTTCTAATTATAGATTACTACCATCGACTACATCTTCATTGCGGACCACGAACTTTACAATCGATAATTCAGCGAAAGTTCTGGATTTTAGGAATACGAAATCTCATAAGATCGCGCCTCGCAAAATGTGTTACCTGTTGTAGAGTAAAACCTACACCCATTACCCCTCTTATGGGAAATTTACCAGAACCTAGAGTACAAGGTACACGTTGCTTTCAAAATATTGGTGTAGATTTTGCAGGTCCCTTTGTGATTAAAGAAAGCAAAAGGCGTAATGCTCGCACTTACAAGGTGTATATTTGCGTGATGGTGTGTTTAGCAGTAAAGGCAATACACCTAGAACTGGTAACAGACTTGTCAGCACAGGCATTCATAGCTGCTTTCGATAGATTTGTATCACGTCGCGGTCTTTGCAAATTGATAATTTCGGATTGCGGTACTAATTTTGTTGGCGCTAAACGTTATTTAACTGAAGTGCAACAGTTTCTCTTAACTAGACAACCTGATCTGAATGTAGAGCTTTCGAAACGAAACATTATTTGGCATCACAACCCACCTACGGGTAGTCATTTTGGAGGGATTTTTGAAAGTGGTGTCAAGTCAATGAAATATCATTTAAAAAGAGTCGTTGGTTTACAAGTGCTAACATTTGAAGAGCTTCTAACTGTCATTAATAAAATTGAAGCTGTGTTAAATTCTAGACCGTTGTGCGCGTTATCTAGTGACCCTTCTGAAGTGGATGTCTTAACACCGGGACACTTTCTCACTGGAGGGCCGTTGGTCTCATTACCCGAGATGCCGCTTACGGAAGTTTATTTGCCGCCTCGAGAGCGTTGGCAGATGTTACAAAGACTAACTCAATTGTTTTGGAAGGTGTGGCGAAACTCTTATCTACACACCCTGCAGCAAAGATGCAAATGGTTCGAGAGGCAGCCTAATGTTAAAATAGACGATGTAGTTGAAATTGTTGAACAAAACCTACCACCATTAGAATGGCGTTTCGGTCGTGTGACTGCGCTTCATCCTGGCACTGACGGCATAGTGCGAGTAGTTACGTTACGTACAGCAAATGGGTTACTTCGCAGGCCCGTCGTAAAAATTTGTCCTTTACCGGTCAATTCTTAGCTCATCAATATATTAATTACCTATTTCTTTTTTTTTTTTTGTCTTTCTATAATAATTTTAACATGTAAAAACATTATTCTCGCATCAGATTCATTTGAACTCAGCACTACATTTAATTATCTTTTTCTTATTCTTTTCATAAAACTTAATGTCATATTTTTGAAATCCTTGGAGTGATTTCAAGTGGGGGGGGAATGTTCTAGCTTGCTTTCCTATTTTCCCGCCAATATTAATCCCATATCCTTTTTCCGCTGTTATTCCCTCGGCCATCGCAGCATTTAGTACCACCGAGTGACGCGAGCGGCGCTACTGAGACTTCATCGAGCGACGAAGCTAATCCGCCGCCATTACAGCGCGCGCGCGTTAAAAAACTTAATTAAAATTCTTCTAAAACAATACTAAAACCTCAAAATACACAAAAGGCCTAGTGAAAGTGTTACCAGGACATATAAAAGGTGTCATCAGTGCTATAAGCAGAACTTTATAAGAACTTTAAACAAAATCTGTTGTGAAACTAAATTTGCAATTAACCGGCCGAGGTAAGTACCTACAAGCCTACCTCTAATCCTTACATTATACTTACTCCTTGCAACTAGAACAGTTAACAAAATTTAACATAAACGGGTTACGTATATTTCAATTTAAAACAAACAATTAAAAACATTCGAGCGGCTTATGGTTCGAGATTTTCGCCATTCAAGTCCCGCCAGATGGGATATGGCGAAGTTGTATCGAAACCTGAAAATGGTTGAAAGGATTGTTATTGAGTGAAAATTTCATTTATATAATATAATTTAATTTACTGTAAAATATTTTCCGTCCATATTTTTGCCTGCACTTCAGACATAAGGATGGATTTATTTTAATAACGATATAACGCACAACATATACATTTTATTTACAAGCTCTTACATTATTTTATATATTCCCTAATTAAACTAGAATATCACAGTAATTTTGGATATGTGATCAAGATCAACATATTATTTTTAATGCATACTTTCTATCTACCCTGTGTCTCTTAAGTTAAGAGCCAATCGGTAACGAAAACATTTGTTTCAGCGGATCCGATATTAAAGTCAGACGCAAATCGAATGTGTGTTTCCAGATAAAGAGAACTCTAGACTCTACACACACACAACACACAGCCATTATAACGAGAGCCTTTCCTTTATCGTTTCACACGTTAAAAATAACGACGAGTTGCAACAAGTTATATAATAAATAGTAGCAATTATTTAGAGTCATTGAATATTATATTGAATTACTTACAATTATAAATATATGTACGATGTAAACAATATAATGACTAAAATAATTACTAGAAGTTGTTTGAAAAAAATATTAAACGAATGAATTGTATATAAATTTCATAAAGTATTTTTATTAATTCTAGATACAACTCACCAGCTATTTTACTTATGAACTGTACTGCCGATGTGATGTATTTGTCTTGTATTCCAAGTTTATTTTATCATTAGTGACATGTATTTTAAAATATATATTTATTTTTGGTATTTAATTTGTATGTATTTAATTGACGTATTGAAGAAAAGTATTCATATGTCTCATACACATAATAATGAAGTAGTCATTAGTTGTGATCTTTCCTACTTACTCAGCTCATTCAGCGAAATTCAACGGAACTGTACAATATTAATTTACCCACCCAGTGTGAATAGAATGATGGCTTTACGTCCGAAGCCTGGCAAACAGTTTAGCTACGACAACAGTTGATATGCGTTTGTGTAAACAACGTCTATTTTCCACGTAACCAAAATATTCTGTGATTTGTGATGTAACTTCAGCAACCCTATCGTCTATCGGTTTTATTAATAAATTTATCTAATATGGCGTCGATATGTGACGTGGAGTTACTTTCGAAACGAATCAAGTTATTACTATTTATTAATATTTATACGCACGAGTAACTTTTGCTTAGAAATAACCAATCAAGAAGTGAGCAAAGGTCATCACACTTGAAGCGATCTATACCGACGATCTATGTACAATATTCACTCGAATGAAACGTAAACAAATCGAAATTATTATTAGTTTTTCAAGAAATACCAATGCCATAATATTTTGTTGAATAAACGCGCATATATACATATTTATTATAATTTTAACTAATATATCATATACTATAACATACTTTAAATGCGAGGTAACTCTGTCCGATAACTCTTCAAGCTTAAGCCGTTGAACCGATTCAAAGGATGGAGACAGTTTGAGTCCTGGAGAATAATATAGGGTACTTTTTTTAATTTACTCCCCGAGAGTACTTTGGGCCGATATAGCCACCGCTTGAGCTGGTGAGTCGAGATGGCCCAGTGGTTACAACGCGTGCATCTTAACCGATGACTGTGGGTTCAAACCCAGGCAAGCACCGTTGTTTCATGTGCTTAATTTGTCTTTATAATTCATCTCGTGCTCAGCGGTGAAGGAAAACATCGTGAGGAAACCTGCATGTGACAATTTTCATAGAAATTCTGCCACATGTGTATTCCACCAACCCGCATTGGAACAGCGTGGTGGAATATGTTCCAAACCTTCTCCTCAAAAGGGAGTGGAGGCTTTTAGCCCAGCAGTGGGAATTTAGAGGCTGCTGTTGCTTGAGCTGGTAATTTAAAAAATGACATAAATAGGAAGTAGTGTTATGGGGACTTATTGAATTGACGGCATATAAGAACGCAACCTTATTTGTTTATTAGTTGACAATTTTTACACATTTTTTTTAATCAGAGATTGGCATAAGCCTGTAACCTTTTGTGCTAACGTTATGCGTTCCTTGCATTTTCAAAGTAATTTTTTACTTATTTCAATTTAAATGATTTTTTATTTATTTCAAATTTAATGATTATGTTTCCATAAAAATGACCCGAATTTTGGCTGTGTTTAGAAGAATGATAAAATAATAAAACAAAATTGCATTTATGTACTAAATATTTTTGAATAACGTCATGAAATTCGTCGAATTTAAACCATAAATATTTTTAAAAACTATTTATAAAAAAATATATCAATGACAAAACAAAGTTGTGGTAACATGCCACTTATATTTTTAGAGGACATATATAGTAAATGATTTACGGGTGACTCTAAATCAAAGTAAATTTTATTTAAGTAGGCTTTTACAAGCACTTTTGAATCGTCATTTTACAAATATGTGGAGCTATCACCGGTTCGGAAAGTAGATTATACCGAGAAGAACCGACATGAAACTCAGTAGTTACTCTTTTTTAACATTTAAAAAATACAGAGTCAAGTAGTTAAACACAATTATTTAAATTAATATTAATAATATATAATTAAACACATCGTCAACATCATATACACAATAATATCACTACTATATATTATGTGTATATATACTATTTTCTACTCCATAATATTTTATATAGGCTGGATCCATGTTTTATTTTATCTGTGTGCTGGTACAATAAAGCATAAATTAAAGTATAAATAACTATAATTAGAATCTATACAAGAACACATTAAGAATCCCAGTTCGCCAATATGTAGAAAATTCATCGATTTCTTGAAAGTCACAACTCGTAGCTCCATGATTTTTAGTCGTTAAAGTCATCTTGTGTTGCATAATATGTAGTATTTATTTATGTTTTAACGAGCGATTTGAATCTATAGATAAAGTTAAAAATACCACCACCAATGCAGAAGTGACTTTTTTCCACCAGCCTAAGATATAAGCACCTATGTTAATAAGACATAATTAATTCTAAATGACTGTGATTTATAAATGAACCAATGGAGATTATAGCTGAATTTGATTCCATTACCAGAATTCAGACTCGAGTTCTACCGGAAATTAAATCGTTATGATGTAAGCAGATTGTTATTACGCGAGACTTAAATTAGGGAAACGGAAAACGGCCCTTTAGCGAATGTAATATAAACGAACCTATTTATTTTGTCCAATATAATTCATCATCATATTTATATCACGACATGTGGCACCAAATGTTTTCAGACTTCATTTAATTTGAATACTCACTTCAGTATTCAAATTAAGCAAGTTCTCGTGTGAAGAAACGGCAACTCTTTCTTTCTTTCTTAAACATATATATTACTTATGTAATACTACTATAGTAATGCTATAATACTTGTTATTGTTGCTTTTCGATTCGAAGAGGTAATACCTATTCCAACTACTGTTACAAAAACCATTAGGTGGGAACTCATACCATCATGTAGGTCATATGTCAGTCTGCCAACTAACCTACCTACCTAAAAATAGGTGTCCTTACGATGTTTTCTTTCACTTTCATGTGTAGACACTAAATGAAGGAATGACTGATACTGTAAAGGTGTCATGGTACTTATTCCCTTAGACGAAAGACACGCACAGATATCGCGGAAAATTCGGTAGAGCTATAGTATACACGCAATTTTCTACTACATATTTTTTTACGTCCCCTAAAGTTGTTCGATGTTTTTAGAACAGATACATCTTCATCAGAAATTTATCGTAACCGAACGTATGAATTACCCTTTGTATGTAGATGAAGATACAATACAATACAACTACTTAAAAACGGTTTCCTCTAAACCTTGTCAGTATTTCCCTCCACTGCCACTGAACTGAAGTCCGCTGCTATTTTGATCTGTAATACGCCTCAGGGATACCTGACGCTTTTCTCAAAACATACATATATAATAACGTTTAAAGAAACAAAATGCGATTGCCAAGACTTTGTTACAGTTTATGGATATTAATTTGCATGAAGTTAAAATTTCGAAACTAAAACAAAAATATATAAAGTTCTCTCATACCAAGTCGTGTTTTAATATATTCATTATCTGTTTGTGTTAGTCTATTAAGCTCGCTTGTATATTAATTTTATTTACGTTTATAACAGGAGTACTAGTTCTGGCCGAACAAACTTACATGCAACCAGCGACTAGGTACTATATAAAACTTGAACCTTTGATCATCATACGAAAGGTTATTTGTAAAGAGGTTGACGTTGACTTTAGGTAACGAATACAACCCTTACGTAATAGTTACGAGGATAGCCAGACCTCATGGAGATTAGTTGATCATTGCTGGCATATTGTCACTGAAGTGTTAACGCCCTGTGATAGTGGCGAACCTAGTAGAAGTAGAGTAGTGATCACGTGTTTAGAAGCGTATTGTCTGTGTAAGAAATTTGTCCTTTTTTTACAGTTTATTACTGAAAGTGGCAATTGTAATGTATGGAGCTAATTATTACCTCGAATTTGGCCTATTTACTTACTTGCAAGCTTCGTGTTCAAAGTTCAACATTCATTATTGTTATATTTTTCGGTATAAAAATATACTTGAATAAATACGGATAAAAATGTATTGTTGTGCAATAATTAGTGTTCCATTGTCCAAAAATAATTTTCAAACACAAAAGGTAAGTTTATTTTAATTAAACTAACAAATATTTATTGGTTCAATTAAAGCAAAAATATTTAATTGCTAACAACCCAATTAATATGGAATTTCATGTTATCGTATTGAATAGTATTTACAGACCTGTATAGGCTTTAAGGCGAACAAAAGCTTTTGCGAGAGCAAGAGGCAGTGTAGTGTACTTGGGAGCTTTGTGTGTCTACACAATCATCAGATATTCTAGCGCCAAATAGAAATGCTTATTATTGACATGTTCCGGCCTGAGGGGATACTAGAATAGTGTAAATAGAGACACAAGGTCGGTAGGCCAATGGCGATGTCAGGAATGGTTAATAGATTAGATAAAAGATAAGCATTACATTACATTTGTGAACTATCTGTCTAAATATGTTGTTTATTACGCCAATCTATCTTTTTTAAACTAACAAATCAAACCAGCTATTCATTATATGATGTAGTTTATGAACACAAGATATTTAATCATCTAATCTGATCACTCAATATTCAAGTTTTTTGCAACAGTATACCGATATACCCATATATAATACAACAACAAAGCCTGTAAATTCCACTGCTGGGCTAAAGTCTCCTCTCCCTTTGAGGAGAAGTTTTGAAACATATTCCACAACGGTGTTCCAATGTGGGTAGGTGAAATACACATGTGGCAGAATTTCTATGAAATTAGACACAAGCACGTTTCCTCACAATGTTTCCTTCACCACCGAGCACGAGATGAATTATAAACACAAATTAATTGTCTGCCTCAATTTGAAACCGCAATCATCGGTCAAGAGGCACGCGTTCTAACCACTAGGCCATCTCGGCTCACTGCATGTACCTCTATTTCAGGGAGTTAGATTCGATGGTCTACAGATGTACGTGTCGCTACGATTGCATTCCAGTTTTACTTTTTAATAAAATATATAAAATCTATTCACCAGTACAAAGTCGTGACAAGCTGTAAGTCAATTAATAAATTAAATTCATGTCAGATTACTTTCTTCTGTTTTATAAATAAATACATACAACGTAAGGTAAAATAAAAGTCATTCTGATCAACTTCCAATAAATAATGTTTGATTGTTATGAAGAACGATAATAGAAAGGCATTTTACGAACACAAAAGAATATTGCATTTAAAATTAACCGTCTCTTTGTAGAAATCAACCTTTCTGTTACTTAATAGCGAACTTTGAATACTCGATCGCTGCAATTCCCGACTCCTATTTTTAATACTATATTGAATACGAAATGCACAAAGGATACAGCAATAAACATTAATTAGTATTTAATTGCATGATCCAGAATAATATAAAGTGAGTTCCGGTTAGCGTCCAGAGTTCGACAAATAAGACATTTGAATGAGTAGATTTTGAACATATTTTGACACCACTGATGGTGGTGAACATACCCAGGACATTTGATGAGACCGATTGCCTTAAATGAATTTCTTTACGTAGCACAAACTAAAATGATATCAAGTTTATTTATTTATTTATAAGGACAACTTACAAAACATACACCATTTATAAGTTTTAAAATAAAGGTAATTACATTTTTAGCTAAGTGTTGTTTCAATTAAAAGTTATCACGGCATGGAAAAGGACAATATTTTCTATTAACCTAATACAACTTTTTTTTTTCTACTTCTATTATACAAACAAAAAATACTACCAATAATGATACAATATAAAATGTAAATTACAAAAGACAATAACAAATTACCAACTTATTACTAAACAATTAAAAAACGAAACTTTTTTTTTTTTTTTAGACAACAAAAATTTTATAGCAAACATAACAAACAAACAACTGTAATACAGAATGTAAACGGCAATGTGAACCCTTTCGATACGTTTGATGTGGACTTCATAGTGTGGAGACCAGACCTGAGTACAATATTCTAGACCAGGTCGAACTAAGGAAAAATAAAGGCAAATCTTGGTCTGTGACTTCTTAAAATCTTTACTATTTCTTATTAAAAAACCCAGCATTTGAAACGCCTTTGATGATATTTTGTCGATATGAGTGTGGAATTTAATCTTACTATCAAAAACAACACCCAAATCTTTGATATAATCCACCTCTTTCAAAAGTTAATGTCAAAAAGCTGATTTTTTTTTTTAATAATTTAATAGGCAGACATTTTGTCACATGATATACATTACATAGATACATAAATTACCACTGTAATAATTATTGATCATTCTACTAAGACTTTATGTCCCTTGTGCCGATAGTTACACGAGTTCATTTTATAAATGATTATTTAATACTAGCTATACCCGCCCGCTTCGCTGGGCATTAGTCGCAGAATAATAAATTTTTAATTTTTCATTTTCATCAGTAATTAATTACAATTGATCATCAACAATGTACAAATAATAAAGAAAAAAATTAAGAAACATGCGAGATTTAATCAATTTTTTTTTAAACAGAAGATATTTAATATTCGTCATCTATTTCATCTTCTTCAATGATGTTCACGATAGGCTGCAGATTGGCCATAACACCCATAAACTTAACGATGAAATTTTTAATTAAATTTCTGTAGCCTGTAAAAGTTTGCATCAAACCAACACGTCCTCTTTTAATCGGTTCTATCAAATATCGATGTTATTACATTTACAACCTTGTCAATACTTGCGAACGTACGACAATGCATCCTGAGCATATTCGTGCATATGTCTTGGACTTCCACTGTACGAAGATCTTTGTCCAATATCAGCAGCTACTTTATCATTCGATATTGTATCTCGTAAATAAATGTACTCTTTGGCTCAGAGTTTTGATTGGTTGTATCGAATGTAGGTTAATCGTTCGTTCTCGACCATAGCGTACATGTCAACAATGAATTGTTAAAACAGTTGACGACACTTTAGAATATGGTTGGATTGATTATCTCTAATCATTTATTCATACGATACGCAAAAAAATCCATACAACTAACTCTTCGATGTCACAGAGCCTGTCGTGTGAGATATTTTGATGCAGTCCGAGATGATATCCATCGCAGATGATATCTCGCATAAAGATAATTGGATAATCGTAATAATTGTCAAACGATTGATGTGTTTCAGCGACACCTTGATTGTTTTTGTGTCGCTTAATGATAACAATACCTCGTTTCGTAATTTCTGTGCCGACAACTACAGCTGTTACTTCAAGAGCTACGGCAGCATTAAAACGCCTTGCATGCTCTATATTCAATGGTGTTCTATGATTGATATATACTATGCATTGATAATGACTTTGAATCATTTTTTGTTTCACCTTCTAGAGCAGTTCGAAAATCTTTAACTAAATATCTTTAAATAAAGCTTAATCCTAAATTCAGCGATGTTTTCTTGATTCGTTGTAATTCTGAACGTGCATCGAAGATCAATCTTTTTCTACGTTTTCCATTAAATAAATGTCCAGAAACTGGGGATTTTCTTTATATACTGGAAGAAGTGAACCAATCATATGATACACTTTAAACGGAGACGCAAAATTATTGTATTGTACAATATTTGTTGCTCCAAATGATGTCATTTCAAAGCAAGAATTGTAATTTTTGTTTTGGCATTTCTCAAAGTAGAAATTCCGATTCTATTTTTTCCAAACGTATGTATTTCTTGTTAGTGTGTTGTTTCCGTAGCTCTTTTGGATGACGCTGCGCACATATCGTTGATGTTCCGATCTTTTGTTTCTTCAATGGCATGGTGGGTTCTATTTATATAAATTATTTGATTCAATGATGATCAATGATTTTCATTTTTTATTTCATATTTTATACTTATCGGTTGATCGGCATACAAATGCATCGTGATACTTGTGATACCTGTTGGTTATTATTAGTGATACGGATGAAATAATCACTTTCTCCGTGAAAAAATACTTGTACGTACTCATTTTCATTATAATCGGTTGAACGGTGTAGATAAATTTATATCGCAGCGCTACCTGGTGGCGAATTACATCAATGGGGATAGCACAATCTTTATTCATTTAATCTTAATGATCGATCGAATAGTTTCTGAGTTTATCGATGACACACATACAACCACATCCACTTTTGTATATAGATATCCTTTCATTTGCGCCAGCACATGTTTTTCCATGCATCTTTATAAAAATTGGTATACAACCAATTTTTATAAAGATGCACGGTGCATCTGTTCTCGAGTTATAGCAGAACATACAGACAGACAAAAATGTCAAAAATGGTAAAAATTATGTCAGTCAATCATAAAAAGAATACTTATGACGAATTACGACAAAAATAAGTGTACAGGCAGACTCTAGAGATTTATATAGTAGTATAGATTTAGTATTCACGTGCGATAGCTTTATTATTAGCGTATTTCATGTATAACTTTGGTGTTTCTATACCGATTTCTATGCTTCTTTTTTATGGAATAGTTAATACTGTTAACTTTTTTAATTTGGGATGATTGAGAGTGTTATTAAAGCAGGAATAGACAAATATAATCAGAAAGCTTCGAACTACTAAGCTATTGGGAGTGACACGTGTCAACCGTAAAAGATAGACAAAGGCTGTCAAGTGATATTTTTTACATAATTTTAAGGAGAACATTTCCGTAATACACAATTTCTATGTAGCTTTAACCATTAAGGATGTACACGCGACGGAAGCTTAAAGTTTGGAGTAACTTCTCCCATTTTCTGACATTTCCCTTCACTACTCTGCTCCTATTGACTGTAGCGTGATGAAAAGTATACTATAACCAGCTCAGGAGTATGAAAAATAATTGTACCAAGTTTCCTTAAAATCCGTCGAGTAGTTTTTGTTTCTATAACGGTTATACGGACAATTATATTTATTTTATAAGAAATTATTAAGTCCGTCCGGAGTCCGTCCGTCATCGGAACGTCATTGACAGTGTTTATGTACAATTAAGTTCAGTAAAAATAGTAAAACGACGTAAATATCTTTAAAAGTTTTATTAAAACGTTATATAAATTGTGACTACATATTTACAGTGTTAGTGATATCTAAAATAAAGTGATAAGTGCTGCAAATACAAAAATATAATTTAGCGTACAGTGGAAAGTTAACTTGTACCCACTAACAATTAAATTAAATATAATACTAGGTTAAGTGTTTAATAGCCAGAAAAGTTCATATAAAATAGTAATAAACCTGGACACTTAAGAATCAATTACAATTAAGTATAGCGATATAAAACTAAATTAAATTAAAATAATTTTACAAAATACTATTAATTATTATAAGTGCCATCTAGCATCCATATTCATAATTGCCTTGTTGATATTAACGCAGAGTTATGACGAATAAGTGCAATCATTGCGGTAAATACCTCGCAATAATAGATGGCGCGAAGTGTAGCAAATGCGCTATGCTATGCTATATAATGAAGCGTACTACCCCTGCGAGCGCCAGTAGCCATCCCTCTCCCAGCTCAGATACAGAAAATGCAGAGGACAATTTCACAGATGCTGATGAAAATAACTCTGAAAAGTCCCTCGCTCATGAGATAAGGCTGTTGCGATTGGAATTTTCTTCGGTAACCAGGGAGCTGTCGCGGCTTAGTACGACTATATCCGAATTTAATAAACGGGTGGACAGCGTCGAGAAACGCTTAGATAATTTAGAAAAAATTAATCAGGAGCGACACTCGGAAATTGTCGATAAAAATGCGACCGAAACAATTGCCCAACTGCGATCCGAATTGAATGACCGTGACCAAGAGAACCTGCTAAATGATATTGAAATCTCGGGTATAGAGGAGAAAAATGGCGAAAATCCAACCAATATAGTAGTTTTAATTTCAAAAAAAATTGGGGTGCCACTGGAGGAACGCGACATCTTCAGCGCTGAGCGTTGGGGCGCGCGCCGTATAATAGCCGATCACAGCAGCCAAACTCGGCCGCGGCCAATTGTCGTGCGTCTCGCTCGGCGCGCCGTCCGCGACGAAATGCTACGAGCCGCGCGCGTGCGCCGCGGCTGTGACTCATCGGGAATCGTCGAGTCGGTGCCTAAGCGGTTTTATGTTAACGAGCGTCTCACTCCGATGAATCGTCATATATTTTATAAAACACGCGAATTAGGTCGACGCGATGGATGGCGATATATCTGGACACGAGGAGGACGCATTTACGCTCGTCGCAGCGGAGACTCCGAAACTCGTCGTATACGCACGTTGAGCGACACAATTAAGTTTTTTGGAGACAATACCGTTTGATTTTGAGCTCATATAAGATTAGTTTATTAGATAAATTTAAAGAATATATCATACATGTAAAAACAAAATTAATTCGCAAGCAGGTTAAATTAATTTCTCATATTTATTTAAAGTGTATTATATTTTATATAATTAAGTTTTCACTTTGTGGCAGTATCATACTTCTAAATAGTAATTGTAACGATGTATTATTATTATATTTAATTATATTATTTGCTTTTAAAAGTAATATATGTAACAATTATTGTGAGATGCCGAATGTAATATGTAAAAGTAAACTTCATACGAGTATAGCGTATATTTTGGAACTCATGTATCGTTCACAATTAGCCAGTATAATATACATATTTGATTTTTTAATATATTATATACATGCGTAAAATGAATAAGTCAAAAAAATTACGAATTGGCTTTCTGAATCCTGGCTCACTTGGTACTGGTCATGATGAGTTTTTATATGCAATGGATCGCCACAACGTCGATATCATGGCACTAAATGAGACTTGGCTACGTGAGGGGGAGGACGCCCGAGCCCCAAGAATTCCAGGATACTCATTGCGTCACATTTCTCGACCTGCGGAAATACGTTCCCGTGGCGGTGGAGTCGGTTTTTATATAAAACAGGGTATTTCTGTTCGGACCCTTAAACACCCAGAGACCATAACTATTGAGCAAATGTGGTTAAGTGTTAATATTAGGGGTAAAGTTTTAGTCATTGGTACAGCATATAGACCGCCTTGGTTAAGTACGCAAATTTTTATTGATGCCATTACTGACACATATGGCGCTTTGCCATATCATGATCACATACTATTGGTGGGCGATTTTAATATCAATTTCCTAGATACAGGTAATGTAAATACAACTATGTTTACAGACTTTCTCACATACACAAATATGACGCAATATGTTACCGTTCCCACACATTTCACAAGTCACAGCGAAACCCTCCTCGATCTCATCTGCTCAGATACCAACGTCGAACGAGTGTGGGTTGACTATGTAAGCAATTTAAGTGATCATGCATTTTTATCGTGTGAGCTTAATATTGAAAAAGATAAGCCCGTAACGGAAAAAATATATAGTAGACGATTAGACGACATAGATTTAGACCAATTAAAATATTATTTAACCGCGCTTATTAACTGGGAACTCATAATTTCAGATCAAGACATTAATAAAACAGTTGCAGCTTTTAATGACAGTATCCTGTGGGTATTTGACACATTAAGCCCTATAAAGTTGCGATATATCAAAGAATTACAATATCCATGGGTTACTTATAACATCAAATTAATGATGAGACGGAGAAATGAAGCACAAATTAGATGCCGTAGTACGAAGATAGAAGCTCATGTTAACTATTATAAGCAACTTAAAAAATCAGTAGAATCGGCCATAAATACAGAAAAAACTGTTTATTTTACTTTATTTATTAATAATAATTACAAAAATTCGCGATACTTATGGTCACATATTAAACGCCATGTCAACATTAATAATAAGAAAGACAAACTTTTGCCCGCCCATTTTGATGATCCAGATGGTATTAATGATCACTTTCTCCAACTACCAGGCAGGCCTCAGGCTTCTCAAACTGATATAGCATACTTTAACAGTCAACTTTATGGTGATGCTACATTCTACATCAAAACTGTCGATTGTACAGTTGTCAATAAAGTAATAAGTAGTATTAAATCAAATGCTGTTGGGGCCGATGGAATATCTCTAAAAATGTTGTTGCTCATTATGCCTCATATTCAAGAAATGATTACTACGATAATTAATATGTCTATTACCCAGAGCATATTTCCTATAATATGGCAGAAAGCGATAATTAAGCCTATCCCTAAAAATAATAATCCCTCAGAAAATAAGGATCTACGGCCAATAAGTATCCTGCCATGTTTATCCAAAGTATTGGAAAAAATAGTATATAATCAGCTATCTGATTTTCTTGAGACCAATAATATATTACCCATGAGACAGTCAGGATTCCGTAAACGTCGCGGTACTGCAACTGCACTGATTGATGTGGTTGACGAAATATTAAACGCGCAAGATAAAGGTAATGGCACTATACTAGTTTTGTTGGATTACTCTAGGGCATTTGATACGATTAACGTCTCTCTTTTACTAGCTAAACTACACTACTACGGACTTAGCGCAGAAACTATACAATGGTTCACCAGTTATCTGGGTAGTAGAACGCAAACCGTAGAATTTAAACATGAAGATGGCACCATAAAATCATCGCAATGTAGGCAAGTTCTTAGAGGTGTACCCCAAGGATCGATACTTGGTCCTCTACTATTTATTATATATTGCGCAGACGTAACAAAGATCATAAAAAACTGCCGTTACCATATGTACGCTGACGACATACAAATATATATATCTTTTCCACCTAATGAAACTCATAATGCTGTGCTTAAGCTAAATGAAGATTTAAGAAACATAGCAGGTTGGTCAGAAGCAAATTGTTTAGCGCTAAATCCACAAAAGTCTAAATTTGTAATACTGGGCACGGCGAATCAAATACAACTGATATCAAGGGAAATACCTATGGTTAAAATTCAAGATGAACCAATTGAAAGAGTTACAGAAGCACGTAATCTTGGCGTACTTATGGACGAATGCCTTAGATTTGAAAAACATATTCATAATACAGTTAAAAGCTGCTTTTATCGTCTAAAAGTTTTATACCAAATAAGAAAGTTTTTAAAGGTAAATGTAAGAATCCGCCTATGTGAATCATTAGTATTATCCAAATTAAATTACGTCGATGTAGTGGTAGGCCCAAGACTATTGCAACGTACAAAAAATTTAATTCAAAAGGTGCAAAATGCTTGTGCAAGATATTGCTTCGATATACCTCCACGTACGCATGTCACACAATATTTAAATAACGCAGGAATTATGAGAATGGAATACCGTAGGCAACTGCATTTTATGACGCTCTTATTCGGGGTAATCAAGTTCAAACTTCCACCATACCTTTATAACAAGCTTCGTTGGGCGCACGATACGAACACATACGCAACCAGATCGAAATCATATTTACTTCTTATGCCTCTCCATAGAACGGCCGCCTTCCGTGGCAGTTTTCGATACGCCGCCACCAAGTGCTGGAACAACCTTCCACCGCCATTGAGGAACCTAAATATAATTCATAATTTTAGAAACAAATACAGAAAATTTCTTCTTGATAAACAAAAGCACACATAGCAATTGATTTTATTTATCTTTGTTAATTTAAATATAATATAATGATTTATATTTAATTGTATACATATGTATGAATTTATATACATGTTCGTGTGTGTGTGTGTGTATAATATGTAGGTATGTGTGTGTATGTAGTTGTATAGATGAGATTTTATATATGTATATGTGATAACTATAAAATGATAATTCAATATAATCTTATAACATTTTTTTTTTATATGTAATCAAATCTACTCACCTTACAGTGCATGGCCCATTGGCAAGATGGAGTATTGATCAGACTTGGTTAGACTATTTAGTGAATAGATTTCAACCTCTATTTGATTGTTATGATATTTGTTAAACGGCACGTCTCGACCTGCTTGCGACCTTCTGTAATAATATGTTCGCTATATTAATTTATACCTCCAATAAATGCAAAGAATCAAAAGTAATATTATTGTGATTTAGATTATATTAAAACACATTTAAAAAAAAGAAAAGAAAAACAGAAATTAGTATATATTACTTACTTATTATTATTAATTCTTTTTTCTTCTTTCTCCTTAAATAATTCGTAGGTGATCGAATATCTTTGTGATCTCAGCGTAATATAATTTAGTTTTAAATTTTAATCCATTGTGCAACACGTCCAACCTCCACTGCCGCCGCGAGGTACCTGAGGGCTGAGCGCATCATACTATCCTAGACTTGTTTTGATTTCTGTTATGTTTTTACTTTTATTTTTTACTAGCTGACCCGGCAAACTTCATACTGCCACAATCGAAATACTTAAATATTCCAAATGTGATGAGCATAGAAACCATTGCACGCAGCGACACTGGTGATCTAACAGTAACAATAAATAACTGATACTAACATTAAAAGCGACACTATCAATATTTTTTTCTATATTTTCAATGACACAGGAATCATGAGGTTATACTACGCTATAATTAAGTCCTTACAACATAAAGTTTGCAAAACCATTTATTGTAAACTGGCTATACCATAAGTTTTAATTTGAAACTCATTTGCAATACAAATCAATATAATTTCACTAAATACAACATAGATAAATAATATAGGTGGTCAAGTTTTATTATGGTGATGTTGCCTATAATATTTTGTAAATATTGTCTGATTTATATTGCTCATAAATAGTCACGTTACAACAATTAGATACTTACATAAATTAAAATTTTAACAAAAAGAAAAACCGACTTCAATCAAAACAATATTTTAAAACAAACTAATATGCACTAAAAAGTAATAAAAATAATTGCGTATGCAAAATATTTATCAGAGAATTACGTAGGGCTGCCGTTGAGGATGCAGAATGAAACCGAACGAATTTAACTTATACGTTTATTTAAATAATTTAAATTAACAATTAATTATTTCTAATTTATAATATACGTGACAGTCTGTTCGATGTTAGAACAAAAAGTGAAGTTCTGTAGTCTGAATTACATATTTATATACGAAATCGGTAAATCACTGAATGGTCCCCACGGTATGGTGATTCTTGGTAGCGCTCGATGTTCGGGAGGTCTTGCGAAACAAAGCAGCGACGCTGGCAACAGGTGGTAGCTTCAAGGAATGCATGGTGTGATTATTTCTCACGGTATGGTAATTCTTGGTAGCGCTCGATGTTCGGGAGGTCTTGCGATTATTTCTTAACAACTCCCTCCGCAGGATCAGCAGCTATTTGGAGACTTTTGTCGAAAATAGTGCTGATAGAGACATAGGATCTCTGGGGCTGTCCTGGACTTCTTGTGTTCTGGTTGCCTCATTGTCCTTCTGGTTGGTATTTCTTAAATGCATACATTTGCGACGAATGAGGACGATGCTAATAGTGAGTACTGATGCACCGATGAGTAGGTAGACAGGTATAGTCGTGTGATAGAGCGTGTCTAAGTTCGACAATTCCAAAGTCACTGGTTCTTGAGAGGCAATCCTGGTATTGGTTGAATGTAAGTGAGTCAAATCTATACTGTTCAATTTCAAGATGTTCTTCGCTGTCGCTTTGTATGGATCTTCATTACTATATTCTATATTCAACATTTTCAAAACTTGTCCTTTTACTTGATCATGGTGGTTAGTGATGGTGAAGATGGACGTTTGTAGAGCACACCCTTTAGGTATTTCAGCTAGATAGCTTCCGAGAAGGTTTTTGTATTGATCTTGAGAACAGGTTAAATGAACTTTCGTTAAGTTGGGAAAGCTCAGAACATAGTGACGATCATCCAATTGTTCCATGGCTTGAGAAGATAAGATTACTGGAGTAACCCGACAGGTTTCATGGATATGTTGCTGGAGTATAAGATGTTGAATGCAGCTCGTTTGCTCTCCATAGTGTCGGTTTAAGTTGTCCTCGCAAAGATGACCGTGACTGTACTTCGGACATTCTGTCTCTATATACAGTAGATCTTTCTCGTGAATTGCTACGTATGGATAGGTAGGGATTATAATTTTATCATTACTATTAGGGGCTAAGGACAATTTGTAAAGGATGTAGTTATTGGGATTCATGATTGGAAACTTAATTACCAAGATTATATCATTATCTTTATAATAATATCCTAATCTTAATAGATCTAAATATTCCCTAAAATTAATATCTAGCACTACATTTGAATTGTATAAACCTTTTAGTTTATTTAACATAACTATATAAGTGTCGTAATCGAGAACGGAATAATGGATGCTTTTAGCTCTTATGAATGCCAATAGATTCTGTAGTTTTGACAACTCTTGTGACAAATTGTCTATGTCATCACCTAGTATTGTAAGTAGCTGGGCTAAATGAAAATACTTAATTGCATCTTCTTCTTTCCTAACATCATTATCTAAGATGGTTTTAATAATGTTCTCTATTTTCCTCTGGTTTTCTACTATCCTATCTGTAACATTTGAACTCTGAGATGCCCACTGCTTGCTTAAACTTATTTGATGATTTATTTCAATGGCTAAGTTATTTTCGTTCTTTTGTAGAATAGCAATGGCATTTTCGTACTTTAGTGCGTCCGTATAATCTAAATTTCCGGAGATACTTTTGATTATGGAACCAAGACCGTTAACGAGGCCTCTTTTTGAACGTTTTCCTTGAAAGGTTAACAGTTGCTCTGACATGTCATTTAATTTCGTTGCAAGAAATTTGATATGCGGGGCGTAAAGTAACGAAGTTTTATTATTTAAGTCAGGTGCTAGGTTGCTTAACTTCTCTCGAACGGATTCTAACCTATTTCGCACATTATTTAAATTTATAATTTGAACAAAAGAATGGAAATGGGAAATTATTCTAGTAGGTCCTAGGTTGAAGGGGAGAATACCCGGTCCATTTTTTAAGCTTTCAAGTGTTATCACGTCTGCTTGTCCCAGCTTCAGGATCTGAGCCAGCATTAACGCGAGTAGTGTTTTCTGTATCCTGTAACAAACGAGCACTATTAGGTACCCGTTTCAGGCGCGACTTGGGTACGGGTCCTCTCTTTCTCTTTGTATAAATATGTATAGGTAAATCTGTTACAACCGTATCGTTCGTATAGCGGGCAGCTAATTTCTGTCTATTAGCTAGGGGATTTCTGACATAGATTCGTTGATCAGGTGCATATGTTTGCTCAGGCTCGCGATTTCTATTAATGTTCTCGGTTATTTCAGTACGACGCTGAAGGGCGGTTTCATTAATGATTTCGTATACCTTTAACATTCGCTTACGGTGATCTAGTATATATTCCTGCAATAGGTGCTCTGTTATATTCATGTCTAAAGGATCTCGCGGATCTAAATGACCAGTAATTATTTCTATTGGGCGACATTTCGTGAAAGAATGGATTGAACTATTATATGCCATTACAGCGTACGTCATAAGGTTGGTAACGGATTCATTGCGGTGTTCTAATTTTAAGATACGCAAGTGTTCGAGTAGGGTATTATGAAAGCGTTCTATCATTCCATTTTCATTGGGTGTATTGGGGCATATTTTATGATGTTCAATTTTGTGTAATTTAATGAATTCAGAAAATAGTTGATTTGTAAATTCAGGGCCATTATCCGTAATGTATTTAAGAGCCATACCATGATGGGAAGAGAACTTTAATAAAGCCTGAACTACACTAACGGCTGTAGCATCTCTCAAAGAATATGCTTGTGCATATTTCGAGAATGCATCGATAATTGTTAGGTACTTGTTACTATCTACGCTGAATAAATCCAAGTGTACAACTTCCATAGGCTTGGTAGGTGGTGGTACAATTTCATATCTAGGTCTTACAGGATTTCGGTCATATTTTGCCTGACCGCAAATAAGACACTCATTAATGAATTTTGTCACTTGGTTTTTCATTTTTGGCCAGAAATAACGTTTAGACAGAGCTAAACAACATTCATTAATGCCTCTATGGTTCGTCTTGCCTTCATGATAGTTCTTAATAATTTCTTGTTGCTTTAGGTAATCCTTAACGTTTTCAACTTCTAATTTGGAAAGAACTAGGTTCATTGCGGAATTTTTGAAATACTTTTGTATAACCGGTATAATTTTGTACATTTCAAGCGGGGGATTAATTAAGATTCCTGTTTTTATACGTGGTGTAACGTATTCTTTTATGGCATCTATTACATCTTGTTCTAGGTTTGATTTGGAGATTTGTATGCAAGTTTTTGTGTAAGTTTCAAAAGGGTGAGTTATGTGAGGTCTACTTTTAATATCGCCAACAACGTTAAATACGATTTGTCTGCTAAATTTGTTAAGGGGATCATCAGTAATAGGGACTTCTAGTATAGGGCTTTCTGCATCGCTATGAATACTGTCGGTTCTTGAGTCGATACTTCTGGTTCTTTCTGAATCAGATTTGTCTGAGATGTTAACGACAATAGAACTAGACTCTTCATTATGGATTTCTATTCGTGATAGGGCGTCGGCGTTGGAATTAATTTTCCCTGGTTTATAAATGACTGTGTAATCATATTCACTTAGGCGTAGTCTCCAACGTGTTAAGCGCGAATTGGGCTCTTTCATGTTCATTACCCATTGCAAAGGCCGATGGTCTGTCATAATTTTAAACTTCCTACCAAAAAGATAGGGTCGAAAGTATTTCGTTGCCCACACAATGGCGAGTAATTCCTTTTCTATCGTACTGTAGTTTATTTCGCTTGAATTAAGCGTTCTCGATGCGTATGCTATTGGTTTATCTGATCCAATGGGGCCTTGAGAAAGAACGGCTCCAATTGCTAAATTCGAAGCATCTGTTGTGAGTATAAATTCCTTTGAAAAGTCCGGATATTGAAGGATCGGATCATTGACAAGTAGAGTTTTACACTTTTCAAAGCATTGGATATAATTCTGATCTTGGACAATTTTGGAACCTTTCTTCAAGCATTGGGTCAGAGGCTTGGTTATTTTAGCAAAGTCTGGTATGAATTTTCTATAATAACCAAGTAATCCTAAAAAGCGTTTTATTTCTGTACGGGTATTAGGTAAGGGGTAATTCTTAATTGCCGATATTTTGTCAGGGTTAGGTTTTATACCATCCTTGCTAATAACATGCCCAAGGTACGCCGTTTCTAGTTTTAGGAATTCTGATTTGTCCATCTGTATTTTAAAATTTGACTCACGTAATTTCTTAAATACTTTTTCTAGGTTAATTATGTGCTCCTGAAGGGATGTACTAAATACTATTATATCATCTAGGTATACTAGGCAAATAGTATTCTGTAGCTCTCTCAACACATTGTCCATGACTCTCTGAAAAGTGGATGGACTATTTTTAAGGCCCATAGGCATGCGTAAGAATTCAAAATGGCCGTGTTCAACATTAAAAGCTGTTTTAGGTATATCTTGGGGGTTCATTTCTACTTGATAGAAGCCACTAGCAAGGTCTAAGGTTGTGAAATATTGGCAATTACCTAATTTATCTAATACGTCGGCTATATTAGGAATGGGATACTTGTCGTCTACGGTCTTTTCATTGAGTTTTCGGAAATCAACTACTATACGCCATTTAGCTTTCCCTGACGCGTCTGCTTTCTTAGCTACAACCCAAATTGGGGAGCTCCATGCTGAATTCGAAGGCCTAATGATTCCCTGTTCTAGCATCTTACCTATCTGTTCTTGTACTTCCTGTCTGTGGACATAGGGATACCGATAACTTTTTGTGTAAACCGGAACCTCATCAGTTGTTTTAATCGAGTGCTTTATTTTGTTGGTGAAAGTTAAAGGCTCTCCTTCTAAGTAGAAAACATCGGCATACTGCGCACAAAGCAGCTCTAAGTTCGTACGTTCTTCGATATTTAAGTGATCAGTGCGTAGACGTGAAATTACTTCTTTTATGCGATCTTGCTGTTTATTGGCAGGTGTACACTGTACGTTATACATTTCTGCAGAGATTGCTCGGTCCATAGAGAATATGACGTCGCTTCGACTTGGATTGGTTACTTCAACTATTCCCCTGTTATTCGAAACGGTAGTTAAGCATTCGCCTATAATACAATTTGAAACGGTTTGTTCTTCTATAAATGCATGTCCGTCATGAATATTTATCGGAATCCTAAGTAATTTCGAAGTATTCGCTGGTATAATGTCCTCATACAAATTCGCGTTGCGGGAATCATATACCTTAATCGGATTTGAAGCGGTTTTAGTTTTTAGCAATTTGTTCTTATAATCTATTACAGCCTCCCACTTATCTAATAGGTCTGTACCAATAAGCCCATCGAAATAATCATGGAACTTATAAATGTAAAATGTCGTATTATCCGAATCATTAAATTCTTTAAAGCTAGGTAACGTAATTGAATAGTAATTTCTAGAGGTGGCGTGAATATTCTTAACTTCAAAAGGATCGTAATTTACTGGTAAGTTACTATAGTATCTTTCCACTACCTCGGGACACAGAAAAGATTGATTTGCTCCTGTATCTATTAATAGTTTCATAGGAGGTGATGCGATTTGAATGTACGGAAGCTGACGTTGGGTTTGAAGATTAATTTCTATTTTAAGGTGTCGGACTTCCGGTCCTTCGAAAAATCCTGCTCGTTTGTTTTAACGCTATCGGCTTCCACTTGGGGTGTTTCTGTACAATTTTCTAAAGGTTCCTGTACGGAATATTCATAGGGTTGCTGGTATTCTACGTACTCGCTAATATCGTAATAAGGATCGTAATAATCGGCATATTCATCGTATATAGAATTGTCAATGAAACTATTGTAATTTACTTCTTTAGATTTAAAGTAGTTCGTAGGGGGTGGGTTCCCGGATTTTGCCCAGTTATGTCCTGTAATTGTTGGTTGTGTAGGCGGCAATGGTCTTGTAACATAATGGCTTACTCCACTCATAGGACGTGGTTGGTTAACAGCTTGGTGGTTAAGACGTGAACCTATTTGAAAGTTATTTTGTTGAGGGTTATAATTTGGCGGTGACGATCTAAAAATTTGTTGCGTATGTGTTGGACCGAATTGGCGGGGTTGATACCGATTCTGTCTCCATTGCGGTGTAGATGGTGGAACGAAATGAGGGCGTGAAGGGCCAGGTATATTAAAGTTAAAAGGTTTAGGCGTGGGCATTGAAAACTGTTGGTTAGGCATTTTATAGGCACTTACAAAATGATTTGGTACGGACATAGAATTTATAGATTTTTTGTCAGGTAATTTTTGGTTCCGATTTTGTAGGTACATAGTATTCATCTCCTCGTGTACGAATTCTAATGCCTTTTCGATGGTCTCAGGGCGCATGCAACGTATGCGCGATCCTAAGGGATCGTTCAAACCTCGCAAATACGCTTGAAGCGTTAATTTACGATAAAGATCTCGTTTAGCATTAATGGTGGTCTCAAGGGTATCATGCAGGCTTACATAGGTCATTATAGTACTGTATAGATTCTGGCAACGCTCATAATACTCCTGCGCGGTGCTAGAACCTTGCGATAAAATAGCTAAATCGTTATATAGAGCGGTTTCATCTCGTTGGTCCGCGAAGTTGTTCACTAAAGCAGTTCGAATGCCTTGCCAGTCGGATGGAATCCCATTAGAATTAATTAAGCGAGCAGCAGAGCCTGTTACTTTGTTAAGAATTCCGTTGAGAAGAGCACACCTACTTAATTCACTACTACTATCACTACAAAACTGTCCTACCAATTGATCACATAATTTTAAAAATCTAGTAAGTACATTTGGGTTCCCGTCGAACTCGGGTACCAACCTTAAGGCTTTATAAATGGTGTCTAACTCAGACATTTCCGTTTGTTCTTCTATACTACTTAAACTAATATCTCTTCTATTATCTACGAAAGTTTGCCTACTACTAATAACTATCCTAGGTTCCTTCGATTTTCTTAAATGAAAAATCTTGGCAAATTTTATTAACACACAGGTTAGTTAGGCTAGGATTGAGCAACCACTAAAAAGAATCTAGTGTACTCACATGAACATGTTTCGGTCTCTCTGCGTTATCGATGTCTGGATACCTCTCGTGCAGCACTACTCGTAGATTCGGATGCTACGGATGCAGCAGCTAGACAAGCTACGGCGGGGCTTCACGCGATTACGGAAATCTTCTACGCGAAACGTTCCGCGAGCATCCTACCGACTGCGCCAATTACGTAGGGCTGCCGTTGAGGATGCAGAATGAAACCGAACGAATTTAACTTATACGTTTATTTAAATAATTTAAATTAACAATTAATTATTTCTAATTTATAATATACGTGACAGTCTGTTCGATGTTAGAACAAAAAGTGAAGTTCTGTAGTCTGAATTACATATTTATATACGAAATCGGTAAATCACTGAATGGTCCCCACGGTATGGTGATTCTTGGTAGCGCTCGATGTTCGGGAGGTCTTGCGAAACAAAGCAGCGACGCTGGCAACAGGTGGTAGCTTCAAGGAATGCATGGTGTGATTATTTCTCACGGTATGGTAATTCTTGGTAGCGCTCGATGTTCGGGAGGTCTTGCGATTATTTCTTAACAAGAGTCCTCCTAAGTAAAATAAAATGAAAAGCATTAGAGTATTCAAAGGTCGATTTACGATTATATTAACGTAGTTACAATTATTGTTATTGTTGTTGTTGTTATCGAGTCAGTAGATTATCGTATAAAACCAAGCCAGCCAAGAGCTGATACCGAGTCCAAATATGACGACCTCCGTGGTCGAGTGGTGTTTATACCGGTTTTAATGGGTATGGCTTGGATTTGTGGTACCGTATTTACCTCCGACTTTCCATAACAACGTGCTTTAGCTACTTACATTGGGATCAGAGTAATGCATGTGATGTTGTCTCATAATTATTTATTTAATTGACCTTAGTAAAAAAACTTTGCAAAAGAGCTAATGTATGTCGTACATCATAAGGTCACACATCATGTTGAAATGCAGCAACGAACGTAAGCACATTAAAATTTTACTAAGGACAATAACCCACCTACCGCACCCTCGCTGTAAGCTGTTTAGGAGTTGCATTGATTATCATATTCGACTATGACTTGTTGTTGTTGACTTGTATTACTTGAACAAGTTACGACAGGTAACTCAAATGTCCAACTAACCCATATAAGATTCCGCCGAGTATCGCTAACGTGTTCCTCAGAATTGAAGAGTTTCTTTACTTTGGATCCCATGCTCAGAATCTAACCAAACTTTCACCCCTTAACAGATAACAGTACCCTTGAAGTATATCTTTTCTACTAAAAAAAGAATCATCAAAATTGCTTGCGTGATTTTGAGTTATTTACCTATTTATTATCGCACATGCATAATGCAAATTTAAGACTTATGTGGTTTTCATATGGATACCATCATCAGAATTGGATAACATTAAAATGGGACCACACGGGACCACAGTTTCACTGCGTGTAATGGTTTAACATCTGCGTTTTTTTGCGACTGGAATAAATTAGTAAATTCGAGTAAGAGATGTAACGAACTCATATGTAGCTCACCGCATGGACCATGTACCATATTTTTAACGACAACGTGAAATAACTCTGGATCAAGAGTTTGATCTGGAGTTTCAGCTGATATAACGTTATTAATTTGATCCGGGGTTATTTTAAGGAACTGGCAAATTAATACATTTGAATTAGGGAATACCCTCTTTTGCTATTCAGTGGAGTACATATGGCACTTCTTCAAATATACATAATTTTACAATTAAATCTATAAGACCTTTGAATGTTTGCCGAAAAACACGTTCTGTTATTTCATGACGATCAGTTGTCGACTGTTCTTCAAATAAATTGTTTTTAATATCATCCCACTGTGGATTACATGTAAATGTAATGAACAGATCCGGTCGACCATTATACGATTATGTCGACGACATAAGAAATTGCGTCTTGTGCATATTCGTTCATATGCCGTGGGCAACTAATGAACGAAGATGGCAATATAGTCAGTCGCCCGATGTCATTTACATTAGCATCATTCGCTATCGCATCTTGCAAATGAATATATTCTTCGGATCTTAATTTTGCTTTGTTAACGATTAAAATTAAGACGGGCAGTTTCTATTTTGGCATGCATGTCAACGATGTACTGATGATATAGTTTACCATATCTCGAGATATAATTTTGTGCTAGTGGTCGAACCATCAATCGATACGAATAAAAATTCATGGCACTAACCTTTTTCTGCATATTTAGACATGAAAATAAATGCACACACTGTAAGTTTAAATGTATTTTTTTAGAATAATAAATTGAAATTATTCGTATTACCTATTGAAACTGGTTGATCAGTGTAATCATTTTTAATTAATACTTACTTTTATTTTGACAGTACAATTCCCCGTCTAAAAAATCTCCATTAACAAAATGACCCGCCATTTATTGAATTCATTTGTTACAAAAAATGTGATAAATGAACGACCGATTTTGTGCAAACTTCACATAAACCATCTACCAAATAGTCCGAACAACCCCTGAAAATTTGGTTTGGATAGGTGAGCCCGTTCTTAAGTTATAAAGTGACATCGAAAATGCCACTTATTTTTACATATATAAATTCGAAAAATTGAGGTAACGATGATGTAAATAATGCAAAATAAATTTTAAAACATCAATTGTTTTATTGTCTAACATCGATAATCATAGAAAATCAATGATAATCCTTTAATATATCTATTTCTAAGGAAAAACAATTTTGTTGTTTTCATTACATTCTTAGCATTTTTATCATACTTACTCACCTTCTAAACCTTCCATGGACTTCCACAAATAATTCAAGACCAAAATTAGCCAAATCGGTCCAGCCGTTCTCGAGTTTTAGCGAGACTAACGCACAGCAATTCATTTTTATATATATAGATTTGATTTTAACACGACATAATAGTGGACTATTGTCAATGTCGTTCACTTGACGTACGGAAATAAGGTGATCACTGAAAATCAGTGCTGCCGTCTTTGCGAATTTCACACATAGTACGAATCGTATTTTAATTTAAGTATAGAAAAAAAAAAAAAAAAAAATACTATATAATTTAAATCGTTAATTTTTTTTTTTTTGTGTGTTTGAAATTCCTAGGCCGACAGCAAATGCTGAGTGATTTCCCTTTTTGTGGCATCGTACTGCTATGTACGCAGCATTTTATTTTTATTTATTTATGCCTCTTTTTAAAATCTTTCTTAGATATTATTTAATTGTATTGTTATTTTAAGTTTTTGTTTTTTTTTTTTTTTTTTGTTGTATTGTTTATGTCACTGATGTATCAACACGATGCTTACAAATAAAAATTCTTTCTTTCTTTCTTTCTTCTTTCTTTCTAAATAATAATTAAATATATTAAACTTATTTGTAGTGTTATTTAAACTAACGCTTACCAGACCGCTCCAAAATTAAAACATCAATTAAATCTTAATACAATAATAGTTTAATTACATATTATTCAGAAGTAAAAAGTCTTATGAAATCCTGAATTTCAATAAATTCAAGTCAACGTTCAACCGCTTCCGAAAGCTGCCCGTCCATTTCCCGGGCGCCTCTTTAAATTAAGTCAAGGCTGTATAGTCGCTGTTTTTTCTTAGCGTTGCAATACTTGGCAGACAGTTTCGGTACGGAGAATTCGGTTCGATCATTAAGGATAATTTATTTCATTTATCAATAGAAATCTAGCGAAAAAAGATCTTTTGTTTATTCTTATTTTTTCATTATTAAAATACGAGATGCACAGGGCTTTCTTTAACCTATTGGAGGCCCTGGACATCTACACTAATATTATAAAGAGGAAAACTTTGTTTGTTTGGTTGTAATGAATAGGCTCAAAAACTACTGGACCGATTTTAAAAATTCTTTCACCATTCAAAAGTTAAATTGATCCCGCATAACATAGGCTAAATTTTATTTTGAAAAAAAAAAATAGGGTTCCGTAAGATATTTTGGGTTTTTCGGACAAAAAAGGAAAAAACCTACCAAATTGATTTTTTGCGTATGATGCCTAAACTATAAAAGATAGAACTATAAAATGTTCTCACTCCGGACCTTAGAGGGCATAATGGCCTCCGACCCTAAGAACCTCATCAGATTCGTGGCTGATGTTGGTCTGGCTGAGGTGTTGTGATCACGAATTTGAGTCACAATAGATCCAAGCGCGGGTGCAGTAATTCTTCAAATGTGACCGTATCTCAGCAGTAGGGATATTAGAAGACTGATTATGAACCGTTATCTACGCGGGCGAAGCCGCGGGCGACCGCTAGTATTATATAAGGACAATGGAGCCCATATGACTTTGACAGAACACTATTTTGTTAGAATAAACAAAGAAACTTGCATCGTTCTTCAATTTGCGAATAAATAATGCTCTGTTGAACTACCTAGTTACTGATTTACCATCTTTGTAGGTTCTGGATGTATCGTAAATGTCAGAATCTTTATTTTGGAAATATGTGGATATTTTCATCGTTCGGGGTGCCCTGGGCACTTGCCCAAAGTGCCCACTGGGAATGAAGGGTCTTGAAATGCATTCGGATATATTCAGGAGTCATAATCGCTTAAAATAATTTATACCCAACACCAAGCCTGATACACAAACTGTATATTATTGTTGGAGTTCCATACAGGAAGGTTTAACAACGCGTTCGATAAAGATAGGAGCGATATGTTCTTGAGATTTATTAGTTACACAGTAATAAAGTCATTACGTAGAAGCTTCAAATGGTTGTATTGTAAGTATACTTGAAGGTTATATTTTATTTATTCCATTTTAACGATTTTTTAAGCGCCGTTTTACGCTCTCTGCCGACTTACCAACTAGACATAATTAATATGGGCACTGTTAAACTTAGATGTCATATGCTAAGTATTAAGAAATATTTGTTTACAAATAATACTTTTATAAAACCACTAGTGACATATTAACTACTTACTAAAGTTATACGCTGTTTAAAGGAAATATTTTCAAGGTATTTAGAGATGGTAAAAAACACTTCGTTATCACGTCATTAATGTACAGTCAGAGTAAGAGAACCTTCGTCAGTTTTCAAATTCATTCCTTTATCAAGTCTTAAGCTCTTAGTACCTTTTGAATCAAACATCAAATCATTATAACGTCATACGTCATTCTCAATCGGAAAAGCCGATTATCGCTCATACTGAGCACACGAAAATAGAGCTTAAGATGACGAACATTTTCTTGACCCAACTGTACCTTAGGATCTAAGTAATGATATCCCCTATGCCCTTGATTACATCGGCCCACCCTTAGGACTTGACATTTATGCCAAACATAGCATTCGAAAATTTATATTGGGCAGTTATAAGTGAGATTTAATCGTATGAGTACACACAAACAAGCTTTCTTATGTCCCTACGCTACTCACACATATGTACATTACATGGCTGTTATCATATTATGATGCGAAGAAAATAACAGAAACAGGAGTATAAAACGATTCATACATTATATTTCCATAATAATGTTACGCGGTTGTGGAAATACGTACAAACGTCGTTCCGCAAATTATGTATTTAAATTCTGCTCAATCGTGTAAAAAGAATCGTGTATTTTGTAATTTAAGACTTTTCCAACGGAAAAACATAAATGATTTTGAGATCGTTTTAAATAGACCGCGAAATTGAAATACATTTAATATAATTTGTGCTGAAAAATGAAAAGGACTTCATTCATAATGCGTTACTGAAAAATAATACCAAATTGTTTAAAATACGTAAAATTTATACTTGACACGTCTGACTACTCACTTAACATTAATTTATGTCACTATATTAATTCACCAATCAATACGTATATTATTTATCTGCTTATTGTATATTAATTATATCCCTTTACCGCCCAACCTCGAATGTAGTTTACTTCCTCACTCCCCGTTCAAAATCAACCGCCTTTTGTATTTCTCGTGCCAGGCAGTACCAGCTCTCCACACCACGACACGAGAGGAAGTGACGGGAGTCCTACAATATGGTGTCCATAACCAAGTCAATAATCATAGTAATAAATGTTATTTCAATTAAAATTATATAAGTATATTTAAAAAAACATGACAAGTCAACATAACGCTGGTGGCGTTATGTGTACCTTGGAAGAAAATAGTAACTATATACATATATGCACAGTAATAATGCATAACATTCAACATAAGATATAGGTGTTAAAAAGCGTAGACCTGATACTAGTTGACTTTTAGACAGGATACGTTGCATATGTATTTAAATAACATAACTTTGTATAACTATATCTTGTAAAAGAGTATTTACTAAGCTTCTGGCCGATTCTTCTCGGTAGAATCGTGTTAGCTTTACTTTGATATATTTCTTCAAACATGCTTGTAAAAGCCTACTTAAATAAAGTTTATTTTATTTTACACTTCATATTTTGAATTCAGCTCAGGTAAGGATGACTGTTCCTGAAAATCAAAATAAAAAAAGTTCTAAATCAAAATCGAAACATAAACAACCATGAATACTTATATTTTTCTTCTGATAAAGTAGAAAAGTGAATCAAACTTGTTAATAAGCGAAGTTATCTACTCGTCTAAAATTTGCAAGTAAAATGAGTTTTTATGTTATACGCGAACAAAATTATCTACAAGGGTCAATGACACTTAACGTGAATTAATTTTACATCTACATTATGATACTTCATAACACATGTTACACGACAACAGGCGGCTGGAATACTTCGCAGTTTATTCCAAACAAGAATTAAATGTAAAAGACATCACATATGACATTTATTTCTACACATCATGACGTTTCAAAAGTGACGTAACAGATTTCCATCCAGGTTAGCCTGAGAATACAAAGTTCCAAATCCAGTCACTTTCTTGACGTGAGTCAAGTGGCAAACAACAGCTGGTCTTATGTTCAAGCGATCATTCCGTACACTATGGTTTCTTTAGAAACTTCTATTTTCAGGGTAACTGACTGACTTGATTTAATTTTTAAGAATTTCTATATAAATACTCGTTTATTTTATTTAAATAACATAGTACGTAAAATTGTATTCCGAAACAAGCTTTATCTGCTAAGATGTATTAATAAGTAAAGTTATAATGTAGCAATATTCATTAAATATTATTAGGCGTAATCCCTTTATTACGTTTCTGTTAGTAATTTATATAGTTTGTATTATAATTTTTAATTATTTTTTACCTAAGTACATTCCCGTAAATAACTATAATGCTATGCACTACCCTAATAAAATATATTTATAACCAATAAATTAAAAAATAATCGTACAATATGTCGTATTAGTATCGCAATTCATAGAGTTGCTTTGGTTCTCAGTACAAAACGCTGCTTTAATATACCGATCCTAACCACTGACCATAGTTCATATATTTCATAACAACCAAATAACTTATTCTTATCGCAATTTATTATTGTACATTAAGATATCGACTTAAGTATTCTTATAGTGTATCTGCGTTAAAGGTTGAATGTTAAAAGACTATTAATATATAACACGGAAAAGTTAATTCCTGTGCCAAATTCGTGACGTAAAGATGAAGTGCTGTAGCCGTGCGGAGCGCACACTATCATGAATTATTCATGCACGAGCTGCGTACTCGAGCCGCCTGATTCTGGACAACAAACGCGATCCATCAAACGTTACACAATCGTAACGCTCCTTACTATATTTCGGTAATGTCTACAAACTGATTAGTTTGATTGTTCTACTGTGAATACATGAGTAATGTAGTTTGGTTTAAACGCTGATGGATTCGTTAATTACCCTTTGTTCTTGACTAGCGAGTAACGTTTAGAAATGTTTGAATTTGTATAATAATTTAATGAAATGTAAATGCTTGTTGTTTCCCGTGTAATTTAATAGGAATCCTTAATTTCATATCTTTTAAGTATCTTTTAAAAGTTTTTTCATTGAAATGACACACCTGGTTTCGATTATGATCAAAAAACTTTTATCAAAATCAGTTCAATGAATTACACCCCATCCTTGAAAAGACTTACAGTGTTGTAAGTGAATAGATATGACATATTATACTCCGCGAATGGGGTGCAAGGAGGTGACGTGGAATAAAGAAATTGACTGGAAATAAGAGAGTATGTACCATAAGGGGCTCATATGAATCTTCAGAAGCAAAAAATAGCTTTTGATACTTTTTAAGGCTCTAAAAATTCCCGTAAGTTATTTTGATCGAATAATTATCTATTATGTGTATTCTGTTCATGCTATAATCTGTTTCTGATAATATTTTTTTTTGCTGTAGACTTGCATTAGATTTTATAAAGCGACTTGCTTTTAATATTAAGGCTTTTGGCGTAATACTCCACGGCGGCAATAATAGTAAATGATTTCGTTCCCCAGACAGCTATTAATATTCTCAGCTGACGCATGTTTTCGGATTTACTTATCATTTTTAATCGCCCAAAATGTCGGTCGATGTTTTTTTTTTGGAAAAATTGGCATTATATCAAAAAAATTTAGTCCGTGCCTACGAAATACAGACTGTGTAAAATCTTACCAATATACTAATGGTTTCATTTATGTTGTTTTAGGACACTATTACGTGCTTGGAAAGACTCGTCATTTTATCGTCTTTTCAATCGGTAGTTAAAAATCGATTATAATTAATGGAAGGATTACATCTCTCATGTACCTAAGCTTTAAATCTAAATATTCCACGGGTATTAATATGAAAGTGAAGCATAATAATGCAATTTTGTTTGTGCTCATTTCAATACTACTTTACGTTACTCATAATAACCCCGACGAAGCAAATTGCTTGAAACATACCGAATGGGAAAATTAATTTGTTCATTATATTTCAATAGCTTTGTCTTGTAATAATTTTAAAAGTTATGTAAAATGTTATAAAATTTTGATAAACTTATTTTAATTCACATGAAATTTGATTTTTTTTTAATAAATTGCTCGATTTAGTTTGACATACATACTTCTTGACAACTTTGCTGATCTTTGACTTTATCTCTCCTGACAGATCGGGGGGCGTAGTCAGTTCATTAATCAGTCCTGTCTTCGGAAGAGCTCTTAATTTGGAGTCATATTGACCTAATCATTTTAATCTCCGACGCTACGGCGCGATGTGAAGCATTTTGAAATCATTATCACATTTTTCCTTTCCTGCTGGTGCCAATGTCAGTGTGGACCAAAAAACAACATGTGGTTTACTATATGTAGGACTTATCAGAAAATTAAAACTCTAATCTAAATTGTGATTAGGTATTATAGTTATGCTCTATATTTTAAAATCATACCAAAAGTTTGTATGTGCTCACGATACTAAAATAATAGATTTTTAAATTTCCTTTTTTGTACTAGTTACCTGATCTAAGAGGACGGCCTTTTTAATTTTACTCCTTTTGTTTGTAAAATTTAATTTACTAATCTATACTTATAATAAATCTGTAGGGAGGCCCATTCTGTACATGAAATATTTTTCCAAAATAACTATCAGGGGGTGATCAGGGGTCGATACTGATGGCAAAAATGCAATCAGTAAAATTTTTGTCTGTCTGTCTGTCTGTCTGTATAACCGTTATAGAAACAAAAACTACTCGACGGATTTTAACGAAACTTGCTACAATTATTTTTCATACTCCTGGGCTGGTTATAGTATACTTTTCATCACGCTAAAATCAATAGGAGCATAGCAGTGAAGGGAAATGTTGGGAAAACGGTAGAAATTACTCCCTATTTTAAGCTTCCGTCGCGTGTACAGCCTTAATGGTTAAATGTACATAGAAATCATGTATTACGGAAATGTTCTCCTTAAAATTATACAAAAAAATTCCCATGACAGCCTATATATATCTTTTATGGTTGACTCACAATAACACGTGACACTCCCAGTAGCTTAGTATTTCGAAGCTTTCTGATTATATTTGTCTATTCCTACGTTTATAACACTCTGAATCATCCCAAATTAAAAAAGTTAACAGTATTTACTGTTCCATATTAAAGAATCATAGAAATCGGTACAGAAACACCAAAGTTACACATGAAATACGCTAATAATAAAGC
Organism: Vanessa cardui; assembly: GCF_905220365.1. Taxonomy (NCBI): domain Eukaryota; kingdom Metazoa; phylum Arthropoda; class Insecta; order Lepidoptera; family Nymphalidae; genus Vanessa; species Vanessa cardui. Next base: position 4,140,248 of record NC_061125.1, read on the forward strand.
TATCGCACGTGAATACTAAATCTATACTACTATATAAATCGCTAGAGTCTGTCTGTACACTTATTTTTGTCGTAATTCGTCATAAATGTTTTTTTTATGATTGACTGACCTAATTTTTACCATTTTTGTAATTTTTGTCTGTCTGTCTGTATGTTCTGCTAAACCTCGAGAACAGCTTCACCGATCTTTATAAAAATTGGTATACAGGAAAAACATATGCTTGCGCAAATCATAGGCTATCTGTATATACAAAAGTGGATTTGTTTGTATGTGTGTCATCGATAAACTCAGAAACTATTTGATCGATCATTATGAAAATTGGCATGTATATCTATTGTTTTATGGAGAAAGTGATTATGCTATCCCCATTGATGGAAGTTACCACCAGGTGGCGCTGCGATATAAAGATTTCTACACCGTTCAACCGATTGTCATGAAAATAATAAACGTACAAGTATTTTTTATGGAGAAAGTGATTATTTCATCCGTAACATTAAAAATAACCAACAGATTGCTCTTACGTGTATCACGATGCAATATTATAATTATGAAATATGAAATAAAAAATGAAAATCTATTCAAAAAGCATAACAACTGACTTAATTTCCGTCATATGGCAATAAACATAAAATAATCACAACAATAATAATTGTCATTTTAAAATAATTATAAATTACATATACGGGAAGAAGTGATTAGCCGTTTTGATTATAAGAAAGTAAACAATAATCATAATTGGTAAGTATACTCATAACTCCAATAACAATGAATCTTTAGTATAAAATGTAAACCTAAGACAAATAACCAAATAAACAACTTATTTATATAAATAGAAACCACCACGCCATTGAAGAAACAAAAGATCGGAACATCAACAACAAATATATGCGCAGCGTCATCCAAAAGAGCTACAACAGGAAACAACACACTAACAAGAAATACGTATAGAAGCAAATAGAATCCGAATTTCTACTTTGAGAGCTGCCAAAACAGTTAGTCAACGTAATGATCAAGTTTCAGATCTTCGAACAAGCATCTTCATCAAGAGATACTGAAAAACCTGACGAGCGAGCCCAATGACTGGATGATCAACGATTAAAATAGAGTAAGTCAAGAACTAGAACCAATCTCAATAAATCAGCCTTCAATTACGATATAGGTTATGATAACAAGATGCATCCCGATGTGATAAATGGTTCACATTGTCACGCTATTAGGTTTAAAATAAAAAGCTGGTATGCGCTACTCCACTGGCAAAATTTATTTACCACAACTGGTTGAACCACCAGAATCTCTTCTTACCTACTGTATTAGAACTACAAAGGAGTCTCATATTTCTTTCAGTATATAATAAATTACAATTCATGCTTTCAAATGACATCATTTGGAGCAACAAATATTGTACAATACAATAATTTACGTTTAAATTGTATCATATTATAGGTTCACTTCTTCCAGTATCTAAATAAAATCCCCAGTTTCTGGACATTTATTTAATGGACAACGTAGAAAAAGATTGATCTTCGATGCATGTTGAGTACTACAACTAATCGAGAAATTATAGTTAGTTAAAGATTTTAAAACTGTTCTAGAAGGTGAAACAACAAATTATTCAAACTCATTATCAATGCAAATAGAACGCCATTGAATGCAGAGCATGAAAGGCGTTTTAATGCTCCCATAGCTCCTGAACTCACAGCTGTAATTGTCGGTACAGAAATTACAAAACGAGGTATTGTTATCACTAAGCGACACAAAAACAATCAAGGTGTCACTGAAACACATCAATCGTATGACAATTATTACGATTATACAATTCTGTTTCTGCGAGCAGAAGATGGATATCATCTCGGACTGTATCAAAATAATCTGTTCAATGAACATGTTCTACTGGAACCGACTGCGATACACGGCACCGTCCTCGAAGTTGTTCAAAAATATGTCTACCTCGGGCAGACTTTGCGATTAGGTAGAAACAACTTTGAACGAGGACGAGGTGAATAGAAGAATTCAGCTTGGTTGGGAAGCGTTTGGGAAGTTACGTCGAATCCTTACATCGTCGATCCCACAGTGCCTTAAGACGAAAGTCTTTAACCAGTGCGTCCTTCCCGTCATGACATACGGAGCCGAAACGTGGACACTCACGACAAGGCTGGTCCACCAGTTTAAAGTCGCTCAGCGAGCTAGGGAAAGGGCTATGCTCGGCGTTTCTCTGAGGGATCGTATCAGAAATAAGGTGATCCGTGAAAGAACCAAAGTCATCGACATAGCCCACCGAATCTGTAAGCTGAAGTGGCAGTGGGCTGGTCATATTTGTCGTCGAACCGCCAACCGTTGGGGAAAACGTGTTCTAGAGTGGAGACAGCGTCTCGGCAAACGTAGTATAGGACGTCCTCAGGCACGGTGGAGTGACGATATGCGCAATACGGCTGGCAGGAGCTGGATGTGAGTAGCCCGAGAAAGATCACAGTGGCGTGCGCTTGGAGAGGCCTATGTCCAGCAGTGGACAAAAACGGGCTGATGATGTGAGGCTCTTCGTACAAATCTTTGTACAGTGGAAGTCCAAAACATATGCACGAATATGCTTAGGATGCTTTGACGTACGTTCGAAAGTATTGAAAAGGTTGTAAATGTAATAACATTGATATTTAATAGAACCGGATTAAAGACGACGTGTTGGTGTGATGCAAACTTTTACAGACTAAAGAAATTTAATTAAAATGTTACATCGAGATTATACCATCAAAAACATTATCTTAAATGATTTTGACAAAAAAGTTTATGGGTGTTATGACCAATCTGTAGCCTATCGAGAACATAATTGAAAAAGATGATATAGATGACGACTATTAAATGGAATAAAAATTAAGTATTTCATTTAATATTCTAATTGTATATTGCTTTGTTTCTTTATTATTTGTTCATTGTTGATGATCAGTAATTAATTACAAAATGAAAAAATTAATTTTTCTGCAACTAATGCCCAGCGAAGCGGGCGGGTATAGCTAGTATTAAATATGATGTTGAAATTGTATAGTTAGTTGCCCACGGCATATGAACGAATATGCACAAGACGCAATTTCTTATGTTCGAAAAATGGTCGATCTGTTCATTACGTTTACATGTAATCCGCAATGGGATGATATTAAAAACAATTTATTTGAAGAACAGTCGACAACTGATCGTCATGAAATAACAGAATATGTTTTTCGGAAAAAAATTGAAACACTTATGGAATTATTGTAAAATTATGTATATTTGGAGAGGTACCATATGTACTCCACTGAATAGCAAAAGAGGGGATTGCCTAATGCACATGTATTAATTTGCCAGTTCCTTAAAATAACTCCGGATCAAATTGATAACGTTATATCAGCTGAAACTCCAGATCAACCTCTTGATCCAGAGTTATTTCACGTTGTCGTTAAAAATATGATACATGGCCCATGCGGTGAGCTACATATGAGTTCGTTACATCTATTTCTCGAATTTAATAATTTCTTCCAGTCGCAAAAAAACGCAGATGTTAAACCATTCCACGCAGTGAAACTGTGGTCCCGTGTGGTCCCATTTTAATTTTATCCAATTCTGATGATGGTATCCATATGAAAACCACATAAGTCTTAAATTTGCATTATGCATGTGCGCGATAAATAGGTAAATAACTCAAAATCACGCAAGCAATTTTGATGATTCTTTTTTTTATTAGAAAAGATATACTTCAAGGGTACTGTTGTCTGTTAAGGGGTGAAAGTTTGGTTAGATTCTGAGTATGGGATCCAAAGTAACGAAACTCTTCAATTCTGAGGAACACGTTAGCGATACTCGGAGGAATCTTATATGGGTTATTTGGACATTTGAGTTACCTTTCATAACGTGTTCAAGTAATACAAGTCAACAACAACAAGTCATAGTCGAATATGATAATCAATGCTACTCCTAAACAGCTTACAGCGAGGGTGCGGTAGGTGGGTTATTGTCCTTAGTAAAGTTTTAATGTGCTTACGTTCGTTGCTGCATTTCAACATGATGTGTGACCTTATGATGTACGACATACATTAGCTGTTTTGCAAAGTTTTTTTACTAAGGTCAATTAAATAAATAAATATAAGACAACATCACACGCATTACTCTACCACAAACACACAGATTCAAGACAACGTAGAAAACGATTGATAATCTACATCGACTCGGCCGGGAATCGAACCCGGGACCGCGGAGTGGCGTACCCATGAAACCCGGTGTACACACCATTCGACCACGGAGGTCGTCATATTTGGAGTCGGTGTCAGCTCTTGGCTGGCTTGGTTTTATACGATAATATACTGACTCGATAACAACAACAACAATAACAATAATTGTAATAATAACTCAAAATAATAACAAAAACTACGTTAATATAATCGTAAATCGACTTTTTCACTGAGTACTCTAATGCTTTTCATTTTATTTTACTTAGGAGGACTCTGATAAATATTTTGCATACGCAATTATTTTTATTACTTTTTAGTGCATATATAGTTTGTTTTAAAATATTGTTTTGTTTGAAGTCGGTTTTTCTTTTTGTTAAATTTTTAATTTATATAATTGTTGTATCATGACTATTTATGAGCAATAAAAGTCAGAAAATATTTTCAAAATATTATAAGCAACATCACCATAATAAAACTTGACCACCTATATCATTTATCTGTGTTGTATTTAGTGAAATTATATTGATTTGTATTGCAAATGAGTTTCAAATTAAAACTTATGGTATGGCCAGTTTACAATAAATGGGTTTGAAAACTTTATGTTGTAAGGACTTAATTATAGCGACATGGTAATTTATCACACAACTTCATGATTCCTGTGTCATTGAAAATATAGAAAAAAATATTGATAGTGTCGCTTTTATCAGTTATTTACTGTTACTGTTAGATCACCAGTGTTGCTGCGTGCAATGGTTTCTATGCTCATCACATTTGGACTATTTAAGTATTACGATTGTGGCAGTACGTAGTTTGCCGGGTCAGCTAGTAATTAATAATTTAAATTAATTACATTTCATTTGCGCGTCAAATAACACAATTTACCATTGAATCAGCCATTATTAAATCGAATCATTATTTAATTAATAATTAGATAATATTTTATAAAATTCTTGTAAACAATGCGTAGTCGGTGTTTATTTCAATTAGGATTTCTTGTTTTTCTTAAACTTTATGCAAGTGCGCTTTTTTAAGCACTTTTGAATCGTCATTTAACAATTAAGTGAAGTTACCAAGTAAGTATCTGTAATTCTAGTTGTAATATTCAAAAGAAAATTACACAGCATTTTGTAATAGAGAAAGCGCCAAATTACATTTATATGCACGGTTGTTTTGTGACTCGTCAAACAATAATATATTAGGAACGTGACAACTGATCAGTGACAAACAGGGGAACTATTTGGCTAACTCACATAAATCAAATTCTTAATTCTGTTTCATTGCCTTCAAACGTGATAAGATGACAACTATAATATTTATCAGAGTTACAATTAATATTATGGTACAATATTAATGTGCTAGAAGTGTTGCTCTATTACGCAGTAGAGATTTATTAATTTCTATTGTATATTATAAATGAATATTTATAAAAACAAAATATTTGACTAAATTATTTTATTCCTCGATTACTGGCAATATCATATCATAAAAAAAAAAACTCATTATGATGTAATTAATTATAGTTTCTGTACCAAAACCAGTATGTAACGTAATAGACTAGCAATTAATATCAGATGTTAATGATCATTAAGACAGCTTTGGGCTTGGAAGCTGGCAAGTATATCCCATGTAATCTGTTCAAATTGATACACTATTATTAGTAGCAAAACTGAGCCGTTTTATTTTCACCTCGTTAGCATTGTTGATGTAACAGAAAAGGGTCAAAGTACACGATTTTACAATCTTCACTGTTAATAACAAAATATATATTTAGTCTGGTAAATAAAGATTTATTTTAGGTTCGGTGTTTTCAATAAACAAAACCATCAATATATGTTAATATTTCGGTAAAAATGAATTATAAATAATTTTATTGAGTATTTATTTTTAGAAAATAATATACTAATAAAAACTTCTTTGCGATAGAAAATTATTACAATATTACATCGAGTTTTATGAAGATAAACTTTTAATAATTTAAGGATTTTTCTAGATTTATTCAGCCCTCATATTTTCAATACATGAATCAATGAAAAAACAATTTGCAAGGGATCGTTATTTCGTTGGCTCAGACGAGTAATCCGCGCGGTTACTAGACACAATCTTGCTTAACGTTTTGTGACGTTCAGTGAACGAGCGCGAACCTTCTCTAGATGTTCAGTCGTCTATAAAATAGGCTTCGAATTTATGAGCAGTCTGTACTCTGTGGCGTGATGAGAATGAGCATCGCTCAATATCACAATATAGTTTATGATCCAAATCGTTGCGGATTGACTTTGACAAGCTGGCTATAATCTATTCGGTGACACACTTTTTTAAATTTTAATATAACGGATTCTTGATAATCATGGTTGTTTGTGCCTTTGATTAATTTTTTCTATTGCTTTAATTTATTTTATTTATATTCGTTTTAACAATAAACTTCATAGGACTACTTCTGACTGTGAAAATTTAAATTGGTCTGCTAATTTTGGTACATAATAATTACAGGCCCTATGTCTTCTCCTGATATACTATAATATAATATTTAGAAATGTTGTGTACTGGTCTGAAAGGCGAGTGACCCAGTGCAACTACAGGCAAAAGGGGCATCAATGGCGCGCAACATCTCAGTTACCAAAGTTATGTATAAAATCGAAAAGTTTCTTACGGCGTCAATGTCGATGGGTTGTGTTCACCACGCATCCACAGATGACATATTGGTCCGTCCGTCGACTGATGCCATGAAAAGGCAAGTCACGTGAACACTTACCGCCGAACCGAAAACGGGTTAAAAAATGTAACATATTTTATTTTGTGCATATGATTGATTAGACATGTACGTTTGATGGTACATAGTTACATACGTGCCTGAAAAGAGGCAACAATTCCTATTTATTTTTATTCCTACTTATTTTGTTACAATGAAAAGCTTATGATTTTACAACATGATACAAGTGATTGTAATCCTCATGAATTACTGATAATAATAAGTTACAAATCATTTAAACAATCTTTTTCTTGGTTAATTACTTTTATCAACAGGATAAATTTACATAACTCGCCTAATTGAAATTTTAAATTACGTTATACTAATTAATAAATAAATTATTCCTTTGAAATAATTTAATGTTAATTAGGTCAATACTAATTAGGATAAATTTGATGAACCTTTGCGGGTGAACCATTCATAGTAGAATCCTTACAAGAAACTATTATTTTGTTTTGTCACTAATATATTTATATTAAACAAAGATTAAGTGTGTAATACGACACTGAATCATTTAGAAGAAACTCTTTTGAGCAGTTAAGAAGCATTGAGCGAACGAACGGACAATTGTTGTATACCTTTTGGTCGTTATTACGTATTTAAGGAGATCTCTATCTATAATGTTGAAGCTCGTGTAAGTGTGAATTTGAGACTGCTAAACTTTGGCTATATTGGATCTCAGGAAATACCGCTCACGAACTCAAGAGACTTAGAAGGAGGAAATCGCAATCTACATTAGAATTTATCGGTCCGGGAAGAATCCTACCGGACTCGGAATGCAACTTGGTTCTTATTGAACATATATCTTCGTTTTGAAAATGTTTAGTTCTAGTTTTAAACTCCAGTTAGATAATACAGGAGGGAACACTTCGTACAACATGCGCATTGTAGTCATCGCCATCAAATTGTTTTTCGAGACGCTCGCACATGACTGCTATGGCCTATTTAACCGGCTTTTGTTTCTTAATAATACTCGTGTCTCATTTCTAACTGGCCAATCGGATCAATTAAGATAAGTTATTGTACATTGTAACAATAGTCCAGTATTCGTTGGTCTCGTGGGGAATACGTTCATATGTACATTGTTTTCGGGTGGATTAGACAACTTTTTTCACCATCTGAAAATCGTACTGATGCTATGAGCGGAGAACAGCACGGTCGTAGCCTCTCAGATCCATACCATAGTCGGCTATCACAAGGATTTATTGGTATTCGGTTGTCAACTACATCGGGTTAAAGGGCCCTCGTATTTCTTTGAAATCGAAATAAAATAACGACTCGTGAATAGTGTTGACGAATACGATTTCTTCAAAACTTATCCTGCCCAAATATTTATACAGTAAGACAACAATAATACAATTTTCAATTTCATTGATATATTTCATTATTATTATTATCAAATAAAGTCGAATGGTATTTACGGAAAATGATATCACAATTGTTTGTCAACACTTCTATAAATAGATTGCAGTATCAACGATGAAAACGGTCTGTATTCCCGATTGTGTTCTCGATACATTCTGTTGAAATAAAACTGTAAAGACGTTTGTTTATCAGAGGACTGTGTACTGTTTGTTTCAAGTATCGTGTCGACATTTACACTTAATTGTTTATATTGACATGACTTGCGCTTTTATTAATCTAGGACAGGACATATATTTTTTATCAATACGTTAGCCTTTTTATTAATAACTAGCTGCTCGTCTCAGCTTCACTCGGGCGGACATAAGTTTTTTTAATACCTTTTATTTATACAGGGTTATTGGTAACTCTATAACTTCTATTAATTTCCGTTAGGAGGTGATAGGGGTGACTATTTGCAATAATTTTAACCCCCATATGCATACCGCGAAAATTAAACATTTTTGAATTATCGCGTTTTTTAGCTTTTTTCAAAATTTGTCAAAAATGCAACTTCAAAAATTTATTTTAAAAAAAATATCAATTAAAATATTTTTTTTTTCTTCTGTTTTATAAAAACGATTAAATACCGGATATTTGTCTGATAGATTTATATAGAAAAAAGCAAACAAAATGTAACGATGTCAAAGGATTTTATTATCGTACTGACTTATTCTAGACCATTCTAGTTTACAAGTAAACTCGTTTGACACACAAACGAAAAAGGAACAAAAATCTATATAGCCAGTAAAACATTATTAAAGACCTATTTATTCATAAGTCATTTTGTAAGACCATATGACATCGTTTATATTAGACAGACCTAATACTACCCCTTAAACCGATGTCATAAGAACTAACTGTAAATAGTTACCTATCAGTTACAGTTATAATCAACATACATGTATTATAAAACTTAAATACAATATCAACAAAAAAAACATAACAAAGACCTAAACATGTATTAACTAGCTTCAACATAGTTATGTAAACATAAACCTTTCACAAACTGATCATGTTTCTCTTTTGTCAGAGGTTTTGTCAACAAATCAGCAATCATCAAGTCTGTTGGCAAATACTTAACATTAACAAGGTTTTTCTTAATGTTATCTCGAATAAAATGATGCCTTATATCAATGTGTTTAGTTCTATTATGATACATACAATTAGAAGTTAATTTTTGCGCAGATTGATTATCATTATATAATATTACTTTACATTTAATATCCAACAACTCACGAAGAAAACCTATTATAAAAAGTGCCTCTTTACAACTGTCAGAAATTGCCATGTATTCAGCCTCACTGCTGGAAAGAGCAACAGTCTTTTGTTTTCGACTTTCCCAAGAAATCAATGAATTACCAAGCTTAAAAATAAAACCAGTGAAAGATCTACGATCAAGTTCATTCCCACCCCAATCAGCATCTACATGACCAATTACATCTAAACCACTCTTCTAAAAGACTAACCTGTAGTTCATCGTACCTTTAAGATAGCGAAGAACGCGCTTCAAAGCTTTCCAGTGAGTTTCAGCGTGACACTCATTGAATTGACTGAGCATACTCACTGCATGAGCGATATCTGGTCGGGTACACACTGCTATGTACATGAGACAGCCAAGCAAATTTCTGTAATGAGAATTTTCACTTTTATTAACACATTTTGGTAATTTGATTCCTTTTTGTAGTGGAGTTTTAGCTGGTTTGCAATCCGTCATTTTGAACTTATCTAATATTCTTTTTATGTATCCCACTTGATCGAGCGTAATTTTATTCTTACTTTTAATTACTCTCATCCCAAGGATATGGTGCGCAGGTCCAAGATCCTTCATTTCAAATGTATCCATAAGTTCACGTTTCACTTTATCCTTTAAAGTTGAATTGCTAGAAAACAATAAAATGTCATCGACATACAGTGCAATTATTATCATGTCACTTTTAGTTTTCTTGTAAAATACACATGGTTCTTAAGATATCCTTTTGAAGTACATTTTCTGTAACAGTACTTCATTTATCTTCTCATACCACATTTTGGATGCTTGTTTTAATCCATAAATAGCTTTATTTAATTTATACACAAAATCTTCTTCACCTTTTTCTATGAAACCTTGTGGTTGTTCCATAAACACAGTTTCATTTAGATCTCCATTCAAAAATGCAGTTTTAACGTCAAGATGATCAATGTCCAGGTTAAATTCAGCAGCAATAGCGAGTAGAGTCCTAATAGTTGAGTGTCTTACCACCGGCGAAAAAGTCGCCGTATAGTCGATTCCATACTTCTGTGAATAACCTTTTGCTACGAGCCGTGCTTTGTAACTCAAAAGTTCACCATTCAGGCCTCTTTTCTTTTTAAAAACTCATTTGCACTTAATTGGTTTCTGGTTCTTTGGTTTCTCAACTAAAGTTCAACATTTGTTGTGATTAAATGATTTATACTCATCTGACATAGCTTTAGTCCACTCAGCTGCTTCGTTTCCTGCCAAAGCTTCCTGAACTGTTTCTGGTTCATTATCATCATTGCACAAATTTTTAACTAACAGAACAGACATTTCAGCCTCATCGAGATCTTCATATTCTGATGAATTTGATGTAATCTCATCCAGTGTTGAGCTTCCTGGAACGTATGTAGGATCCGCAGAACTATTCGATTCTATAGTGGTGTCTATCTCACTATCTGAATCATTCACTGTAATTGCTACCGGCCGTTTTCTTAGTCGGTCATTAGAAAACTGTGGTCTTATGGTGGATGGTTCAGACTGGCTTGGCTCAGGCCGTTCGCCTTGGTTGAGTGCTTGTCACCATCCAGGGTTGATTCTGGATCATGCAAAATACGAACTGGAATCACATCATTTTGAGGAAACTCAATTAACTCAGAGTTAAAATTATCAGCATGTGATTTATTATTGTGAAATTTATTTTCCAAGAAAATTACATCTCTTGCTTTGACACACTTATATGATCTATCTGGATCTAACAGTCGATAACCTTTGGTATCCTCACAGTACCCAACAAAAATATGCTGCTTTGATTTCGAATCAAGTTTGTTTCTATTCGGGGTAACAGCATACGCAATACAACCAAAAATACGTAAATGACTTACATCTACCTTTTTATTCTTCCATTTTTCTTCAGGTACTTTTCTAATTAAAGCCTTAGTTGGTGTCCGATTTTTGAGATATACGGCGGTATTTACAGCTTCCGCCCAGAATTTGTTATCCAGGCCGGCATCCCTTAGCATACATCTGACTTTCTCAACAATGGTCCTGTTCGCTCTTTCTGCCACACCATTTTGCTGTGGAGAATATGGAACCGTTGTGTGATGCTTGATGCCCCATTCTTTCAGATAAGCCTGTAATTTAGAATTAACAAATTCACCACCATTGTCACTGCGAAGAATTTTAATTTTGTGGTTAGTTTCATTTTCCACAGAAACTTTAAAATTCTTAAAGTGTTCAAAAACTTCATCTTTATTTTTCAAAAAATAAACAAATGTTTTTCTACTAAAATCATCTATAAATGTTAGAAAATATTTTGCACCACCAATACTTCTTCGTTGGCATTGGTCCACATAAGTCTGTGTGTACCAGTCCTAATAACTGTGTAGCTCGGGTATATGACTTTTTAGGAAAAGGAGCACGGGTTTGCTTCCCTTCGATACATGCCACACAAGGATTAAAAACATTTGAATTATATTTAATACCTTTCTTCATCAGTATCATACTCCTGGAGTTCAAGTGGCCAAGTCGACGATGCCATATTTCCTGCGACTCCTCTTCTACTTTACCTTTTGAGCTTGATGAAGAAATCGTTACAGTCTCCTCACTAGACTGTAAATCTTTGTTAACTGTACTGTAAGAAATAAAATTGTTATTAACTACCCCCCCACACAAAGGCTGATCAATGGTATTAAGTTGATATACACCATTCCTAAGAGTGGCAGTAGCTAAAACTTTATCTTTATTAGATACAATACATTTATCATTACTAAATGTTACAGTATAACCTTTATTTACTAAACAACTAACAGAAAGTAAGTTTCCTAAAAGATTAGGCACATAATAAACGTCTCTAATGGTTCTCGTACAGTCTTGCAATTTGACACAAACATTGCCTTGTCCTGCTGTCGATAATTTATCACCATTTGCAACACTAACTTGTGATGTATTTTCTTCTTTAAAATCACAAAAAAGTTTTCGGTTATTACACATATGGTGTGATGCACCGCTGTCCACATACCAAACATTACGCTTGATGCCGACGGAGAATGCCGTCAAGAGAGCCACTGATGGTTGATCCTTATTAGACTTCTTGTTTTTTTCTGGCTTCTTATTAAAATTCTTAGGGCAGTCCTTAATAAAATGTCCCGTCTTCTTGCATTTAAAGCATTTTGGTGCTTTTCTGTTTGTTGTGAAAGCCATGGTACCTTCAGTATTATTCCTGCGGTCATATTCTTGCAATAATTTACCTTTGACCATATCACTCGACAACTTTAAATTTGAATTTTCAAGTGCCATAATGAGTGGATCATAATTACTTGGTAATCCACTGAGCATGATGACGGCCAAGAATTCATCATCCAAAGATGAATCGATGTCATGCTATTGCTGAGATAGTTCCTGCAGTCGACCAAGGTAGCTATCCATGCTATTGTACTCCGACAACTTAGTACTGAACAACGTTCTTAATAGACCTAGTCTTCGGCACAGCCCTTTATCTTCATAGGCTTTGCTCAGGTTGTTCCACGCTTCACGTGCATCCTTTGCGTTCCTGACGTGGGGAAATGCACTCGTGTGAACAGACAAACATATTCTCGCTAGTGCCTTCTGCGATTTTTTAATATCTGCATCGCTACGTGCTTTTTCTTTCTGCTCGCCATCGATAGTGTCCCAGAGGTCTTCATGGATTAGTATCATCTTCATACAAAACTTCCATGTTGAATAATTTTCAATTCCTTTGAGTTTTTCGATGCTTTGCATTTGTGAATTATTTCCAGACATTTTTTCCGCATTCATACGAAGAAGTTATAATTAATTTTTCTTCTAATTTCTGCGTCCTGGGCCCATAACCTGATAGATTTATGTAGAAAAAAGCAAAAAAAATGTAACGATGTCAAAGGATTTTATTATCGTACTGACTTATTCTAGACCATTCTAGTTTACAAGTAAACTCGTTTGATACACAAACGAAAAAGGAACAAAAATCTATATAGCCAGTAAAACATTATTAAAGACCTATTTATTCATAAGTCATTTTGTAAGACCTTATGACATCGTTTATATTAGACAGACCTAATATTGTCAATGTTTAAATAATAAAATAGGGACACTATTTAAGAATGCGAAACATAAACCGAAATTATTTCAATATTTTTTCCTCAAAACTGCCTTAAGAACGAAAAAAATCAGTATGGAATTTGGTCTGCAGATTATTTTAAAAACATGCCCGTTTTCTAGGCTTTCCAAAAATGTATAAAAAGTAGGAATTAATTTCAAAGCAACCGAAATAAAATGACCAGAAAGGTCGTTGGTGGAAATTCGTATTCGAACATGAACGAATTCGTGCTAAAGATCGCTCTTAAAAATTTCCACAAAATTAACTACAAATAATGTCCAATAAAGAAATTACTTACGTGTAGGAAACACTTGAAATTACTCACGTCGTGAACTATAATTTTGTGGTGACATCATCAAGTAGTCCGTCTGACTATCAATGTTATAAAATAAAATATAATTATGTAATATTCTTGTAGTCACTGTTGACTGTGAATAAACTGAACTTTGGCGACATCAAAATAAATCCCATTCGAGTTTTCGTGAAAGTACATCGTTCCTTCTTAGAAGAATCTTCATTCCGTTGTTTGTTGATAATGTATAAGATGCTTAAACACGGGTAACTTTTGATATTAATTGACTGTTATTTCTGTTATTTGTTCACCTATCAGATGTAAAACAAAAACAAATTGGGATTTTTTTTATGTACTTACAAGTAACTTGCAACATATTTCATTGACATCTTTGTTCATATATCTTATGATAACAAGATCCTTTAGTAATTGTACCGGCTTCAAATGACGGAGCCCGTTCTACACGTGGCAGATGTTCATCAAACATATGGAGGTTTCTCATGATGTTTCCCTTTACAGCCAAGTTTGGGGTTTGTATTTGCATGCATGGACAAACTACTATGCCAACTCGAATTGTTGAAATTATATCAAAATAATTTATTTTTAATTGCTATAGATACTAGCTGGCGTGCTACACATGTAATTAATAATTGTCTTTGGTTCTGTCTTGTCTCCGAATAAACGTTAGTCTTGTGCAAACAACTAACGCATTTTTAGTAAGTATATTATTCGCATGCTTATCCAGTTTATATGAGATTACAAACAGTACGCTAAAAATATATATATGCCGTAGACATTTTAATCTATGTTTCGAAATAAAATTATTGTTCAATTCTATCTCTCTATCAATCAACTACTAGATAAACGTTATAAAATAAATATACCGACTAAATGTTTTCTTACTAAGCGCACTTCTCATTTCTACATTCATAAATCACAGTTGCATCCGAGCGAAGCCGGGGCAGGTCATTAGTAAAGTAATAGAATTACTTCTTAAACGTAATTTGGTATTTTCAAGGGTCTATTCTTGTTGAATTTATTTATTGCTTGTCTGTGTGTAATACAGGGAGTATTATTTTTTATGGCTGAAATATGTTGATCAGGAGCCAGATACGATGACTGCGTGATGGAGAGTATGACGCTGCAATATGGTGAGAGATTGCCCCGTACTTTTGTATTTTATTTCGATATAAATTTGCTTTGAAGTACGGTGAGTCATAAATCAATTGCAAAGATGAATACGACAACGAAAATAATTAATTGTTAAAAAAAAAAAAAACGTTAGTCTAAAGTAGTATTTTGTAAGACCTCTTTCCGTTATTTGTACTATAAAAATATATATGTATCGTTATCAGATCAGGATGTAGATTCTAGAACTAGATTATGTAATTCTTAATTATTATATTTTAATCACATTATTTTTAAATATATATTTTGCATTTAATTATAAATGGAATGCTTAGAACGCCTACTCGGCACAGTACAAGAATTAAATAAGTCAAATAATGTCACATTTGTACAAATATTATTAAAAAATTAATGCTTAGAATTGGTGTGCCGTGACTTATGCTTGCCGCTTTTCCCATCATGAATAGCTTGCTGTATCTCGCTATATATCGCTCCTAGAATCGCCGCTCCCTGGAACAACTTCTCCTGAAAAATTAAGATAAATTATTAGTAGCAGTATTGTAAATACAGAAATGGATGATAAAAATGTGGCAAGTTTTTTATGTGATACGTGCACATTTATTTTAGTCAAACCTAGGTTCGAACCCGATTCACGTTTCCTTACCACTGTACTGGCGGCTCCTTTAAGTACAAAGATAATATAAATAAAATAAAGCATGTTTATTTTTCTATACGCACCAGACCATCACTTATTTTCTTTCTCCATGGCTTAGGGGTTGAAGTAGTCGGTGGAACATTATCCACAATTTCATTTCCCATAATGTGAGTACATAGTGTTATGATAACAAAGAGTAATATAATCATTTTCATTCATACTACTGTCCGAGTCTTGTAGTTAGAGGAAAATGAATTCCTTTAAGAGTGTAATGAGGCTTTTATATGAACGGCGACGGGTCGCGGGGAAAAACTATCCGTTAGCTATCTTTGCTTGAGGGAAGCGCTTTTGCAACGAGTTCTTACGACAAAGAACCCTGCGTCACTAACTCGTGAGCATGATTGAAATTAGGTTCGTAGATTTAATTGAAATCGTGATATAAACATAAATAATATTAAATTTATTAATTTCGGGATATATACCATGTTTTTTATTTTTGTTCAGTGGAGCTCGATATTTCTACATTATCTACGAATGTCTTATTCACAACACAGACAAAAACGAAATCGGGAAATATCCAGAAATTAAAAACTTTAATAATAAAAATAACCATGTTCATTTAAAATCTTATATTAATAAGATTATTCAGAAGGTATCAAGGAAATGTGCGTTTAACAATAAAACAAGTACCTCACTGTGTATTATGTTTATGAATACTTAGTATGTAATATATATTTTAATTAATATTCTACTAGTTTCTGCGAAATAAATTATACTAATTTAAATACTTTGAAATTAAAGCTGTCTGTATTGTTGTTGCACTTTTACAGCCAAACAATCGAACCGATTTTGATAGAATTTTGTAGGAATGAAAAACTTTAAGGATTTTTTTAATCCTTTCTACAAAACAAAGGGGTATTTGTTAGAGTTGGCGCGAATACTCTCTATTATTCGGTATTCGGCTTTACTCGACATTTTTTATTATATTCGTCGAATAGCTATATATATATATATATATATATATATATATATATATATATATATATACATATATATATATATATATATATAACTATTAAAATTATCTCCTGTGCTTATCACTAACTTAAAATAGGGAATCCATTCTTATTGGTGCTCAAAGCCCACCATTCATATGGGTTGATTTTTCTGTCAGCCTTTGCAAATGCAGTGTACTTGTCAATTTCTTGAGCAGTGGCATTCTTGGATTACTCTTCAGTAGGCCCAGGCTGCTCTATTGCGAATTCTTCAAAACATGCCCAAAATAATTTATGAGTTGGTGAATCAACATTCTCACCTTCGTTGTATAAACGAAAAAGGTCTCGTTTGGAGTTTCTGGAACAGAATCTTCCTTTTCTTAGTCTAAAGAAAGCCTAAGGGCTAAGACCTTCTCTAAGCACAGCTACGTACTTTATGTACGTACGGGGAATTCCCCGTAAAATATTTACTTGAAATGGTTTGCATATGGTTCGAATGCATATTACACATGAAACAGATTTCTCTAGCTTTATTTCTCACAACTTAAAAACAAAAAGTTTTAAAATTCAAATTATTATTAAAATTAAGTAACAAATAAATGATCCTGAATTTAATGCTATATATAATAGAAATAAAAATTATGTTGAATGTGCCCTATTTATGTCGAATAGCAATGCCGAGTTATTGGACTATTCGCCAAAGCGAATGGCGATTACTCGGTATTCGACTATTCGCTATAATAACTATTCTTGGCAACTCTAGTATTAATATACAATTATTAGATAAAAAATTAAAAAAGTTAGTATATGAGGGATGAAATATGTATATATGGTGTTGCCATACTTTGTCAAAATCTAAATATTAATATTTAGGCTCTCCTACATGCCTAATGCCAATAATTTGGCAAATTATTGGCATTAGGCATGTAGGAGAGCCTAAAGCCAATAGCCAATTATTGGCTGAAAAATAGAATCTGGATGACGGAATCCGTCCTCTGGTATTTGAAATTGCTTTTCATACGATTCCATTGAAATAGTCCGGTCAGGTGACCTGATTAAAAAAGACCAAAACTAGGACTAAATAGGACTTGCTTTTCGAGCTGGCCTTTATGCCTACTTTTATAAAGGTGATTTGTTTTTTATTCGTGTTCAAAGCTTTTTGGTTATAATCTATAGAAAGTAATCTCTACTATATGATGACTGATGACGTGAATGACCCTATCGAGGATAGCCTTGAAACCTACCAATAAACACCTGGATGTGTCATTGCCAGCCTTAATACAAGATTTTATAGAAGATTTCTCCATCTCACAATTTTACTCTGATCGAGGATTCATCCAAGGTAATTTGGAAGTAGAAGAAGATATAATTTTAACAAAAAACGAGACCAGTCGCCACTTTAAGGCTAGTTCGATGGTTGATCATGCGTTTTGCAATTCAACCTTTTCTTTGCAAGTCCTTTTATATCTGGAACCCAACGCGACTGTGATAACCTGTGCTCCTTCCACAAAATGTTTATGAAATTGAAGCATTCATTTAAACCCCGACGTACTTCTGTCATTTGAAAAAGTTACTAATATGAGTAATAATTCTTATATTTAATTTATTTTTACCAGGACATGTATTTTGACTCAACGATGTGTATATAGTTTCGATGGCTTAAAAATATTTTGTCTCTATGAGGAATCAGTCGAACGTACTAACAGACTATGACTTCAATATGTTTACAACAACATTTTTATGATATCAAACCCTTCAGTTTAATATATCCGTACAATTATTTTTCATCAGATAAATTAGGTGTCAACCAAATAAAAAAAAAATGTGTTAATTTTTTATTATTATAATTAGCTTTTACTTAATCATTACATAATGACTGATTTTATTTAAAATGATGTTGTATATATTATAATATACAAAAAAATACTATTTAATATTTCTTCTTATGTAACGCATCCCATATGTCGTGAGCGCTGCTTGCAATGTTGATTCCGTTACTCTAGAACAAAATTATTACAATATTAAAATGAAAATTTTGAAGTCCTTATCTTACTTTTATGCATAATGAAAATTATACACAGATCAATTTTATTTTTCTAAATACTTTCATTTTAAATTCAATGGAATTAAAACACTTTAATAAAATCATTTCTCTAAATAAAAAATCAGCATTTACTTGAACAGAGTAACTCTATAAACATACAATTTTTTTGACATTACTCATAAAATATTATCGCGATTGCGAATTGATACCGATGACGCAATGATTCGACTTTATCGATAAACTTATAAGTCAACGCATTCTAAACAAAACAATAATCAATAATTGACACTCACGACAATTTTGGCTCCTTTCTTGATAGCGTTTATTGGTATTTTTCCCGGCCTCGCCTCACTTGGCACGAGAAAGAGTGATAACACACTCATTATGATGAGAAAAAGCGCTGCTAATTTCATTTTGATGTAGTATCTTCTCTTGTCCTCTCAGCTCGAGATTGAATCGTGTATAATTATTTGATGGACACACTGGTTTATATATCTTAATTGTTAACAAAGATAAAAGTATTTCTTCAGTACGGGACTCCACCGTCTCTCGCAGGCCTGGGTCGTCAACTCACGCTTCGTGACGTCATTTATTATTTTCTAGCAGTGCCCCGCAGGTTAACCCGAGTAAAGTTATATATTCAGCGTGAAGTAAGTATGTACGTAAACTTGTTATAAATTTTGATAGAGTCGACTGATTTTATGAAATAAAAATTAAACGGTAACTTAGAATATTCTTTATATAAAATCGGTTATTTTAAAATTTAAACCATTTAAAAATAAACAAACAGACATGCAGAAAAAACATGATTGTGTTGACTTTAGTTACTCGCAAATAGTTATAAGAACTTAAAAAGAGGCACTTAATTTAGTCTATTGGTATATGTTAGTTAAAACATATTTGGATTCGCTTCAGATAATTATTAATCTTTACAAAGTAATCTATATTTTTCATTCGTATAATTCGAGTACTTAAATAAAGGCCGATTTAATTTGACCTATGAGGGGTACGCGCGTTTGTATGGTTTAGGGATCAAATTACGGATTAGATATGAATTAAAAAATATGTTTAAAGAATGTTTGAAAATCTTATCAATTTACTTAAGGCCTTCATGATGGATAATACTAGCTATTGTTTTAAGACGTTTTTTATTTAAGATATGAACAAATAATGCTTGAGATTATCTTGCTGATTGAGATGTACACATTCGATTACTTTTATAATTATCTAGTTATCATGTGTTTGACACACATGCGCTATCGGGTATTTCATATACCCGATAGCGCATGTGTGTCATCTGTGTGTATTTCACATATTAATGTATATTATGTTGCATATAACTTATAAGGCTAGAAATCCTGGATTCAAATCCCATTAATAGATATTAGATTTTTCTTAAAGAAATCTTTATTCAACGTTCAAAAACTTATTTATCGGAGGTAAACATTTACAACAAACCAAAAATTAACTACATTTGACAGGGGCAGGAGATAATTAAATAAAAAATTGTTAACGTTTTTATATTAAATGGCACGCAAGGGAACATTTACTTTAATTAGAGTTATCTCTTAGGATAGAACGATTTCTTAGGATATTTTCTTAACGTTGGGATAGTTTATATACATCGGATTATCTAGTTGGTAGGTTTTAGTGCAAGTATCATAACTTATTCTATCGCAAAACAACAATACTCAGTATTCTTATGGTCCGGTTTGGATGTGTGACATAGCATTTTAGTATTCAAGTCAAATTTTTATATAATTACTGTACATACATGTATTTTAACACGATGAATGATATTGTTCGCAAAAATTACGCATTCGTTATTATTATTTCACATCAAATTGACTTGAAAGTATTTTTCAAAGTAAATTAAATGATGATATGGGTTAGGTACGTCTTACGAGTTGTCGTTCCCTATCTTTGTACACAAGCTGTCCGTAAAGACTTTTGGTCTGAAAACAGACTTTTGATATGACAGGTTTGAAACTTTATCCGTGGTATTATTAATAAAACTATTCACCAGGGTAAAGGCGTTTCTATCTAAATGTATCATATTCGATGAATATTTTAATACACATAAAAATACGCGTGCGTGTCGAGCCGGCCGATGTGATAACTTAAACAGTGCGGAACAGCTCGGGTAATGCTATGGGTTAGAGTGAGACAGAACAAGTCTGCCTGCCGTGGATGTATGCGTAAGAGAAAGGGAAGCCAGACAGACACCGTAACGCGTTACGTAACGAAGCGATTTACTCCCCGATAGGAAGTTATCACTTTAAACTTGGAAAGAAATGACTGACTCACATCGGTATTATGAATAGTCTTAACCGAAATCAAAATCTGTGTACCTGACGTAAATGACATATCTGCGCTCGGTACGGTATGTAAGGGCCCAGACAGGCAGGTAAGCACATATATATAGTGGTGCTTGCCTGGGTTTGAACCCGCAATCATCGGTTAAGATGCACGCGTTCTAATCACTGGGCCATGTCAGGTACCTCTGGTATCATTTTATACATATATATTTGACCATGTAATAAAATAAATAATATTCTGTATTGTTACAGATTTACCTGCAAAGAAAAAATAATGACATTAGATTAAACCATTGTTTTATAAGTTTTAGAGCAATTTAGAAACAATCATGAAGATCAATTGAGGTATTTAATTCTAATTTTCGAATATAATATTTTAAGAATTAATTTAAAAAATAACGTTCAACTTTGACTTATATCAATTATTTGTGGAATACAATCACTCATCAGCTGACGTATGGTCCGTCAATATAAAAACAGCATTATCTGTTTGCAAAATAGCGGTTAGTTAAATGATGAAGGCAAACTTTGAAATGCCTCGTCATCAGCACGAAATGCAAATGACGAATCTAATGCCATTTATGATTTATTTTTTGATGAAGATTTCAAGAGAAGAATTGCCTACGAGATATCTTCGATATATCTATTAATATTCTATATGACAATGAATAGGAGAGATCTATTGAAAGAAAATGATATTATTTACTCTCAATATAGTTTGCCAAAGGAGTTCGTCTTTTGTATTCCCAGTTTAAATGAACCAAAAATATCCAAATACATACATACGAAGAATCCGTCCGGAATACTAAGTAAACAATGTTTATAAAGAGTTCATATTGCAAAAAACCGACTAATGAGAAGAAAAATACAAAGCAATCTTGTAATGATAGATATATAGCTCAATACATTTTTTTTTAAATAATTTATTGAAGCCAAGCGTTCGTTAAGCAAAGTAATATTATACATATTCCGCACACGGAGCGCTCGCTTTGCAGACGTTAACAGGGATTTGTGCACTTGAGCTTCAATCCCGACATTAAAGTTCATGCTATCTTATCGAGCATGTATTATTATTTTCTATGAAACAATTCTGCTTTAAAACCTGTAGAGACAACAAATTGTAAGTAACTTTTATATTAAATTGAAAACATTCTAGCGAAGAGAACGCTACTTTCATATTTGATCAAGTAATATTTTATTATACAAAGTTTTCTTACATGTTTATTCGACTGATATTTTGAGAAGTTTTTGTATATTGTTTTGTGTACCTATCCATTATCTAAGATGTTAAGATTATTTTCAATTTTAGTAAGAATCGTCTTTCTGAGGTCACACAAATGAAATAAAATAAAACTTTAAAGATTTATTAACAACTGAATATGCAAAATCTGAGATAACGACATGACACATTTTGTACGCATTACTCGAAATTTTTATAAGCGATTTTAGTTATTGAAGAATATAAACTACTTTGAGGATTTATATTTAAATTTAAAGGATTTATGTTTTTACTTTTTTATGTAGAAACAGTTTTTATAAGAAAGTGAATTTTCGTTTGAGTAACGCATTGAAAAATTCGCCTATATAATCTTATTTATATACTTTCGAATTGTAATTACTGAGGACTAGTGAGACACCTGTGAACTACTGAATTTTTATTTTCAAGAAGTGTTCTATTACGAAATATTTCATTATAACATACTTATTCCTTTTATTTATCTTTTATCTTATTTATCGTAATATTATATTTCTTCAATTCAAAGCATTTAAAAAACATTATTACAAAATATCAATAGTCAAATTTATTATCCATCGTTTATAACAAACACCTCAAATGCGAAACAACAAGGCGATCTATTAAATTATTATAGCTACGAGTGATATTTCTGTTAACAAGATGTAAGTGCATTAGATGAAAAAATGTAAGGACAGAAAAATATATAAATAATATTATATTCGTTTATTTTATTTAAAAGATGATAATTTATCGAGGAGCACAACTTCGTAAGTCAACAGATCTATTCTAAATGTAACAACAAAAATATATTATAATGGCGTAATGTTCTTTTTTTTATACCAACTAATGCTCTTTAACATTGTAACAAACACTAACAACAACTATCCGTATGTGTATAAAATTACAACAATGTAAGTTCAAAGTTCGGGCACATTATTCTCATCTGCTTAATTATAATAAAATAACTCATAATTTTTTTAAATAACTTGCGGGAGGATAAATTAAATTAAAAACAGAAATACTATTTTTTATTCCAACGGTTTTGAAATAAGGATACGAGAAAATGCCCCCTATTTAAGAAATCTTTCACGGATATAATATCCGGAATAAGGCTTAAGGCCTCAGAACTCGCCAAACATCCGGTATCCGGCCAAACAACTATCGCTTTTATCTCTAATTATTACTTACCTAATTAAATTATTAAATTTCATTGCCAATGTAAGCCTCGACTTGCTATAAATGAGTTTAATTATTTAAAATTATTAATGGTTAAGGTATGCCTAAGTTCATTTGCTTGTTTAGTGTTTATAATTTATTTCTTGCTTAACGATGTAGAGGCGTGAAAAGATTTTGTATTTTATGTGGTGTTCAATAAAGAATAAATAAATAAATAAATTTATTGGACCAAATATTATTACTTCATTACAAATCCTTCACAGTAAAAAGGATGTTATTCTTGGGAGTTTCTGAAATCACTCCCATTTTAATATTCTATGTCACTAAGTTATAATTTAGGTGAAGATTATAAATAATTTAAATCTAAATCTTCTAATCGTTTGTTACTAATGTCAGTATACTTGAACATAATTAACAACTAATTTGCTAGATCTACTTGCAACGAAACATTTGATTACATTCCGGAAAATTAATTAATGCCTAACTTGAAACATTATCAAACTCAAACTCCTATTATTACACTAACTTATTGATAGTCAAATTAAGCGCTACCAACGGTTCGGAAAAGAAAGTACTAGCCAACATTATATTTTCCAACGGTGTTGGTGATACATTTGCAATGTAATGTAATATAAATTGTAGTCAATATTTCTTACAATTTATGTGCGTTAGTGACCTGTTGTTATCACGAGACCTATTTGCTAGTCACCTTTTTTTAAAAGTATAGCAAAGCCAAGCTTCTAGATAGCTTTTCTATAAAATAATTCTAATAGCTTCGTTAATAATATTATACGAGTTACAATAATATTCTTAATAATTACATTAAAACAAGCAACACCACTTTTAAAAGCTCTTAAATTTTTTTTTATTTTTATAGTATAAATATTTATTTGAAACAAGTTAATTTATAATATATTATGTGTATGTGACCTACTCTACCCACCAGATAGTGAATCCTCTTTAAAATTACTTATCACTTGAACTATTTGTCACTTTAAAACTACATAACAATGGAATCTATCAAGGAGTCTCTGGCTGCAATGACCGACTTATTCAACAGCCGTATGAATGAATTACAGCAAGACTTGCAGAGGACAACAACACCTGTGACTGTGCCTTCTCTTTCATTGGAGTTCAATACTTTTAAGTCTTTTGTTCTTACTGCACTAAGTGGACTTCAGCGACAAATTGAGTTCCTCGCCAGGGAAATGGATCGGACTGAAATGCAGAGACGTCGAAAAGTGCTTCTTTTCCATGGTGTTAGCGAAGAGAGATCCGAGGATGTCACTGCTCGCGTTACCAGCCTTGTTGCGGAGCACTTGGACTTGCCAAATTTTTCTACCAGCAGTATCAAATGTTGTCATCGCTTGGGAAGACCTTTGGACAGCAAGCCCAGACCTATAGTGGTCAAATTTACCGAGACTGCTATTAGGGATAAGGTCTGGTTCGCCAAAACGAAGTTGAAGGGCACCGGTGTCACAGAGTCAGAGTTCCTGACGAAAAGCCGACACAATGTGTTTTTGGAGGCCAGGAAGCGGTTCGGCATCAACAAGTGTTGGACACGTGACGGTGTGATACACATTATCGCCCCAGATGGATCTAGACATCGTGCCGAATGTTTATCTGATCTTGACTCGATTTTAACTTGTAAGTCCCCAGTCCAAAAAATTCCCATCGCAAACACTAGCGATAAAGTTGTATTGCAGAGGTCAAAGCGCGTAGTTAAGAAATAGTTTTTTCATATTTATCTTTCTTCTTATTATTGTTTGTTTTTCTATAATTTTAAAATTATTTCTCTGTCTACCTGCTTTCGATTTAATTTTTGTGTTGTGTTAAACTTTTTTTTTTTTTATGGCTTTTCTTTGTGCCAAGAGGGCACAGATTATTTCGCCAATGTCACGTGCGATGGAGAAGACACGATGGAGAATGGACGGTGCAGTTGAGATTGCAGGCTTAAATTAATTTTAAGGGCACAAGTAGTGGACTCTCTGTTAACCCATAACCTAAAACAATACAATAATATATACATAATTAGATAAACAAATAAAATGATTATAAATACAACAAATAAGAACGATCACAAAAATATTTACAACTTAATTTTATTACGCTCAATATATTTACATAAAAATTTACAAAGTGGACTAAACACACACATTAACAAACATTCAAAATTAATAGGGCGAGGAACTTTGGGAGGGAGAACGTCGTATACAGGATGGAGGAGTTTGAGGCAAGAAAACAGTATATGGGATAAGGAACCTTCGTCAAGGCCACATTCACACAAAGAGTGATCTCTAACTCTAATTTTACATAGATGTACGGGCGTACATGCATGTCCAAGGCGTAAACGGCAGATAGTTGTGGTGATCCAACGATTAGCTTGCCTGTGATGAGAAAACCAAGGACGCCTTGGAATAACTGGTTGTAGAGTTGCGTAAAATCTACCTTTAGATTTTGATGATACTTCCCAATCAGAGTTCCAGGATTTAACAAGATGAGTTTTCGCTAGAGCACACAAGTCCTAAGTTGAATTTTTAAAGTGATCAAGAGAGCCAGTTGTTATAGCAGATTTAGCAAACGAATCTGCTGGGTCGTTGTCGGGAATACCAGAATGGCTTGGTATCCAGACAAGCGATAATTCCAATCCCTTTTGATGACAGGAAAACAATGCTTCCCTAATCTTAAGGATGATGAAAAACTTTCGTCTACTACGAAACGGATTTTCCTTAATAGCCAACAGACAACTCAAAGAGTCTGTCAAAATTATCGTATGTTTGAGGTCATGGGAGTAGGCGAAAAGGATGGCTTCTAAAATTGCAATTGCTTCACCAGAAAAGATGAATGTTTCAGTAGGGGATTTAAATTGAAGAACAATTTTGAATTTGGGTATCCAACAGGCTGAGCCGACGCAGCTGTCAGGGGATAGTTTAGAGGCATCAGTAAATATAAGTAAATGATTTGACCAATTTTGATGAAGAAATCTTTGAAATTTAGAGTTTGAATCAGGGGCCCCTTTAACAAGACCAAGATCTGTAATAATAGATGGATTATAGACAAGAGATCTAAATGGAGTGGAAAAAAGAGGATTTGACTGGAACCTTAAGATAGGGTGTGGGAGTGTTGTAAATTTTAAAAAACTATCTAATAATAAGGAAGGGCTTCTAGAGCGAACGCAGAGTTGGGACAGTTCGCTTAGACGGGACCAAAGAGGATGAGAGGATAACTGTAAAGATTTTACTACAAAACGGTCGCATAAAAATTGTCTTCTCAGTTGAAGCGGAGGATCAACACATTCAACTTGCAGAGCGTTAGTGGGAGTAGTTTTCATAGCTCCTATGATAATTCTGAGGCATTTGTATTGAATTTTGTTGAGTTTTTCAGACATGGATATACTTAGGGGCTCTAAGACAAACAGTCCGTAGTCTAAATGACTACGAACTATTGCATTGTACAGTAGTTTAAGAGAATAGGGGTGAGCTCCCCACCAGACTCCTGAGACTGCTCTAAGGACGTTAATACCCTTTTCACATTTTTTAATAACATGCTCAGAGTGACAAATTCCATTCAGTTTGTTATCGAGAATAATGCCTAGAAATTTCGTCTTGTTGGCAAAGTTGATACGTTGATCCCCACAAAACAAGTCGAAGACCGGAATTTGTCTTTCTCTAGTAAAAACAACTGCCTGAGTCTTTTCAATAGACAAAGACAAGCCGTGGTCAGAGAGCCATAGGTCATGATAATGTAAAGCAGAATTTAGATGCAAAGTTAAATTTTGAACAGAAGAAGATTTAAAATACAAAACAATGTCATCAGCATATTGAAGTATGTTACAAAAGTTATTCACTGACAATTCGAGATCATGGGTATAAATGCTATAAAGCAGAGGGCTTAGAACTGATCCTTGCGGGAGACCTTTCCAGACAAACCTGGGGGGAAGAATACAATTTTGATGTTTAACGGAAATTGATCTGCAAAATAGCAGATTGCATATGAAATGAGTTATCCTCGGAGGGATACTCAGCTGTTGCAGCTTCTGCCTGAGTACCGGAAGAAGAACATTGTCATATGCCGAAGAAATATCTAGAAGAACACCCACGAGGTACTCTCCGCTAGAGAAGGCTATTCGAATGTCTGTTGTGAGAATGCTGAGACTATCAAGAGTGCTCAAACCCTTTCGAAAGCCGAATTGAGAGAGCGAGAGGATATTCCTGCTTTGAATTATCCATTCCAAACGATTTTTTATGAGATGTTCAGTAACTTTCACTAGTGTAGACGATAAAGCAATGGGTCTATAAGAATTGGGGTCCAAAGGACTTTTTCCTGGTTTGAGTATGGGGATAATAATTTGGGACTTCCAAGATTCCGGGACGATTCCTGCTGAGAAAAAAGCATTAATTATATTCAGATAGACGCATTTAGCTTTATCGCTGAGGTTTATTATAAAGGAGTAGGGCACGCCATCTTCCCCTGGTGACGAGTCCTTCAGTCCGTTCAGAGCTGTGTGTAGCTCTGAGATGGTAAACGGACTATCCATATCATCTGAGGTAGATGATGGAGCAAATTTTATAAAACTATCCTGGCATGGAACAAAGGGGGGTGCAAGTTTGGTAGTAAAATCATTAAGCCATACGGACGGATTATAGGCGTTTGGGTTATCAGAATCGAGGGAGCGACGAAATCTCTTAAGATTTCTCCAAACTGTTTGAGGGGGAGACCGAGGACTAAGGGATTCACAGAAATTGGTCCATCCCTGTTTTTTCTTTCTGGAAAATAGTTTTTTAATTTTGGCATCTATATGCTGATATTTGATAAAATTTTGTGAAGTCATAGATACATTATATGACTCTTCGGCTTCAGATCTCTGTTGGACCAAGGAATTACACTCTTCATCCCACCAAGGCGGAGAGATGCAAATTTTTCTATAAAGATTTTTTTGTGGGAAATGGGAATCAGCGGAGGATTTGACAATATTAAGAAAAAGCTCGTAGTAAGCAAGAGCATTTTCACCATTCACAAAATCAGGGAGAGAGCTTAACATGACATCAACAGAGTTAGAGTATCCTAACCAGTTAGCATTTTTAAGCCTATATTTTAGAAGAGGGGATGATTTGGATGGAGCAATGGATCTGTTGTTTAATGAAAGAAGGATAGGGAAATGGTCACTACCAAACGTAGATGGGAGGATATTCCAAGATATTTGAGAGGAAAGGGACGGGGAGGCTATGGATAAATCAATAGCAGAACTAGGATTCTGATTAGGATAAACCCTACGAGTCGGCGAACCATCATTGAGAATGCAAAGATTTACATCATCAACGATGTCCACCAACAAGGGGGCAAATCCATCACAGAAATAGGAACCTCATAATGTATGGTGGGCATTAAAATCCCCCATTACAAGAACAGGGCTTGGGAGGGAAGAAAAAATGGAGTGTAATTCAGGAGCAAGTGAAGGGCTAGGATGAGGAATGTAGATAGATAAAAAAGAGATGTTGAAGGCTTTGATAGCTACAGCATTGATGTGCTGGCTAAAAGGAGGTAAGGGAATTTGGGAGAAGGGAATGGAGTGCCTGATCAGAATGGCACAACCAGCATACCCACCATTTCTGTCATCCCTCAAACAGGAGAAACCCGGTACCCGAAAACGAGAGCCAGGAATCAACCATGTCTCAGAGATGGCAATAATGACAGGTTTATATGAATTAATAAGTGAGAGGAGTTCAGGTTTCTTAGGACGGATGCTTTGACAATTCCATTGAAGGAATCTGATTGGGGCCATTTTGAAGGATGGTGAATAATTGGGATAAATCATTGGCAAAGTTGGACGGTAATGGGACATCATTGCATGTAGGAGGAGGAGGAGGAGGAGGATATTTAGGAGGGTTTTGGTGAGTAATTACAATAAATTTGGATTATTATTAGGTAGGGAGGGATGAGGAACATTTAGAGCGCAACCATTAGGAGAGGAGGAGGGGCAATTGCCAACTATGGCCTGATGGGCATGTTTATCATACCCCTTTCCTTGCGGAAGTCTAGGGGAGGGAGAGCGGACAATGGTTTGTCTATAAGATTTAGTAGGATTGGGGGTGGACTTTGAAGGACCAGGGATGGGTGGGATGTATGTAGGAACAGAGAACAACTCTTTTGCTACCTCAGCATAGGATTTACGGACATTAGGGAAGCGAGAGGCAGCTTCCATGTATAAAACATTATCTTGCGACATTACAATTTTTATTGATAGCTGACGAGAATACTCAGGGCAATCCTTGTCTGTGGCAAAGTGTTTGCCAGAGCAATGTAAGCATGTAGCCTTGTCTTTAGTAACCTCACACGAATCACCTGTATGAGATTGAGAACATTTAAAGCACCTGGGAGTAGATCTACACTGAGTCTGAACGTGGCCATAAAGACAACAGTTTAAGCATATTATTGTAGGGAGATTGTATGTTTCAACGGGGAGGGATGTATGGAATGAGTATATTTTGCCGGGAAGGATTTTACCTTTAAAAGTTATGACTGCCGATTGAGTTGGGATCCAAGACACAACTCCTTCGTTAATAGTCTTCCGGTTAAGACGCCTCAATTTTATTACTTCCCCACATCCGTGAGGGAGCTCAATTGACTCCATAAGATCCTCCATAGACCAGTCCACTGGGATGCCTTTTATTAGACCCATTCTGGTAATGTTAAATGTAGGAAGGCTAGCCGTATACTTACACAGAGCTAAAACTGGGTTCTTTAAAAAACTATTTGCAGCTTGTGCTGAAGCAAACTGTATTTCTATTTTGTTTCTTCCAACATTTTTGACACCATCATTCAAAATAGAGCTAATCTTGTGTTTATGCAGAAATTGTCCGAATTTAATGGCTCTAATTGAATTACCTGCAGCTGGATCAGCTACTTCCCGAGAGACGTGGACAATGAAGGGACCTTTGTCGTCATCCGTGTAACTTTTTGGGCCATCAATATACGAAGGATTAACGTAAACATTCTGGATAGAGGGACTAGCGGTAGATGGGTGGATTACTATTTTCTTTGAAGAGTCAGGTGAGCAAGAAGACTTATCGCCGGAGCGTTTGCGAGAAGAGGATGTTGAAGGATCAGATTGTAATTCCGAACCCCCGGGATCAGGCGGTTCGGGAGGCGGATCGACATCCATTATACACTAACTACTGTAACTTAACTAATATACTATATCTATAATCAAAAGAAAAATAACACTTACCGAAACCGAATTATGTTAGTAAAACCCAGAAACGATAAAATAAAACTATTTGCACTGAGAATTCACAAAATAGATACAAAGAATTGATATAAAAACACAGATATCTCACTAACACGTGTGTCAACCAAAGCTAACGCAAGCGAAAAAAACGAATATATTCTTTCTAATTCGATGTGATCTTGTGTAAAACTATTTTAGTTAACGTCATTCTGACGTTTGTCAATCAGGCGCCATAGTTTTCTTGCTTTGGATGGTTAGTTTTTAGTTATATACTAGGCATTTATAAAGATCGTCTCTATTTCATTTTCATATTCGATATAGATAGATAATAGATAAATATAGATATAATATAATAATACTCCTTCTTAGTAAAAATTGTTGTTATGGCTGCCTGATAAATATGTTTTTTTTTTGTTAATGTTAGTTTTTAATAATATTATTGTTTCTTTCTTGTTATGTTTGTGTTTAAGTGATTATTCCTAGGCAACTGGCGGGTGAGTGTTCATAAGAAATTAATTAACGTATAGTTATTCATTTACTTAATTTTATTTTGTAATTATAAAATTAATATATATTATTATTATTTTACATGTATATTTTATATATTTATCTTTATATTTTTACTTATTTTATTTGCTGAATATTTAATTTAAAAATGTCTAGAAACAATGACGATTTTGACGAAACTTTTCTTTCTCTTTCTTCTGATGGATTGAGCAGTAATGACAGCTTTCATAGTATCCCTTCGCTCGGTGAAACTATAAATTCTTTATTCTCAGACTGTCTGAAATATTTTAATGTTATTCATATTAATGCTCCGAGTATTCCTGCACACTATCCTGATATATTATCATCATTCGATTGCAATAAAATACATGCTATCCTCGTATCTGAGTCCTGGCTTAAACCCTGCTTACCTTCTACTTCCTACTCTCTTCCTGGATTTCATTTGATCCGTAACGACCGTGTAGGTCGGGCAGGTGGTGGAGTGGCGATCTATCTCCGTTCTCACATTCCATTTTCAATTATAAGTCAATCGACACCTCTGCCCGTTGAAGGAGCTGAACACCTTTTTATTGAGGTCATCTTTGGTCATATTAAGATGTTATTAGGTATTTACTATAGTCCTAACCTCACGGTCGATTACTTTTCATCATTTGAAATCCTTCTAGAGCGATTTAAGCCGTTGTATGCCCATACAATTCTTATGGGAGATTTTAATACATGTCTATTAAAAAATTACCATCGCTCTAGTCTGTTGAAATATGTACTGAATAGTGCAGATTTACAAATCCTACCCCTATCTGCTACTCATTCCTTCCCTAACTCTATCCCTTCTCTTCTCGACTTAATTTTGGTCTCTTCCGTTGATCATGTTGAAAAGCATGGGCAATTCGCCGCCCTTGCTTTTTCATATCATGATCTTCTTTATCTCTCCTATAAAATCAAACCACCCAAAGCAAAATCGAGAATTCTTCTGCAGCGTAATTTTGGTGGAATGGATTTGAATAATCTGCGGGAGGATGCTGCCAACATTGATTGGAGTGTTATTTTAAATGTTCATACAGTTAATGAGCAAGTTACAGTTTTTAATTCCTTATTAACTCAACTGTATGATTTACATGCACCAATTCGTCCTGTCCGGCTAAAACACCTTCCTGCACCTTGGCTCACCCCAGAAATAAAGAAGCTCCAAGTAAGAAAGAATGTTGCCAAGGCTAAGTATAGATGTAACCCAACTGACACAAATCGCGACAAGTATCTGAAGGTTCGCAATCGCTGCAACAGGCTATGTAGAGATAGTCAACGACGCCATATCCATAAATCTATAGCTGAGGAAGAGGAATCAGCAAGAGTCTGGAAAGTTCTCAAGTCCTTAGGAGTTGGAAAATCGTCTAAAACAATAAATACTCATAATATTAATTTAAATAATCATTTTTCGTCCTCTCAAACTTTCGACACTGCTGTGAAGTCTAATACTTTAAAAGAAATTTCTGCTAAATCAACTCCTGAAAATTCTCCTTTTTTCTTTACTCAATTTACTGATAGTGATGTTAAGAAGAACATTTTAGCAATAAATTCTGATACCATTGGTTCGGATTGCATTAGTCGTAAGATGATCCTCCCAATCCTAGATATCATAATTCCTGTAGTCACACATATTTTAAACCAATCCATTATCCTTTGTGAATTCCCTGAATCCTGGAAAGACGCACAAGTCATCCCCCTCCCCAAAAAAACAAATCCATCATCTTACACTGATTATCGTCCTATATCCATTCTCCCTTTCCTGTCTAAAGTACTTGAGCGCCTTATCCACAATCAATTGATTGTAATAAATATAATAAATGTGATTGAAACCAATACCTTTCAAAAAATGTCCTAATGAATCCTTTACAATCTGGCTTTCGTCCTGGTCATAGTACGACTACGGCCCTGATCAAAATAACTGATGACATTAGATTAGGAATGGATAATCAACAGGTTACTGTATTGACATTATTAGATTTTAGTAATGCTTTCAACACTGTAGACTTTGATATTCTTCTTGCTATTTTGTGTTCTCTTAACATATCTCCTAAAGCAATTGACTGGTTCCATTCTTACTTGTATGGGCGCCGGCAACGGATAAGAGTTCAAGATTCTTTCTCAGAATAGGCTCCTATAACTGCTGGCGTTCCACAAGGTGGCGTGTTGTCTCCCCTCTTGTTTTCGGTCTTTATAAGTACCATCACTTCTCATATATCTTCTCTCTATCACCTGTATGCAGATGATCTTCAGATCTATTCACAAAGTAAAATTGCGAACCTTCATGAAACTATACACTTAGTTAATAATGATTTATTAAATATTTCTAAGTGGTCTACTGCATTTGGATTACGAATAAACCCAAATAAAACACAGGTGCTGATTATTGGTAGTTCAAAATTAATTTCTCGTATATCTTTTTCGGATCTCCCGGTTGTACACTTTAATGGTGTTAACATACCATTCAGTGTTACAGCTAGAAATTTGGGAATTACCTTTGACCAGCACCTGTCTTGGGAACCACAGATAAGTGAGGTAAGTAAAAAAGTTTTTGCAGCTTTTGGCTCCCTTCGAAGATTACGCAACTTTCTACCCATCCCTACCAAAATTATGTTAGCACAGTCAGTCCTACTACCAATTCTCGATTATGCTGACGCATGTTATCTTGATCTAAAAGAGGAGCAACTTAACAAACTTGAGCGTCTCCAAAATCTTTGCATCCGATTCATATTTGGTCTTCGTAAATATGATAGATAGAGGAGGACAAGTTGATGTAGCGTACTTTGATTTTAAAAAAGCCTTTGATTTAGTAGATAACGATGTATTGTTAAAAAAGTTAGCATCACTTGGATTCACCCCGCATTTACTTGCATTTTTTGCCAGTTATATGAAAGACAGGCAACAATATGTGGAATACAAGGTACATCAGTCTTAACCATATT
The DNA here is from genome assembly GCF_905220365.1 of Vanessa cardui. Classification (NCBI taxonomy): domain Eukaryota; kingdom Metazoa; phylum Arthropoda; class Insecta; order Lepidoptera; family Nymphalidae; genus Vanessa; species Vanessa cardui. Next base: position 4,174,461 of record NC_061125.1, read on the forward strand.
TTACAAGATCCGGTGTAAGTCAAGGAAGCAATCTAGGACCTTTGCAATTTGTTTTAATGATCAATGATCTACCAAACGTTGTGAAGGATGCGAAATATTTGCTGTTTGCAGACGATCTTAAGTTATCTCTCGAAATTAATCAACTCAGTGACTGTGCAAGGCTGCAAAGAGATATAGATAGAGTAGTTAAATGGAGTAAAGAAAATCGGTTGCAATTTAATAAGCAAAAATGTGTTGCGATTTCCTTTTCCCGCGCACATTTTCCAATTCTAAATGACTATTTTATTGATGGGGTACAGATGACAAGAGTTTCAGAGGTTAGGGATTTGGGCGTAAGTTTTAGGACTGAGCTAATGTTTCGTAATCACATAGTAAGATGTTGCCATCCTATCTCTCTCCTCTACCAAAGGTTGCCTGGAAGAGATCGCTGTTTTAGCGATAAGGCCGCCTATTGTACATTTTTCTTTTCTTTGTTTTTGTAAAATTGTTCCTATTATTTTTGTCTATATTGGTGTGCAATAAAGAGTATATAAATATGCTGTCTGTAATTGTTGTGAATCTTACATTTTCTTCATGTAGGCTTCAGTCAAATCGTTATCTTGCGATTCAACCTATTCTATACATGAAATGTATTGCAGTATGAACTACCCCCAAGAGTAAGGTGGCATATGAAAGTTGGTACAAGAAATCTTCAGATAGCGGACGATTGGGACGCTTCTAACTTATACTACCTCTAACGATACTTAACGATCGTAATTCGGCGAGTGGGCGTTGAATAACGATCGTCCCTATTTAGAGTATTTTTGGTAATGATGCTGGTCACAGTTCCCTAGAGTTCAAGTTTTGAGAACTTTCGTATTCGATTTCGTAGTTTTTAGTTCTGTTTGCACTTTTATATCATCGATATAGCATCGAATATTTAAATTTAAATAATTTAATCGTCAATGGCTCCGGCTCGTATCGCTTCTTTCTTTTGATTGTTGGGGCAAGGGCACCGTGGCTGACACCGACTCCAAATATAACAATAATTATAACTACATGATATAATCGTTAATCGACTTTTAAGTAGTCTAATATTTTTCATTTCATTTAACTTAGGAAGACTCTAAAAAATATGTTGAATACGCAATTATTTTTATTACTTTTTCGTGCATATTCATTTGTTTTAAAATAGTGTTTTGTTTGAAGTCGGTTTTTCTTTTTGTTAAAATTTTATTTATTTTTTGATTTTAAGTGAAGCTGATGTTGACTAACTAATTTTTTTTAATATGGATAGATTAAACGTTCCGTTTATATGAGTCAGAAACTACTTCGAGGACAATTTCAAAGGAAACTTGCGAATAAAGCAAAAATAGACTTTCGAAAATGCGGATTTAATACGTCACGCGGCGATCCCTCGAAAGAGCTGTAATCGAACTCAGCAAAAAAACTTTGAAAAAGACCAACTATATTTCATACATCATATGACATCACATCACATACACAAAATTTGATTAAAGATAGTAAGAAATTCTGCCCCATATCGCACCCTAACTGCGAGCCGTATAGGAGTTCCATCACTACATAGTATAAAACAAAGTCGCTTTCTCTGTCCCTATATATTTAAATCTACGCAACGGATTTTGATGCGGTTTTTTTAAAAGATAGTGTGATTCAAGGGGAATGTTTGTGTATATAAAACATGAACAATATAGTAAAGAAACACTGATAATTTTAGAAGTTTGCGATGTGATGTCGTATATAAACAAATTCTGTAGTATATTTAGTATCAGTATTGCACCCGTGCGAAGCCGGGGTGGGTAGCTAGTTGATTATAATATTTGACTATGATAATTACATAAACATAACCACATTACGGAAGGTGACTCAAATATCCAAATAACCTATAAATAAAAGATTCGACCGAGTATCGCTCCTCAGAATTGTTCCGTTCCCTTCCGTTCCGTTACTTTGTCATGGATCCTGTGCTCAGAACCTTACCAAACTTTCACCAAATTACCCTTGAAGTATATATTTTATAATAAAAAAAGAATTATCAAAATTGGTTAACGTGATTTTCAGTTATTCACCTATTTGTCGCGCATATACATAATGCAAATTTAAGACTTATGTCGTTTTCACATGGATACCATCATCGGAAAAAAAAATAAAAAAATGGGACCCCACGGGAAGCACTACCTTTCAAACAAAAAAAAAATTATCAAAATCGGTCCACCCAGTTAAAAGTTATGAGGTAACAAACATAAAAAAAAAAAAAAAAAAAAAAATACAGACGAATTGATAACCTCCTCCTTTTGGAAGTCGGTTGAAAACATGAAAACTTATCTCCAGACAGACAGAAAACATAATTCGTACAAAAAAAGTTTCTTTCACATTTTTTTTTCATGCATTGCTCACTATTTATGAGAGAAATTTAAAAACATTTTTCTCAAGGCGATGGTTAGAGCTTCCTTGAAGATCTATGTCTTCGGATTCTTGAAAACGAAAACATAACAATATCAGGTTACTGAGGAATATATCGCATTCGATGAAGACATTTCATCGAATAAATTATCACCAACATTATCGATGAATTGTGATATAAAGACTTTTTAAATATTTTTTATTTAATTTATTGTTTCAAATTTCAAATGTTCTGAATATAAACTCCTTATTATATGTTATAACTGAGGGGTTCAAATAATTTGGTTATATCGGCGGTAAATTTTAAAAGGTACCTTGTTAATAATATATTGATGATTTGCCGGTGTAAAATTTATTTATATTTTTAACAACGTCCAAATTGTCCTTCTAATGCAGTTGTCAAGAAAGCCCACTTAAATATATATATAATAATTGGAGTATCAGTTTGTAATATTAAAATAACGGCTTTTTACAAAATGCATATACTCGGTACATATAGGTACTAGAATGGCATTTTTACAATTTTTGGCTGTCAGTCTATCTCTCTGTTTTCTTTTAATCTCTGAAACAGCTGCACCGATTTTCAGTGGCAAAAACCTGATGTAAAAAAACGTAGGCTACAAAAATATTTATTGTGTTAAAAAAAAGAAGCGGATAATGATATAAAATACTAATAAAAACAGTTTAAAAAATATATTAAACAGACAGGTTTACTATTAGAAGGTGTACGTTTAAAAAATATTCGAAATCGGTGCCAAGTTCGAAAACATTAACTAGCATGTTTCACTTAACAGCACAAACGGCTTTCGGCGACGGCGAGCTAATCTGGAGAATAAATGAACAAAGTGCAGCTTAAACCTTAGTAACGAGCGCTTCCGAAAGTACTCTTCCAAATTGCAAAATGTAAATTTTCCGAAAAGATTTACGGTTAATATCAATCTTAATACGAACTAATTTTGTATGGCAGATAATTTGAAGACAGGAGTCAAACGTCAGCTAGCGATAAACGAAAACAAACTAAGTAAAACATAACGAAAAATTTACTAACCTGATTTTGATAAATCATATCTATGAATTAATGTATGAAATTAATTACAAAAGTTAAAAATCTGTGACATGTTCTTGTCTAATAAACTCGATATTGCCGTTTTTCTGAAAAAAGGAACTACTCAAAATAAAGTTTATGTCATCGAAATCAGTCCAAAAGTTTTCGACTAATTGATGATCATAAGTAAAATTGGATTTATTGTTTATAATAATAAAAAAACATGCAAAATATTACTAATAACTTTTGAAAATAATAATCTATATATATAAAAATGATTTGCTGTTCGTTAGTCTCGCTAAAACTCGAGAACGGCTGGACCGATTTGGCTAATTTTGGTCTTGAATTATTTGTGGAAGTCCAGGGAAGGTTTAGAAGGTGAGTAAGTATGATAAAAATGCTAAGAATATAATAAAAAAACATCTTTGTTTTTCCTTAGAAATAGATTTATTAGAGAATTACCATTGATTTTCTATGATTATCGATGTTAGACAATAAAACATTGATGTTTTAAAATTGTTTTTGCATTATTTAAAACATCGCTACGTCTATTTTTCGAATCTATTTCTATAAAAATAAGTAGCATTTTTCGATGTCACTTTATAACTCAAGAACGGGCTCACCTATCCAAACTAAATTTTCAGGGTTTGTTTGGACTATTTAGTAGATCGTTTATGTGAAGTTTGCTCAAAATCGGTCGAGTTTTTAGTATTTTTTTAAACAAATGAATTCAATAAATGGCGGGTCCTTTTGTTAATGGAGATTTTTGCAGACGAGGAATTGTGCGGTCAAATTATAAGTGAGTATTAATTAAAAATGACCACAATCATCCCCCAGTTTCAATAAGTTAACATTTAAAAGTACAGCGTTTGCATTTATTTTCATATCTAAATACACAGAAAAAAGTAAGTGCCATGAATTTTTATTCGTATCGATTGATGGTTCGACCACAAACACAAAATTATATCTCGAGATGTGGTAAACTATATCATCAGTACATCGTTGACATGTATGCCAAAATAGAAACTGAACGTCTTAATTTTAATCGTTTCAACCAAGCAAAATTAAGATCCGAAGAATATATTCATTTGCAAGATGCGATAGCGAATGATGCTAATGTAAATGACATCGGGCGACTGACTATATTGCCATCTTCGTTTTTTGGTTGCCCACGGCATATGAACGAATATACACAAGACGCAATTTCTTATGTACGAAAAATGGTCGACAGGATCTGTTCATTACATTTACATGTAATCCGCAGTGGGATGATATTAAAAACAATTTATTTGAAGAACAGTCGACAACTGATCGTCATGGATATTACAGCACGTGTTTTTCGGCAAAAATTGAAAGTAATTATGGATTTAATTGTAAAATTATGTATATTTGGAGAGGTGATTCCATATGTAATCCATTGATTGGGAAAAAAGGGAATTGCCGCATGCACATGTATTAATTTGGCGGGTACATAAAATAACTCCGGATCAAATCGATAACGTTATGCGGTGAGATACATATGAGTTCGTTATATCTATTTTTCGAATTTAATAATTTCTTCCAGTCACAAAAAAACACCAATGTTATCAATTAACATCGATGTTTAGAGCTCCATAAACATCAAGTATCAGTGTTCGGTATTGATGTCCTTATCAACGCCATAATCATGTTTTTGTAACATGGGTAATCCCCACTTTGTGAAACATTTGATGTTGCCCCCGTTATTCAGAAATCAAATTGAAAGAATCGTAAATTCTTTGTAACTACATATTAATTCACAGGTGGTACAAGAAAAACATTAATTTTAACTAACTTCAGATATTTACTGTGTATCAGATCATTCTTATCATTTATTTTATTTTTATTCATTTATCGCCAAAATAGCGCAATGGCCAAGATCCTACGGGTACGCAAATTTATTGTTTGGGACGAATGCACAATGGCCCTTAAAAGATCAGTGGAAGCACTGGAAAGTACGTTGAAATATCTTCGTAACAACCAAAATATTTTTGGTGGGGCCATGATTCTGTTGTGGTGAGGTGATTTTCGTCAGACTCTTCCAGTTATTCCCCGATGTTGCTAATGAACTAAACGCATGCCTAAAATCATCAAAATAGTGGCTGCACATAAAGACACTCCAACAATCATAAAGGGTAAATATAAAGGAAAGGATGTCTTGAATTCGCGTATACCAAAGATTCTAACGGATTTACCATTCGATTTTAAACATCAATAATTAATTTTATTAAATCTCATTTCCCGTGCGCCTGGCATTTGCGATGACAATAAATAAATCGCAAGGCCAGTCGTTGGAAGTTTGAGGAATCTACTTGGAGTTTCCCTGTTTCGCGCATGGACAATTATACGTCGCGTGGTCACCACAAAACAAAACAAAAAAATTAGTTTATCAGAAAGCTTTAAATTGATTAAAGAGTGTATCGTTACTGTATATGTGTCAATATCAAATTGAACACTTTTAAATAGCCAGTATTTTAGACAAACTTTTTTTTGTAAGTATCTTCTAATTGTTGTGACGTGACCATTTTCAGCAATATAAATTACACATTATTTTAATAATAATAAAACTTGACCACCTATATTTTACCTGTGTTGTATTTAGTGATATTTTATTGATTTTTATTGTAAATGAGTTTCAAATTAAAACTTATGGTATAGCCAGTTTACACTAAATGGTTTTGCAAACTTTATATTATAAGGACTTAATCATAGCGACATAGCAATTTATCACGCAACCTCATGATTCCTGTGTCATAGAAAAAATTATTGACAGTGTCGCTTTTAATGTATCAGTTATTTCATCGGTTTCGCTGCGTGCAAAGGTTTCTATGCACATCACATTTGGACTAATATAAGCATTTCGATTATGGCAGTACAAGATTTGCCGGGTCAGCTAGTAAGCAATAAAATAGCTATTCATTCAAATGGGTTATACGCCCTTTAAATGCATAACATAACTTTAAAATATATAGTTTATTTCGAATTTAGTTATAATAGTCTTCATAAGCCGATTAGGTAAATTATTTAACTACAAAATTTATACCAAAATAAGGTCTTAAACTTTAAAGTGCAATTAATTATGCAGTCACCCGACCCGATACTAAGAAGTTTATTATTGACGTCTAATCAATATTCGTGTCCGCGCCATACTACAGCAACATCGGTAGATTTACTTCTCATCAGCCTGAGTAGTGCCCATAGCGCTCAGTTAAACTGTATTTTTCAATGAATATGGACAATTTTGTGTGGGTTATCTTTCTTTTATTTTTTATGTCCGACCATGATGGTTTGGAGTCTGTCCTCTTTCGATATCTTTATGGACAAAATATTGGGGAATAAATTCAGTAACGCGTTTTACCTTCAAATAAATTTCCTACGTTACAGACATAATGTATTGAATATTAAAAAAATCACTATACTTTACATTTTAGTATATATTATTGAATTTTTTTGTAAACTATTAAGTTGATAAGGGATAGCCCATTGATTTGAACTAGTGCATCTTAATCTTTAATTACGGGTTTAAACCCAGACAAGTACCACTGATTTTCATTTCAGTGCTCGGCAGTGAAGCATAATATCGAAAAATGAAAAATCAAAAGAGTAGCGTGGTAGTAGAATCTCTCCTCTAAGGGAGGGTAGGCCACCCACCCAGGAGTGGAATATTTACTCACTCATATTCCAATATTTATATTCAATAGTTAATAGTTAAGCCTTATACTTACTTATCGATACTCAAATTTAACTTGAAATAAAATACATCTTTAAATTAAAGCGGTCGCTCTTTTCGATCAGGTAAATTCGTAATTACGATTGTAAACTACTGAAATACCAGAATAACCTGCTGAAGTGCTTCAGTAATTAATACTCGAGTGTATTCACAGGTATCGTTTTTCGTTAAAGATTTTCGTCTTTTTGAAATGTTCCGAGGTTTATTTTCTTAAAATTTAGAAGCCATTTTTTAAATATCTTAATATTTAAGACATTTTATCAAGAGTCCAAAACTTCTTTGTGCCGCCGAACAATTTAATCTCTCACAAGTGCTCGTAAACGGCATTAGGGGTTATTATAAGACATTTCATGGCGTAGAGACCTCGATAAGGGGTTTTTTATACAATGACATAAGATTTTTATACCGAAGACGTGGACAAAGAGGTTCTGGAGATGATATATGTTATAGATTCCTGTTTTGTTATTCAAGTTAAGAATTTCTTTTATACAAATAAGTATAAGGACCATTTAAAGATTTTAAATTATCTTATGGTATTCAAATGAGAAATAAATAGTTGTTTTATATATCTATTATTAAAAAGTAGTAACATTGTCTATGTCAAAATCATGGTTTTTAATGGATATTTAGCTGTATGTCAGAACGTATGAAGTAAATGTATGAGTAGACTATATGTCAATGAACTCTGTACTGTAAATATAAAGTGGAAATAAAAATTCTGTGAATATGTAGTGAATATAAAGTATAGTGTAATATAATGTATTTAAATTTAACAATAAATAGTGATTTAGATACAGTCACAGATAATTCATTTATGAAAAGGCTCGTAGAAAATTCCATGTATGTAAAATATTCCGTTGCAGCTCCCGAGCTTCAATATAACGTATCTGCTCACATCTTTTCTCAAACTCGCCACGTTTTCTCTTGAAATATGAAAATTAATTTATCGAGGTAAGCGTGTACGTGTTTGTTCTTTATAATATGGCTGGCGCTCCAACAGACATTCTTCTGAGTTTGTCTATAAACCAATTGTCATGGCGATTGGTTATGTACCTACGTAGATTTGTTCTCTGAACATATGTTGGTATTTTTAAGAAGAACCAAAATAACCTTTAAATGAGGAACCTACAACTTGCTTTCTTGTAAAATTTTATTAATGAGTAATTGACAATAATTTAGTATTACTTGAATTCCAATAGACATCTTAATTTCTTCAGTCTCCTTATAATTAAGCAAAGTTGAAAGACAACTTGTAACTCAATTAAAATTTTGCGAATGAAATTTGTAATCAATCGCCGTAACAGCTTAGACTAGTAAGTAGTGGCTCAGACACTATTCTTCTATTTAGTTATTTATTAAAACATATTTGTATAATGGCAACTGTCAAAGCTGTGTGATGAGTATTGAAATTCTAAAATAAGAAATTATTAAAAGAATATAGTATTTAACACTAGAGTAAACAATATTTGAGTGTGTACTCAAATATTGTTTACAACAGTAATTGGGATATAAAAATAATATTAATTCATAATTAAATACTTATATAATTTATTTAAAAATATATGTGTCCGTTATTTTGTCCCAGAAGTAACCATGAACGAAGAACTTTTTTGTACTTTACTACATATGTGTATCTCAAAGTTATTTAATACGGGATAGTTACAATGATTTTCATTTTTTGTTGGTGGAACTCGATATTTTGACATTGTCTACGAATGTCTGGTCACGATTATCTCGCGGATAAAGCAAAGTAAATATCCCGTATTAGATAAATTTAATAATAAAAATAACCATGTTAATTTAAAATGTTATATGTGTATCTTTTGTCCGCTTCTTACATATTTATGAAATTATTATATTGACATAGTTTATGAATCGTTTTAGAATAACAAATTCATTCCTAAAACACAAAGCGACTTCAACTTAAGACAGGTTTTTTAAGGAGTCTTTAGAATTCACCTCGTAGACAAAACTAACATTCTTAAGAAAAATCAAAAGGAAAATTAAAATGTCTGAATGATTGACTTCTCAAAAAGGAAAGTGAAGGCTTACGTTTTCATTAATTTATTTCCGTTTTCAGATTTTATATAAATTCTTAGAGTTGCTTAATTACCGAGTTTTAATTTTAGCTGACACCTGCTTACTTTTTTATTTTTATATTAAGTAATCGGTTATTGTGTAAAGACAAACGTTTTAATTATTATTTTTTGAATCCACGTCTCTTCATTAATATGTACTAAAAATAAACTAAAATATTTGAAGGACCTTTTTGTATTATACTTTAGAGTTTAGAAGATTCTTAATTGCACCTTAAAATTGCAAGACGAAAATTAAACCAGTTTTTACTTCGCGTTAATAGTCCGTCCATTTCGATCCTCTATACTTATAAATTAACTAATAAAGGTTTTCATACCTCGTTGCCGGCTTATTCTCATTGTTTTTTATCGAGAGATTGTCTGTAAGAGCGATCTCTGATCGAATTATATCATTATACAGGGTTATTGGTAACTCGACGTAAATCCGTTAGGAGGTGATAGGGGAGACTATTTGCAATAATTTTAACCCCCATATGCATCTCATATCATCATCCAAAAGTGAAACATTTTTGAGTTATCACATTTTTTAGTCAAAAATGCAACTTCATAAATTTATTTAAAAAAAAAGTATCAATTAAAATTTATTTTTTTCTTTTGTTACTGATACAAAATAATGGAATTGTTATGTACATACTATATTCGTATTTACAGAATTAGCAACAAATGTTACACGGTAATCCATCGCCGTCAAACACACGTTCCTTAATGAATGAGATCGCAGCAAATCAAGTAAAAATTAAGAACGCACTTAATGAACATGTACCTTTTCATCGGAGCTGAACTTTTCTTTGGGGTCTAAATCCAGCCGTGGGAATTGTACAGACTGTTATCTAACTGTTTATTAACTGTAGTTTATTTCGAAAGTAATGACCACAATTTCTTAGAAATTAAATTATTTTCTTACAATTCATGTCAGTTGATTAACCCTTCGGGTGCCTGGTGGGTCTGACAGACCCGTCACTTCAAAAAATCAACGATAACTTTTAAATTTTTGGAGCAAACCCTCTGCACTCCTGAGTAGCTTCGCGATACAAACTAACGGCTATTTTGACTACTCATCCGCTGTCCGCAATGTACATCAATCCGAACAACACGCATTTTGTGTGCGCTTGGGTCTCAGGGACCCGACCAGGCACGCGGCGTAACTTTTGATCTTTAAGCTATTATTTTTGTTTTGGCTCTTTAATTTATATTGGGTGATAAATTATTTGTGGAAAAAATATGAATACAGTTATAATGGCTTGGCGATTAATAAATGATGAAATTCGCCAAGCTTCAGAGAGAAATTTTGAAGAAAATGAAGATGAGGATGTAATTTTTGATGAAAGTGAATGTGAATCAGACACATGATTCTGATGATGACAAGGAAGAAGTAAAAGTCTATAACGAACCAAATAACAGTGATATCATATACACAACCAAATGAAAGTGATTTATATGTCCCAGCCATTATGTAACTTTGGTCACAGATTAATATATAAAGGTCTTGATTATTATTCTCAACACTACTGGCATAAACGCAAAAGTTAGTAATATGTTAAACAATTCTGATACAAATACAACTAGATGGAACTTTATAAAAAAATGGGCATGGTATTGACTGCTCCACATCAGACTAAACGACGTAATAGTTGAAAGAAACAAAATCTTACAAATACTTTACGTAAGATAATCAGCTCTCATTTAGGGGAACCCTCAGAGCCACCACCCAAAAGACATGACGCTGGTAGAAAAATTTGTTGTTATGTTTGTCCTAGCCAAAAAGATCTCAAGTCTAAATTCATCAGTGTCTCTTGCACAAGTAATATTTGTTTGGAACACGCAATTTTCGTTTGCGAAAATTGTCCCATAAATACTGATTAGTTATAAGCAATACCTTTGTTACTTTTAGATCAAAATATAATAATTTGTAAGTTCATTAATTAGTGCCTTAAATTAATGTGAAGTCTTATTGTTAATCACAATTAAAAAGTTTAATATTGTTGATTTAAACATAAGTGTTTATTTTTATTACGTAAAATTAGAGTCTTTTTATTTTTTTTAATGTGACTTTGTAGAAGAACTTTAGTTTCATTTTATTTTTAATTCATATAACTAAACAGCTCTAAAATAAATATAAACACATTATTTTGCGTTCTGACTAATGAATTAAGTAAAAAACAAGCATTTTGTAACCGGGTCCCACAGACCCACCAGGCACGCCATGTAAGTTTGACCCACCAGGCACCCGAAGGGTTAATGTTTGCTTTTTGAATGAAAAAAAAACAGTAACGATTATTCATGTCGCGGCGGAAAGCGTAGAATACATTTTGCAAGAGAATCGTTTTGATTGTTCTCATTTCGTTTGCTTGAATTATAAATATGCATATTAAATTACTTTCCGATACCAAAGTGAACAATAAGCAAAGTAAAGATTTTATTTCACTCATTATTCAACTTAAAACTACAACTTGATACATTAATAATAATCGGTAGGATTTTTCGAAGGTTTTCGCGTGCATTTTTGGTATAGTCGATATTATTAATGGTTGAATAAATTGATATTTCAAAGTAAATACCTTTTTGCACTTGACTTGTGTTTGGAGTAATTTAAAATTAAAGTAAAAGGAACACTTGTGGGCAGCATTTATTATATTATTGACCTGATGGCATGGATGACTGGATTCTTTGAAAGGAAACTGCTGCGTCCCGGCTTTTTCTCTTTATCTTGCATTGATATTACTTTATTAATTTTAAAATATTTTTTTATATGTCTTTATCTAATCTTTATTTGCAAATCGGAGGTATTTATTCATTTGTCATTCAATTTGTAAAAGAAAGGCTTGTATATATACATATATAAAACTAACAAGAAATAGACATTTGAACATATGTATTTCATATTTTTGAGTATTATAACGTCCAGTAAAAATTGAATGTATGATGATATTTATGAATTATATACAACATAACTTGTAAGTATTACAATTTTCACTTGACTTCACCTGTTACAAATATGTTTTCGGGTAAGGTTATTAAAACATTTCAAGTTGCTTTTGTTTTTCGTTTTCTTATATTTTATAAAAGTATTAGATTAATAACTAAAATACTCGCGTTCGAAAGTTCGAAATAAGAAAGTTTTGGCCGAAATTCTCATCTACAATCCAGTTGAAATATTAATCAAAGAATGAATTGAACACGGTGCGAAAGTCATCATAGCTTGTTTTTCATATGATAACAGGTAGTGTTGACAATTTGCAAGAGCGCTGTCTGATGAAATTACAGCCACTTCTGGTTTCGTTGCAAATGAGCAAAATATATTTTAAATTACCCACGTTGGCTACGCCATCATTTTTTATTCTTTTTTTAATTTCTGCATATAGTGCGTATTAGAACCCGTAACGTTTAAGCTCGATATGGTATGATTATTTGATGCGATCGAATATTTCTTCAGTGCGGTACGTGGTTAAAGATACCTCGTATTAAAGTAGGTACGCCATAGCATTCAGTTTTCAATAGGCATCATAAAAATTATTATATTTTTATTTGTATTTATCGCTTTCCAAGAATGTATTAAATATACACACGAGGCGTATGGGAGGACCTCGCTCCGCATTGAACGTGTCCCTATAATATAATATAATAATTTCCAAGTTAGTACTTAGAAATGTTAAAAATAGGAATAATATCAAAGGCAATAACAAATAAAGTATTTATAAATATCTGTCTGGTCTTGACAAATGTCCATCGCAATATTTTCACGGTCCGAGAAACAATTTGATTAATTTTGACTTCCTTCGATATGATATGATATGATAATGATAAACATTCTAGATAGAAGGTAGTAAATAGAATTTGTGTGGAGGCGTGACTCTTCAGATAAACGTTTTATCAATTATTTGGGTTGCCCATTTATTATTGGTAATAAAAAGTGAAGTACATTCAAATCTACTGCTACTTTGTATTAATGTAAAAAGTTATGAACTTCTTGCTTTGATATTTTTTCAACTCAAATGGTCGTTTTTTTATCGTTTTGTATTCAAATCAAATCAAATCAAAATAAAATTTATTAAAGTGGGCTTTTACAAGCACTTTTGAATCGTCATTTAATAATTAAGTGAAGTTACGACGGGTTCGGAAAGTAGATTCTACCGAGAAGAACCGGCAAGAAACTCAGTAGTTACTCTTTTTCAACATTTAAAAAATACAAAGTAATGTTAGTTAATACAATTATTTAAATTAATATATCCTACCTGGAAGTCAATAGACATTAATTCCAAGTAATAAAAGTGTGATATGTAGATATCGTTGATATTTGAGTAAAGGCCGGATAATGTAGGGCACATAATGCAGATTTTGTCTCTCAGTATTAAAAGGTTCTTTAAAAAATTGAACATAAAATCTATCTTTTAATCTAAGCCTCACAATGTCCGACTTTACCCGGACGCCTAGCATGCCAAGCTTATCCTGAATTTAAGGGTAATATTTTTAAACTTTCGATATTTTTTTGTATTTCATTTTTAATCATTTAATTCTAATAATATTAAAATAATTTTGAATTACTATTTCCGCTATCGTTGTTTCTCTTAATATGATATTGAGTGAATGAGTGAAAGAGTGAGTATCATCTTTTAATCTTATTAATATCATAAATTGAACGTAACATTCAACAGAGCATTAATTCTGACACTTACATTTATGACAACATTCTATGAAGTTTTTATTAGATTAAAGAGCCTTCTGCATCTCATCCGGGGCAGTTAACTCGTTGACGGGGCAATTGTCTATAACAGTAAAACGTAGCTTAACTTCGCAAAAGTTGTAATTATTTTAGAATGAAAACTAGACAAATGCAACTTAATTGGAATCGCGTAGCGGAAACGCTCGAAAAGGTTACATAAACCGCAGTCTATTTAGATATTTCATTGAGATTCCATCTTTGAAATAATAAGATATCAGGAACTGAAATAATAAGCAGAATAGTCATTAAATTTGAAATGTTCATTTGCAACTATTCTATTAAAATTATGGCTCCCAACATAGCGTTAATCTTATATGAACTTTTTAGTTACTTCAAGTAAGAGAGTTCAAAGAAAGATCGCAGTTGCGTGCATTTGGAGAGGCCATGTTCAGCAGTGGACAAATATAGGCTTCTGCTACTGATGATGATGACGATGTTAATACGAAGAAATTTGTGTTGTTTTTAACAAAACTTCTTTTCGGCGGCGTAATTTGTCTGTTTATAAATGGGCAGGAAAAACAAATATATTTTGTAAGTTTTCTAGTATCCATTACCGAAAAAAAAGAATTAATGTAACAAATGAAGTCTTAAAAAGTAAATGTTTTTATAAAATCCACAACACAACCCTTCTCGGCTCTTGTTCTCATCTTGTCCGCAGTTCAGAGCCGCGAGACGCGAGGCCACATCTTATAATAATGAAGTATTATTAAGCTAAGTTTTTATTCACTACGATTGTCATTTGCAATTTTTTCAAAGGAAATGTTCTTCTCAGCCTTCGTATTAAAGAAAATATACTCTTTATATTGTATAAGACTCAATCAGAAAATAATACTTAATATTAGAACAAAAACCCTGTAACTTACTCACTCACTTACTGCTGTGCCGACACCTCCTCTCCCTTTAAGGAGAAGGTTTTGAACTAATTCCTGGCTTGGTGGACACATGTGGTAAAATTTTATTAATAAATAAGACACATCCAGGCTCACGAGGAACTGGAATCTGAATTATAACAAATTAAATATGGAAATGATTTGATATAAATAT
The DNA here is from genome assembly GCF_905220365.1 of Vanessa cardui. Classification (NCBI taxonomy): domain Eukaryota; kingdom Metazoa; phylum Arthropoda; class Insecta; order Lepidoptera; family Nymphalidae; genus Vanessa; species Vanessa cardui. The sequence continues at coordinate 4,189,517 of NC_061125.1, forward strand.
ACGATTTCGTAAATTCATAAAAAACCGCATATGTCTAAAGAGTAAAACCGAAGATTGGATCTTTACTCTCAAATATTTTTTGTTATTTTTTTTTATGAATAATCTCCAACCAACCTTTGACCTCCACACCTCTTACGGGAACTATTAAGTAATTGTGTTTCTACAAACTGCTATTTTTAAATCATATAGAACGCTATTCAAATATAAATTCTCTAAAAAAATATTCGTTCTTTTGTAGTGTCCCACCAGGGACATTTCACTGTGTGTAACTTTTAAAATTTAAATAATGTTTATGGATTGGTTTTAATTTATTTTTTACCTTTGTCTTTCAGATTTAACTTAAAAAAATAAATTAAATAATAAAACCGATTCAGCGCTGCAATATAATAGCAATACTGAACATCATATTTCATTCTTTGCTTATATTTTACATTAAAAAAAAAAAAAAACATTTTCGATCATAATAGTCAATAGCTGCTATAATCATTTCCATACCCTATTTGGCTGAGAAAAAACCATTTAAAGTGATGACTGTCTCGTAAAATATAATCTTTACAGTATTTTTTTAGGATTTCTTCATTATATGGTATGATTTTATATTTTCATCTGCCAGTCATGCTTGTTGGTATATAAATAAATCCTACGAACACCCTTAAAGCGGCTTATTCCTTTGGGTCTCTAGCTTTTTCAAAAGCCACACGGCAATTAAACGCAAACTACAGCGCGAATATATTTTTACACGTCGTTCACACATTTGCAGGCCGCTAATGATGCGGTTTGGCATAATATAAAATAACATTAGCCCTCTTTGGTCTAGTGTTTCGATATAAGGCAGCATATCCCGAGATCTTGGATTCGACCCCAGGTCGGGCTGATAAAAAGTTGTTCGCTTTTTATAAAAATCTGAAATATTCTCAGTGATGTCTCCCGTACCTAGGAAAGCAAATGGAGCCGTTGGTCCTACGCCTGAACATTTTCTACGTTTAAAATATAGCTATGTTAGTTAATTACAATACATATATGTATATTTAATATATCCTACCTCAAAAGTATTAATTCCACACTTTTTAATCGTCTGTATAATCTTGAGTTCTTGCAACAGACTTGAAATCAATTAATTTACAACAGAGAAGTCCTTGACCAGCCGTGACGTCGTTCTTTTTAAAAGCAAGCAATTTCTTCAAACTTCCTTAGCGGGAAATAAAAGATTCGCACAAAGAAAGACGCGGTTGAGTCGTTTCCTTAAAGTTTAAATGTTTCTCCCTCATATAGCCGACACGAGCGTGCAGCCATTGAACAGTTAAATGGATTTCTTTCCACGTTTCATTATACGTGAATAGAAACTCTTATATATTAATATACAACTCAATACACTACTCATATATATTTTAATAAAATTATTAATTAATTTTTATTTCTTTGGGTGTCAATCACACGAAAACTATTGACCGTGTCGGTATGACACCAATCAACGTAGAGAAAGTAATAATAATTATTGAAATTCCGTTGTTGTTGTTAAATCTCTCTCCCTTAATTTTAATTAAAATCCAATAAAGGGCAGGCAACATTTGGTATTAAATATACATTAATGAAACTAGGGGCGTTATTTACAATGGTAGAGATTCTGGCCTTGGTTTTACATTTCTAAACTGATAGGAGATCTTGAAGAGGTTTAAGTGAAATGCATATGATACACAACATAACATACATAATATGATGTTTAATAGTTATATAGACATTTAAGTGCTTGCCCGAGCTTGAATCTTGAATGTTTTATACATCATTATTTTTACATATTTTTAATGTTTTATACATCATTTTTTTTTTGTAATTATTCCATTCTAATGGTCAGCGATGAAAGTGGAGTTGAACAGCCGAGGTTCCGTTTTCATTTTTATTCCATTACACGCAAAGCACATTAATGCCACCATTTTGTAATTGGTTAGAGTTGGCTTAACCATTAAATATTTAAGCTTGCATTTTTCAGGGAATACAATCTTTTGTTTGTAGAATATTACCACACACATAAGTGTTGTGTTTGTAAAGGAAAAACCAAATTAAATAATATACGTAGAACGTAAAAAAATAACTGATATCGCGACACGTAATATTAATGATATATTTAGGATATTCCTTTAACTATGCAACTGGCTGGAAAGAATAAAATAAAAAAAAAAAAAGCGCGCGAAACCGTATCGAGCCGTCATTATTCTTTCTTTTTGGGCGCGAACAGTGAGGTCAACATTGGCGCGACTTGTAATTTGTTATAAGTGTTATTTGTGTTTTATTTGGATTTGTAAACTCAACTGAGTAAGTAATTTACTTCAATATGTATGATTTGGTGAGTTATTTATGTTAAGATAATTTCGAAGTTAGAACTATTTTGTTTGTTTGTAAATGATTGAAGTCGTTTATATCCTGATTAAAGATATTTATGTTCTTGTCATTTTTTAATCTAATTCACTTCTGTATGCTAAATATATATTATTTTGTTTGCATGATTATATAAATTCACGAACTATAAATATTAAACTAAATTATAATAAAATGTATAAAATTCAATTGTACATTAATTTATGTACATATCAATGTTATAATAACATTTATATTGAGATGTTATGTCACGACACCTTTTTCAATATTCTAGGAATATATTTTAAATATGTGTAAACTTAAAATTAAGGATTTTACCACAACTCGGAAAGCATGACGAAATATGAATGCATTATCTTATGGCCATTGTCCACTCTTTTCTCATCGTCGTATGTCATTTTGTTTTTCATTACACGGACTAAATAATACGGCAATAAGAAGAGTGCACATACACACTTTTTTCAATATTCTTCTTTCAACATATTTACTAGCTAGTTTGCAACGTTATATGTGTATAAAAAATGTAAATTTGTTTTGTTTGTACGTATGCGTGTGTGTGTTTTATAAAAAAAAAACAATGTTTTCAACCAATTATTTATGCTTTATAAAAAAATAAATATTTTGTGACTGGAATTTCATTTGCTCAAAAGAAAATGAGTAAACCATAGTCGAGTTGCCTATGTAAATTTTTTACAATTAATTTTTAGCGTTTCAGAGGATGAGGAAGTGCTGTTCATCAACATAGTTTGTAATTCAAGTAACAGATACACAGTTATGATGTGTATATATTTTAATGCGACACAGGTTAATGAACTTAATCGAGATTGTTTAGCGGCTAACGTGAATCTGAAACGACGATGGCTGACCGTAATTCAGATTACCTAGTTTTTACTTGGACGATAAGTGCATGTCGAGATATTTTTTGCAAAATATGTAACCGCATTAGAGCACTGCAATAATCTCCAAACCTTCTTGTCAAGCGCGAGTCCAGCTTTGAAATATTTACAAGCATAGGCTTTACGCATAATTATTAAAAAAAATAATAATATAAAAATAAAACAGACAAAATTGGAATGTTACCAGCCTTATGAATACCCGGAATATAACTTTTAGGTACGTTGTCGGTTACGTGAAGCCGCTAGCGGATAAATTAAAAGTAGAAAGTATTTCTTGTTTCATTATATTTTTTCCGTTGGCTCTTTTTAAGTACAGAAAAAGACTCTTCGACAGAGTTTTATTCATAAACAAATCATAAAATTATTCTTTCACGTCTGAGTTAAATGTACTTTTAATTTTATTGGTCATTTGAATGCCATTATTATATTCGTAGCTATTTCCAGGAAAGAAATAATAATATTTCCTAGTATTGTGAGTGAAATTCACACATTTTGAAAAATATTATTTCACGCGACCAACGGTAACGTAAAGTGGAAATAAAAAATAAATCAAATTCTTCACATATGGACTAAAGCGTTTCGGGTATGAAAATTTTCCTCCTACGTGACCTTTCTCTCTCTTTCTCTTTTTCTGTCTCATTCTGTTGTAGACGGTTTTATATCTTTTTTTTGTTTTCCTTATAATTCAAACGTGATTTCAACTAACAGTTTTATTTGTTTTTATGAGATTATTCTCAAACGTTGTTTATTTATTGTGTATTTAATAAGTAATCTATTTATGTTTTTTTTTTTTTTAATAAATTCGCTTAAATCGTTTTGTAGACAATCTTTCAAAGGATAGGCATAGTTAATTCTCTTGACCTGATTGATGCGTTGGGTAATGCACTTGAAATGCATATTAACGTCAATGTTTGATGTTGACGTGTACACACGTACTGATATACAGATATTCATAGGATGTATTAGGATTTGATGCGAATGGCGGCTGCTCGGCCAATAATTTATGTATGAGAAATTATGAAATTAATATAGCCCGATGGGATATTCAAAATTACGTCATACATATAAAATTACTAATTAAACTTCCTAGGGTAGTAACTTAGAAAAATCTTTCTATGTTTATCCCATCATATTTTTTGACTAATCAGCTTAAACTTGGTGTTGTACATCACACAGTTTAAAATAATTATTAAGTATAAATATTTATATTTAAAAAAAAATCATAGGTTTATTTTTTATTCAAATATGAGTCTAAAAATACTGAAAATTGTTTATTATTAAAAGATGAATGTAAACATCATATGAAAACCAGTGGGCGTAAGAATCAACTAAGAGTTCGTTTGTTTAATCGTATTTATTAATGCCAGGAGGTTTTAAAAACCATTTGGTAGAGAGATACCGCCTGAGACTCATTTCCAAGAGCAGGCTTCAGACCGGATGCAAATCGTTTTTTTTTCGTGTTATAAAATAGATGCATCTCATATTTAGAAAAAAAATAAGAGGCAAGTTCAGGAAGCGCTTATCAAAATAAATGCTTGCTTTAGAAAAATTATATTTAGATCTATTATTTTCTGAAATTAAAGAGGCAAATATTCTTTGTAACCTTGTAAATTAGAAATTACTCTTTGAGATCTCTTTAACTACAGAGTATGTCAGTAAAATATAGAGTTTTTTAAATTAGTTGATTTCTTGCTGTATTTTTTTAATGTAACAAGAAATCTTGTACTGAGAAACATACCTTATTTATATTTTTTTTTTTGACATGAGCTTTAAATTATTTTAATAGGACATGTTAAAACTAACTCTGGCTAATGTCTTGTCCATGTGGGACGTATTAACATTGCGATGACAGAAACTAGTTTATTAGTTTGCTTTTCCTCCTCCTGTCTATATAATGATTATATTTACGTTTCTTTCAAAAATATCTATATTTTAGTGAATAAACATAGTATTATTCTAAATATAATTGCTAAGCAGCTGTAAGTGTTTCTACTTCATTAAAAACATCAAGAAGAGAGTCTCGAGCTCCAAAATTACAAATAGAACTAAGAAGATCCGCATAGGATGCCGCTTATGTTTTTGTGAAAATAGATTACTATTTTAGTTTCAATTAAATATAATTATACAGATTTTGTTCCCACTCATATTCTATTTGTTATACAATAGATCTTTATTTTTATAAATTGATTACCTAATATCAGTTTATTTCACAAAGAACTTTTTATGAAGAGTATCTTTAATACGGGGAAATGTATATTTCTACGGTTTTATTCCACATTGAAAAGGAGAAAAAACTCGAGTAGAATTAATTAAATTATTCTTTGATATCAATTGAAAAAAAAAAATAAGATTACTTATATGCTGACATCCGAGATGGCCCAGCGGTTAATTTTGGGTTCGATGTCGGGAAGAATTATTTATGGTATTTATGGAATTTGCTTGTAAATCATTTTATGCTGCATGTGTTGGTTGAAAATATGTCTATCGTGTGTCCACGAATCCACATTGGAGTAAGATGTAAGATGGAGTTGTATAAAAACAGACAAACATAAAATACACTAATTGAGCACATGAAAATTCTGCGGTGCTTCCCTGAAATAACCCGCATACATCTTCGAACCACTAAATTATATGAGAGACTAGCTGACCCGGCAAACTACGTACTGCCACAATCGAAATACTTAAATAGTCCAAATGTGATGAGCATAGAAACCACTGCACGCAGCAACACTGGTGGTGATCTAACAGTAACAGTAAATAACTGATAAAAGCGACACTATCAATATTTTTTTCTATATTTTCAATGACACAGGAATCATGAGGTTGTGTGATAAATTACCATGTCGCTATAATTAAGTCCTTACAACATAAAGTTTGCAAAACCATTTATTGTAAACTGGCTATACCATAAGTTTTAATTTGAAACTCATTTGCAATACAAATCAATATAATTTCACTAAATACAACACAGATAAATAATATAAGTGGTCAAGTTTTATTATGGTGATGTTGCTTATAATATTTTGAAAATATTTTCTGACTTTTATTGCTCATAAATAGTCACGATACAACAATTATATAAATTAAAAATTTAACAAAAAGGAAAACCGACTTCAAACAAAACAATATTTTAAAAAAAACTAATATGCACTAAAAAGTAATAAAAATAATTGCGTATTCAAAATATTTATCAGAGTCCTCCTAAGTAAAATAAAATGAAAAGCATTAGAGTACTCAAATGTCGATTTACGATTATATTAACGTAGTTACAATTATTGTTATTGTTGTTGTTGTTATCGAGTCAGTATATTATCGTATAAAACCAAGCCAGCTAAGAGCTGACACCGACTCCAAATATGACGACCTCCGTGGTCGAGTGGTGTGTACACCGGGTTTCATGGGTACGCCACTCCGCGGTCCCGGGTTCGATTCCCGGCCGAGTCGATGTAGAGTATCATTCGTTTTCTACGTTGTCTTGGATCTGTGTGTTTGTGGTACCATATTTACTTCTGACTTTCCATAACACAGTGCTTTAGCTACTTACATTGGGATCAGAGTAATGCGTGTGATGTTGTCTCATATTTATTTATTTAATTGACCTTAGTAAAAAATCTTTGCAAAACAGCTAATGTATGTCGTACATCGTAAGGTCACACATCATGTTGAAATGCAGCAACGAACGTAAGCACATTAAAATTTGACTAAGGACAATAACCCACCTACCGCACCCTCGTTGTAAGCTGTTTAGGAGTTGCATTGATTATCATATTCGACTATGACTTGTTGTTGTTGACTTATATTACTTGAACACGTTACGAAAGGTAACTCAAATTTCCAAATAACCCATATAATATTCCGCCAAGTATCGCTAACGTGTTCCTCAGAATTGAAGAGTTTCGTTACTTTGGATCCCATGCTCAGAATCTAACCAAACTTTCACCCCTTAACAGTACCCTTGAAGTATATCCTTTCTAATAAAAAAAGAATCATCAAAATTGCTTGCGTGATTTTGAGTTATTTACCTATTTATCGCGCACATGCTAATGCAAATTTAAGACTTATGTGGTTTTCATATGGATACCATCATCAGAATTGGATTAAATTAAAATGGGACCACACGGGACCACAGTTTCACTGCGTGTAATGGTTTAACATCTGCGTTTTTTTGCGACTGGAAGAAATTATTAAATTCGAGAAATAGATGTAACGAACTCATATGTAGCTCACCGCATGGACCATGTATCATATTTTTAACGACAACGTGAAATAACTCTGGATCAAGAGGTTGATCTGGAGTTTCAGCTGATATAACGTTATCAATTTGATCCGGAGTTATTTTAAGGAACTGGAAAATTAATACATGTGCATTAGGCAATCCCCTCTTTTGCTATTCAGTGGAGTACATATGGCACCTCTCCAAATATACATAATTTTACAATTAATTCCATAAGTGTTTCAATTTTTTCCGAAAAACACGTTCTGTTATTTCATGACGATCAGTTGTCGACTGTTCTTCAAATAAATTGTTTTTAATATCATCCCATTGCGGATTACATGTAAACGTAATGAACAGATCCGGTCGACCATTTTTCGTACATAAGAAATTGCGTCTTGTGCATATTCGTTCATATGCCGTGGGCAACTAATAAACGAAGATGGCAATATAGTCAATCGCACGATGTCATTTACATTAGCATCATTCGCTATCGTATCTTGCAAATGAATATATTCTTCGGATCTTAATTTTGCTTGGTTAACGATTAAAATTAGGACGGTCAGTTTCTATTTTGGCATACATATCAACGATGTACTGATGATATAATTTACTACATCTCGAGATATAATTTTGTGCTAGTGGACGAACTATCAATTGATACGAATAAAAATTCATGACACTAACCTTTATTATGCATATTTAGACATGAACATAAATGCACACGCTGAACGTTTAAATGTTTTTTTTTGGAAATAATAAATTGAAATAATACGTATTACCTATTGAAACTGGTGGATGAGTGTACTCATTTTTAATTAATACTTCTTTTTATTTTGATAGCACAATTCCCCGTCTAAAAAATCTGCATTAACAAAATGACCCGCCATTTATTGAATTCATTTGTTACAAAAAACGTGATAAATGAAGAACCACTCGACCGATTTTGTGCAAACTTCACATAAACCATCTACTAAATAGTCCGAACAACCCCTGAAAATTTGGTTAGGATAGGTGAGCCCGTTCTTGAGTTATAAAGTGACATCGAAAATGCCACTTATTTTTATATATATATAAATTCGAAAAATAGATGTAACGATGATTTAAATAATGCAAAATAATTTTTAAAACATCAATGTTTTACTGTCTAACATCGATAACCATAGAAAATCAATGATAATTCTCTAATAAATCTATTTCTAAGGAAAAACAAAGGTGTTTTTTTTATTATATTCCTAGCATTTTTATCATACTTACTCACCTTCAAAACCTTCCCTGGACTTCCACCAATAATTCAAGACCAAAATTAGCCAAATCGGTCCAGCCGTTCTCGAGTTTTAGCGAGACTAACGAACAGCAATTCATTTTTATATATATAGATTTTCGCGTTTATTTCGCATAATTCATTTCGTATAAACTCACTTGTTTCTTTTTCAAAGATTAAATGAAAAATAAAATACCCCTTAATAAAATTACTGGAGACAAATTAATTATTCACAGAAAATTTTCAACTATATTTCCGTATATTAATAAATTACACAATTATGTTACAAATGGTTCAAAATAAAGTCTATCCTCTTGGTAAATATTCGAACAAATAAATCGAGCTCATGATGAAATACAATTCGCTAAATAGATATTGGAAGTCTGAAGAGGATTAACTAGTGTCTCATTGCTTGAAAAAGCCCTTCTTTTTTACGAGGTTGGATTTTATTCACTACACTGCTTTACACACACATCCGACATTACGCGACACGTGGAAGTTTCTTAGTCACGCATACATATACATTATTTTATTTCTTAAAACCGAAATGATTCAGGTCGACAGTACCATGTTTTTTGTTTAATTCATGAACAATAGCAAAGGGAACGGAAAAAGACTGATGGACGTGAATCGAATCGTAAAATGACTGTTTGATCGAGAATTATAGTAGTTAGGAATATTGCAATTTGTCAATATTCAACTTGGAACAATTAATCCGTCATTTGCGTATTAAATTATTTATTATTGTTAATCGATACAAGCTAAGTTACTTCGCCGAACTTGTCAAGCCATCAAGCGGTTTTCTATTTAATAATCGATGGGAATCGTTTTGACATAATATCGGAATTTTAAATTGAATTAGCCCGGAATAGTTATATTAATAAAGTTGTAGATTATAGTTCGAATCAAGTAGTTATTTATATTTTGTTATATTATCATAATAAAAAGTTCTGGCCACTTATCAATATATATCTTAAGTTACCATAAATAAGTTTTCTTTTAACATAAGAACTACCTGTAGTTCAGATGAACGGTTTGCCCATACGCCGACAGATGTTAAAAAAAGTTGAATATAAAATAAATTTCTTTAAAGAAAGATTTTCCTAATTGTGATCAAAATATTTTTGAGACCCTATATTTTATATTCAACGTTTTTTTAACATCTATAGGCGTATGGCCAAATAGTTCATCTGATTACGTAAGAATTGTTAACCAATCCTTTTAACCCCTGTTTGCGATCAGGCTCCGGAACTAAAATGTATCGTACGCAGATATCGTTAATTTCACAGACATACCAAGATGTAAATACATAGAATAGAATGATAAATTAATTACTACATTTCATACTATATAATTGACCGCAGAGCACAGTTCGTTCATTTTCGTTCATTCGTTCGTTCCTGTGAAGATTCCTTGTTTCGAATAGACAATACGTTAGTGGGAAGTCTGAACAAATAACCAAAGGGAACTTCTCTCTCATAAAACGAGAATAGAACGGTCTGTCCGCTTATTCAAAATATTTTCCGGAGTTTGTTTAATTCCTAGTTGAATTTTATTCGCAATGAACTTTAGCGAATCAATGCTTTATAAGCTTGTGCTTAGAATGAATTTATAAGCTTGTGCTATATCAAAATCTGTTAGCACCTGGTCTGTTGACATATCTGAGGCTGTTTTGTCTCCAAGTTACGACGCTTTCGTGTTCATTGCAGTAAGATGAAGCTAGAAAGGGATTGTCGACTAGCCAAAATGTACACTCGGCTTTGAGGTGTCTTGGTGAGAAACAGTTCAAAAGAAAATATTTAATTGTAGTCGATATAGACTGATTTGTTTAGATTCAATAATTATTTTAATATTTAGAACAAGATGTGCTCGCTTGAATTTAATAAAAAAGTTATTGCTGTAGTTTCTCCTTATAACATCAGCTTTCTGCCAGTAAAAGTCCCGTAAAAATCGATCCAGCCGTTACAGAGATTAAACACACAGACAAAAATTAAAAACTGTACTGTACTGTATGTGTACCGTGTATACATACTTATTGCATTTTGTGCATTTAGTAAACTGTAATATTTTAATATTACAAACAACACTCCAATTTCATTATATTGATATCCAATAAGTGATTGTTAGCGAAAATAAAATGTGATAACTTTGTATTGAATATAAACCTCAAAGATACTTTTTGTAACTATAAATTTATATGTTTAAATATAAAAATAATTCAAATAATATACAAACAATAGAGTATCGTCATATGCAGGAATGTAGCAACCCATAAGAGCACTAATCAATGTTGTTAACAATTAAACGAAAAACACAGTTTCTATATGACTTTAAAAATATGCATAATATTAAAATACACATACCTTAATATTCATAGAGCTGAGATGGCCCAGTAGTTAACAAGTAAGGCAGGATCAAACCCAGGCAAGCACATGTGTGCTTAATTTGTGTTTATAATTCATCCCGTGCTCGGCGGTGAAGGAAAACATCGTGAGGAAACCTGCACGTGTCTAATTTCGTCGAAAGTCGTCTGCTAGATGTACATTGGAACAACACTAACCTGCATTGGAACAACGTGGTGCAATATGTTCCAAACCCTCTCCTTAATAGAAGAGGAGGCCTTAATCCAGCAGTAGGAAATTTTCAGGCTGTTATTTTGCTTTACTTAAACTTTTAATATTGTTACTGTCACTATAAAAGTGTAATGATTGCCTCTGAGCGTTGGTACACTTCGGCACAAGGTTCGTAAGCTAAGCGAAGCACGGAATACTACTTACGAAGTAAGATTTGTTTATAATATAACATATTAGGTTTGGGAAAAAGTCTTTTCGCATATAGTATGTATGAACTTGTGATAAAATCTCTTTGGCTATACCATTTGTATCTGGCTGGTATTGGTATCATTAAAAAGTTTTAATTTTAAAGAAGGCACTTCCAAATTCAAGTTAGGAATTTGTGTGATTTTCATTTGTTTTTGTTGTTGTTAAAATGAGTGAATCTAAAGAAGAAATTCGATATATTTTAAAATTTTACTATAAAAAAGGTAAAAATGCAACTCAAGCCGCGAAAAAAATTTGTGATGTTTATGGACCTAATGCAGTATCTGTGAGAGTAGCGCAAGTTTGGTTTAAGCGTTTTCAAGCCGGAAATTTTGATATCAAAGATGCATCTCGCTCTGGTCGCCCTGTTACGGACAAAATTGATGCCATTTTTGAAAAAGTGGAGCAAGATCGGCATATTAGTAGTTACGATGTAGCTGAAGAACTGGCAATTGACCACAAAACGGTTTTGACTCATTTGAATAAAGCTGGGTACACAAAAAAGCTCGATATATGGGTGCCTCATGAACTCACTGAAAGAAACCTAATGAACCGTGTACTCATTTGTGATTATTTATTACGACGTAATGAAACCGAACCAGTTTTGAAGAAGCTGATAACTGGTGATGAAAAGTGGATCACATACGACAAGAACGTGCGAAAAAGATCGTGGTCAAAGGCCTGTCAAGCTTCACAGACTGTGGCAAAACCCGGATTAACTCGCAACAAGGTAATGCTGTGTGTATGGTGGGATTGGAAGGGCATCATTCATTATGAGCTGTTACCGCCCGGCAGGACCATCGATTCAGAACTGTATTGCGAACAATTGATGAGATTGAAGCAAGAAATTGAGAGAAAGCGGCCAGAATTGATCAACAGAAGGGGTGTGGTTTTTCACCATGACAACGCTAGACCTCACACATCTTTAGCCACTCAACAAAAATTACGAGAGTTTGGCTGGGAGGTATTAATGTATTGTTTATACGCACTTACTATTTTGGTCCAAAGAATTAAGAACATTTTATTTATAACCTTATATTATCTTGTTGGCTCAGTAACAAGTTTATGAAGTTACATATATTGATCTAAATTTAAATTCCGGTTCGGCCACTAACCGGACTATTGGGTTTTTGTTTATAAAATTTTATTGTGATTTTAGTGCCTAGAAGCACGATAGGGGATTGCTGTTTTGGAAAATATTTAAAACCTTTTGTCCTGTATTTAGATCGAGTCGGAAAAGTATTCCATCGATTGATGGGAGTTAGAAAATAGGACTTCACTATGATATATTCTTTTTTTTTTTTTTTTTTTTTTTTATTACGCTGGAAAAACGCTTTGCGCGCTTCCCCCACGTGATGGAAAGTGGGGGGGTGTGTGGGACTCCCCGGAGCCCTGAACGCCGAGTGCGCCCGGAGAGGAGGGTGACTCCTCCCGCCGCGCTATCCCGTGCAGGTACTTACCGAAGCATCCGTGTCCGGTAAGTACCTGCGTCATTCTATACGACAGTGTGCCGTGCTTCCTCTCGACCCAGCGACTCAAGTGGGGACGGATCGCCTCCACTGTCGCTAGGCCCGCCGTGGGAGTCCCCAGATCCTCCTGCCATCGGGCGATCAGGGCTTGCTGGGCTAGAGCCCTGATCCGCCCGATCTCCGCCGACCCCGGACGGTCGCCGCGGTCCCTCGCCTCGACCCGGAACCGGTACACTTCCGCGAGCACCTCCGCCTGGAGCTCCCAGGGCGGATCGCCCGCGAGAAGTGTCGCCGCAGTCCACGACACCGTACGGTACCCTCTGATGCCTCTCACCGCTATGACCCTCTGCGGCTTTCGCAGCAGAGCCCGATTTTTAGCGGTGAGGGCGTCTATCCAGATCGGGGCACCGTACAGCGCCATCGACCTCACTACGCCGGAATAAAGACGCCGGCATAGCGACCCCGGCCCTCCCACATTCGGAAGGAGGCGACCAAGAGCGGCAGCGGCGTTGATGAGCCTTGGGCCGAGATGAACAAAATGCTGCCCGAAGCTCCATCGTCCGTCCAGGATCAGGCCCAGATACTTCATCTGGGCCTGCACCTTGATAACCGTCCCCTGGACGGTGATACTCGCCCCTCGTGGGGGTCCTTTTCGTGGACCGTGAAAGAGGAGGGCCTCCGTTTTGGATATGGAGACCCTGAAGCCCAGCATTCCCATGCGGTCCACGGTGAGAGCCGTTCCGACTTCGGCAAGGCGAGCCGCCTCCCGGAAGTCCCGTCCAATCGCCGTGACGAGAGTGTCGTCAGCATAACACAACACCCCCATCCCGGGAAGGACGGGAGCCCGCAGAAGCCAGTCGAAACCGACGTTCCATAGAATTGGGCCGAGGACCGACCCCTGTGGAACGCCGCAGCCCACTCGATGCCGGACGATCCTCCCATCGACCCCCGCCCAGAGGATCTCCCTGTCCTGGAGGTACGCCTCCAGCAGTCTCCTCAGATAGGTCGGCACCCCATGGTATCGGAGTGCCTCCCGTATCGTCTCGAAAGGGAGACTGTTGAAGGCGTTCGCCACGTCAAGCGACACAGCCAGGACGACCTGCCCCCGGGCCACCGCTTCCGTCGTCCGAGTCTTCAGGGCATTCAGGGCGTCGACTGTCGATCGGCCCGCCCTGAATCCGTACTGCGCCTCCGAGAGACCCGGACCGACCTCCTCGAGGTGCTGAACGAGACGGGCTGCGAGGACCTTCTCGAAGAGTTTTCCCGTCTCGTTCAGCAGCACAATTGGCCTGTATGCCGAAGGGGAATCCAACGGCCGACCTTCCTTCGGCAACAGGACCAACTTCCCTTCTTTCCAAGGCTTCGGAAACTGCCCGCTGCACAGACACTCGTCGAATAGCTCCCGAAGCCTTGCACCTAGGTATTCCAGGGCGTCGCACAGAATACGCCCTGGAACCCCGTCCGGACCCGGCGCCGTCTTCCTGGCCCTCAAGCGACCGAGGGCCATCTCCATCTCCCGCTCCGTAATCAGTGGTGAAACCACTGGGTCTTCGGTCACGGAGCGGGGCGCCATCTGCGGAGGGACATGCTCGCCTGGATGGGGGAAGAGTTCCCCAACCAGGCGAAGGAGGAGTTCCGGTGGCATCGTCTCGATGACGGGGGCGCCTTGGGTGCGGAACTTCCCGCGTACACCGCGGTACGGGCGCCCCCACGGGTCTCGATTGAGACCCGCCAGAAGTTCCTCCCTGGCCTTCTCCTTGGCCTTGCGTATCGCCAGCTGCAGCTCTTTTTTCAGCTGGCGATAGGCGTCCAGCAACTGTCCCTCCAAATCCGTGTCGAGGCCGTTGCGTCTTCGACAGCGGACGTAGGCCCTCCGTGCCCGACAGCACGTTGCCCGAAGGTCGGCGATTTCGGGCGACCACCAGTATACGTGTCGGCGCGGAACTCTGCGCCGGGTCCGAGGCATGGCCGCATCGCAGACTTCCTTGAGTGAACTGCGCATCCGGCCTGCCAGCTCCTCTGCGCTGGCGCCCTCCCTCCTCGCTGCGGAACCCCACCGCTGCACGATTGCGGCCTCCTTGACCAGCTCTCGATCGACCTGGCCGAGAGACCACCTCGGCAACTTGGTCGGCACCCTCTGGGGTTCCGCCGGCCTGCGAGAAGTGGAGATCTCAAATCGGATGTACCGGTGATCCGATAGAGTCTCCACCTCCTCCTACACTCTCCAATCAACCACTCTGCGTGCTACGACAGCAGTGGCGAACGAAACGTCCACCACGGAACCCCCGTGATGGCGAACGCAGGTGTGAACCTGTCCCCTGTTGAGAAGGGACAGGTTGGAGAGCAGGGCCCACACCTGGACGGCCCTCCCTCGCGGATTCGTGACAGGGTTACCCCAGGCACGCGACTTCGCGTTTAAGTCGCCGAGAACCATTATCGGTTTCGGCGACTGCCTGGCCACCGCAGCTCTGACCAAGCCGAGATAGGTCTCGAACTCAGCCAGGCTGCGGTTAGGGGAGAAGTACGTCCCGACGACGACGTACTCCCCCCACCCCACGACTACGTAGCCCGAACCCCTTTCGATGAGTGAGAGGGGGGGCCCCGTTCCGCTCCTCGTGAGTACCGCTACGGTGTCGTCCAAGTCTCCCAGCCACTGAGGTAGGGGAGGGACGTAGTAGGGTTCACAGGCCACCGCCAGGTCTACCTGCCACTCCGCCATGGACTGCAGTAGAAGATCCTGAGCCCCGGCGCAGTGGTTGATATTCGTCTGAAGGAAGCTGAAGTCTGCGCTCATGTTGACATTGCAGCTTCCTCCTCAGCCTGGCGTCGTCCGACGTTATTGGTAGTCTGAGTAGCGAGGGCCACCTTACCTTTCGTGATGGGGGGGCTACATTCTTTAGACCCCATCACGTGCCCGGAGGGCTTGCCGGCGTCTGCGCATACTACGCAGCGCAGCTTCCCGGTACATGTAGACGATTTGTGTCCATCAACGCCGCACCGGTAGCAAAGGCTTCCTCGTTCCGCACTGAATGGGCAGAGCAACCTTGTATGGCCTAGACCCATGCACTTGTAGCAGCGCAGAGGGCGCTGCTCCATCACGTACACTCTGGCCGAGCTCCACCCAACCAAAAGACGACCGGTGTCAGCCAGCTTTTTTGCCGCAGTTATTGGACAAGACACGAAGACCATACCCATGGAACCAGGTCCTCGTGAAATATCCCCGCACCTTACCGTTTCAGCGGGGCAACTCCCCTCGCGAACGACTGCGGCAATAATTTTATCTTTAGTGACGGAGTCGTCTAACCCTGTCACCTTGATGTCCACCTTTCTTATGGGGCGAGCAACGTTGGCCACTCCATCCAGCACCGTACGGAGCTTGTCGGCTAGTTTCTCTGCCTGTTCCGTCTGTGCTTTCGGCAGCTCCAACACTCTGGCCCCCGTCGCTGAGCGTCGAACTTTGAGCCCACCATTGATCCCAAGGTCTTGGAGTTTCACGCTCTGCTCAGCGCGCTCCAAGACCTGAGCATACGTGATGCCTTTCTTCTCCGCTTCCGGCTGCAGAGTTAATACCACTGCAGCTGTACGAGGCGCGGACAGCTTAGGCTTAGTTGCTTGTCCTGCCTTAGGCACCATAGGCGCAACTGTGGTGGTTGCAACAGTCGGAAGGGAAGCCGGCTTTCCCTTCTTTCCCTTTTTAACCACAGTGGACCAGGACACCTCCTGGACCATCTGTGGCGGAATTATCTCCGACGTAGGCTGGACGCCTGAGGGACCAGCAATAGATGCCGTCGGAACAGCAGGTGGCGCCCGCTTTGGCGCGGGTGCAGCTTTCGGCGGTGGAGCAGGCTGGACAGCCTGCGTGTAGGGCGTAGCATTCTGCTGCGCCACCTCGCGCCTCTTATCCGCAGCTAACGGAGGGCGATGTATTTTTGCGGGAGGCAACCGTTCCTCTAGTGCGGCAAACCGTGCGTTGATCATGTCGCCGACCGAAGAAATTATGGAGGCTTTAAATCTCTCCATTTGAGCATCCTGTGCCGAGCCGGAAGCATCACTTGCCCCTGCCACCTTGGTCCGCATTTCTGCAAACTCGCGGCGATGAGCCTTTACCTCGGCCTTGAGGCTGTCCACCTCTTTGCGCAGGCGGCCATTATCGGCACGGAGCTTTTGCGTCTCCTCGGCTTCTGTCCGAGCTGCTAAGGCGTCTACAATGCCCTGTAGTGCAGCCGCCGACTCCTTCAGCCTCTTTGCAAAGCCACCTTTTAAATTGGTGGACTTTTGGGCCACCTCCAAAATTAGGGCTGCGCTTCGGCCAGCTTGTGCCCGGAGTTCCTCTGCTCCCATCTTCGTGGGATCTTCGGTGTGTACATCCGAGGATGAGGATTCCTCGGAGTCCACGACAACCTGTGGAGCGTCCTTTCGAAACGCCCGACTACGCAGGGACCGCTCGAAAGCCTCCTCTCTGGCCTCGCTGGCCTTGGCTTTCAGCTCAGCCTTTGCCCGAGCGAGGCCACTACCCCGTCCTTTCGCGGTTTTGCCGCGAATCGCAGGCTTGCTCTTCGCAGCCAACCTCATCTCCGTCTCCGTTTCAGAGTCGGAGTTATATCACTATGATATATTCTGCGCAACTTCAGACTTTGTGTTTTTCCGCATTTGCCGAAACCCGTCAACACGATTGACTTACTGTCTCTGTTACTGATTTGACTTGATAAATGCACAACATATTAAGAGGAAAAAGAGCCTTGAACAGACGCAGCACTCAGGAGTCACTAAAAAGTCTCGGAAAAACAGGAGAATATCGAAATCAATATAATGGACTTATAATTTAAAAATATACATTTAACGAAACTCGTTTAAGACAATTTTACAACGTTTAAGTTTAAGTTTAAACATTTAAGTTTCGACGTGTTGTACTGTGTTTTTTTTTAATTATGACTTACAACAATATTAACAGACCGTAAATTTCAAACTGCTGGGCTAAGGCCGCCTCTAATTATGAATTACTTCAGTCAATTACGCAATGACCCATTTGGCAAAGAGATCAACCTCATGTAGTACTGCGTGGCAGTAAAGGGGAATAGTTTGCATCGTCCGACTCTATGACCATTTAATTAATACTATCAATCATCACTGCCATTCGCTGGGGCATCATTCGTTGGATATGATAAATTGCTTTGAAATCAAGCAGTTTCCGCTGTGTACTATTCAATGCTAAATATTTTACACTTTACACTTTTGAATCGTCATTTTACAATTAAGTGAAGCTACCACCGGTTCGGAAAGTAAATTCTACCGAAAAAACCTAATGGCCTGAAATCTGAAGGTAAGTTGTCACTAACGTGTATAGAAATTGGTGATGTGACTGATTATTCTTATACAGTTAATGCGCCACCAGTGTCGGGAACAAATTATGTTACACTGTATCTGTAGTAACAATGGCTCACCCTTCAAACCGGAAACAATAAAACTAAGTAATATAATTCTTAATTGTTATGTTAATTCGCTTGTAGAATATAAAGTAAAAAAACAGCCAAACAGCCTGTAAGTTTCCCACTTCTGGTATAAGTCCTGCTCTTCCATTAAGGACAGGGTTTGGAACATATTCCACCACGCTGTTCCAATGCGGGTTGGTGGAATGCACATGTGGCAGAATTTCGATGAAATTAGACACATGTAGGTTTCCTTACGATGTTTTCCTTCACCCCCGAGCAAGAGATGAATTATAAAAACAAGTTAAGCACATGTAGGTTAGGTTAGGATTTGAACCCGCAAGCATTAGTTAACATGCACGCATTCTAACCACTGGGACATCTCAGCTCTTAAGACCTGAGTATAATATAAAGTTAATATTTATGTAGAATTGTTCGTGTTTCGTTTTTTTTAAACGAATTGAAATGCATGTTAACAATGAATGCATGTCATGAAAACAAGTTTACTCTGTTAATACTAACATTGTATTTGAATAAAGTGCAAGGATTAAATAATCTCGCTTTCCTATATTGAGTTTGTACCGCAAAAACCAAATGCCCTCGCGGTTGTTTTGTGTAAACTCCACATTTGGTGAAATTATTAATGCTCGATGCTTTCTGCATAAAATATAGCGTTAACAAACTGGTCGTTTTGTGGATTTTATAGATTAGTATCAAGGTCATCGTCATAGATTTATCTGTTAAAATAAATATCATAAAATATCACAATATACTATTCCAAAGATTCATCCAGAATAAATCATGGTCTAAATTATCACTATCTCTATATCGGTAGGAAATACAATGCGAATTTGATAAAACGAAATCTTTCTCCAATATAAATAGAGTGGTGGCGTACCTTGACATAAACAATAAATCGGAAGCTCAGGCTTTAAGCAATACATTGTCTTTGGGCTTCGATATATTTAATCCAGCTCGTAGCAGGAAGCGTAGAATTAAGCAATACTAGACCAAATAAAATTAATCAACAGTCATATACTGATAAAAGTATATCGTCTCAGTAGTCCGGTCACGAGCAAATCAACCGATCTGGTGAACCGAACTCCGCGGGCGGAAAAGTAATAAGACGAGGTGTGATATCGAATATACACTCTGAAACAAGTTTCGCAAAAATTGACTGTCCTGATACAAACTGCAATTGTAAGGGACCAAACGGACGGTATCCCAAACAAGAAATAATTTACCAAATAAGTTCATAAATCGAACGCAGCCCGGAGGCGACAAAAAAAAACGAATAATATATATTTCGTTTGTTTTTGAAGTGCATTTCAAAAGTTTAATAAATGAAGCAAATTCGAAACAAAAGATTATGTAGATATTAAGAAATCGTGAATTTAGTATTCTTTGTGACGTTTTTTGCAAGTTCTTCTCGGTAAACTTTACTTAACATACCTTGAATAAAGTAAAACTAAATTTTTGACTTTGAATATATAGTGAGATTGTTATCGATATAAAATGAATTGGACTGTACTTCTAGTCAATTAAACAGTTGAGTTAAAATACATTGTAAATACATTTTTGATGTGGTTGTAATAATGACTCTTGATCTGTTTTTGAACTATATACATATGTGAAAACTACAGTCGGCAACTCATGACATTGTCCTATATATACATACAATAAAATTGAAGTGTCTGTTTGTAATAAAAGTAAAGTTAAGTAAAATAACAGCCTGTATAAATCTACAGGAGTGGAAAAGCAGCTCAGCTCAGCAGTGGGATTTCCCACTGCTGAGCTGAGGGAAATGGAACGAAACTTGTACTGTGGTAACTTGCATTGCTACTCGAGTCATCATCGGACGAAAAGGACAAAAACTGGTCACTCTGTATACTACTATTTGATATAGACATAACTGAGACAGTAATATATAAATGAATATATGATTAAATTAAATAAAAACAATATATAAGAAAATACTTATAATGTATAAATATTAATAAATAAATAAATATAATAGAAAACAGAATTAAAAAATAATAATAATAATAATAGATATGGAGTTTTCAAAAACTGTGTTTCACAACCCACCAGCTTTAAAACATAGTAATAATATTAATTTTTAACAATAATTGTTTACAAACAAAGGGGAAACCCACGCACAACTTCTTAAAAAAAAAAAAAAAAACATAGTATACAAAAATACAAAACAAAAACATAAAGAAAAGTTAAAAATATATGTAAGAAAAATGTATAATAAAAAAAAAAAGTTCTTTATAAAATTCTATACTGAACAAAGATAGAAAAATATCTATCTATCTAAAAAAAAAAAAAAAAAAATAAGCTCACTTTCTTTGTTCAGCAAAATAGACTTAAAAGCAAAAAAATAAATAAAAAATAATATCTAATTAATAAATGAATAAAGATACAAAATCCTTATAACAGACAGATACTAAATCCTTATCTAAATATCAACACTAAATGACAATATTGTAGTAGTTAAATGATTACATAATCTATGACCATCTGTCATACCATGTCAACTGTCAACGGTTAGCGTCAAATGTCAATTAGTGTGACAGTAGGTAAACCTAACGCTAAGTGCGGTATTTTTATAAAAAATATATTTCGAAGTTTAAACATAAATACTATTATTTAACTATCTAAATGAAGAATTGAAATATTGAATTGAACTGAACTGAACTAATTAATTAACTATTGTGAAATAGTGTAAAACTAATACACTTTAAAAGCAAACAATGATGAAAGATCGATGTAATAAAACTATGGGGATTGCATTAGAAATTCGCATCCCGAATTTAAGGTTGGGGAAGGGGTGGGGGGTAAGGGGGGGTGGTGTAGTACCTACACCACCACTCCCCCCGCGCGGAAATCATTAGTTTTTTTTTTTTCAATTTTTAAATTTCAATACTAAAATCATCAAAATTCGTACTGTTAGTTAAATTTTGGAAGGGGAGAGATATAAAATTCCAATTATTGGTATACAATGTGATTTCTGGCGCTGCGCCGGCCGCTGCCGCGGCACGCTCGCTTCGCTCGCTCGGCTTGCGCAGCGTTTGGTCATAAAATCTAACCTAACCTAACCTATCCTTAGCTACTATAACTATATACTATTTTTGTTGCCGGAGTGGCTTCGCCACTCCTGTTCTCCTCACAGCTGTTTATAACAACAATAGGTTTATTTTAGAAATTTATAAGAACCATTTATCTGTATATATACTTGACTAAATTTAATAATGCGATAAATGGATCTTTTTTATATTTTATGTTATATTGTATTCTATTATCATGTTCGTAAAATCTTCTGGGTGATTATTATTTTCTTTACAAAAGAATCGCTTCACTACAAAATTAAATTAAACTTTTACACGTTTTTTTTACTATAAATTAATATAGTATTTGTTAAAATATAATACAGAAAAAAGCTAATAAACATAAAAATAATGATTTAAGGTTAATTATAATGTAAAATATCGATCCGTAACACGTAACTTTAAACGCACATTAAAAAAAAACTATGGGTTTCCGCGGGTTGGGAGTGGTAAATTTCGAGAGAGGGGAACAACCCCTTTAAGAAACAACCCCTACTATCATCAAATTCGGGATGCGAATTTCTAATGCCGACCCAAACTATGTATTGTGAAGAGCCTTACTTCTTGACGACCCTTTTGGGTCTCGTAGTATACGAAGGCACCTTACTGCCTTTTGGGATAGTTGCTGAGCTCGCCGGTACCGTGGATGGTTCAGAAGTATCTTCCACTGGACGCTGTATAGCATTTACTTCCGACACCGACACCACACGATGACGGGATCCCTCGGCATCTAACACAATTATGCAGCCGTCTTTTGTCCAGCACTGCCTAATTCCAAAAAGTCTTCGTGCCAGTACAAATGCTTCATGCCGGGTCTTAGTGAGGAACTCAGATAATGTTATTCCTGTACCTTTCAAACTTGTCTTAGAAGACCAGAGCTTATCACGCAGTGACGCTTCATTAAACCTGACAAGAATTGCACGTGGTTTGTTACCAGCAGAGGATCCGAGACGATGGCAGCGGGTGTAGTCAGAAGGAAATTAAGAAAATTTGAAATGCTCAGACAGTATTTTTGTAACAAGCGAAGAAGTATTTTCCTTTTTTTCTTCGGGCACGCCGTGAATTAAAATTATTTTCCTCCGGGATCTCATCTCAAATTCATCTTGCTGCCTTGTAAGCAACTCAACCTGTACCTGGAGACTCTCGAGGGCAGACAAGACGAATGTTCGGAATGTCAGGAACTGTGCATTTATATTTGACGTTGGACTTGTAGCGGGTGAAACTGCTTTCAGATCTTTTTGAAATTCTGCCATGCGTGTGTTAAAAGTCTCAGTTAATTCCAGTAACGACTTTTTAAGTGAATCCATAGTGTTCTTCTATATTATTATATTTGTATTAGGTTATGTTGTGATGTGGCACTTGTGTTGTATATATTATTGTAGAATGTTTGTAAACGAATTATATGAGAGGACAGCTGGGAGGTTAGTGATTTTAAATGTACATACTGTTTTTGTTTTTAATGTTTAATAAATGATTTATAAATTATTTTAATTGGAGCAAATTTCTTGGGACTTGTCACATGCAATAAACTTAACCAAGCCAGAAAAACTTTGTACAATACAACTGCTGAGTTCCATGAGGGAATGAAAATTATCAAATTTATTATTCCATCTTGTTCTAAGCGTTTAAAAATCGTTACTGTCTTAGTCAAAGGTTCTATGTAAAATAAGATTAGTTTTATTAAATAAAAAAGAAAATATTTGGAATTTACAATTCTTTAAAAATGATTTTAAACCGAAACTTTATTTGTAATAAAAAGTGTATATTGTATATATTGTGTATATATAGTCGGAAGCGCCAGTCGCTATTGTTAAGCCCTGTAGACTCAGCCAAAACCTGCCCTAAACGAAAATTTACTCAGAAAAAGTTACTTGTGAGCGTTTGGCGTACTAGTGCTGGTGTCGTTCACTATAGCTTTAAAATGGCCAAACGATTACGGCAGATATCTACTGTCAGATAATAACCACTAAACAACCGAGATTGGTCAATCACTCTAGGCCACTATTGCATCTCGGCAAGACCCACACACTGCACAACAAACAACTACTGAGTTAGATGAACTACAATTTGAATGCCTGTGACATCCACCGTTCTCCCTAACCTTGCTCCAACAGATTGGACAACTTCTTACAAGGAACAAAACTCAACTCCGAGGTGGCAGCCCTAACCACCTTCAAAGAATTTATACTCGCCTCCATGATTTTTTTTTTTTTACTTTGATTAATTAAATATATTTAACTAAAAAAAAATACTTTATATTCCTGCCGTCGGAAAACGCCAAATTCTTATATAAAGACCTATTATAAACGAAAATCTCGAAAAAGTCATCATCAAAACTCGCCGACATTGTGTCAATTAAAATTATATCGCAACTGTATTTTGTTAGAATATTTCAAATGCTTGCATAACGACCTTGGGGAAAATATAGATGGCATCATTGTTAGGGATTTCAGTCGAAATGAAGATATTAATTATTTCAACAATCCACATTCAATTTATCCATGTATATGTAAAGTAGATATACTCGTAAGTGAGGGAAACCAATTATAAGTCTTTTCAGATCTTAAGACAAAGGTCTTAAGACGTTAAAATCCAGATTAAGGTTGATGTTGAAACTGCATAGAGGGTGTTTATGTCAGTTTCAACATCAGTACATTCACAGTACAATTATATACAGTTATTTATGAGTATGACCTATTTTTCTTTTCACTCGTGAATCATATCAGTATTTAAGTGGATTGTTGTGGAACTCATTAATTAGGTCAAATGCTACACAAATAAAGTGTTTGAAATAAAGAAAATTCTTGTTGGAAATGCTTTTAGGGTTCCGTACCTCAAAAGGAAGAAACGGAACCCTTATAGGATCACTTTGTTGTCCGTCTGTCCGTCCGTCCGTCCGTCTGTCAAGACCCTTTTTCTCAGGAACGCGTGGAGGTATGAAGCTGAAATTTATATCAATTACTCAGGTCTACTGTCCCTTGAAGCTGTGAAAAAATCAAACTATCTAAGCCAACGCAATCAAAAGATACAGCCGTTTATGCCGCAAATTTTCGACACTTGCAAGGGAATTAACAATAAATATAAACGAGAGTTGAATTAGTGTCTAATTTCATCGAAATTCTGCCACATGTGCATTCCACCAAACCGCATTGGAACAGCGTGGTGGAATATGCTCCAAACCCTATCCTTAATGAAAGAGGAGGTCTTATCCCAGCAATGGGAAATTTACAGGCTGTAACTTTACTTTACTACTACTGCATATGGTTGATCTAAGTCCTCATCTCACTCTAAAGTTTTTGTATTTTCTCAGTAATAAATAAATAATATTTTAACTAAAATTTTGTAACATACATATCTGCACAACAAAGTAAGAAAAGAGTAATTCAGTGGAAGTTACTTCAGTGTAACAGTACTTAACAGGAAGAACATTTATCGAGTTTTTCCTTTTAAGACTATTTAGTTTAATAATGTTTCAATTGATAATAAGAAAATTAATATTTTGTAGGCCTAACGTTCCAAATTATTTTGAAAAGATAGAAAATTCATGAGCATATATCTATTGTTCTAATATCCGTGGTCGTAGTAGACTAAATAAATAAAAAGTTATTCTAAACAATTGTTTTGGTCCTATTGTGTTCTTTATAATTTATTATGACACCTTAAATTCAGAAAAAACCTTTTATTTTCACGAAGGATTAATTCAAGGAAATTGGCTGTTTCGGCTAAAACATAATTCTACATCAATTGTTGTTTTCATATGATTTTTATCTTGTTTTATTAATATGTGTAAAACCGTCAAAGAGAACGTGTCGAATAAAATTGCCGCCAACTGTTGGCCACTCCGTACATGCACACCAGTAAAATAGTATGACGTCAAGCGAGTGTCACGCACACCAAGGTAACAAAGTTGGCTCGTTAGCTTTAGTCATTTCGTTAGTGCGACACTCTATGTAAGTTTGTAGTCTAAGATTTAACATATTCGTTGATATTTTGATAAATTATACTAAAAAGAATAATTGAAATAATCAGTCTTAGAATAGTCCCACAGTTATACGGTCGCATCAGATACAAATGTTTTAATTTTTGTTACGTCAGTTTCGGCAATAAGTAATATTCTGTAATTTCGTTCTCCATTTCCCCAAACCACTAAAGGCTAATCAACTATTCGACTTTATAGCACAGCTTGCAGCCTTCGTTTTAATTTAAGATTGTTCAGATTGCGAACATACTGACACACAAATATCCTATTCCGATAAATACTATCTTAGATGAATTTAATTATTCAATCAACACTAAAATACATTCAAATAGAGCTTTTGAACATAACATATTAGGTGGAAGTACAGGTCAGAGATTTAGTCTTTTATATGTATATTTATATTGTTTACATTGTATATGAAAAACGATGTACCTATAATTTTGTATTTCAAGAAATTATATGTTTCAATAAAGTGAAGAAAGTAAGTAATATTTACTTTTGAATAAAATCTCAAGGTCTCCTTATTCATAAGACGCCGTAAGCGGTTCGCAGTGAGGCTGCTAATTACATTCTCATCGGCTTTTGCATCGTTGCGTCCACACTTTTACGTTATTAATATAAAGTACATTAATAAAATAAAACTATGGATTAATTATAAACCATCTGTTCCCGCCACCCGGTTTTAGTTACAAAATGGGAGAAGCAGTATTCTAAAATCTATGGTATGAAAATAAATATGCTTGAAAATAATTTATGAGATTACAATGAGTCACATTTTTAATAGATACTAAAATGAGAACCACAAGACAATAGCGCAGAAAATGATTAGAACTTAGTAATGAAAAGTACAAGTGGTGGAATTATAGCTAATTACTTATGGAAATAACTTAAAAATAGTAACCATCTTTTTCTTTACATATCTAATCAATTGGTCAAAATAAAAGAACAAACGAGGCAAGGCCTTTAAAAAGTGGTTTGTTAATTACATCATTGTTGCTCTTTGTACAAAAATACGATCTTTCTGTCTGAAAAACAAATTATGATACGAATACAACGCTTGGTATTGCGCTATGTAGAGTGCAAGCATTAATCATTTGCCAAAATCGTACTAAGCGGATTTCAGTTATGCAAATCGACTGAAGACTTTTGATAAATGTTAAAACCAATACGCATAAATCTTTCTGCTTTGAAGAATTACATTAAGTCCAGTTATAATGTTATATCCTCTGTGCCCTTAGTAACACCGGTTCGCTTACGATTGAAACTAGAACACAGCCATACTAATTATAGCTCTTTATCAGTAGAATATCTGATCTAATATGAGTGGATCTTACCTACATAGCCGTTTGACCATAAAGCCGGTGGCAGCTCTGAGTGAGGTACTTCGACGGACGATAGTAAAAAACAAACGAAATACATTTGATGTATGTTTTAATTTAAATGAGCCATTAAATTAAATTAAAAACGATCCTAATCAATGTTTGGGATAAACATTGTGATCTTTTTATTCGAGACAGAGGAAATCGAGAAATTAATATTAGTGAGTAAATAGTCGAGTGGACGAGCGTGGTCGCGCCCGGAGGAGATGATCCCGCTCGGCGCGCAGGGCGTCGCGTTGAGCCGATAGCGAATTTAATTTTTTCTCCAATTCCGTCTGACCTCTGCAACAGAAAATAGCTTGAGAGCTACAAAAAATATAGAAGCGAAAGTAACTTAAGACTGAGTTGCCCTTTAACGGCCAAACCAGCATTTTTACTCAAGGGAATTTGATAAGAAGGAAAATTTAACTCTGAGGAAGGTAATATGTCACGTGACCTTGAAGGTGACCTGGCACCTAACACAAGCGAAGCCGCGGACGACACCTACTAACTTATAAAACTGCTTTACGCTTCGAGAATTACTTTAGTCCGAAAACTAGATCAGTCAATTCATTTTAAATTTATACTTTTTAAGGTTTCCTCGAGAGTCGAGATGGCCCAGTGGTTAGAACGCCTACATCTTAACCGATGATTGCGGGTTCAAACCCAGGCAAGCATGTCTTTATAATTCATCTCGTGCTCAGCGGTGAAGGAAAACATCGTAAGGAAACCTGCATGTGACAAATTTCATAGAAATTCTGCCACATGTGTATTCCACCAACTGGCATTAGAACAGCGTGGTGGAATATGTTCCAAACCTTCTCCTCAAAGGGAGAGGAGGCCTTTAGCCCAGCAGTGGCAATTTACAGGCTGTTGTTGTTGTTGTTGTTGTAAGGTTTCCTCCGTGATAATTTTTTTAAAGTTAAATAGCATAATTGATAAAATCAACTCTTTTGTACTTAAACGTGATCTTAAGATACAACTATAGAACATCATTTAATTATAATTGTATTTTTTGGCAATGAAGGAAAATGTCACAAAATTCCTTTTATAATAATCAAAATGTCAGTGTCAGTGTAAATAAAATTGTTATTAAGGGACAGAGGTAAAGCGAAAGAGAGGAAAGGCTCGTCTAGAGAAGGCACAGGAGATAACGCTTACCCTTACAAACGATTTCTGCCCCTTATGTCTACCGTGAGCCGCAAATAACATCGTTCTAAAAATAGTTTTTCAAAAATTAAATCAGAATTGAATTTAATAGAGGTAAGTTCATACTATTATTTAAATCTTACCCAAAAATCGCGGTTCAATTGTATCCAAATATTAACAGTTTGTAGATGATGAATTTTGGTTTATATTTAATTCCCTGAACTATTTGGGAGAAAACTATCCATATTAATATAAAGATACATGCCGAGCAGTACGGCAGAATAACTTTCACTTAAGATCAACGGAAAATGCACAAATAACACATGTAATTTGTATACTACGTCTATAGAACCTCTACTAATACACAGTACATTTGATTATTACCTTAGGCTCACATTACTCCCTACGGTTACCAAGTCTACGGAATATACGCTAACTTTAAAATAATTACATTATCGAAAGAATGTCTCCCGGCACATCGGCCTGCACGTCACTTAGCTTCTTCTTCAACTCGGAAACTTCACGTCGCAGCGCTGTTTCTTCGTTTAAGAGCTTCGAATTAGTTTCCTTTGCTATTTCCTGTTCCGCATTAATTTCCTCTTCGTTCTTTAGTAGGGAGAATATTTTATTACAAATATTAGATTAGGCTGGCTTCTTAAACGAAAGAATTAGAAATCGAAACTTCCTTGTTTCAAGGTGGAGCTTTTGTTAGCTTATTAAATTATATCTGATGCTTGCCTATGTTATATGACATCTTTGCTGATTGGTAGAAAATGTTATTTGTATAATTTTCTATAAAATAACGAAAACATAATCTTAAATATATTTGTTAGAAATAAAATTATACATCCCGATTGTGATGGTGTGGATTTTGTTACTAACCGTAACAAAATCCACCAAATAAGGGTGACAAAGTAGAGAATTCTTTACTCGGTTTCTTTGAATAGGACGTCTACATTAACAATTTATACGAAATATGTAAGAGATAATCCCGCAAAGGCGTTTGTACAAATACAGAAAACGCAAAAAAATGCTGTTACAGGGTCTTTAAATGAAATTCTATAACAACTTGTTTTAAATTCCTAATAAAAGCTGACTGAAACATTTGATGCAAATAAATCTCAATTTGAAAACACCCATTAAAATTTAATGAGTGTTTCTCGTGTCAAAATTTAAATAATGGTAGAATTAGTTTGTTAATAGGAATACACTGAGAGGCTTTTCTTTTTGCATAAAGTTATAACAGATGTTATGTAATAGTATTACGAGTTAAATGTGTCGTGTATATTGATTTATTGTATTACGATTTTATAGGCGGATGGGCAAATGGACCACCTCATGGTAAGAGGTCATTCCTTACATCTCTATCAATTAACTTATTACGTAAGTATGTCCTTTATAGGCTGTAGTTCCACGTGTCTGAGGTACCGATCAAAAACATGCTTGTACAAAGCCCTACCACTTATTTCTAGACGTACTAGTTTGCAAGACAAGAACACTATAAATTCGCGTATGGCACCATAACACTTGACACCATATCAACCAACCTATACTTAGTAACAACAAACAGCCAAAACTACTGAATCTAAACTAAAAAACTAGTGTTATAAATTAGATTTATTTTTTATCCTTAGTAGGTATATGCCGCTCATCCGATTAAAAATGATTTTTGGAATGTCCAACTTTCAGAACGGAAATGTGAGGCCAACTTGATATGAATAAGACGTTGGGGTGGGTATTAAGTACGAAATATAATATAATGAAGTATACATTACTTTAGTACGTAATTTAAATATAAAAAATATGAAAGTTGCAAAGTTTAATTGTGTTTTAGTAAGTTCTGTTACATATAAAAACATTACTCCTTTTCAAAATATCAAAAATAATAATCTTGTTAATACTTACATAAAATGTTCGAGACTTTCGAAATCGCTCAGCTAGTTCACGTAGTGAGTCTTCATATCTTCTTCTGCAACGGTTATTATTGAAAAAGAATTAAAGGCCAGACTTTATTTAATATCTACGATACGAGATCGCGCAGGAATCTTCATTAACAGCGTTCCGGAAAATTGAAATTAAGATATCGTGTGGAATATCCTATTACATATTGGGATCAGTTACACGTGATGTACATTAATACCATGACTAATGTTTTCGTCTTTTTAGTTCGGCATTTACGGAAAGTGTACGTGAAAAATTAACGGGTGTGGTGTAGTGATGAGATGATTTTTATAACATCGGTGCGCACATTTCGCGTTCCGCGTCGCGCTCTCCCCGTCGCAACAAGTCTCCGAGTTCGCCGCGACTCCGGCGAGCGCTCTCGAGCGCTTCGCTCACTTCCTCGCTCTGGCGCTTGAGTTGCGTGCGCTTAGCGGTTAGCCTCACTACAATAATACTTCGATGTTACGTATATAATCTATATATATCTATATATATAAAAATGAATTGCTGTGCGTTAGTCTCGCTAAAACTCGAGAACGGCTGGACCGATTTGGCTAATTTTGGTCTTGAATTATTTGTGGAAGTCCAGGGAAGGTTTAGAAGGTGAGTAAGTATGATAAAAATGCTAAGAATATAATAAAAATAACAAAATTGTTTTTCCTTAGAAATATATTTATTAGAGGATTATCATTGATTTTCTATGATTATCGATGTTAGACAATAAAACATTGATGTTTTAAAATTTATTTTGCATTATTTACATCATCGTATCATCAATTTTTCGAATTCATATATATCAAAATAAGTGGCGTTTTCGATATCAATTTATAAGTCAAGAACGGGCTCACCTATCCTAACCAAATTTTCACGGGTTGTTCGGACTATTTAGTAGATGGTTTATGTGAAGTTTGCACAAAATCGGTCGAGTGGTTCTCCATTTATCACATTTTTTGTAACAAATGAATTCAATAAATGGCGGGTCATTTTGTTAATGGACATTTTTTAGACGGGGAATTGTGCTGTCAAATTAAAGTAAATATTAATTAAAAATTCGTACATTCATCCAAGAATAATGTCAATTTATTATTTTCAAAAAAAAAAAAGAACATTTGAACGTATAGCGTGTGCATTTATTTTCAAGTCTAAATATGCGGAAAAAAGGTTAGTGCCATGAATTTTTATTCGTATCGATTGATGGTTCGACCACTAGCACAAAATTATATCTCCAGATATGGTAAACTATATCATCAGTACATCGTTGACATGCAGGCCAAAATAGAAACTGACCGTCTTAATTTTAATCGTTAACCAAGCAAAAGTTAAGATCCGAAGAATATATTCATTTGCAAGATGCGATCGCGAATGATGCTAATGCAAATGACATCGGGCGATTGACTATATTGCCATCTTCGTTCATTAGTTGCCCACGGCATATGAACGAATATGCACAAGACGCAATTTCTTATGTGGTCGACATAATCGTATAATGGTCGACCGGATCTGTTCATTACATTTACATGTAATTCGCAGTGGGATGATACAAAAAAACAATTTATTTGAAGAACAGTCGACAACTGATCGTCATAAAATAACAGAACGTGTTTTTCGACAAAAATTGAAAGCACTTATAGATTTAACTGTAAAATTATGTATATTTGGAGAGGTGCCACATGTACTCCATTGAATAGCAAAAGAAGGGATTCCCTAATGCAAATGTATCAATTTGCCAGTTCCTTAAAATAACTCCGGATCAAATTGATAACGTTATATCAGCTGAAACTCAAGATCAAACTCTTGATCCAGAGTTATTTCACGTTGTCACGTTAAACCATTACACGCAGTGAAACTGTGGTCCCGTGTGGTCCCATTTTAATATTATCCAATTCTGATGATGGTATCCATATAAAAACCACATAAGTCTTAAATTTGTAGTATGCATGTGCGATAATAAATAGGTAAATAACTCAAAATCACGCAAGCAATTTTGATGATTCTTTTTTTAGTAGAAAAGGTATACTTCAAGGGTACTGTTATCTGTTAAGTGGTGAAAGTTTGGTTAGATTCTGAGCATTGGATCCAAAGTAACGAAACTCTTCAATTCTGAGGAACACGTTAGCGATACTCGGTGGAAAAATTCTAAACCTTCCCTGGACTTCCACAAATAATTCAAGACCAAAATTAGCCAAATCGGTCCAGCCGTTCTCGAGTTTTAGCGAGACTAACGCACAACAATTCATTTTTATATATATACTAGCTGACCCGGCAAACTTCGTACCGCCACAACCGAAATACTTAAATAGTCCAAATGTGATGAGCATAGAAACCAATGCACTCAGCGACACTGGTGATCTAACAGTAACAATAAATAACTGATACTTACATTAAAAGCGACCCTATCTATATTTTACTTTTTACTTACAATTATTGTTAATGTTGTTGTTGTTATCGAGTCAGTATATTATCGTAAAAAACCAAGCCAGCCAAGAGCTGACACCGACTCCAAATATGACGACCTCCGTGGTCGGGTGGTGTGTACACCGGTTTTCATGGGTTTAAATTTTAAATTTTTTAAAAATTTTAAGAAATTACATCGTTGACATGCATGCCAAAATAGAAACTGACCGTCTTAATTTTAATCGTTAACAAAGCAAAATTAAGATCCGAAGATATATTAACTTGCAAGTTGCGATAGCGAATGATGCTAATGTAAATGACATTGGGCGATTGACTATATTGCCATCTTCGTTCATTAGTTGCCCACGGCATATGAACGAATATGCACAAGACGCAATTTCTTATGTGGTCGACATAATCGTATAATGGTCGACCGGATCTGTTCATTACATTTACATGTAATCCGCAGTGGGATGATATTAAAAACAATTTATTTGATGAACAGTCGACAACTGATCGTCATGAAATAACAGAACGTGTTTTTCGGCAAAAATTGAAAGCACGTTTTATACGATAACTAGCTGACCCGGCAAACTTCGTACTGCCACAATCGAAATACTTAAATAGTCCAAATGTGATGAGCATAGAAACCATTGCACGCAGCGTCACTGGTTATCTAACAGTGACAATAAATAACTGATACTATTAAAAGCGACACTATCGATATTTTTTTCTATATTTTCAATGACACAGGAATCATGAGGTTGTGTAATAAATTCCCATGTCGCTATAATTAAGTCCTTACAACATTAAGTTTGCAAAACCATTTATTGTAAACTGGCTATACCATAAGTTTTAATTTGAAACTCATTTGCAATACAAATCAATATAATTTCACTAAATACAACACAGATAAATAATATAGGTGGTCAAGTTTTATTATGGTGATGTTGCCTAAAATATTTTGAAAAATTGTCTGATTTATGTTGCTCATAAATAGTCACGTTACAATAATTAGATACTTACATAAATTAAAATTTTAACAAAAAGAAAAACCGACTTCAAACGAAACAATATTTTAAAACAAACTAATATGCACTAAAAATTAATAAAAATAATTGCGTATGCAAAATATTTATCAGAGTCCTCCTAAGTAAAATAAAATGGAAAGCATCAGAGTACTCAAAGGTCGATTTACGATTATATTAACGTAGTTACAATTATTGTTATTGTTGTTGTTGTTATCGAGTCAGTATATTATCGTATAAAACCAAGCCAGCCAAGAGCTGATACCGAGTCCAAATATGACGACCTCCGTGGTCGAGTGGTGCCGGTTTTCATGGGTACGCTACTCCGCGGTCCCGGGTTCGATTCCCGGCAGAGTCGATGTAGATTATCATTCGTTTTCTACGTTGTCTTGGATCTGGGTGTTTGTGGTACCGTATTTACTTCTGACTTTCCATAACACAGTGCTTTAGCTACTTACATTGGGATCAGAGTAATGCATGTGATGTTGTCTCATATTTATTTATTTAATTGACCTTAGTATAAAAACTTTGCAAAAGAGCTAATGTATGTCGTACATCATAAGGGCACACATCATGTTGAAATGCAGCAACGAACGTAAGCCCATTAAAATTTTACTAAGGACAATAACCCACCTACCGCACCCTCGCTGTAAGCTGTTTAGGAGTTACATTGACTATCATATTCGACTATGACTTGTTGTTGTTGACTTGTATTACTTGAACACGTTACGAAAGGTAACTCAAATGTCCAAATAACCCATATAAGATTCCGCCGAGTATCGGTAACGTGTTCCTCAGAATTGAAGAGTTTCGTTACTTTGGATCCCATGCTCAGAATCGAACCAAACTTTCACCCCTTAACAGATAACAGTACCCTTGAAGTATATCTTTTCTAATAAAAAAGAATCATCAAAATAGCTTGCGTGATTTTGAGTTATTTATTATCGCACATTCATAATGCAAATTTAAGACTTATGTGGTTTTATATGGATACCATCATCAGAATTGGATAAAATTAAAATGCGACCACACGGGACCACAGTTTCACTGCGTGTAATGGTTTAACATGTGCGTTTTTTTGCGACTGGAAGAAATTAGTAAATTCGAGAAATAGATGTAACGAACTCATATGTAGCTCACCGCATGGACCATGTACCATATTTTTAACGACAACGTGAAATAACTCTGGATCAAGAGTTTGATCTGGAGTTTCAGCTGATATAACGTTATCAATTTGATCCGGAGTTATTTTAAGGATCTGGCAAATTAATACATTTGCATTAGGGAATCCCCTCTTTTGCTATTCAGTGAAGTACATATGGCACCTCTCCAAATATACATAATTTTACAATTAAATCTATAAGTGCTTTCAATTTATGCCAAAAAACACGTACTGTAATGTCCATAACATCAGTTGTCGACTGTTCTTCAAATAAATTGTTTTTAATATCATCCCACTGCGGATTAAATGTAAATGTAATACACAAACAGATCCGGTCGACCATTTTTCGTACATTACAAATTGCGTCTTGTGCATATTCGTCCATATGCCGTGGGCAACCAAAAAAATGAAGATGGCAATATAGTCAGTCACCCGATGTCATTTACATTAGCATCATTCGCTATCGCATCTTGCAAATGAATGTATTCTTCGGATCTTAATTGCTTGGTTGAAACGATCAAAATTAAGACGGTCAGTTTCTAGTTTGGCATAAATGTCAACGATCTAAAAAGTCTCCATTAAAAATGTGTTAAATGAAGAACCACTCGATTGATTTTTTGCAAACATCACATAAACCATCTACTAAATAGTCCGAACAAACCCTGAAAATTTGGTTTGGATAGGTAGGCCCCTTCTTGAGTTATTAAGTGACATCGGAAAATGCTACTTATTTTTATAAATATAGATTCGAAAATGGTTGGATGTTGGATGGATGGTTTTAATAATGCAAAATCAACTTTAAAACATCAATGTTTTATTGTCTAACATCGATAATTATAGAAAATCTAAAAAATAAAACTATTTCTAAGGAAAAACAAAGTTGTTGTTTTATTATATTCCTAGCATTTTTATTATACTTGGTCA
This sequence comes from Vanessa cardui, assembly GCF_905220365.1. NCBI lineage: Eukaryota > Metazoa > Arthropoda > Insecta > Lepidoptera > Nymphalidae > Vanessa > Vanessa cardui. The sequence continues at coordinate 4,225,022 of NC_061125.1, forward strand.
CTTTCTAAACCTTCCCTGGACTTCCACAAATAATTCAAGACCAAAATTAGCCAAATCGGTCCAGCCGTTCTCGAGTTTTAGCGAGACTAACGCACAGCAATTCATTTTTATATATATAGATATACTGACTCGATAACAAGAACAACAATAATTGTAACTACGTTAATATAATCGTAAATCGACCTTTGAGTACTCTAACGCTTTTCATTTTATTTTACTTAGGAGGACTCCGATAAATATTTTGCATACGCAATTATTTTGTTACTTTTTAGTGCATATTAGTTTGTTTTAAAATGACCTAAAATGACCGACTTCAAACAAAACAATAGTTTTGTTTGAAGTCGGTTTTTCTTTTTGTTAAAATTTTTTAGAGTCAAAGGCCTTCTCATAGTCCACGAATGCAAGACACAGGGGCCGATTATACTCATGGGACTTCTGTATATTCTGCCGCAGTGTATGGATGTGGTCTATGGTGCCGTATCCGGTCCGAAACCCAGCCTGCTCCGGGGGTTGGAATTCGTCGAATCTTCGCGTCTATGAATCTGAATATGAATCTGGGCTGTTCTGGAGTCCCTGCAGCGTTGCCAAGTTGATTCGCAGACGACATCGTCATCGTGGCAGAAACGCTGCAGGACCTACAACAAATGCTGAACGAGCTGGCTGATTCTTCTATGCGTATCGGCCTAAGGATGAATTGGATAAAACCAAGGTCACGTTCAATGAACATGTTCTACCGGAACCGACTATGATACACGGTACCGTCCTCGAAGTTGTTCAAAAATATGTGTACCTCGGGCAGACTCTGCGATTAGTTAGAAACAACCTTGAGGACGAGGTGAATAGAAGAATTCAGCTGGGTTGGGCAGCGTTTGAGAAGTTACGTCGAATCTTAACATCGTCGATCCCACAGTGCCTTAAGACGAAAGTCTTCAATCAGTGCGTCCTACCCGTCATGACATACGGAGCCGAAACGTGGACACTCACGACAAGGCTGGTCCACCAGCTAAAAGTCGCTCAGTGTGGTATGGAAAGGGCTATGCTCGGCGCTTCTTTGAGGGATAGCATCAGAAATGAGGTGATCCGTCAAAGAACCAAAGTCATCGACATAGCCCACCGGATTAGTAAGCTGAAGTGGCAGTGGGCTGGTCATATTTGTCGTAGAACCGACAACCGTTGGGGAAAACGTGTTCTAAAGTGGAGACCGCGTCTCGGCAAACGTAGTGTAGGACGTCCTCAGGCACGGTGGAGTGACGACATACGCAAGGCGGCAGGCAGGAGCTGGATGCGAGTAGCCGGAGAAAGACCACAGTGGCGTGCACTGGGAGAGGCCTATGTCCAGCAGTGGACAAAAACGGGCTGATGATGATGATGATGATGATGAAGTATCTAATTGTTGTAACGTGACTATTTATGAGCAATATAAATCAGATAATATTTTCAAAATATTATCTGATTTATATTGCTCTTTATATTATTATTATAGGCAACATAACCCTAATAAAACTTGACCACTTATATTATTTATCTGTGTTGTATTTAGTGAAATTATATTGATTTGTATTGCAAATGAGTTTCAAATTAAAACTTATGGTATAGCCAGTTTACAATAAATGGTTTTGCAAAATTTATGTTGTAAGGACTTAATTATAGCGACATGGGAATTTATTACACAACCTCATGATTCCTGTGTCATTGAAAATATAGAAAAAAATATTGATAGTGCCGCTTTTAATGTGAGCATCAGTTATTTATCGTTACTGTTAGATCACCAGTGTCGCTGCGTGCAATGGTTTCTATGCTCATCACATTTGGACTATTTAAGTATTTCGATTGTGGCAGTACGAAGTTTGCCGGGTCAGCTAGTTCTAATAATAAAAATCTATAATATGTTTTTCAATATAATTTATCCACACATTTCATTTATTCCCATTGACTATGAGTAAGGACATAATATATAAAATGACATAAGAATAGCTTGTCGGTGTCCCATAGTTGTACAAAAAGACATCCCTTTCCTCTCGAGTAGATTAGGGACTTATTCATCCGCGCCGTCCCAATCCGACAAGTGATGTGATTTTCATGCGAAACACACAGATTTCCCCGCGAAGAAATCCTTTTAATTCTGAACACGTTCGGCGTGAACCCGCAGCGTCCAATAAATTCACGCACTCGGCTGTCTCGGTTCTGTAATGGCTAACTTGACCTCAACTATACCTCGGGAACAGTTTTACTTCATGTAAAGTGTGTGTGTATGTATACTATAATATTATTATTTTTAATGAAATTTTGTACAAGTATGAGATTTGAATAAATCTGAATGCATTTCTATAATACATACATAATTATAATTGAAAATGAAATGCTTTCTTAATTTAGAGCTTAGTGTCGTCCCGCAAAATTAATTGTCCTTTCATGTGAACGGTAGGAATATTAGTCTTTGTTGACCTATTTACATTGCATACGACTAAATACATATATGTATGCTTACAGTTTACAAATGGAATTAGTCCCCGTTCAAATTATATTTACAACGTACAAAGACTATGGCCACTTAATATTTATAATTCAGAATCTGCTTACCGAGACTCCGTAAGGGTGAAATAAGAATAATTTTATAAATGTATTTCTTCGCTAAAATAAAACTTTTGAGTGTGACCGTGCCACCAACCTGGTCCAATCTGAGCCATCTCTGTGTTAACATCACAAAATCGGTCAAGCTGTTTAGTTGGAGTTCACTGACATACACACGTTCAGGACAATTATATAAACCATAAGTTGGTGAACGAAACGCCATTTCGAAACAAATTAATATGCACTAAAAAGCAAAAAAAATGAGACCTCTTCTACAACCTAATAATTAACTTCCTTTTTTACTAATTAATTATATTTACACACTTTAAATCCAACTCAACACATACCGATGAATAACAATGATTAAAATATTTTATAGAGTCCTAAGTTAAATGAAATGAACAATATTAGACTATGTACTTAAAAGTCTATTAAATTTATATAATGTAGTTTAAATTATTCTTATTTTTTGAGCGGTGTCAAGGAAACACTACAATATATCTAGCATTCAACGTTATCTAGATTTGCTTATGGATACCATTATCAGAACTGGATCAAGTTAAAATTGGACCACACGACAAGGTTAGCTTTCAAATAAAAAAAAAACCAAAATCGGTTCGCCCAGTTTTGAGGTAACACACATAAAAAATACAGTCTAATTGATAACCTATTCCTTCTTGAAGTTGGTTTAAAATGAACATTCTACAAACCGCTCTCTTGTTTGAGACATTCTATTTCAGCGTCGAGAGAGCGAGCTACGCGCAACGCTGTCATAGTTTCGCGATACTTTTGTTCATTTTCAGCGTCCAATGCAGGAATCGCGGAGCGCTACGGCAAAAGTAACATTGAAACCACTCCTTATAGCATTTATTGAACCAAATACAAAAAAATAATTGTACCCACCTGTGCCACTAAATCGTTTTCTATTTCCTCTAGGTTAGATTTAAGAAGGCAAATTTCAACTTGTTGATCTGCTGGAGAAAACATCGTTAATTATATATTTTACAATAATCTACGTCTATTAAGTTGAAATATCAAAGAAAGATTTAAAGAATTGAAATATGATACATATAGATAACTTTCGCGCTATATTATATTGTTTTTTTTTTTGCACTTTTTATAAGTCTAATGTTCGATGTATTCAGCCAACATATTAAATCTATAAATACTATTATAATTATTTTGAAATAAAATTAATAAAATACAATATTTTATTTAAAAATATTTTGTATTATTATTTAATTATTTTAAATAGATAAAAAGTATAATTGTATTTTTTTTCATGAGGTTATTGTACATTTAGGAGATTTAATAATAGAACTGGCTGGAAAGAATAAAATAAAATAAAAAACAAAAGCGCGCGAAACCGTATCAAGCCGTCATCATTCTTTCTTTTTTGGCGCGAACAGTTAGGTCAATATTGATGCGACCTGTAATGTGTTATAAGTGTCATTTGTGTCTTATTAGGATTTGTAAGCTCAACTGAGTAAGTAATTTACTTCAATATGTATGATTTTTTGATTTATTTATGATAAGATATTTTTGAAGTTAGAACTAGGTATTTTGGTTTGTTAAATAGTAAGTGAATGAAGTTGTTTATATTCTGATTAAAGTTATTTATATTCTTGTCTTTTTTTAATTTATTTCACTTCTGTATGCTAAATGTACATTTTTTATGCTATACCTTCGTTGACGAGCCACCCGGGCCATCTGATCGTAAGTGTTCATCACCAACCATAGGCAATGGCGCTGTAAAAAATATTGAGCATTATGTATTATATAAAATAATGCTGCCAAAATAAACAGTTCTACGTGACATTTGCGAAATAATCGGTTCCATGAAGTACTATTCACTCTGCATCTCATTTGTGAAATTTTGGGGATACTAGGAATATATAATATATGGATTATATTATCTGTGATATTATTATAGTAAATGTCGGATATCACGTTCTGACATTTCACGTCCATGTTCTGCTGTGAGTAATGAGCAGATTCCGTAAGGAACTAACTTGCGGAATAGTTATGTTGTTGGCACAACTGAAAGACATTAAAGTTAAACTAAGAATTTAATCGAGTAAGCAGCTATTGCCTTAATTGTATTTAGAAAATTAATGAACGTTTCAGACATTGATACATATTCTACGATAGATAATTCGACGTTCATGTACGCAAACAATATGTTCAAATACTGGCAAGAGTTGGAACTAAAGTTGGCTACAGCGATGAATCTTCATTATGTCTTCAAATCAACAAAAAAAATCTAGCGACCAAAATGTCGTAAGAGTTATGTAGCAGACATGACAGATTGTGGAATGATGTTGCCTTTATTATTTCTCTATTGTGGCATTCAATTATGATATCCAACAATTATGTTTAAATTCATTTCATTCATTACTTTTTTAATTGACTGATTGGGTTTCACATAGAACGAAAGGTAAACCCATAATATTCAGATGGTCTATTTACAGCTAAGTTCAGTCGAACAGAAGGATTCGAGTGATGGTTTGAAACTCCATATAACGCCATCCAGAAGGTTTATAGTCTTTTCGATGTATGTAATATTTCTTACTGTATCGATTCAAGACTCTTGCATGAAGGAAGGTGTTAACTCTTGACGTTGAGGAGGTTCAACTATTGCTGATCCAATAAACAAATATTATGATGACTTTAGTGAATTGACGCAACAATTAACCTGAAATGTTGATATACATATATGTATATTTTTTATGACAATCCTTAAATCACTGATGCGCCACCTAGCTACCAACCAACAAGAAATTGAGATGTTCTGTTAACACTTGTTCCGTTGTAAAATTAAAAACATTCCAATAATTAATCGGCTCAATTTTTGATATTTCAGATAGCGTAACGTTGAGTCGGGAATTATTTTAATGACCGTATGCACGCCTTTATATTAACAATTATCAGAAGTTAGTTACGAAATGATAAAATATTTTTTTTGTTTGCAATGTAATTTAATAATATCATTAATAAAGAAATTATTAATCATGAATTATAGACATAATAAGGTAAAGGTAAATAAATAACCAAAATAAATATAATTGAGTGTAGTTATTAACAAGCATTTATCGTCCATACACAATGTACCTACATACAAATATATCGCTAACTAGCTGTGCCCGCGATGTTGTACGCGTTTGAAATTAACCTAAAAAAAATGATGGTAGCCTAAGTTACTCCCTAATAACCTGATAACCGGGATGGTTAAGTGGCTGGGCCACGTGAATCTTAAGCAAAGATGGGTTCAAGCCCCGGTAAGCACGACTAATAATTATTGTAAACTTTTAATTAAAGAAAGCCACTATAGCAAATTGCTCATTCTGGAAACACCGGATACTTACATATAAAGCCTGATATTCTACTAAAAGTTATTTATTCTTAGGATTTTGTTTTCGGTGAATATGTCGCAGTACAGTTAGTACGCGTAACAGCTGACAGCGACAAAGTTGATTCATCTACAAGTTTATGGTCGTAGTTTTATACCTACACATTTATTTTAGTTGTCTAGGTTAGGTTTTGTGTCTTTACGGGCACAGGGAAAAAGTCAACGTCGTACGTTGTTAGATGTTTTAATTATATATTTATAAAATATTGTTGTTAAATACCACACTGATACTAATATCTTTATACTGTTTTTACATGTGGTATGATTTCGACAAGTTTTTCTTTACCGCCGATCATGAAATAAATAATTATAAACAGACATTGGACACTTAAAAGTTTAGTTGATGCTCAAGTTGGGAAGCTGCATTTCTCTGTTAAGATTTACTTGTTTTTAAACTTGAATAAATTATGAAGAATAACAAGTAAGCAAGTTCAATGAGTCTAAATTGTATTTTGTGCTCATGTTTAATAAATTCGATATTATGTTAACATAATTCGTTTCATAATAAATTTCATTTGCTCCACATGAGTTGACACACTATATTCATAAACGAATTTTCTTGTATTTTATGAACATATTTTTTATAAATATGTGACATTCCTCAAATGGATTTTCCAGTATTTTTGTGCGTGTGAATGTTTTGAAATAAAAGCTAGGAATATAGCTAGAACCATTTAGCTTGATAACTAAAATGTTGCCGATTTCAGATTACATTTCATATTAAAAATACGATGAATAAAAAAGCTAATTTATTTAAATATTTCAAACTAGTCAATGAGAGTTTCGTAAATTGATAGTATTATGTATAACTTATCCCACAAATGGTTGGAAGAAATCGATAGAATCTTTTTTAGATCAATTATTTTAATGCTAAACTGTTATGAAGTTGCAATAAAAGATGAAACTTAATTTCAATAATGTATGTTTTATGTACCTAATTACTTTTTATGTAACAGTTATACATTTGGCTACACTGTCGTGCCATTTCGATTAATTTTTAACTCCCAAATTTTATAAGAAGTTATATTAAGACCCTAAAATGTAATTTGCTATTTTTATCTTTACTTTTACTTTAGCAGATAAAAATAGGTTTTACCGCTTATATGTTTTGATATCAAACAGACCCAAATAAATAGGAGGCATTACGAAACGGATAACGTTACTGATGCGTAATGAAAACCTGTGACAACATTTATTTAAAACATATTATTTCCAAGTAACCATATCATCACTTGACCGTTGGTAGTCGTTATTAAAATTACTTGAATCTAACAAAATAGAAAAGATAGATTTCTATTTATCAAGGAAAAACTAATGGAATGTAATGTTATCGCTCATCTTTTATGGCTTATTGCTCACATATTATAGTTTTAAATAAAAATCCTAATAGCTTTTAATTCCATACGGAACGAATGATATTAATTAGTACTATGTTTACGTCATGAAACAGAGTCATTTGTGCAACAGTACAATAAAATTGGCTCAAACCGTATTATTGTTTTCGGTCAGATTAATCTCGTCAAATAGCAACGCTGTCTGTACAAATTGGCTTTGAATAATCAAGATTCCCAAGGCGTTACTACGCTTCAATAGTAGGCAGCGCTGTCTATAAAATCTCACCTTGTAACTCACTCGTGAAAAAATGAAAACTGATTTTAATACTTGTGTCCTTAATTATTACAATTATTGCAATCAATGTCACATATCTCTATGCAACCTTTTACAATTGTGCACCGCAGTTTCTAATATGTTTCCATAGAATAGAATAGTTCTACAGGGCTTTATAGTCGACATGTGACAGATGCAGAGGAAATGAGTTGGATACGACTTTATACTTACGTACGTACAATATGTACTAAATAACATATAGTAAGAACGACAACTAAATAATAAGGATAAAATTTAAGTTAATACAGATTGGGATGTTTCACGATGTATGAGATATTTTTGAGAATAAATCTATACTAATATCGTAAATATGAAAGTCACTGTGTAAGACTAAACCAACGAATGAAGTTTGAAGAAATTTGTTACGAAGCTTGAATTCTAAGGAAGGACATAGGCTACGTTTTTATTTGAATTTGCGAAACGGCAAAGTCAAAAATATCTGCGGAATTTTATCAAAGAAACGGATACCTTGCCCCAAGAAGGATTTATTGACCTTGCGGAGTCGGAAACTTGGCGTTATAAGCTTATCCTTACACCTAGTGCGCATAAAATGATTATCACTGATTTTTCAAAGTGATCATTGTTACTGTGAATATACATGATATTGTTGTAAATATACTCAAAACCAAACAAGATTAAAATTAAATATACGATAAAAAATATGATCAAATTAAATCAAAACATACTTTATTCGAGTCAGATTCTACCGAAAAGAACCGGCAATAAACTTATTAGCTACTATTTTTCAACATTTAAAAATACAAAGTCATGTTAGTTAAATACAACTGTATACAACATGTATACATATAATACATCCCGCTTGTAAGTCAACAATATTAGCTCTACGGCGAGTTATTTACCTTCTTTAGTAATATATTGTTTGCAAAATATTTAAATTTATGAATCGGCAATATTAAAAATATCTAGGAAAATTGATTATAGAACGGAGTCAGAAACTTGGTGCGATACGCTCAACCTTACGACTCGTGCACAATGCTCATACTCGTACAATGATTATTTATCAATCATCACTGATTCTATTAAAGTAATCAATGTTACTGTGAATATATATATAGATTATTGTAAATTTGTCGTATGACGTGACAGTAAATAATAATTTTGGCGACTTAAACTTATTTCTTGTATCGAAACATTTATGTATATAAATGTGTGCAAGTTAATGGGGTCAGAAAGTTGGCAAATGTATAACTATATAAGCATTTTTACTAAAATTTATAATTAATAATATGCTTTGCGGTCGAAATTTGTGATTAGAGATACGACGAGATACGACGAGCAAAGATTAATTATCCAAATGCGAAAATATAAGCGCAAAATAAAGTAGGAGTCAGTTGGGCAAGCAAACAAAAGATATTAGGAATCTCAGCCAAAATACGTTACGAAGCGCCGCAAGAGGTGTATCTTGCTGACTTATCCTTTTCTGTTCAAATACCTTTAGTATATTTCGTAAGGTCTTCATTCGCAGTTATTCATATAAATTAAACAAAATGATAATTGCTATATTGATGCTGATTCAAAGCCTACCCATTTAGTTAAGATACATTTATTCCAGCCTCTGAAAAAATCTATATATGCAATAGGTATGGATATATTATAACGTACGTATATTTTGTTGTCGCTACGGATTTTGAAGTGTAACTATAATTAGATAACTTTAATTTTCATTACTGTATCTCTTTATATATTCTTTGCTTAATTTGAATAAAGAAGAACGTTATTAATTAATATCAAGAGTTATCTTTCAACAATTAATTAACAAAAATAACTTTAGCTTATAATTGTATAACACATTTTTATTTCGTTGACAGAATCTTTCGCCATAATTTCTCCTCCTCGGATTTGAGATTTGTTTACGCGTACTTTCAGACCAAATTTATTTCGACAAAACCTAGATGGCTCAATTTGTTTAAGGAGCTTATTTATACGAAAATGTTTTGTGTAGTTCGTTGAAATTTGACGCCTGATTTAGTGGTTAGAATGTTTAATACTCCATATAGTTAATAATATAGGCTAAATAGAAAACGCTAATTAGCATAAAATAACTCATCTAAACCAGAACGTGACATGAAATGTGAGTGTGTGTGCTTTGTGTAAACCCGTCTGGGTAAGTACCATTCGCTCAATAGATATATGCATATTATATTGTGTATTCCGCGGAGTAACTACATTTAGTATTATTGTGTTCCGGATTGATGGATGCTTTAACCAGCGAACCAAAGGCACCTGGGGCTAAACCTTAACGTCTTAGCTATAAACGTTGGCGGCGCATCGGCATTGTATGGAACGGTTAATATTTCTTGTAGCGCCAATGTCTAAGGCTTGTGATGACCCTTTTCCATGAGGAGGCCCATTTACCGGTCCAACTTCATATATCCAACTTAATAGCTTAACATGTCAAATGATTTGATTGAAGATTGAAGTTAATTTTGTGCAAATTATTTGTTATTGATTAGTAAAAAGTTCTTCCGATAGATATTATATAACTACTCGTTACCCTGAATGATTATTACGAATAAAACAATATTCGTTTAACGAAAATCCCCTTACTTGGCTCTCGCGACACGGGTTAAGGGATTGATTGATTAAACCACACTGCGGACACATAAATACTGGGATTTATTATGTGGAGTTTTTGGAGAATTTGCGTAACTGGTTTTGCTCTACGATACAAGATTAATAATTAAGGTATATATTTATTCTAATTAATTTTATAGTAATCTGCTTTATTTTACGACAATTTACTTACGTAGTAAATAATTGTAATATAACAAATTACGACAACAAACATTATGGTAATTATATTATTGAAACTGAAAACATTCACGAAAAATTGTTTGAATAAGCTGACGACTTTTGACAAACTATGTTTGCTTATTAGACGTCATTATTTGGTATAAGCTGTTCTTCTTTATTTGTATTGGGTAGGCGGACTGGTAAATAGGCCTGACGGTAAATAATTACAAAGTTATGAATAAAAGAAAAGTTCAATTATAGAATGTTAATAGTACACATTTCGTATATAGTATGTTTAAATTGAAGAAAGTGAAAACGTAAAGAAAAATTATATACTTGACTGGGCGTATGATTAAGGGAATTGCTTGAAATAATTCGGCGGTCGTGAACGCAATTAGCTAAGAATTTTTTAATTCTTATTATATATAGGAAACAATATAAAACAAGCATATTATAAAACATAAATACGACGAAAATAAACAAAAAAGCATACTACAAAATTATTATTATTATATGTAAAGTATAATATAAACTTTTGCAAAAAAACAAGAAATTTCTGTAGGTATCTATAATCAAAATGCTCTTTACAATCAACATAATTATATTATAATTATAAAACACATATATTATACATATGACATTTTTTTCTAGTTTACCAACAACTTAATGCATTTGTACATCTATTTCAGTTTCAAAAACATAAACTAGTGAAACATATAATCAATAATAAAAATTAACAAACATTAAAGGTATAACAAAATTGGACAGATTATTTTAACACGTCAATTTTTTTTATTATTATAATGGGATTATTAATGGCTTATCGGAAATTCCACTACCAGATTGAAAAAGCTTGCCAAATTAAATTGTCTTACTTAAAGTATTAGTGTCTTTTTATTTTTACTGCTTTCCCTTGGATAACAAAATCATCTTTTTGACGTTCTGTAACATAATGGAAATTATAGTCTACGTGCATGCATGCGGTGAGACGTCGTAAACTATGGATTTCAAATACTATGCAAATAATAAACATTGAAAAATAATAATTATAATGTGTGAAGTTGTCACGAAATAGTCCAACTTGATTCTTAATTGGGTTAGCGACCAACTTAATCATGCAGTTTTTTAACCCTGTTCGCGCGCTTCTCATAATTTTTTCATTATGTGCCAAAAGGAGTTTCGTTTCCAAAAACTGCATACCGACAAATTTAGTTATTTAAATTTAGAATACTTCTGTTCCACTTCACAAATATTTGTTGTATCGAATCGAGGAAGAGAGTATTTTTTTAGAGAGAGAAACAATATTACTAGTAATGATAAATATCTAGGAAAAATGCACTTCGCAAAGCATGTTTAGCGGTATGTCTGCAATGTTTTATCAATATATTCTAAATTGCGATGAGCCAGTAATTAAGAGAATTTATAGAATCATTTCGGCTTGTTGGAATATCAATTATTATTTGAAAAAACATATTTAGATTATATTCAGATGCAATAATCCTTTAAATATTATAAATATTGCAATCACTATCGGTCGATCGAGTTCTAACTCTAGTTTCATATTAGACCTGACGTATTAGCTCAAGTCTATTAAAAGCAAATAAATTATAAGCAAAGAACACAGTGACTGCCGTTTCGACGCCATTAAACCACACATTACATAGTCCAAAAACTTATGCCTATATAAAATATCTTTTATTTTTTAAGATTATTTTATTGTATCAGTTACTGCGAATAAAAATTTAAATATAATTTTTTTTCTTTTTCAATTTGACTATTCGACATAATTATAAATCATTCACTTTTGGATTAAGCTATGATATAGCATAAATTTATCTGTTGAAACAAATTATACTGTTAGAAAGAATATTATATTTATGTCATGTAATTTTATTTATTAATAAACTAAGGTGACTATATGCGCTACTCTTTGGCCTCAACCCTAAGCAGATGAATAAATCCGCTCCGCTTATAATAGTGCGCAATCTACGCACGGTACCTGGTACGGCGTGGAACGCGCCGTTGCCTGGTACGGCGACGGACGGCACGGTACCTGGTACGGTCAGGTACGGGAGAAGATACGTCGCTTTGCGTTACTCGTTGAACTGCAAGTCATGAAGTCACTATTCACTACAATACTTGACGTCTTACGAATAATAACAAGTGTTGGGTGCCTCAAAAACGAACATTCTTAAATCTCAAGGCAAGGCGCCGAGGCTGTGTTCTCTCTGATCAAGTGGATTGCGGTAAATGTTTTAAATCCAAAGAGTGGCTCAACTAATTATTTTGAAATCTATGTCTGTCAAAAATAGAAACTCGACTCCAAATATAGCAATAATTATAACTACATTATATAATCGTAAATCAACTTTTAAGTAGGTAGTCTAATATTTTTCATTTCATGTTACCTAGGAGCACTCTGAAAAATATGTTAAATATGTAATTATTTTTATTGCTTTTTAGAGCATTTTTATTTGTTTTAAAATAGTGTTTTGTTTGAAGTCGGTTTTTCTTTTTGTTAAAATTTTATTTATTTTTTGATTTTAAGTGAAGCTGATGTAGACTAACTATTTTTCTTAATATGGATAGATTAAGCGTGCCGTTTATAAATATGAATCAAAAACTACTTCGGGGACAATTTCAAAAGAAACTTTCGAATAAAGCAAAAATAGACTTTCGAAAATGCGGCTTTAATACGTCATGCGGCATAAACTACAAACCCTCGAAAGAGCTGTAATCGACCTCAGTAAAAAAAACTTTGCAAAAGAGCTAATATATGTCGTACCTCATATGGCATTACATCATATACACAAAATTTGATTAAAGACAGTAAGAAATTCTGCCCCATATCGCACCCTAACTGTAAGCCGTTTAGGAGTTCCATCACTACATCGTATAAAACAAAGTCGCTTTCTCTGTCCCTATATCTTTAAAACTACGCAACGGATTTTGATGCGGTTTTCTTTAATAGATAGTGTGATTCAAGGGGAAGGTTTGTGTATATAATACACAAACAATATAGTAAAGAAACACTAATAATTTTAAAAGTTTGCAATATGATGTCGTACATAAACAAATTCTGTAGTATATTTAGTATCAGTATTGCACCCGTGCGAAGTCGGGGCGGGTCGCTAGTTTACTATAACATTCGACTATGACAATTACATCAACATAACCACGATACGGAAAGTGACTCGAATATCCAAATAACATATAAATAAAAGATTCGGCCGTGGATCGCTAACGTGCTCCTCAGAATTGAACCGTTCCGTTCTGTTCCGTTACTTTGTCATGGATCCTATGCTCAAAACCTTACCAAACTTTCACCAACCTACCCTTGAAGTATATATTTTATAATAAAAAAAGAATCATCAAAATTGGTTAATATGATTTGCAGTTATTCGCCTATTTGTCGCGCATATACATAATGCAAATTTAAGACTTATGTCGTTTTCATACGGATACTATCATCGGAAAAAAATTAAATTAAAATGGGACCCCACGGGAAGCACTACCTTTCGAACAAAAAAAAAATGATCAAAATCGGTCCACCCAGTGAAAAGTTATGAGGTAACAAACATAAAAAAAAAAAAAATACAGACGAATTGATAACCTCCTCCTTTTTGAAGTCGGTTGAAAAGTGGATTAAAAGTTTCTTATAACGAAACATAATTCTTTCTATAGCTACGTAGCAAAAAACCAGCGCTGCGGATTGATTTTTTCAATATTTTCAATGCGAATGTGACACACTTTGATCTCAATATGTGGATAATTAGCGAATCATACATAATAGCGCTAACCGAATAAATTGTGATGACTTTGCGTACTTTAGCTGATTGATGGGTTACGCTAATATAAGTCTATAAGGACGTGTTTACATATTTTGTAATAAAATGTATTTACGCCTTCAGGAGCGAATTTAAATACTACGTTGATATCAGTTATTAGATAATGTGTTGTTGCATGGAAAAAGAAACGTATAGCGAATTGAGTGATCGAAGGATGTATTTATAAAAAGCCTGTCCTTTCTTAGGGTTTAAGCTTGCTTCATACTAAATTTTATCACATTTGGTACAATGGTAAGTCGTGAGAGTGAAACAGACAGACTGAACTACTTGTTATTATTAGGTATTTATAATAATTCTCGCACCATTAGCCTAAAAACATAAACCATATTCTTATCTTTGAGATTGTATGCATATTTCATTTAAAAACAGTCTGCAAAAGCGTACTTAAAGACATTTAATACTTTTGCTTTAATTTATCCACGGTTGACACAAATAAAATCAACGAATTTCTGTATGATTTTAAGAACACTTCGCAGATGCATGCAAATAACATAAAATGCAGTAATCCGTAGAAAAAAAATCTAATTATGCAATACTGTTCAGGAAACTATATAACGACCCGACAAGTGACCTTTGTTTGTGACTGTGACACGGAAAGCAAACAGTTCATCTTTGCTTGGGTACTTGCATCGTCCGAGGTCCATAAGTTAAGAATAATAAATCATTTAATTATTCTGATTAACAGACAGCAGTCAAACTGATGTTGGTTTCTGATTGCCAAAGTCGAGTACTTTTATTTATTTTAGTTTTCGTTACCAATTTCATAATTGTAAATAATACTTGTATCAGCCTGGTATTGTCCTTGCTTTATTGTTTATGTTGTGATAATGCCAATGGAATTTATTATAGTAATAAGCGACCAAAACCACGTCTTATTCCATTACTGGTAATATAATAGTCTATTGTTTGGCCTAACAAATCAGAAATCCGAAATGTCAAATCAACGGGGAAATGCCGCCTAGCTACTCCGATTACTATACAATGGATTAATTATTATTGCATTCCAAAATCAGTTGAATAAATATTAAACTATCTATTTTATACGTCTTAACATCAGAAAGGTTGGCTGACTGGCTATGTTCATTTTGAGTTTTCTTGACGTATCAGAATCCTTGTGAATCGATTCATTTCCCTCCAATTCATACATAATAGTAGCCTAAGCGTCACCCCGGATATAAGCTATCGTCGTAACAAAGGGTCCCGCCGGATAAGTATCAAAAATACACGTATACTAAAATCATTTTTTATTTTATACTTTCTTTTAGTAAAAATATGTTTTAATATGATTTCTATATCCATACTTTAAAATTATCCCAATCGTAAACGGAAAGAAGTTGTTGGATTAATAAGCATTTGAAGTATTTTGCATTTGAGCTAGGATAAATGACCATCTGATGGTATGTTACCACGCATATAGGTGCAAGAAATATTAGCAGTTTTTTATATAAGTATATCTTGAAATGCCCCTTCAGATAGTATTGTTATTCATCAAAGATTCTACGTGCTTATTTATATAATTAATTTTTTTGAGTACTATATAACCTAAAAGCTATCATAGATACATATGTTATAAGTTCTTGATGAAGAAAAAAAAATGTATGTTATTGTGGGACAGAAAATGTTAGTAAAACATAAAACCGAACATATATTAAAATTAATAGAAATTTCAAAAATATTTTTATCTAATAAATATGAATACTTACCATTTATATTTAATTCAAAAATAAAAATCTAATGACTATGAATTATAAATTAAGGAGGATTTAACGGCCTTCGAAAGTATCGAAGATATCCAGCGGTTGAATTCGATGGTCTGAATGATGATGAATGAATGAATGAATAAATCTTATTAAATTATGGAACTCATTCAAGTAAATGTCAAATATGATTATTTATGCTTGTGGCTATTTGAAAACGGAACAAAGGGAGTTGGTTTGCCCTCTGAACAATAATAGAGACTAGCAGTAGGTTACTCAACCGAATTCAATTCACCGTATTGAAGCCTTATACTCAAAGCGAAATTCTCAAAACGGTTATAAGCTGAGATAACTTTTTATATTTTCTAATAGGTTCATTATAATTATAAGATAATGCTAGCTAATAATGCATGATCCAATGTGATTGTGAATATCAGATGAAATTATAATTATTAAAAAATAAATATTTCAATTTCAAAATCATTGTTAATTATATAAAATAAATCCGTTAATTTTGCTATCGAAATAATAAAACAGATGCTTTCATATGTTTATCATGTAGCTATATAATAATCATTATTTTTTTGTTATTTATTGCATCTTATTCGATATTGTAACGATGTCTGATAATTTGGCGTCAATTATTTATGTTAATTTAAGCCAATAGAATACTATGTACCTACTTATTAATAAATCTTAATTGTTATATTATTATTTACACAATCTTAAACAAAGGAGAGTAGGATATATACACCTACTTACTTAAATTTTATATAACGAAAAATAATAATTGTATTCGGTTTAAATTTAAATTCATTTATTGTACCATACACAGCTCCAGTAATACAAGAAGTAATACTTAATAGTTGAATTAATGAACATTCAAAATGTTGAATATGTCCGCTGAATGCAATTTGCAGGAGCTCATTAAAATTAGTGTGTATACTATATCGAATTCTAAAATACATTCTCGGTATTGCGATCATGCAGTTAATTGTGTTCTATTCGGTTTATCGTGAGGCAGTTCTAGAAAGCGTCAAAGTACATTTACAACATAATGTATATTTTCTGTAATATAAATGTATAAAACACAGAACAGTTAATTTAGATGAAATTCACACCAAAAATATTTAAACAGGCGAAATTAACTTGACAACATCAAATTTCCATCAAATTGATATAAATAAGGAAAATATAATTGTACTTCAAATTATTAAAGGTTTTATTATATACTTATCTCTATATTTTGTCCGTTTTTCCTCGACGGATGCTACTTTTCAAATAGGTACTGCTGGTAATTTCATAAACTATATAACAATTTAAGTGTTTATAAGAAATTATTCAAATAGAAGTATTTATTTACTATCGTTTTTCATAAATTATATAAAATTTAACTGTAAAATATTAATTCAATGATGATTGGTAAAGCTCTTCATTTAATACGATCGAAAAATTCTTTAATTATATTCATTCATAGTGTAAAAAAACAAACTGTGTTAAAAAATAAAAAATGAAATATATACTTTAATTTACAAAATATATAAATACATATAATAACTGTGTTGATTTTATTTGAAGAATTTGCAATGAAAATAATACATTACACAAAATACATATTTTATATATCGAATCCATATACAAGCTAAACAGGATGCTGAAATTCGTTTACATAAAATTTAATCGGCTACAATTAAGTTGCAATGATAATGAATATTTTCGAATCGTTTTTACGAATTTTGCCGATGCTACATCTAAGTTGTGTCGTACTATATATACTTATACGATATAAGAATTTAGTTCCCTTTTGTCTTTAATTGATATTCATAAGTTATCAGGTGCAATAGTGAGAAACATTATGAAAATACATTACTTGTTTATCCAGCGATTGCGTTGGAGCATATTTGTTTTCAACCGACTTCAAAAAGGAGGAGGTTATCAATTCGTCTGTATTTTTTTTTTGTTTGTTACCTCATAACTTTTTACTGGGTGGACCGATTTTGATAATTTTTTTTTCGTTTCAAAGGTAGTGCTTCCCGTGGGGTCCCATTTTTTTTTTTTTTTTCCGATGATGGTATCCGTATGAAAACGACATAAGTCTTAAATTTGCATTATGTATATGCGCGACAAATAGGTGAATAACTCAAAATCTCGTTAACCAATTTTGATGATTCTTTTTATATTATAAAGGATATACTTTAAGGGTAGTTTGGTGAAAGTTTGGTAAGGTTCTGAGCACAGGATCCATGACAAAGTAGTGGAACGGAAGGGAACGGAACAAATCTGAGGAGCACGTTAGCGATATTCAGTCGAATCTTTTATTTATAGGTTATTTGGATATTTGAGTCACCTTCCGTAATGTGGTTATGTTAATTGTAATTATCATTGTCGAATATTATAATCAACTAGCTACCCACCCCGGCTTCGCACGGGTGCAATACTGATACTAAATATACTACAGAATTTGTTTATTTACGACATCACATCGCAAACTTCTAAAATTATCAGTGTTTCTTTACTATATTGTTCATGTAATATATACACAGACCTTTCCCTTGAATTACACTATCTATTCAAGAAAACCGCATCAAAATCCGTTGCGTAGATTTTAAGATATAGGGACAGAGAAAGCGACTTTGTTTTATACTATGTATTGACGGAACTCCTAAACGGCTTACAGTTAGGGTGCGATTTGGGGCAGAATTTCTTTCTGTCTTTAATCAAATTTTGTGTATATGATGTGATGTCATATGATGTACGACATAGCATACGAATAGCTCTTTTGCAAAGTTTTTTTACTCAGGTCGATTACAGCTCATTCGAGGGTGGTACCTTGTAGTTTATGCCGCATGACGTATTAAAGCCGGATTTTCGAAAGTCTATTTTTGCTTTATTCGAAAGTTTCTTTTGAAATTGTCCCTGAAGTAGTTTATGATTCATATAAACGGCACGTTTAATCTATCCATATTAAGAAAAAATGTTAGTCTACATCAGCTTCACTTAAAATAAATAAAAATTTTAACAAAAAGAAAAACCGACTTCAAACAAAACACTATTTTAAAACAAATGAATATGCACGAAAAAGTAATAAAAATAATTGCGTATTCAACATATTTTTTAGAGTCTTCCTAAGTTAAATGAAATGAAAAATATTAGACTACTTAAAAGTCGATTAACGATTATATCATGAAGTTATAATTATTGTTATATTTGGAGTCGGTGTCAGCCAATAAAACCCTGCAGTATATCTATCAAAAAACAATACGAGAATACTTTAACAAATATGTTTTTTACAAATTACCTTTTATACAATAATATACTGGATCAATCAAGGGGCTCGTATCGCTTCTTTCTTTTGATTTTTGGGGCAAGGGCACCGTGGCTGACACCGACTCCAAATATACCAATAACTATAACTGCATTATATAATCGTAAATCGACTTTTAAGTAGTCTAATATTTTTCATTTCATTTAACTTAGGAAGACTCTAAAAAATATGTTGAATACGCAATTATTTTTATTACTTTTTCGTGCATATTAATTTGTTTTAAAATAGTGTTTTGTTTGAAGTCGGTTTTTCTTTTTGTTAAAATTTTTATTTATTTTTTGATTTTAAGTGAAACTGATGTTGACTAACTAATTTTTTTTAATATGGATAGATTAAGCGTTTCGTTTATATCAGTAAGAAACTACTTCGAGGACAATTTAAAAGGAAACTTGCGAATAAAGCAAAAATATACTTTCGATAAATAAAATTTTAACAAAAAGAAAAACCGACTTCAAACAAAACACTATTTTAAAACAAATGAATATGCACGAAAAAGTAATAAAAATAATTGCGTATTCAACATATTTTTTAGAGTCTTCCTAAGTTAAATGAAATGAAAAATATTAGACTACTTAAAAGTCGATTAACGATTATATAATGTAGTTATAATTATTGCTATAATTGGAGTCGGTGTCAGCCAACCCTTTACTATACCTATCAAAAAACAATACGAGAATACTTTAAGAAATGTTTCTTACAAATTACCTTTTATACGATATTATAGGTCAATCAAGAGGCTCGTATCGCTTTCTCTTTCTTTTGATTGTTGAAGCGTGTGCCTGTGGCTGACACCGGCTCCAAATATAACAATAACTATAATATAACAATATCATTTCATTTTACCTAGGAGGACTCTCAAAAATATGTTAAATATGCAATTATTTTTATTACTTTTTAGTGCATTTTAATTTGTTTTAAAATACTGTTTTGTTTGAAGTCGGTTTTTCTTTTTGTTAAAATTTTATTTATAGTATATAATAAACTCCAAACATTTTCCTCATAGGTCTCAGCAGCAGGACGCTAATTACTTTATACTAACTACTACAAAAATATTAAATTAATTTGCAAACTTAATGGGTTTTAGTATTGGATAAACTTTTTCAAATTTAGAAACAAAATATTATTACTATACAATTCATTTATTAATGGTATTATGCATCAATTGAACATTTGGTTC
Organism: Vanessa cardui; assembly: GCF_905220365.1. Lineage (NCBI taxonomy): Eukaryota > Metazoa > Arthropoda > Insecta > Lepidoptera > Nymphalidae > Vanessa > Vanessa cardui. The sequence goes on from NC_061125.1 coordinate 4,245,471, forward strand.
GGTGTTCTATTGACACAAAATGTATTGAAATTCCAATGAATGTTTTATTTCATTTGGAAAATATGATTTGAATTTGTTTTAATATTTAAATTATATTCTTGACAAGACAGTTAAACAGAAAAACACCCTTTGAAACGAAAAGAATAAAATGAAAAAAAGGAATTTCGGTTTTTACAAGTGGTCTTATTGAATTTAGGTATCAGTTTATAATATAAGTATTGGTGAAAAACAAAGTTATATTTCCTTCTGAATTACATTTCTTGTATTAATTAATTATACAACAATAATTTATCTTACTGAATTATTAACATTTATACAAAGTTGGCTTATTTATATACATAAGAATAATAAAATTGACAAAATCTAAGTATTTTACAAGAAATGTACATTGATATTCAACCCCTTGTTCTTTAAATTCAAGCATCGACTTCACAAACATGTACACGTATGGAAAAGTTGCAATATTTAAAGCTTCATGTTTAAAAAAACTGATTAATGGCCGAATTTTCTTTTATGATATTACATCTTTTTACAATCATCGTGATACATTAGTTTTACAAAATTAAAAACGAAGTTTAAATCTGTTTTTATTTCAACTACTTAGGCTTATTATGAAGATCTACACTCAACATAATCAGCGTGTAACGCACTTAAAGAACATATTATCATCCTAGGAACCACCATTACGTAAATCACTACTTACATAAGTTAAACTATTGTTTTAAAGTCTTGGGGGGTAAAGTAATGGTGCATTACTTTACCCCCCAAGACTTAAAACCAAGACCCCAAGACTTAAAACTTACGGATAGTGCAGTTAGAATCGGCGACGCGATGTGTGGCAGCGACGCAGCACAGTGCGCGCGGGGCTGCGCGCTGCAAGCGGCTACGTCTTGCGCGAGCACCCACGCCATACGACGCAGCAGGTTACCAGCTTGGGCGGAACAAGCTCGTCCAGCCATTGCCACGCATGCGACGAATGCGTCACGGGCACTAAAATAAAACATACCGTATTTTTTAATCCAGTAACTAGATTAAATAAATATTCAATAGTTAGTATTAGTTAGTATCGTTTTTTTCCTGTGGCAACACTAGCCTAATGTCATAAAAAACTTCTCTCAACAAATAAAAATTATTATTTTATTATAAAAAATAACTGTATTAGCTTTAATTTTGTATTTATATCAAGTTATTAATGTAATATATAAAAAGTATATTAATATACTGAGTGTCGTTCGTTAATGTGCAGTGTTTTCTTGTGTTGTGTTCGTTAGCTGACATTACGCAGGTAACGAACTCAATTTTAAAAAGTTTTCTTGTTCAACTTCTTGTTATCCCTCTAACTTACAATAGAAACCCTATTTCACAATTTATAAGTATTTGACTTATAGCAACTGTTTGATCACACTGACGCCGTCTATATTATTTTATCTAATAACTTCTATTTTTATAAAACATGATGACTCGTAGCACCAAGGCGCGTCAGGCCAAGGAACAACTCCAGCTGACGCTCCAGGAACTAAAAGCATCCAGGACTCAGTGTTATCTACTGTTAAAAGAAAAGGATGATAATGAACAAGAATTCTTGCAAATTCTTAATAAAAACAACGCATTAAAACCTGAGCTTTCGCAGTTACATTTACGATATGTAGAAATGGAAGAACAAAATAATAATTTGCAAGAAATAGTCAGTGGGTTTGATAATTGCAGAGATGAGTATGAGCAAGCTCTTATGCTCACCAATGACTTAAAAGCTAAATCCTGTTTTTTCATTGTATTGTTTTACTATGTTAAGTAATTCACTTGTATTTGATAAAGAGCTGTATTTAAGAATAAGAATCTTATAAATATTCATTTTTAATATTAAACTGTATTTCAAGAATGAATTTGCAATACTGGCACAAATAATTATAAAAGTTGTAGTTGTGAATATCCGTTTGAATTATTCTAGAATAACGCTTTAGAAACGAAGATTGTTTTAGCAACGACACATCGCATTGACACTTTTTCGAAGAATTTACTTAATTTTATAAAATTGTTAATGTCATGTAATAAATAATATTGAAATGGCTGCGTTTAATTGCAATGGAAGCTGACAACCCAACTATATCTCCGACATGTACTAACCAGTACTGCGACACATTCACCAAAATAAAATACTTTTGGAACCCAAGAATGAATAACTTTTTCAAGAACATTTGGCAATATAAGTATCAGGTGTTTCCTGATAATTGCCCGTGTTCCTTAAAAGTTTACAATGCACTTAAATAATAATAATTAGTGGTGCTTACCCGCCATCATTAAACAATCTTCTTTGCTAAGACTCACGTGGTGTAGCCACTAAGCTATCCCGGTTCTCACAATGCAATTAATTCATGAATATTTGATGGGTATTTAAACAGTCTCTACCTGTCTTCCTGACTCTTATTCTCGACGTAGAATAATCATATAATTTCAACAGATGCTTGTGCTATGAACCATTACTTTTGATTAAACAGACTTCCGAATCAAATTAAACAAACATCGTAAACCTGTTATGATGTTTCTTTCATTAAAATTAACAATATTCATTTTAATATTGGATAAATTATAGAAACAGAATTACCGGCTTAATTATGTGTAAAAATATGTAACGATATTTGGTACAATAATCTAATTTATTACCTTGTTTACCCTTAATCTCATTCTGTTATTTCTAAATTAAAGCTTATTATATATAGATTTATATATGTATATAGATTTGTGATATATATATTTGAAAGATCTCATAACGTACATTTTATTAAGTAAGTAAGTAAGCACCATCAAATGGAAAATGATTCGAAAACAATAAAAGCTAATATGCTTTAGGTCATAGCTACAAAATAACATTTCTTTTTTACTTTCTACGCCGTAAGCAAAGATACAAGTAAAAACCATTAAAACGGCCGTACTACAGAAACTTCACTGTCAAAACTTTCAATCTCTGGACACACACAACACGTACACAAGCAGATATTCGGCAGTCGAAACTTGTACATACTTTCAAAGGTCATTTGAAAAGCTATTATTTTGTACCTTTCCATTTTGTGTGTAATTAAATAGCGTGTAGGTTATAATTAACACACAAAATATTTTTCGCAGAACAGGTTTTGCGGAAATATGTATATTTTATATTTAGAATACTAGTTTAGTTCCAACTCTTGCCAGTATTTGAACATAGTGTTTACATAAACGTTCTTGTCTATCGTAGAATATGTATCGACGTCTGGAATTTTCATGAGTTTTCTAAATATAATTAGGGCAATAGCTACTTACTCAATTCCTTCAATTCCCTCAAGTCCTTTAGTTGTGGAAACAGCATAACTATCGTGTAAAATAGTTCCTTGCGGAACTGTTCAGGTTATATGATACATACGTTATATAGTCCTAATATCCTCAAAACTTCACAAATGAGAAATAAAGAGTTAACAGTTGTAGAATTGTATTGCAGGTAACGATTAGGTAATTCGAACGACTTCGAAAAAAGAACCAGAGTATGAAAGTCATTTTTTTACGTCAAAATTTATTGATAACTTTTCGATTTATTGTTTTTTTATCGTTATTTGAGATGGGCATTAAAATGATATTTTACATCTAAACAAGATTTATTTAATTGAACGGTAAAATGGATAGATTATTTCAATTGTTCAAAGTGTGAAAAACTAGTTTAACAGGGCTTAACGTTTATTTTGGCGCTACTATAGAAGTATTTTATATCGTACATATTTTATTATGATAATTATTTATATATAATTTTGTCACAAATTAATTACAGTATATAATAGTACAAAATAATTAAATAATTAATACAATTTATTTTAAAAAATTACATATTTTAAATTTTATTTTAAAAATATATTATTATTTATTGATTTGATATTTTGGCAGAATACAGTTAAACATTAGTTGGCTGATTACATAGAACCTTAGACATATAAAAATTGCTAAAATATCAAAAATGCAATTTGGCGCGAAAGTTATCTGTATCACTATTTCTGTAAAACGTCCTTTGATTTTAAGTGAATTATTGTAAAATATATAATTAACGATGTTTTCTCCAGCAGATCAACAAGTTGAAATATGTCTTCTTAAATCTAATTTGGAGGAAATAGAAAACGATTTAGTTGCTCAGGTGGGTACAGTTATTTTTTGTATTTCGTTCAATAAAGATTATAAGGAGTGGTATAAATGTATCTTTTGTCGTAGCGCTCCGCGATTCCTGCACTGGACGCTGAAAATGAACAAAAGTATCGCGAAACTATGACAGCGTTGCGCGTAGCTCGCTCTCTCAACGCTGAAATAGAACGTCTCAAACAAGAGAGCGGTTTGTAGAAAGTTAATTTCTCTGCTATTGATTTTGTATCTTAAAAAATAAAACATATTTAACATGTTTAATGCGAATTGTAATATAATTAAACCGTAATGGCCATACAGTTTGTAAATATGATTTAAACGTAGAGCAATCACATTACAAAAGCGTTTAATTTTCAATTATATGTATGTATATGTTATACCAATTAATTTAGCAATATACTCATATTTATTTAAGCCTCATACTTGTACAAAATTTAATTAAAAATAATAATATTATATTTAACATGTACTACAATTATATCGTATGATGCTGAATTGAATTGTAAATGCAAAAAGAAGTGTCCACTTTACATGAAGTAAAACTGTTCTCGAGGTACAGTTGAGGTCACATTAGCCATTACAGAACCGAGACAGCCGAGTGCGTGAATTTATTGGACGCTGCGGGTTCACGCCGAACGTGTTCAGAATTAAAAGGATTTCTTCGCGGGGAAATCTGTGTGTTTCGCATGAAAATCACATCACTTGTCGGATTGGGACGGCGCGGATGAATAAGTTCCTAATCTACTCGAGAGGAAAGGATGTCTTTGTACAACTATGGGACACCGACAAGCTATTACTTATGTCATTTTATATATATACTCAATGGAAAAAAATAAACGTGTGGATAATTGAAAAAAATTGTTATAGATTTTTTATAATTAGAATTACATACGTAACAATGAAGCATTATTCTAGTGAGGCTAACCGCTAAGCGCGCGCAACTGAAGCGCCAGAGCGAGGAAGTGAGCGAAGCGCTCGAGAGCGCTCGCCGGAGTCGCGGCGAACTCGGAGACTTGTTGCGACGGGGAGAGCGCGACGCGGAACGCGAAATGTGCGCTCGCGTTTTCATTTATATAATGACAGTCGCACATTTATTACTTTATCGCATAACGATTGAAGTGATTTTGGTAAAGCTTTACAATTTGATTAATACGATGATGTCATAAATGTTTGCTTACGTACACTTAAGTTAGATTAACACCGTGAAGAGGATATATTTAGTAACGAGTTAATAGCACTACTGTATATTAATAAAGACGACAAGGCCTCAGAAATAAGATTTGATCGACGAGTACTACCGCCAAAAACCTACAATCAGTTTTGCTCTGGTTGGAAGTATAGTCAGGCCAAAAATAAGGGACATAACATCCTAGTGTCGCTCATCGGTTATGTATTTTTTGAATACGGGGATATCTACGGGCAGTGGCAAAAACTAACCGCCACGGAACTCAAAGGCCTATCCACCGATGTTATTAAAATCATCTCATCACTAAATCACTCCCGTTAATTTTTCACATACACTTTCCGTAAATGCCGAACTAAAAAGACGAAAACACTATCAGTCACGGTATTAATGTACATCACGTGTAATTGATCCCAATATGTAATAGGATATTCCACGCGTTGTCTTAATTTCAATTTTCCGGAACGCTGTTAATGAAGACGCGTGATCTCGTATCGTAGATATTAAATAAAGTCTGGCCTTTATTTCTTTTTCAATAATAACCGTTTCAGAAGAAGATATGAAGACTCACTACGTGAACTAGCTGAGCGATTTCGAAAGTCTCGAACATTTTATGTAAGTATTAACAATATTGTTATTTTTGATATTTTGAAAAGGAGTAATTGTTTTATGTTTAACAGAACTTACAAAAACCCAGTTAAACTTCGGAACTTACATATTTATTTATTTATTTATATTTTAATTACGTACTAAAGCAATATATGCTTCGTTAAATTATATTTCGTACTTGATACCCGCCCCAACTTCTTAAGAGAATATTCATATAAAGTTGGCCTCACATTTCCGTTCTTAAAGTTGGACATTCCAAAAACCATTTTTAATTGGGGATGAGCGGCGTGTACTAACGATATAAAATAAACCTAATTTATAACACTAGTTTTCTAGATTCAGTAGTTTTAGCTGTTAGTTGTGTAGGTTGGTTGGATATGGTGTCAAGTGTTATGGTGTCATACGCGAATTTATAATGTTCTTGTTTTGCAAACTAGTTCGTCTAGAAATAAGTGGTAGGGTTGTATAAGCATGTATTTGGTCGAGGCACGTGGAACTACAAACTACAAAGGACATACTTACCTACTAAGTTAGTTGATAGAGATGTAAGGAATGACCTCTAATCATGAGGGGGTCCGTTTGCCCATCCGCCTATAAAATCGTCATATAATAAATCAATATAACACGACACATTTAACTCGTAATATTATTACATAACATCTTTCATAACTTTATGCAAAGAGAAAACCCTCTCAGTGTATTCCTATTAACAAACTAATTCTAGCAAATTGAATTTTAATGAGTGTTTTCAAATGGAGATTTATTTGCATTAAATGTTTCAGTCAGCTTTTATTAGGAATTTAAAACAAGTTGTTATAGCAGGTCATTTAAAGACCCCGTTACAGCATTTTTTTGCTTTTGCTGTATTTGTACAAACGCCTTTGCGGGATTTTCTCTTACATATTTCGTATAAATTGTTAATGTAGACGTCCTATTCAAAGAAACCGAGTAATGAATTCTCTACTTTGTCACCCTTATTAACCGTAACAAAATCCACACCTATATCCATAGGTACGGATTTCGTTACGTGAATAAATCGGGATGTATAATTTTATTTCTAACAAATATATTTAATATTATGTTTTCGTAATTTTATAGAAAATTATACAAATAACATTTTCTACCAATCAGCAAAGATATCATATAACACAGACGAGCATCTGATATAATTTAATAAGCTAACTAAAGTTACGCCTTGAAACAAGGAAGGTTCGATTTATAATTATTTCTTTAAGAAGCCAGCCTAACCTAATATTTGTAATAAAATATTCTCCCTACTAAAGAACGAGGAGGAAATTAATACGGAACAGGAAATAGCAAAGGAAACTAATTCGAAGCTTTTAAACGAAGAAACAGCGCTGCGACGTGAAGTTTCCGAGTTGAAGAAGGAGCTAAGTGCCGTACAGGCCGATGTGCCGGAAGACATTCTTTCGATAATGTAATTATTTTAAAGTTAGCGTATATTACGTAGACTTGGTAACTGTAATGAGTAATGTGTGCCTAAGGTAATAATCAATTGTATTATTAGTAGAGGTACAATAATAGACTTAGTATACAAATTAAAAAGTATATATTTTTTATTTTTATATGTATTCCAATATTAAAATCTCATTCTCTGACCGTTGACGTTGAAGTTGTTCTGCCACATTGCTCTAGGTAGCACTGGAGGTTTCTTATATTAATATGGATAGTTTTCTTCAACGCACGTGACCTTTCTTTCTCTTTTCATTATTTCAACTATTACATCAATGTTTACATTGTTTTAGTTCACCATTTTTTATAACAATTTTATGTGTAGTCGTTTATATCTCAAACGTTATTAATTAATTTTATTGTGCTTGTTAATATATCATACAATATCGCAAAAGGAATTTCGATCCAATGGGGTCTCCCCCGACATATTCAGAAATACATACAAACACACACTGATATCTTAATTATGAACCCAAAATCGAACTTAGCAATTAATACATCCGCACAAGCACTTGTGGATTTGCATACCCCTGTCCTGATTTACATCAGGAATTTAAGCCTACGATCCTAAAGAAATTCTTAGAAATGTATATGTGTATGTAAATCATTTTGTTACCCTCCTCGTGCCTCCTTCACTGTATCTTTAAATTTACTCAATCAACTATCGTTATAAGAAGAATTTTGCGACGTCTTCGTTCATTGCCAATAAATACAAATTTAATTAATTGAGGCACTATAGTTGTATGTGAAGATCACTTTTCAGTACAAAAGACTTGATTACATCAATTTTGCTGTTTGAATTTCAAATTTTTGTCACGGAGGAAACCTTGCGAAGTTTGTATAAATTAAAAATCAATTTTTGAAGATAAAAATGGTTTTATAGTTGTCGTCCACAGATCCACTTGCGTGTTAGGGCTCGGTCATCAGGTGCTGGGTGTAAAAAGCGGCATAATGCCTTCCTTGGAGTTCAAGCACGATTCTTACCGAATTTGAAATAAAGTTCAGTGGTTTGGCCTTTAAAAAGCAACAGGCAGACAGAGTTACTTTCGCTTTTATCAATTGAGTGCAGATAATGATTTTGAGCTCTCAAGCTATTTTCTGTTGCAGAGGTCAGACGGAATTGGAGAAAGAATTAAATTCGCTATCGGCTCAACGCGACGCCCTGCGCGCCGAGCGGGATCATCTCCTCCGGGCGCGCCCGGGCACGTCCACTCGACTATTTACTCACTAATATTAATTTCTCGATTTCCTCTATTTCGAATAAAAAGACAGCAATGTTTATCCCACAGATAGATTACAATCGTTTTAAATTTCAATTAAAAAAAAATTATAGAAAAATTCAAATTAATAAAATGTTTTCTTTTAAACTTTACATAATGTAATTTTTCAAGTTAGATTTATGCGTATCGGCTTAACATTTATCAAAAGTCTTCAGTCAATTTGCATAACTGAAATCCGCTTAGTACGATTTTGGCAAATGATTAATGCTTGCACTCTATATAGCGCAATGCCAAGCGTTGTATTCGTGTCACAATTTGTGTTTCAGACAGAAAGATCGTATTTTAGTACAAAGAGCAATTATTATGTTTTTTTTTTATGGAATAGGTGGCAAACGAGCAGGAGGCTCACGTGATGGAACGTGACTACCACCGCCCATGGACATCTGCAACACCAGGAGGCTTGCAGGTGCGTTACCGGCCTTTGAGAAAGGAGTACGCTCTTTTCTTGAAGGTTCCCATGTCGTATCGGTTCGGAAAATCGCCAGCGAAAGCTGGTTCCACAAAGTGGTTGTGCAAGGCAGAAAATGTCTAAGAAATCGCGCTGTTGTGGATTTTCGGACATCAAGATGGTGCGGGTGAAACTTAGAATTTTGACGAGATGTCCGAAGGTGAAATTCAGCAGCCGGGATTAATTCGAACAATTCCTCGGAACATTCCCCGTGAAAAATTCGGTAGAAGATGCAGAGTGATCCAACATCTCTACGAAAAGCCAAAGGATCAAGGAGATCGGAAAGGGCTTGATCGTCGATAACTCGAGCCGCTCTACGTTGGATGCGGTCAAATGGAAGGAGCTGGTACTGGGGAGCACCCGCCCAGAGGTGAGAGCAGTACTCCATGTGAGGCCGAATTTGCGCCTTGTAAAGTTTTAGGCGATGGGCCGACGTGAAATACTGTCTCGCCTTGCTGAGCACTCTCGCTCGGATCCACTCGACTTGTGAATGTCCAAGGAAAGAAGTGCTTTACGAACTGCACTTTGCCGAAGTTTAACCTCCGGCATCCTCGTATCACACCGCGGGATTGTTGGTGGTGACTTTCCTTGGTCATCCAGAGTCGAGTTCGACGCGAAGAGAGACCCTAAAAGATCGGCCTTCTCCTTCGCGGTATGGGCCAATGACTCACCGTCCCTGTGCAAAGATGGCACTTAGCGAGAGACCAGAACGCACGTGTTCCTGATGGGAAGCGCACCAGTCCCTCGCCAATTCTGCCAATGTACTTCGACTTCGCCTCAGCTATCGCGTTTTTGAAGGACATAGAGGCAGAGTTATATTCCTTTCTGAATGTGCTGGTGTTTGCATCACGAGACGCCGATGCGTTAGCCCAGTCTTGGTAGCGTTCCCATTTTCGGCGTGAAGCCGTCTTACAGAAGTGACCAAACCATGGCTGGGACTTGCCACCAATGGGCACCGCAGAATATGGAATGAAAAGTTCCATACCCTGAAGCACCACATCGGCGACAGAGTCAGCAACAACGCTCGGATCATCCATCGAGAAACAAACCCGCCCCCATGGGTAAGATGCAAAGAAGGACCGCATCCCATCCCAATCTGCTGACTTGTAGTGCTACACGCGACGACAGCCCGCGAAACGAGGTCGTAAGTACCGTGCAACTGGCACTGTACTCCGGACGAGACAGTGGTCCGACGAGCCCAGAGGGGGATCGACGACAATCTTATAGCCGTCCGGATGCGAAGTCAGCAGAAGGTCCAACAGGGAAGGTGTATGATCCTCCACGTCCGGTATTCGCGCTGGCGAGGTGACCAGTTGTGTCAAATCATAAGTCAAAGCGAAGTCGCGAACAAATCTACTCGCATGATCAGTAGTGCGTGATCCAAGCCACTCAGTATGATGGGCATTGAAGTCGCCCAGAATAATGATCTCTGCGGATGGAGTCTGCTGCAGCACGGAATCTGTAAAAACAACTGTAATTAACTAACTGCTTTTTAAAGGCTTTGTTCTTTTATTTTGACATGGACTTCGAAAGTAATAATTGATAAGCTAATAGAGAAAAAGATGGTTACTATTTTAAAGTCATTTCCATAACTAATTAGCTATAAATCCACCACTCCTACTTATATATATATATATATATATAAGTAGGAGTGGTGGATTTATATATATATATATATATATATATATATATATATATATATATATATATATATATATATATATAATCAGTTCGAATCATTTTCTGCCCATTTTGTACCAGTACTTATTTTAGTGTCAATTGAAAAAGTGTCTTATTTTAGCTAACATAGATTTTAGAATACTGCCTCTTCCATTTTGTAAGTAAAAGCAGGTGGCAGGAACAGATGGTTTATACATAATCCATAGTTTTACTTTATTAATGTACACTATATTAATAATGTAAAAGTGTGGACGCAACGATGCAAAAGCCGGTGAGAATGTAATTAGCAGCCTCACTGCGAACCGCTTACGGCGCTTATGAAATAAGGAGACCTTGAGATTTTATAATTACTCTCTTATATTGTTGATATACAATGTAAAAAATATAAATATATGAAACACTAATCTCTGACCTGTAATTCCACCACGCTATGGTCAAAAGCTCTATTTCTATATTTAATTTAAGATAGTATTTATCGAGATTGAATATTTGTGTATCAGCCTGTTCGCAATCCGAACAATATTAAATTTTAATGAAGCCGACAGCTGAGCTATAGAGTCGGATACTTGATTAGCCTTTAGTGGTTTGGGGAAATGGTGAACGAAATTTCAGGATATTGCTTATTGCCAAAACATACACGTAAGAAACATTAAAACATGTACATCTGTATGTAATCGTTACCAATGTTCAGACATACATTTCCTATACAATTAACTAAATATATGGTAATAAGTCGGCTACTCATATTCTAAGGCAAATCATTGCATTTATTTGCGTAGTTTAATGTATCAAAATGTCGATAATCTAAACTACTTTATAAATCTCTAAAGTGTGTCTGTGTTTACGACTTACAGACATCATCAGATTTAACGTTTTGGAATTTTTTGGTCTGTCTATTTGTCTGTTCCGCTATAACTCAAGAACGGTTGAAACAATTTTTATAAAAATTTGGAATACAGTATGAACATACGATATCCCAAATATTAGTTTATACATAGTTAATACCGGTAAACCTCTTTGCAGCTATAACAAAATATTAATCATTCATTTTGTATTTTTTCTAAAATAAATTAAGAAATTGATGCAGCATTATGTTATAGGTTACTATATAAGTTTAAAAAGAAAATGTCACAATCATTTGTTTCAAAATAAATACAAAATAATACAAAATAAACGTCATGTCAATTTAATTTGTTTGATGAAAATAATAACCAATAAATTGTGTTTCAAGAGCTATATGTTTCTACTGTGTTCGATTAGTAAGTCAAAAAACAAAAGCAATAAATTAAATAACAATTGATAAGTTTGATGAGAAAGTTTCAACAGAAGAGAAGAAATACAATCTAGTTGTCTGCTGGATTTGAATGATGTACTTATTTCTATAGGAAACCTTTATGGGCTCCCTACGCCGACTATGAATAAAGGTTCTACCTTAAACAGATAATACTTAAAATAAATTAATTATAATCAATCTTTATCGTCAACATCCTTATTGGAAAATGAACCTAAACTTAATGAAGAAAAAAAAAATTGATGAAGTAATTCATAGTTAAAATATAAAAAGCTAATATATTTTTCATTGACGCACCTGAAGGGTACGGGAAAAACGTTCCTAATTTATTTAATTTCGGTATGAAGTAAGAAACATTAGGAAAATAGCACTAGCAGTTGCATTATTAGGTATTGCAGCCAATTTGTTACCTGGTGAAAAAACAGCTCATGCAATGTTTATAATTCCTATATATTAAGACTTAAATGAATGACCGGTTTTTAATATATAATAAAGTAGCAACAAAGCAGATCTATTACAAAATAATTGCCTCATAGTTTGGGAAGATCATTATTTTCTGGTGATTTTCGTCAAACCGTCAGTAGTAGTAAGAGGTGCTGTACAAGAGCTGATGAATCAAATGCTTCTCTTAGGCAATCATACATTTGGAATGATATTAAAAATTGTCATCGTCAATTAACATGCGTACCTACTTTGTAAAGCTGTTTCTTCTTTGGATAATCTTATTGAAAAAATGTATCCAGACATACACGATATTTCTAAGAAGGATAGTACGTGATTTTCTGAACGTGCTATTTTGAGGCCAACAAATGAAATTGTAAAGATATTAGTAGTTTTATTATTGAAAAATTTAATGCTGCAGAAAATATTTATGAATGAATGAATAATATGAAAATAATGAATACATATAAATATAATTGCAACAATGGATGTAGAATTCCATTATCCTTTATTCCGTGAATTCATTGCCTTTGTGTAAATAAATTGTTTAGGTTTTTTTCTGAATTTAAGGTGTCGCAATAACTCATATGGAATATAAAAGAACCAAAACAAATGTTTCGAATAGCTTTTTTGTTTACTTAGTCTACTATGACCAATGATATTAGAACAATAAATGTATTCCTCATGAATTTATTTTGGTTTCAAAATAAATTTCAAATAAAGGTCAAAAGCTATTTCTGTAGGACTATTTAATTATAGTCCTGCAAAAATAACAAACATTTAATGTTTATCCCAAACAATATGAAACATGTACAAATTTTATGTTGCCCACACACTGTAAACATATCTAAATTTAAAAGCCACAAATAAAAAGACAAGGTTCCAAGGCCTTAGTAAAAGGAAATAACAATAATTTTATGTGCGCTAAAAATAATATAAACGCAAGCATACAGCATACAGATGACTGTGGGTTCAACCAGTGATGGTCACGTGACCAATCGTGGTCAATTGTATTTTCTAGTGCTTAGTTTGTGTTCATATTTAATCGGTATCTGCGGCAAAGGAGGTATCGTAAGTAAACCTCTGCTGTGTCTATTTTTAATAAAATTCCGTTGAATGTTCAATTAACCCGCATTATAAAAGCTAGTTGGAATAAGCTCCAAACCTTCTCTTAAAAGGGAGAGGAGGCCTTAACCCAGCATTGGATTATTTACTGACCCTCACATATCTTTTTAATGATTTAAACTGTATTAAAGAACGATGCAAGACAGCCTTTATAGCATTTCCTACCGATTCTCACGCTGTGTGGTGTGATATGTGTTTGGTTATGTTATAAGCATGAACAAGAAAACCAAGTGAACTCTTGGTACAAATTTGTCACGAATGTAGCGTTACAATGTAAGGCGAGTAAATATGTACCATGCAAAAATATTATACAACGGAGCCGAGGTGGTTCATCTTAACCGATTATTGCGGCAAGCCCAACTGAATTTGCATACGCTTAATTTGTGTTTATAATTCATTTCGCGATCAAGTACAGGCTGTACACGTTATATGTTGATTATACAACTGAACCATTAAGTATAAAAACGTTATCATAATTAAGCCGGGTAAAACAGCAGGATGAATTTCTAGCATGCAATTATGAGCAATTTCTAATAAGAGAAAGACGACAGTGGCTTTTTAAATTAATTCCGGTCAGTTAACAAAGAGTTGACTAAACTTGGAGCATACAGTGACGAATTTCGTAGCGAAATGGAAATAGAAAAACTATACCACTATCATTATTAATATTGTTTATTTTTAATATCAAGTGAAATATTATCAAAATAAATGTTCTTTTTAATCCACGGGGTAACTTAAGTTATCTTTTCTAACATTTAAGTAACGCCGGCTGTCTAAGCCTAAGATTAAAGAAACAAAACCTCGTACCTATAACTAAAAACCTAAAACGATAATTATTGTTTTTTCGAAATGCTCTTTATTTCTGAAATAATACATAGTCCTCAGAGGGAGAGGAGACCTTACACCAACAATATACATACTGTTACTTTACTTTTTATTTATTATACAAAATATGGTTGTAAACACATTGCTTAGTAACTGTAAGTTTACCTGTTCTACGCAAAAAATCCAAAGGAAGTCTCGATCTCCTTGGTTATAAAAATAGACAATAAATACACTTAAGACACAATACAATGATAATGTCCAAAAAATACACTGCTAATTTGCTTCGATGTCTAATCCATCTAATTACGAATCTGATAACGAGGGTGATCATTCACCTCCGTTATAAATGGAAAAATAGCGACGAAACTAGATCTGTTTATTTAAACTAGAATGACAATTATGTGGTCAACTTTATTTTAACATGCATCTTAACTGATGATTGCGTGTTCAAACCCAGGCAAGCACCGCAGATTCATGTGCTTAATTTGCCTTTATAATTCATCTCGTGCTCAGCGGTGAAGAAAAACATCGTGAGGAAACCTGCATGTGACAAATTTAATAGAAATTCTGCCACATGTGTATTCCACCAACCCGCATTGGAACAGCGTGGTGGAATATGTTCCAAACATTCTCCTCAAAGGGAGAGGAGGCCTTTAGCCCAGCAGTGGGAATTTACAGGCCGTTGTTGTTGAGCCGAGATAAAATACAAATGTAAACTGCAAAGTGTCATATAAAATGATAACTAAAAACTAATTAGGATATTTAATTCTGAAAAAGGGTAAACAAAGAAGGAACATGAAGAGTACTTTAGGACGATTAACAATTTTACTTAAAAGATAAGAAGAATTGATGGGGTTCTTAACAAGCTTAAATAAGGATACTTGTTGTTTTAATATTCGACTTCTTTTCTAATGATGAAGTACCATCAAATTAAAATCTAATAAACTTTCCTCGGGTCTTATTCCAAAAAAATCGAACGAAAGCATAACTTAATATAACAAAGCAATTCAGTGGTCACCACTACCCTCTACTCAGAGACATTGGCACATCCCTTGCGCCTATAAAATACACTGTGACTCATTAAATCGTGAAACAATATTCAAATATTGATGATGTCTTGTGGGATAATATATTGCGATTAAAAGGTGGTATACCCAGACGGTCTTGCACAGATATCTACCACCAAGAGCATATCTACAGAACAACTAATTAAGGCGTGTTAGATGACGAATGAAAGTACTATTGATCCAGGAAACTCAAATTTTATTTGGAACATTGCTTTACATATTGTAACAAAAAGAAAACATCTATAGCGCGATTTAATATCCTACTAATGCCATCTATTAATGACAACTAATAAAATAAGTTGATAAATATATAATAAATATAAACATGAACATGCCGCATAAAGGCATTAGGCCTTTCAACTAATAACTATTTAAAAAAACAAAAAAATAAACTAGTTACATTATACTATAAACTTTAACTAATACATAAAATATTTTACTAATCCTCAATTGGTAATAAACACAGCTTGTGAATAGGACGTTTGACAATAGTGTTCTTACATTTTACACTAACAACACGAACGTAACCATCTGCCTCAGGATGTGTGGCAACTACACGACCCAATAACCACTTAGACGGTGGAAGTCTATCATCTTTAATAAGAACAATATTGCCAACCCCTATATTAGTTTGAGATCTCATCCATTTATGACGGTTTTGTAACTCAGTTAAATATTCTTGACTCCATTTACGCCAAAAATATTGTAATTTTTGTTGTAAATAAGTCCATCTATTATTGTAAGAATATACAACATTTTCATTGCAAGTTTCGTCAGGAATTGTAATTAGTGGCTCACCGATTAAGAAATGTCCCGGTGTTAATGCAAATAATTCATCATTATCATTTACAGTAGTTAATGGACGAGAATTCAAACAACTCTCTATTTGATATAATAAAGTAACATATTCTTCATAGGTAAGTTTAGTCTCACAAAGTGTTCTTTGTAAATGAAATTTTACAGGCTTAACTGTAGCTTCCCATAACCCTCCCATATGAGGTGCTCCGGGTGGAGCTATTTCGGGTGATAAATTAATCATACTTTGTTCAAACATCTTTTTTAATTCTTTACTAGCACCTATAAAATTAGTACCACAATCGCTTATAAGTTTTTTACAGTGTCCTCTTCGAGAGGTAAATCGCCTAAAAGCAGCTATAAAGCTTCCACTTGTTAGACTTGTAACTAATTCTAAATGAACTGCCTTAACTGCTGTGCATACAAAAACAGCAATATATGACTTTTGAACTCTATTTGACCCTCGACCACTAAAAAGTTTAAGCAAGACAGGGCCTGCGAAATCTACACCGCTTATACTGAAAGGTCTTTGTTGAGTAACTCGTTCTTTAGGTAAATTACCCATTAACTGACTAGCTAACTTAGGTGAATGTCTACTGCACGAAACACATTTATGAATTACACTTTTTATAATATTTCTAACGCTAAATATATAATATTTACTTCTTATATAATTGATCATCAACTGACAACCTCCATGCATAGTTTTATAATGTGCATCAAGAACAATTAGGTATGAAAGTTTACATTTTTTATCTAGTATAATAGGATGCTTAATAGACTCAGAAAGATTAGAGTTTTGTAAGCGACCTCCAACTTTTAACAAATTATTATTTATAAACGGATTAAGCTTTGTTAATTTATTACTTTATTTTATCTGACATGCCAATCCATCTATCTAGTTCTATCATAGGCATTTCTTTCAATTCTTGTCTAAACTTAACCCATTCTTGATTTAATGGTTGTGGAATAATATCGTCCCAATCGAGTTTATTTATCCATAACTGTTGCAGCATATTTTTAGCCTTTAAGACAATAGGAGCTAACCACCCATCAGATCATAAATTTGAGCTATGTCACATAAAACAGAACGTTTGGTTTTTTTGTCTCCTTTATGTTTAAGATCTATTTTTAACTCAAATTTATCACTGATACTATTAAACCAAATGCCTAGTATCTGTCTAGTATTTATTGTTGTTGATTCTATTTTTGGGTGATTAGATGTGATTTTGTGTAAAGTAAACCCTCCTTTTTTAAGAACTCTAATAATATCTTCTTTGAGTGCAATTGCAGCTTCAATGTTAGTTGCTCCGGTTAGTAAGTCATCGACATAAAAGTCGTTCATTATAGCTTTAATTACTTCAGGTCTATAGTTACTGTTTTCATCTTGAGCAACTTGTTTAAGAGTTTTTATAGCGAGATATGGTGCACATGACGTGCCGTATGTTACTGTTGTTAAACGCTAATGTTGTATTGGATTGTCGACAGTAGGTCTCCACAAAATTCTTTGATAATTTACATCTTGTTGATCTATCCAAATTTGTCGATACATCTGTCGAATATCTCCCAGAAAGACTATAGCATGACATCTCCATCGTAACGTAACATTGCGAATATCACTTTGAAGCGGTGGTCCAATTAATAAGTTATCGTTTAATGACTTACCGTTGCTAGTTTTAGCAAAACCATTGAATACCACACGTAGCTTAGTTGTAGTATGCTGTTCGTTTATGACAGCATGGTGTGGCAAATAATATACCTGTTCACTATTGTCATCATGTGGCACAAGTTCCATATGGTTTTGGTCTAAATAATCAGCCATGAATTCCGTATATCTTTCCTTTAATTTTGGTTGTCTATCAAACCGTTTCTCTAAGATTGAAAATGATTTTAATGCTGTTGTTAAAGAGTCTCCTAAGTTTGGTGGTTGAGTTATGAATGGTAATCTAACTTGATAATGCCCATCTTCTCTTTTAACATGAGTTGAATCAAAATATGCTTCACATTTCATTTCTTCATTTGTCATTTTTTATTATAAATCGGTTCCTCTAGTTCCCAGAAACGACGAAGCTCTTTTTCTATGTCAGTTTTTAAATGATAATTATGAACATAATTATATGAGTTATTGCTTTTATTTATACTTTTTCCTGATATCAACCATCCAAGTGTAGATTGCTGAGCAACAAGTGTGTTAATATGGTAATACCTTGCTGAAGAATATCTGGATAGACATCTGCTCCTAAAATAAGGTCTATTTTGCCTGGCCGTTGAAACGATGAATCAGCTAATTTCAAACTATTAAGTTGCGGCCAAACAACCTTGTGCTCGCGTTGTGGCAAATATGATGTTAGAGACTTTAATATATATGCCATAATCTTAACTTTAAAGCTTGGATTTTGAATTGATATTATCTCAAACTCGACGAAAGCCTTGGTTACAGTTCTATTAGAATAAACTCCTACTATATTTCCTATTATAGGTGTTCTTTTGAGTCCTAAACATTGGCAAGTTGATTCAGCTACTAGTGAGGCTTGCGAACCAGGGTCTACAAGTGCACGTAATACATGTAAACTATTATCTCTTTTTGACTGCACAGATACCATTGCCGTAGCTAGTATAACAGGACAACTATCTATGGAATTTCCCAGTGTGGTAACGTCATTTGTCATCTGAGTCGGTTGTAAATTATTCGCAGTGGATGGTGCCACCGAATAACCATGCAATAATGAGTAGTGTTTTTTGCCACATTTACGACATGAAGTGGACTGTTTACAAGTTTTGACTGAGTGGCCTTTTATCAAGCAATTGAAACAAAGATTGTTCTTTTGAACAAATTCTATTTTTGAATTCGCACTCAATTTCGCAAAGTCTTGGCATCTATATATATAATGATCTTGCTTGCAATAGGAACACGATAAGTTTGATGATAAGTTTGTGGCAAAACTTTTAGTAGTAGGCATTACTTTATATTGTATGTGTTCTCTGGATTTAATGGCTTCTAAAGTTCTAAATCTAAACTCTAAAAATTCAGACATATCTTTCCAGGTTGGTAAATTGGAATTAGATTCAATTCTTTGTTCAAATAATTTATGAGATTCTGGGTCCAATTTTTGTATTGTAATATATACCACTATGTCATCCCAACTTTCTGTCGGTATGTTTAAACTCTTCAAAGTGACCAAACATTCAGAGGTGACATCTAATAACTCTTTAATAGCCTTTGCAGATTCTATGTTAATTTTTCTTTGACTGAGTAATTTTCCAATAAAAGCATTAACTATACTTCTTCGATTATCATATCTTTTGTTTAAAATTTCCCACATAATATCGTAATTATTATCAGATACTTGTATCTGCTTGACAAGACTTTCTGCCTCTCCAAATAAACTTGACTTCAAATATTGGCATTTGTTCACTTTATTTATTTGCTTATTTTCGTGAACTAAAGATAAGAACAAATCACGAAAAGATAACCATTCTTTATAATCTCCAGAAAATTTTGGTAAGTGAATCGGTGGTAAATTCGCAACAACTGAGGTATTTTCTTCCAAATCTATATGAGTTCTAGAAGTTGTCAGCACTTTTAACTCTATCTCATTCAACCGCTCTTTTAGACGTGTTTTAAAGTCTAAGAAAACGTCTAATGTTGTGTCATAAATGTTTTCAATAAAATATGCTAACTTTTTTCTATCATCTGTTGAAACTGATGTCAAATTTGAATGTCGTTTTTGAAATTCGTCCCAATAATCTGTCAACATTTCTAGCCTAGTCTCTAAAAATGCTTTTGTTATTCGCTCCTTTGGAGATTTTTTAAAATTATCTAACAAATTTTTCATTTGCATAGAAATATCTATTTGGGTTCTCTGTAATGCTTCCATTTTAAAGTTTTATTAACTAATCACTTAGCACGAAAAGTAATGGTCACAATTTAGGCTACAAATTTTAAGTATTTTAATAGAATAACAGCTAATGTCAATGTGTTTTTTGAATTTTTACAAGTCCAAATATTGAAATTATTTTAAGTCTATATCACTTTTTTTCACCAATTGTCTATATCCTTATTCTAGTACTTACGGTTACCAGTCCACCACCACTAGTCCGTTTGTATGCACTGTAATCCCGTTTTACACACACTTTGCCACACAAATCACTTCCTTTAACTTCACTATTCCTCTCACTCACTTCTATACCGTAATTCCATGGCAGCTAAGTACCATTATACACTCCGCACAATTTGCACTTTTCACACTGCACTCGCGAACCGACTCGAATTTTCACTATTATTTTATCCGGAACGATAGGACAATGTTAGATGACGAATGAAAGTACTATTGATCCAGGAAACTCAAATTTTATTTGGAACATTGCTTTACATATTGTAACAAAAAGAAAACATCTATAGCGCGATTTAATATCCTACTAATGCCATCTATTATACAACTAATAAAATAAGTTGATAAATATAAACATGAACAAGGCGTGTACCTATTTCAGATTATAAAGCAAAGGCAAATGGAACGCGCCAAATATTAAAAAAAAAACGCCCCAAAAGTGAATCCAAATATTAGGTAGTGTGAAACATTTTTGTATTCGCATTGATTACATCACTTTAATGTTTTGTTTCGACCTTTTGTGTATAGTACGTATTTAGTATGTGCAGGAGGTTTAAAAACATTTTGTTCTACCGCCCATCAATATTCAAGTAATACGTTTTGTAATAAAAATTCTCGGTCCACAAAACTCAGGGTTATAAAGTTCTTTTTACACGTTCCCATATTCCACATCATTGTTGTATCGAATCTTAATTTAGTGAGATATACCTAGGGTGCAAAAGGATCGAGATTGCGGGGTTATAACAACATATATGTAACTCACTTAAATTTAACAGATTTTCCGAAACTATACGACGACGACATAACTCGGGAAAATTAAATAATGGACATTCAAATTCACTAAGAGATGGTAACAGCTCATCTATATGATAGTTTTTAAGGAAAATGAAATGATGATGATGATCGATGATGAAATGATTGATGAATGTTTTTTTAGGAAAATTAAATTTTCATTTCAATATCCAAGGACTCATGGAAATAAAAATTGACCTTCAGCTGTTTGCTGACAACTGATTGTTTTAAATGGCGTTGACACCATCAACAATCTATACTAAAAAAACTGTCTGTCTGTCTGTCGCTCTTTCACTTCCAAACCACTGAAATGAATTTAATGAAATATGGTATTAAGCAAACTGGAACTCCAAGGAAGTATATAAGCTACTTTTTTTGCCTAACACATGAAAACCAATCCCTAAAACAGGAGCGAAGCCGCGTGCAACAACTATAACATTGTATAAATGCTTCCGTTAATGCGGCACCTATATTCCCTATACTGAAGTATTCTAATGTATATTTTGAAGATCTATTACATGGACTATCTTCAAAGAGCAAGTTCTTTTTCTTGTTCAAGTTAAAAGCTTTATCAAAACTTTGTACAATACATTACGAAGACTATATCACCTACACATGGTTCTAAAACAATGTAAAATTTAATCAAAAGTTTGTGCAGATAACACATAAATTGAAAGTTTTCAACTTGTAGACATATACGTATAAAAGATCCGTTTACGTAAATATATTACTTTTCAAAGTATAGTATACGCACGAGAGATAAGTGGACTGTATTAAAATGAGTAAAAAAGGGAGTTGTTACCTCGAAATCCGGGCTCTTACTTTCGAAGACACCTTTTCTTGGAGCGCTCCCTTGATCTTCCCACACTTGAAGAAATAAAGCCAAGAGATAGTAGATATTATTTCTAGGAGAGTAGAAGGACAATAGTTCATTACCCTAGCTTACTTTTAAGCGAGGCACACTAATGACACACGCGTTGCCGCGTTTGCGTTTCAAAATAATACCATGAACATATTAATAGCCGATACAAAAATAATGTTTCACGAATCAATTATTTGCACGACTTCGTATGCAGAGATTTATTATGTACAGGGCCGGATTTAGGGAAGGGCAACCGGGGCAACTGCCCAGGGGCCTCCACAGAGGTGGGGGCCACAAAAGTTTTCAGTGAGTTAACAAATACCGAGATATAGTCAAATTATAATAATCTTACTACTTAATATTTTAAAAGTTACCGATACCAGTCAAGAAATACTTACTGATTCAAATTAATAAAAGCTTAAGCTAATCCATGATATAATTATTGGGATCTTCACGCTCCTGTTGGTCTAGGGCCTCCACCGCTTTGCGGCCCCAGGGCCTCCAGACCTTTAAATGCGACTCTGATTATGTATATAGTCAAAGATGGTATTTATTATGTCTTATATTATGTGAGGCTATTGTTACGAAGAGCAGAGGTTCGTGTTTTATACGAACCTCGTTCCAGAATACAAAGAGATAATTGAATATTCACCTTAGCTAAACATTTGCACGCAGGACCAACAAACAGGATTTCTCTTTATTTGAAACATTTTATTTGTGCAGTTTTACAGTGCAGTGCAGTTCAGACCTAAATAATGTGGCATTCCACATTCATTTACTTAAATACTAATATGATTCACTAGTGAAAAAATAGGTCAGACATATACATCATTGGAGATGGTTGTGCTGCGTGCTAGAGGATATTTAAGCAGTTTCAATATCAACCTCACATCAACCTCAATCTAGTGATGTAGAAACAAATTAATAAATTAGGACGATAAAGATAGTTTTGAAAAGTACTGTAATTGGAACTCCCAATTACGTATTCGATGGTTGAATTCAATATAGATTATTGAAATAATACCTTCATTTCGTCTAAAATCCATTAAAATCCCTCTCTATATTTTGATCTTATCGAAATCATGAAAGAATATTATTAAGACCCAATTAGACCAGTATTCTTCTCGTATTGAGATAAAACGACTCGAAAATTTCGTCAATAGAGTCTCCTCAAGATTAACTTGGAGGCATTTGAAATATTATTACAAAAAATTACTTGCGAATTGTTTTTAACTGACACTATTTCGGTGGCTTATCTTATGAAGTGTTCAAACTTTTCGTTTATATTCGTGAAATTATGAGTGCGAGTTAAAAAATTTAAGTCTACAAAATCCTCATGGTTTTAATTCTAGCCTACATATACAGGGTTATTTGTAACTCGACGTATATCCGCTAGGAGGTGAACGCTCTTTAAAATTCCCACAAAATTATATAAAAATAATATCCTATGTAAAAAATCTTACTTACTCACTCAACTTACTTACTTAATACAAGTTTAAAATAAAATTTAATAACGCTTCTTTCAAAATGGTTTACTTTTGGATTATGCATATGGGGGTTAAAATTATTGCAAAAAGTCACCCCTATCATCTCCTAGCGGATGTACGTCGAGTTACCACTAACCCTGTATATATAAAACAGCAAAGCGACATAAAATCCGCAGAATTTCACCGAATACATAAAAAAATGTTTGAATTTATTTCTGAACACGACTTCCATCCAGCCAATCAGTTTCTTTGAAATACCTTTTGGATAATTTGAATGGATTTTCTGATGAAAACGTATCATGGATTCCGAGCGATACTCGACTTGGATGCTTGTACGGCCCCATTGAAACGGCACCGAGTTTCGATCGCACATACATACGTCGAATCAATAGAACTTAAAACGTTTTCCATTTCTACGAAAATCTCAAAATCATTAATACCTTTTACCTTCAGAACAAACAATAATTTTCAAGAAAATCTGGATATTCAATGTGTTGCTCGTAAATTTTGGTATGCCGAAGCTGATGCCGAGTAGACCCAGTGGTTACAACACGTGCATCTTAACCGATGATTGCTGGTTCAAACCCAGGTCAGCACCACTGAATATTCACGTGCTTAAATTGTATTTATAATCCATCTCGGGCTTGACGGTGAAGGAAACATATTGAGGAAACCTGCATGTGTCTAATTTTATAGAAATTCTGCCACATGTCTATTCCACCAACCTGCGTTGGAACGGCGTGGTGGAATATGCTTCAAACCTTCTCCTCAAAGGGAGAGGAGGCCTTAGCCCAGCTGTGGGAAATTTACAGGCTGTTATTGTTGTTGTGGTTGTTGTGTTGAATCTGATTGCAACGATTTTGCAATTTAGTGAAACATTTCTGATGCACTATTCGCTTCTGGTACGAGTTCAGTTGCACGTGGCTTAAATATTTCATTTTATATTCTTTTAATAATTTCAGATGTACCTGAAAAAAAAAAACAGACAGTAACGCCTTTGTCATGAATACTCGTGTTATTAAAAACAAATATTCTGAAAGAAAATTTTGTGAAATTTAACCCAAATTTAAATCGCAAATAAAACAAGAATTTAATAATTTGCCTTAAATATAACCCTCGTAAAATCTTGTTTTTACTCAGCGTTACGAAACCGTTAGCGTTGCTTTTAGTTTATTACGGTTTTTGTGTGATATTTTACGAGAGCATTTCTTACCAAAGGCGTTTTTATGTAATATTTAATTTAAAACAATAAAACGACCCGAAAAATCCGATTACGGCATATTAGAATTATTTATTTATTTGATTATATATTTCTTATCGAAATCTAAAACGGTCTCCCCGTAAAATTTGAGAAATTCACGAGCAAAAACTTGTAAAAAAACATCATGATTTTTTTTTGTTTACTTTAATGTTAAATCGCTTAATATTCTATAATTCGTATTTTCAAAGAATATTATTTAGTGTATGGTTGTTTATAATAGCTATAACCAATGTTGCATCAATTTCTGAAGTTTTAGGATCTGCGTTGGATTTTAAATTCTCACAAATAGCTCTATTGAACTTATTATCACTTGACACTTAAAAATGACCATATATATGATTGTTGATTAAGATAACATAATCTCTAATGCATTACATACCGAATGCTGGAGTCTGTTATTAATTAGCATTAGATAATTTAGGATATATAGAAGAACAGCTATACTAATATGTTTACCCCACTGCAAAAAAATTGAGTGTAATGAAAATGTGAAAAATGTAAGACTATTAACTAAATAATTACTTAATACGGAGCGGACTCACTTTTAAATTAATGAATTGTTTCCTTTTTATTAAATTTTTATATTCGAGTAATTTAATTTATTATAAAATTTAGTTTTAATCTGATTTAATATTCTTTATATAGACTAAGTCGGTTTTTATATTTTAAGGTCAATATTTGTACCTATAAAGATATATCAGCTTGAATGTTGCGAACGTCAAATAAGACACAGGATAAGTGGACATATAACACCGTATAAAATAATTTCTTACATCACGAATGCGTCACTAACCGTCACGGAGACGGTATGTCCCTTGTGCTAGTACGCTATGTACTTTGGCTCACTCAGACTCCAAACCGGAACACAACAAAACTTACTAGTTCTTACTGTCCAACAGTTGCACAACATTGCAATAGTTTTTGTTGGAAAATTGTAACAACTTATAGTAATAAATTTTTGACTAAACTAACCTAACCGACCTAATTCTGTTATATCGAAATATAGACAAAAGTGCCCACATACATATATTAGTTATTGTAATTCAACTATTCAGTCAACTCCTATTATTGTATTGTATTTGAATGCAGTAAAGACGTTTGTCAAGCAAATATAACCTTACCTACTAATTCATTGTTTTCATTGTTATTAGGTAATCAGCTTCTCTTTTCACGATGAACATATATTAATCGCAATTACTTAACTTCATCAAATTTTACCAAATGAAACAACTATGCCTTAACTTAATTAAATAATGAAGTTAATTAAAATTCATGTTAATATACGTCGTCAAATTTTGATTTCGCACTCCGGGCAAATTCGGGGAAATTCTTTGAGTAGTTATCTCAGAAAAAACCTAGTTATGTGTCAAAAATCGATTTCTTCGTATAGAGACGTTTGACCATTATGTTGTCTCCCAATCAGTATATCAATATAGGGGGAAACCCCAATAAAATATACAAAGGCTTCAAAATATAACAACACAGATGCTAATAATCTACTTTTAATGAAGGTACAATTAAATTAATCAATTACTTCACTCCGATAGAACGGAAGACCTTTACCTTAAAGCAAAATTAAATTGAGCCCCTTGTTTAAAGCCTTTCGCTTTATTTGATGAATCTCTGAATCTCTGTGCAGTGATTACGTCTCAATTTTCTCAATTTGGCACACAAACATTATTCGAATCTTCGATTTGAATTGAATTTTGCCTACAATAGATTTATCACTTAAATAATTATCTAGATATCTTACAGGGGTGTGGTGTATAAATATTAATTATTATATATTTGAGAAAAAGTCTTAAAGTGTTTTTGTTAAAATGGAGGAATACAACAGGAACAGGACTTGAAATAAAGAAACGTATTCTTTATTTCAAGCATAATACGACAAATGAATATACCCACTAGTCCAATTCATTTTATATGAAGAACAATCTCAATCGTTTCGACTTTAAAAATTTAGTTTTATTTTATTCAAAGAATTAAATCGGTATTTTCCGTATTTTAAAAGATAAATTTTAAGTTATCTCCGTGTCGGAATGTAGAATTCACCGAGGACAACAGACAAAAAATGTAACAAGAAATTATAGTCAAAGAATCCACGAGTTTTTTTTTTTATATTTGTTACCTTAGAACTCCATCCGATTAATGAACTGATTCGGAAAATTGAGTTTATGTTTGGGATACTGACCGTTTGCTCCCTTACAATTCAAGAAAAATATGGGTTCAATAATACGACTTTTTATGCGTTCGAATTTTATTTATCTTCTATTATTATTTTGAAATAACGTCGGATACCACTTACCCGCATTTGAGGAAACAAAGTCAAGAAACTTACGACTTTCTAATATTGTAATCTACGTTTTTGTTAGGTAAACTTACTAGCTCAAATATCTAATTTATATAATTTCATTGGGAAACCAACAGGAGCGACATTTGTCGGGATGGGGTATATGTACTTTATGACAAGTTTGTATCTTGAAAGTCGTTTTGGAATGTATTCTTTTATATCACACTTACTACTTTGCAAATGCTTTGTAAATGTAAAGCACTTACTGCTTTGTAAATGTAAAGATTCGTAAAAAAATCTTTTCAGCATCAATCACAATTTAATATCACTCATAACATATCTAGCATTGAATCACATCGGACTTGATTTCAAAGCAATTTATCATATGCAACGAATGATGCCCCAGCGAATGGCAGTGATGATTGATAGTATTAATTAACGGTCATACAGTCGGACGATGCATACTATTCCCCTTTACTGCCACGCGGTACATGGAGTTGATCTCTTTGCCAAATGGATTATTGCTTAATTAAAAAAAAATATATTACGAAAGCGACGTAAGCGAAACTATATTTCATGTGATGAAATATGAATGAATGAATGAATTTTAAAGAGTTTCCTCAAACAAATATAATTATTTTCTATTTATTTTGAGGCTCATTTATCTATTAATAATTTTTTAGTACCATAAGAGGAGTAGCCTGGTAACGGCTCACTTTTCCTTACTTTAGTGTCCATCTATTAAATAACATGACATTGGCGAGTGACGGATTTCGGTTACGGCAACAAATCAACGAGGCTGAAGTTGTGCAGTATATATCATAGTGCCGATCTTGTTTCCTCGCTCCCATAGTCCGATGGATACACCCGAAACGACCTCAAAACTAGACAAATGGCCTGGAATATTTTTCAAAGCGGCGTTTCTCCACCGAGCTACTAGTCACCAAAATCACAGTATATTTTTGTTGACAAAAATCCCCTAGCTATTTATATATAGATATTATTAATGTTTTAGTATGATGATTTATTTATGTTGTTTTGGGTTGGGAAACATCTGCAGTACATCGAGTACTCGTGTTTGAATATTATTTAAATAAATATATATAAACATAAACTTAACGGTTGATTGCTCTATGTGATTTCAATAAAATTTGTATTTGATATCACATGTACATTTTGAGAACAATCAATCATTCGCCATTCTACACAAATTTAATTTTATTCATTAATAATAATCAGTATAATTCGGAATCGATTCATTTATTTACTTTGTAATTACAGTTTAACTTTGTTTCTTATCAAGACGTCTCTAAGCTGTTTGTACTTACAGAAGGCTCTTTAATCTAATAAAAACTTCATAGAATGTCGATATAAATTTAAATGTCAGACTTATTGTTCTCTTGAACTTTGCGTTCAATTTATGAGACCAAGAATGAATTTAAAAGTGTCGTGATATGTATTTTTAGTAGATTAAAAGTTGAAACTACTTTCATTCTATATCAAGTGCACAAACTAATCAAAATTAATGTAATATTAATAAAATTAAATGGTCTAATATTTAAATACATAAAAATATTGGAAATTTAAAATTATATTTTACCTAAATTCACAAAATACAAACTTAGTGTATTCAGATCTTGCCACAAAACATTTTAAATCCAAAACGATGAATACGACAAAAGAATATCAAATTTGTTGAAAAATTATTAATGTTAAGATTCAATAATTTTTTTAATAATTTAATACAAATTAACACGATTTCAATGTATTTTATTTTTATTTCCACAAAATAACAATGATAAATAATTGATAATACAATTATCTGAAGAGTCACGCCTCCATACAAATTCTATTTACGACCTTCTGTCTAGAATGATAAACAAAGGAGGTCAAAATTAATCAAATTGTTTCTCAGCCCGTGAAAATACTGCCATGGACATTTGTCAAGACCAGACAGATGTTTATAAATATTTTATTTGTTATTGAGTTTGATATTATTTCTATTTTAAATAGTATGAATAGGTATTACAGGTATTAAAAATAAAATTTATTTTGCCTCCGACAAAATCGATGGTGGTTATGACTTCATCGAACTATTTTTAAGCAAATCTTCTGTGATATGATGATGTGGTTTCATTATGACAGTTAATATTACCTATCATAATTAAAGAGATAGGACAAGCATCACTTTCTCCATAAATGAATAGAAAACTCATTCTATGATAGACATCTTTATTGCATTATAAAATTTCTTGTAGACGAGAATTTCGTATAAGAATCTTGTTTCGAACTTTGTAGTGCGCGATTGGGTTAGTTATAAAACCAACATTTTTATGAAATATAAGAGAAAGAAAAACAAAATATAGCCTTAAAACTTTTAATAAGACCCGAAAATATGTTAGTAACAGGTAAAGTCCAGTGAGTTTTACTATTTATGAGTTACGTTGTTCATAATACTCCCATATTCAAAAATCTCCTGCGGAAATATAAAAAGCTTTTTATGAAACAAGTCAAATTCAAACCCCTTTATTAAAAAATATTATAATAGAAGCATTACTGTTACTTATTGATTGACAAGTTAATAATGACTTCCGATTTGGAAAAAAAGGAGAAACAGCTAAAGCTAAATACAGGGGTTTTTTTAAAAATTTGTTATCGATAATAAATCTTGAATATAACAAAGAAAAAGCCTGGATGCAACCTTTACATTCCCAAGAATCCTATCATTCATTAACTTAATAATATAATAAGTGCTGCCTACAAGCACTTTAACTTTCATTTTTAATTTAATCCCAACACATATTTCATATTAAAATATCAATTTATTAAACCATTAATTTTATCAACAATACCATAAAAGCAATTCAAATTCTTTGAAAAATCCTATCCATTAATATATCAAGTTGATATGAGATGAGATGAACAATGAGATGAACTCATTCATTATTCAACATTATGCTACAATCTTTACTTTGTTTACTGTTAATTTTAGTATCGGAAAGTAACCCATATTTATAATTTAAGCGAACGAAATGAGAACAATCAAGACGATTCTCTTGCAAAATGTAATCTTCGCTGTCGCCCCGCGACGTGAATAATCGTTACTGTTTTTCTTGCATTCAAAAAGCGAACATTAATCAACTGACATGAGTTGTAAGAAAATAATTTAATTTCTAAGAAATTGTGGTCATTGCTTTCGAAACAAACTACAGTTAATTAACAGTTATATAACAATCTGTACAATTCCCACGGCTGGGCTAAGACCCTATCGGTAAAGTTTGATCCTATTTGAAGTTTATTTCACAAAACTGATCCAATGTGGGTTGGTGGGTATGCTTGCGGTATCGTTACATCCAGCAAGATTATTCACAATGTTACGAACCTGCAAACTTCGGTTAAGATAAACATGTTCTCACCACTTGTCCATATCGGTTCTCACTAAGTATAAGTTAATGTCTATGTATAAAGGTACATGTTGATTAAGTGCGTTTTCGATTTTAGTTGATTTGCTTCGAACACATTAATTAAGTCATGTCGTGTGTTTGACAGCGATAGATTATCGTGTAATGTTTGTTATTGATTATTTTTTAACATAGTACTAGTAGGTATTCACGTGTCTGCCGCTTAGTTTCAGAGGAGACAAATTTTATGTGTCTTTTTACCCCTTACAAGTGAAAAAGTACACGATGATCTCTTGAAAAATTATATAAACACACTCCTTAATTTAATATATCAAAAAAAATATGCGCGAACTTGCAATAGTCCTTTTATAGCCAAATTAACTATACTGAACTTTGGAGTTACGCCTGGCATAATGCTAGCATGGATTTTTTTTCACTTACTTCAATGATTATCAATTTTTTTTGCGGGTTTTTTGCGGTTTGTCTCGTGATGGTTTTATGTATTCAGTCTTTTTAAGTAATACCGCAACTAA
Source organism: Vanessa cardui (assembly GCF_905220365.1). Lineage (NCBI taxonomy): Eukaryota > Metazoa > Arthropoda > Insecta > Lepidoptera > Nymphalidae > Vanessa > Vanessa cardui. The sequence goes on from NC_061125.1 coordinate 4,276,578, forward strand.
AGGACGTAGGACTCGACGAAAAGGAAGAAGTATTAATGTTATTACTAAAAGCTGATGAAGCTAAAGTTGCAGTCATACTTCCTATTTGATTCTATAAAATAAATATATACCTAAGGGAATTGTGTCCAGTATATAATATAATTTAGTCTAGAAAATATATAAAATAAAATAAATAGCCTTTATTTAGTAAACCCAATATGCAATTTACATAGTGTTTCCCTTTCGTCGTCGAATTATATTAAATTATCAACGAAATACATAATAGGTAAATATATTTTTTAAGAGTTCTCATTTTAAAACTTGAAGTTTAGATAGAGTTTAGATTTAGGTTGGGTTTATTAGCAGTAAGTTTTGTACATTAACATATTTGAAAGGATACGTTCGGGAATCAAAAATGTTTACTATTTTAACTTTTTCAAATTTTACAAGTATCAACTTACCAGACTAGAACGTTAAAATGATTTATGTAAATTTTGCACGACTCAACAATTCTTTGAAACTTTGTTGTAAGCTGTATATTTAACGTCAAAATGTTAAATATTACATTATATTATGTTTCATATAACTGCTGTATATATACAGCCGTTATAATTTACAGCCGTTGTTTAAGTTAAGTTTATTTCATCACTGAGAATAAAAAGCACACATTTGGCGTGGCTTCAAACAAGAACTACTATAGCCACTACTATAGATATATAGCATCCTCTGGCTTTGCTGTCGGAGCATATAACAAACATTTTATATGACACGCGTTTCTGTAACGTTTTATACAAAAGAGTAATACTGAGAAGATTTCGCCAAAAATCAAGTCAGTTGCGAAAAATTATTAAGAAAGCGATATCTTTCAGACATCCTTCGGATAAAAGACATGAATAAGAATAAGCCGGTAACGAGGTATACAAATCTTTATTAGAACATTTATTTGTATAAAAGGATCCAAATGGACTGACTATTAACGCGCACCAAATACTGTTTTGGGGAGACCTTCGTTGCTTAATGTTAAGACGCATTAAGGATTTTATGAAATAATAATAACCTCCTGAGACCCAAGACTAAAGTATATAATCCAATATTAAGGTTTCTACCTTCTGTAGCTACGTACTACATATTATTATTATTAATGAAACACATGAGAAAATAATCCTCCCTCTCCCTTCTTAAAAATAACTGCCTACTTATTATTATAATTATTAATATTATTTCCAATTAACATCTAAAAATGTAAAATTAATCAAAAAAAATCTATTTTCATTAAAAACAAGAATAATATAATATTCTTGGTGGTAGGGCTTTGTGCAAGCCCGTTTGGGTTGATACAACCCACTTATCAGTTATTCTACCGCCAAACAACAGTTCTCAGCATTGTTGTGTTCCGATTTAAAGGGTGAGTGAGACAGTGTAACTACGGGCACAAGAGACATAACATCTTAGTTCGTAAGGTTGATGGCGCATTGACGATGTAAGGAATAGTTGATATTTCTTACAGCGTCATTGTCAATGGGTGATGGTGACCACTTACCATCAGGTGGCCCATTTGCTCGTTCGCCAATCTATTCCATAAAAAAAACTTTCAGAACATTTTACAAACGTCAAGTTAAAGTACATCTATAGTATGTATACAGCCTTTACAACAATATAAAAAGCCGAACATTTCCATGTGTCGTTTTGAGTTTCCTTAGCACAAATTTGCAGAAGATTTGCTTCTTTCGTCCTTTTTGTATATATAATTGTTTATATATATTATCACTAGTTTTCTATGTTGTCTTGGGTCTGGGTGTTTGTGGTACCGTCGTTGCTTCTGATTTTCCATAACACGAGTGCTTTAGCTACTTACATTGGGATCAGAGCAACGTTTGACGTTGTCTAATATTTATTTATTTATTTATTTTTGCAACGTGAGGTATATAGGTTCAGTGAGTCTGTGGTTTCTAATTGATGTAGTCTTTCACACAGTATGTTAATAGGACTAACACGAATGCACACACAATACCTCACAGCAACGGCTTTGCTGAGGGGTATTGTATAATAATAACTATCTAATTAAGCAATTCTAAGCATTTATATGACAAAAACCTAAAACCGGAAATAAATTAATGTAAATATAAGCCTCCACTTTTCTTTTTAAGGTGTCAATCAATCCGACATTTTAATTTCCGCTACCTAGATTCTCCCTTTGATTGTTCTTACAGGTGCTAGTATTGTCTACGAGGCAAATTCTAAATTCTCCGAAAAAATTTACCTTTCGTAAGTTACAAGTAGCTATTCGTTTTAGGTATGACTTACGTACGGCTAGTTGCTAGGCAAAAGATGATTCAACAATTATGTTAATATAATGACTTCATAAAAGAAGAAGACATAATATATACCTAAACGTTGGTATAAAAAAAAATACTCGATTATACCTAATTATATTTATATTTTTTTAACATTCCTCGTTCAATTCTTCGTTCATGGTTATTGCTAGAATACTATATATTTTGAAATAATTATCCAAGTATTTAATTATGAATTAAAATTTTTAATACTCCAACTACTGCTGTAAAAATATTCAAATACACTAAACGTATTTGGTTTCGTTTGAGACATTTCTTATTTTAGGTTTTCAATACTCAGCACATAGCTTAGGTAATTGCCATTATTTAAATATGTTTTAATAAATAACTGAATAGAAGAATAGTGTCTGAGCCACTTACTAGTCTAAGCTGTTACAGCGATTGATTACAAATTTCGTTCGCAAAATTTTAATTGAGTTACAAGTTGTCTTTCAATTTGCTTAATAATAAGGAGACTGAAGAAATTAAGATGTCTATTGGAATTCAAGTAATGCTACAAATTTTTGGTAATTAATCATTAAGAAAATTTACACGAAAAAAGTTGAAGGTTCCTTATTTAAAAGTGATTATTTATTCACATCATAATACATTATAAATACATAATATATGAGCAATTATTTTGTAATACCATGTTATGACTTTAATGCTACGATTTACCTGTCTTCCTCCGTAACATTCTCACCCTTGTAGAGAATAATATACGATTCTATGTTTACATAATAGCGAAATGTCTGAATAATTTTATATCATAGTCCTAATACTTGTAATGTATTTAACACACACAACATAATTCTTAACATTTATTTTTATTTTTTTATAATTATCTAAATAAAAAATACAAACCTAACATAAGAAACACCAAAGGCACGGAAAACATGTCTCTAAGACAAACTTTAAGATTAACTTTAGTCTCTATTACAAATATAATAAAAAATGTGTTGACTTTAAGATCTTGTATTGCAGAAGAAAAGCCTTATAATAAAACCGCAATTGACCCGGCATCTCCTAATGGATTTATGCTCTTATCGAATCCAACTCGCGTTCACAACGAGATAGCGTCCTTGTATAGATTGCTCCAACTACAACCGCTTTGTTAAGTAAGAAACCAGAGAGAGTGGCAGCGACAAGGCATGTAAAGAGAATAAACATTTATACGCTTTGCCTTCACATACATGAATTCCACATTTGTAGTAATATCACAAAAATCCGAATGACAAACGGAGAAAAAGAAGCATTTTAACGATATGAACGTTGGCCGTGCCGCTATATCTGAAATGTACTTTTGTGTCATAATTGAACGGGCGGGTAAATGAAACAAATAAGACATAAATGAACAAAAAAAAATAGTACATGTTTCTGCCACACGCCAACTTACACTTGACGCGCTATATTTAAATACAGTTTAGTCATAATATTATGACAAATTATATTCAGTTAAATTTTTCAGAACAGAGGATTTGCTTTAATCCATAAAATCACGGCCTTAAAAGGGTCATCAAATTAAATGGTAAATCAATGTACAAATATTAAGAACCGTTCATTGCTCTATCCTCTTTTAAAGAAAATATATGTCGTTTTGAAAATGTTGACAAAACTGTATATTATTTACGAAAGTTATTATCAATTGAAAAATGCAATGAAGTTATTGGAGCAGGTCCAAAAGCAAGCTATCTTTATTGAACTGTGACCAGAGAATCAGTTAAAACCATGCGGGAATCTGGAACAATAGTAAAGGTCAATTGCAGATATTATAACTTTCATCATCATCATCATCATCAACAGCCTATTTTTGTCCATTGTTGGACATAGGCCTCTCCCAGTGCACGCCACTGTGGTCTTTCTCCGGCTACTCGCATCCAGCTCCTGCCTGCCGCCTTGCGTATATCGTCACTCCACCGTGCCTGAGGACGTCCTACACTACGTTTGCCGAGACGCGGTCTCCACTCTAGAACACGTTTTCCCCAACGGTTGTCGGTTCTACGACAAATATGACCAGCCCACTGCCACTTCAGCTTACTAATCCGGTGGGCTATGTCGATGACTTTGGTTCTTTGACGGATAACCTCATTTCTGATGCGATCCCTCAAAGAAACGCCGAGCATAGCCCTTTCCATAGCACGCTGAGCGACTTTAAGTTGGTGGACCAGCCTTGTCGTGAGTGTCCACGTTTCGGCTCCGTATGTCATGACGGGTAGGACGCACTGATTGAAGACTTTCGTCTTAAGGCACTGTGGGATCGACGATGTTAGGATTCGACGTAACTTCCCAAACGCTGCCCAACCCAGCTGAATTCTTCTATTCACCTCGTCCTCAAGGTTGTTTCTACCTAATCGCAGAGTCTGCCCGAGGTAGACATATTTTTAACAACTTCGAGAACGGTACCGTGTATCGTAGTCGGTTCCGGTAGAACATGTTCATTGAACATGACCTTGGTTTTATCCAAGTTCATCCGTAGGCCGATACGCATAGAAGAATCAGCCAGCTCGTTCAGCATTTGTTGTAGGTCCTGCAGCGTTTCTGCCACGATGACGATGTCGTCTGCGAATCTCAAGTGAGAGATGTATTCGCCATTGATGTTAATGCCACGTCCTTTCCAGTTCAGCGTCTTGAACATATCCTCCATTGCATTAGTGAACAATTTGGGGGAAATAACGTCCCCTTGTCTCACTCCTCGATGCAATGGTATGGGATTTGTTTGCTGATTTTGTACTCGGACGGACATGGTGGCAGCTTCGTAGAGACATCTCATCACTTGGATGTATCGCCAATCAACTTGGCAACGCTGCAGGGACTCCAGAACAGCCCAGATTTCAACCGAGTCAAAGGCCTTCTCATAGTCCACGAATGCAAGACACAGGGGCCGATTATACTCATGGGACTTCTGTATAATCTGCCGCACTGTATGGATGTGGTCTATGGTGCCGTATCCGGTCCGAAACCCGGCCTGCTCCGGGGGTTGGAATTCGTCGAATCTTCGCGCAAGACGGTTCGTGATCACTCTTGAAAACAGCTTATAGACATGGCTCAGTAGGGATATGGGACGATAGTTCTTCAGCAGGGTTTTGTCTCCCTTTTTGAAGAACAGGACGACCACACTCCTACTCCACGCCTCCGGAGTTCTCCCTTCGAAGAGGACAGAGTTAAAAAGCGTCTGAAGTTCCCTAAGTACCGGTTTACCTCCCGCTTTTAATAGCTCTGTGGTAACGCCGTCCTCTCCAGGGGCTTTTCCATTTTTAAGCTGTCCAAGAGCAGTCTCGATTTCGCCAATACTGACTTCAGGCAGGTCTTCGGAGAAATGGCGTGTTAATGTAGCTCTAGGATCCTCATTTTCGGGATCAGGTCGAGATGCATGCGATGCGTATAACCGGCCGTAGAAGTCCTCTACTTCCGAAAGTACTGCCGGCTTAGAAGAAACGACTTCTCCACTTGCTGTGGTCAACTTCGTCAGGTGGCTCCTTCCAAGAGATTGTACGAACACCTTAGACCCCTGATTCTGCTCAATAGCTCTTTTTATTGCAAGAGTATTGGAGCACCGGAGGTCGTGTCGTACGCGCCTGCTGATCTCTTGGTTTAATTGCCGTTTCTCTGACGAAGTGACAGGTGGGTTTTCACGTCGTTTCTTCATGAGCCCCAAAGTCTCTTCCGAAAGGTTCGACTTCCTGCCCTTACGCTGCATGCCACAATATCTCGTGCCTTCTTCCCTGAGAATTCGAACTACATTTTCGAGGTTCTGGTTTACGTCCGTTGTGGTTTCCACGGCAGCGAATCGGTTCTCCAGGATTGACTGGAATGTTTCAGATCCCGCAATGGTTTGGAGCAGCTTTGGTCGGAGCGTGGACTTCATCAGACGGGCGCGCTCGGCCTTAAAATTGATATTCAGAGAGCCTCGGAGGAGTCGGTGATCACTACCGGTATTGAACCTGTTAATCACTGAGACGTCTCTGAATATATGCCTCTTGTCCGTCATTATGAAGTCGATCTCGTTTTTCGTCATAGTGTCGGGGCTTTGCCACGTCCACTTCCTTTGCGGCTGCTTCTTGAAGAAGGAGTTCATCAAGAAGAGCCCCTCCCGTTCGAGGAAGTTGACAAGCATTTGCCCCCTATGATTCCTGCTTCCAAGTCCATGGGGTCCTACTACCGATTCGCTGCAGTTCTGTACTCCCACTTTAGCGTTGAAGTCCCCCATGACAACGTTGTAGTGGGTTTTCGTGGTGAAGTGGAGGGCCCTCGATATGTCATCGAATAATTCTTCCACTTCATCGTCCGAGTGTGTCGAGGTCGGTGCGTACGCTTGCACCACCTTGAGGCTGTACCTCTCGGTGAGCTTTATAATGAGGTACGCTACCCTGTTCGACACACTGGAGATTTCCACCACGTTGTCAACTAGGGACTTATTTACCAGAAACCCAACGCCACCTTGGGATTGTTGGTCACCCTCTCGGAAGTACATTAGGTGGCCTGATTCGAGGGTTACGGTGTCCTCTCCCTCTCTACGGACTTCACATAGCCCTAATATGTGCCACCTAATTTTCCCAAGTTCTACCTCAAGTTGCGCTAGATGCGAGTCAAGCCGTAGCGTGCGTCCGTTGTACGTCGCAAGGGTCAGTCGGTTGTGGTGGCCTCCCGTAGCCCGGTGATTCTTAGCACCCCCCGTCCCGCCGTTACCATCGTCGCCACCATGACGAGGAATAGCGGGGCTGCCGGGAACTGGGGGCCGTGGCTTGCGTGTGTGCTGTATGTGGAGGTTGTGCCCATAATCGCCACGCTGGGCAGGCGGGTTGGCGATCGCAGGGCGTAGCTTCTCGCACCGGTGACGCTGCTGCCCGTCACCGGCCTGTGGTATTTAGCTACGCCTATTATGTTGATGGTTATACCGCCATCAGTCGGTCGCCAGAGCCTCGTTTGCTGGTCGGCAGGATGCACCACGGGCAGGTGAGGTTGGCTTGGGGCACTAAGGTGTAGTTTGCGCCCCCTTACATCCCTGCGCCCCCTTACATCCCCATTTACATTATAACTTTACAAATACTAAAACACCTTCAAAAATCTTTTATATAAAAATGAACGTTGTATACGCTAAAGTTATGTTTTTTAATTAATTGTTGAAAGATAACTCTTGATATTAATTAATAACGTTCTTCTTTGTTCAAATTAAGCAAAGAATATATAAAGAGATACAGTAATGAAAATTACAGTTATCACAATGTTCCCGGTTCCAGCGTATTCTGTCGAGCGCGAGTTTAAATTCCCGCCCATATTTTCTTTTTTTATAACTTCAAAATCCGTAGCGACAACAGTTGACGAATAACAATAACATAATGTGCTTAGATTATTTATATATATCCAGACAGAGTTACGCTTTATTTTTCCAGGTTTGCGTGCTAACCTTGACACTCGCAAAACGTCCAACGTCAACGGTCAAGTATACGACGGTGCGAGTACTTAGTTGCCAGTTATTGTCCTCTTTTTGACGTGACTTTGACAACCTATCTAGATATATAAATAGTCAAAGAATAAATGTTAGTAGTTTAAGAAAAACTTGATAAGTTTAAATTCGTTATTACACACCACAACATACAGAAGATCTATAAACCGATCGCTATGACAATTGGCTTATAGACAAACTCAGGAGAATGTCTGTCGGGGTGCCAACAATATTATAAAGAAAAACACGTACACGTTTACCTCGATAAATTCACTTTCATATTTCAAGATACAAACGTGGCGAGTTTGAGAAAAGACGTGAGCAGATAAGTTATATTGAAGCTGCAATGGAATATATTACATACATATAATATTCTACGTGCCTTTTCATAAAGGAGTAATCTATTACTTTTTTAATACCGCTAATAAGTTACTGTCTTGTTAAACAACACTATACTGAATATATTTACAGTTCAGATTTCTTCATCATAGACCTAAACATACATAGCCTTCTGATATACATTCAAATATAAAGGATATTAACCAATGACAATCAGATATCGACATAGACAATGTTACTACTTTTTACTATATACTTACATAAAAAACGATAATTATTTATTTCTCACTTGTATTACATAAGCATAGTGTCAATATTTAAATATTTTTCTTGTGCAAACAAAATTATATTTGTTTGTATAACAGAAATTCTTAACTTGAATAACGAAACAAAAATCGGTGACATTTGTCATCTCTAGAACCTCTTTCCTTCACGAATGCGTTATATAATAAATCTTCTACACTGTATAAAAAACCCCATATCATGGTCTCTACACCATAAAATACCTCACAACAAGCACTTGTGACGGATAAAATTGTTTGGCGGCTTGAAGAATTTTTGGACTCGTAATAAAATATTTTAAATATATTTAAATAAAACCTTCTTCTAATTCTCCTATCTTTTATGCAAATAAAGGTTTATTTCATTAGGTTTAAGAAAAAACATTAAAACTCACAACAAATTGACAATATTCACTGAAACATATAGTTTAACTGAGCTCTATGGGCACCGCTCAGGCTGATGAGAAGTAAATCTACCGATGTTGCTGTAGTATGAGCGGACGCGAATATTGATTAGTCGTAAATAATAAACTTCTTAGTATCGGGTCGGGTGACTGCATAATTAATTGCACATTAAAGTTTAAGAAGTTATTTTGGTATAAATTTTGTAGTTAAATAATTTACGTAATAGGCTTATGAAGACTAGTATAAATAAATTCAACATAATCTATACATTTTAAAAATATTTTACGTATATAAAGGACAACGCTACATAAGTTAAAATAAATTTAATTGCTTATTATTTTTTAAATAATTAATATTTTGTCCAAATTATTATTATTATTGTTTCCCAAATTTTACTCTTGATCACCGATTACTCAAAAACTTTTAGGCCGATTTTGATGGCTTAAAATTAATTTTAAGTACTTCCCTTTTATAGAAAAACGGTAATATAAAGATTCTCATCACTCTTCACGAAAATAAATATACTTTTTTCATCAAAATCGGCTTCATAAATTAGGTTATACCTATAATGCTTTATTGTCTCGCTAATTGGCATTTGCCTACTTTCTTCTTACTTCAAAGTATCTGCCTTACAATATTAGTTCTTATTAAGATTACCAACATTAACCGTACATATTTTCGGAAAATTTACATTTTGAAATTTAGAATCGTTCTTTCTGTACCCCTTATAACTTTTCTGTTTTAAGCTGCACTTTCAGCTCGCTGTCGCCGAAAGCCGTTTGTGCTGTTAAGTGAAACATGTTAGTTAATGTTTTCGAACTTGGCACCGACTTCGAACATTTTTTAAATGTAAGTACATTTAAAACCATGATAGTAAGCCTCCTTGGTAAATATATTTTTTTAAAAGCCTTATTTATTTGAATTTAATATCATCTATATTAACGATAAGTAAACTTGCTTGTCGAATGCATTAGACGGGCGATTTGGACATTGTTAAAAATAAAAAAACCCGACTTTATAGCGATAATACTAAAACATAGATTTTACAAGCTACCTTTTAGAATGTATCGCACATAATTATAACTAAATTTTTAGAACCTCTTTATTACAATATGCAAGGCGTCTATTCTCAGAACATTAGCAATACGATAAAATAAATAAGAATATCTAAAATAAAAAAAGGGGACAAGTGCGAGTTGAACTCGCGTGAAGAGGGTTCCGTACGATGTTACTTGTGGGCTTATTTTTTTCATTAAATATTCATCTACAAACCGATTCAACAAAACTTAACATTGGAGTTAAAAAATATGTTCTCCCACACATTCCACCTGCAAATGTAAGTTGGTACGCACAATATTGAGTGATTTACCATGTTATTTTAATATCATGGACTTCTTATAGGTTTTCCTATAATCTATAAGGAGAAAACTAATTTCTGTATTTTTTTCAAAATTTTACGTTCAGTAGTTTCGGAGATAAGGGGGGGGGGGGAATGGTCAATTTTCGTCTATTTTCTTGAATAACTTGAAAACTATTTATTTTATAATTACAAAAAACTACATTTAAGATCTTCTCAACAAGACCTTTCATTTGATATGCCACACGATGCAGTTTTCAGATTTTTTTTTTTAATTTTCCCCTTCCCCCCAAAAATGACCCCCCATATACAGATTTCATCTGCTCACGTCACACCTCTGTATTTAGGTTACAAGAATTGTTATGTGTACCAAATTTCAACTTAATTAGTCTAATAGATTCGGAGATAATTGACTGTAAGCGACGGACGGACAGACACACGAGTGATCCTATAAGGGTTCCGTTTTTGTATTCAGACGAACGGAATCCTAAAAACAACATTATGCTTTCAGTCAGTGGTTAGAATACCTGGACCTTAAATGCTAACTCCGGCCTCAAACCTGGATAAACACCACTAATTTTTTTGTGCCTAATTTGTGTTTATAGATCGTCTCGCATTTATCAGTGAAGGAAACATCATGATGAACGTACATTAATGGACAAAATCTGTCATCTGTGTAACTACTAACCCGCGTTATACCCTAGAAGTTGGGCATGTGCAGGATGTTACTTTATGCTATACTTTAAATACATTCCTAGACACTGCCCCACTTTTATCGGTGTTTGCTGCACAGATTAACGGACACTGTCTTAAATATATCTAATTACTTTCCAACTAGCTTTTTAAATCACATAAAACAATAACTAGAAACCACAATTATGATTATTTTACCAACTTCCGGTATTACTATGGTATCAATATAAATTACAAAGTACATTGTTCATAGTAACAAATCAATACATCAATATTTTATTTTAATAAAAGATATTTTAAAAATAAAATATTTCATTAGAGAGTGGAACCCGCTGTATTCACCCAGTAAGATTAAATGCTAATATTTGATTGGTTGTTAAACTAATTACCCTAAGAGAGGTTACGTTAATTTACAACCACTTTAGTCTATGGATATAATGTTCAGGCAGGAAATGTTTGTAATAAAATTTATTGGTGAAAAAATGATCTACCGGCTAAGCTTTCGAAGACTTATCCTTAGTAAATCTACATTCAATAAAAAATATTATTTATTATTCGAGTATCATAAAAGCGCTTTTGAATACTAATGTTACAGCGTTTCGTGTAAATAACAGAAAAATATATAAAGCTGATTCTACCACGTAACATGGCGACTCATTATTACTTGGAAAGTGTACATTTTGATTTTACACCGTACATTTCTAGGCTATGCAATGTTATGTTAGGTTATTTATTAATAAACATAGTTTTAGATTTGACTACATTCATCATATTAATAAGATAGGTAAATAGTCAAAACAACTACTATAATTATATCTGTTACTTAAAAAGGTCGCAGGTCGGTTTAGACTATAATAGATAGTTTAGTTGCTTAGAATAGTTCACTTTTATTTACGTTAAATAATGCTATAATATAATGTGCTGTATAAAATTAAACGTAGGATTTACACCAGTTAATTAAATTACGGATATGAATTTAGCTATCGCTAATTTAATTTGAATTTCTTAGAAGATTTGTCTGATTTTTAATTTGAGAGTTTGTCAACAAAATAATCTGTGGTGAGAATAAGTACATCAGTAATCTGATAATAAATCTTCAGGGCATATTTTTTATTTATTATATTAGATTTATACTGATAACGTTATCAAAAAAATAATTGAAAATTATCATTGAAAATTGAAATCAAATGATTATAAACAAAAGTCAGAAATTTCTATAAAAATAAGTAGTATAAATATTATACACTAATTTTTATTACAATAAATAAAAATTTTAACAAAAAGAAAAACCGACTTCAAACAAAACACTATTTTAAAACAAATGAATATGCACGAAAAAGTAATAAAAATAATTGCGTATTCAACATATTTTTTAGAGTCTTCCTAAGTTAAATGAAATGAAAAATATTAGACTACTTAAAAGTCGATTAACGATTATATCATGTAGTTATAATTATTGGTATATTTGGAGCCGGTGTCAGCTCTTGGCTGGCTTGGTTTTATACGATAATATACTGACTCGATAACAACAACAACAATAACAATAATTATAACTACGTTAATATAATCGTAAATCGACTTTTGAGTACTCTAATGCTAGAAGCACTACCTTTCAAACAAAAAAAAATTATCAAAATCGGTCCACCCAGTGAAAAGTTATGAGGTAACAAACATAAAAAAAAAAAAAAAAAAATTCAGACGAATTGATAACCTCCTCCTTTTGGAAGTCGGTTGAAAATAAAATAAATTCAGAATTTCTTTCAATTCACCATACTCAATATTTTGTGGTCAAAATTATATAAGTATTTTATTTTGACCACGCTTTGAAAGACAATTTTAATTTCAAAATTCCACGGTAAATTAAGTTAAAATGAAGTAATGAATGAATGAAAGAAATAAAATGAATATTTACTTTATCTGTGCCAAAATAACTATTAAAAACAAGTTGTAAACCGAGGAACGATAATTGAGTTATTGGGCCATCTACCGTTCTGAGTACCAAGCCTTTAATTATTTAAGGGGTAAACCCATTATTTTAAATATATATTGACATTAATTTGGCGATCGATACCTGCTGATACATTTAATTTATCTGGCTGTGGCAGTATTTCGTAGCGACAGATTTAATGAGTTTATACGAGTTATAAACTATGTGGAAAAAAATACATAATTCCTTTAAATTACTTACTATTACTAAAAATTACGTAACTTCACATATTATCAAAAACAAATTGCACCAATAACACACCTAACTCTAGGAAAGCCCACATACAAAATCAGATCATCAGATATAACGTAATTTTGGCACATCATAACGATCGCAAGCTAATTTAAATAAAAAGGATAAATTACAAAAAAACACTGAACTTAATCGAACTGCTAAAAATGAATTCATGTTAAAGGGATAGGTACCATTTAAAACAATTTATCACTCCTAATGAGTTTTATCTCTGTAGAGCTTTTGTACCTGTTCCCTCCCCATTATTTAAATTATTTTCTTGTTATGTTAAACGTATAAAAGTAAATTAAGATATTCATCTCCATGCGATATAAATATCTATACTTATAATAAATCTGTAGGGAGGTCAATTCTGTACATGAAATATTTCTCCAAAATAACTATCAGGGGGTGATCAGGGGTCGATACTTATGACAAAAATGCAATCAGTAAAATTTTTGTCTGTCTGTCTGTCTGTCCGTATAACCGTTATAGAAACAAAAACTACTCGACGGATTTTAACGAAACTTGGTACAATTATTTTTCATACTCCTGAGCTGGTTATGAAAACTTTTCATCACGTTACAGTCAATAGGAACAGAGCGGGAAGGGAAATGTCGGGAAAACGGGAGAAGTTACTCCATATTTTAAGCTTCCGTCGCGTGTACAACCTTAATGGTTAAAGCTACATAGAAATTGTGTATTACGGAAATGTTCTCCTTAAAATTATATAAAAAATATCCCATGACAGCCTTTGTCTATCTTTTATGGTTGACTCACAATAACACGTGTCACTCCCGATAGCTTAGTAGTTCGAAGCTTTCTGATTATATTTGTCTATTCCTGCGTTTATAACACTCACAATCATCTCAAATTAAAAAAGTATTAACTATTTCAAAAAAAGAAGCATAGAAATCGGTGTAGAAACACCATATTATACATGAAATACGCTAATAATAAAGCTATCGCACGTGAATACTAAATCTACACTACTATATAAATCTCTAGAGTCTATCTGTACACTTATTTTTGTCATAATTCGTCATAAGTATTCCTTTTATGATTGACTGACATAATTTTTACCATTTTTGTCATTTTTGTCTGTGTGTATGTTCTGCTATAAGTCGAGAACAGGTGCACCGTGCATCTTTATAAAAATTGGTATACAGGAAAAACATGTGCTTGCGCAAATGATAGGCTATCTATATACAAAAGTGGATGTGTTTGTATGTGTGTCATCGATAAAATCAGAAACTATTTGATCGATCATTAAGATTAAACGAATAAAGACCTTATGCTATCCCCATTGATGTGAACTCGCCACCAGGTAGCGCTGCGATACACATATATCTACACCGTTCAACCGATTGTCATGATAACAATAAACATACAAGTATTTTTTCATGGAGAATGTGATTATTTCATCCGTATCATTAAAAATAACCAACAGATGGCCCTTACGAGTATCACGATGCATTTCTATGCCGATCTACCGAAAAGTATAAAATATGAAATAAAAAATGAAAATCATTGATCATCATTGAATCAAATAATTTATATAAATAGAAACGACCATGCCATTGAAGAAACAAAAGATCGGAACATCAACAATATGTGCGCAGCGTCATCCAAAAAAGCTACGGAAACAACACACCAACAAGAAATACGTTTAGAAACCAATAGAATCCGAATTTTTACTTTGAGAGTTGCCAAAACAGTTAGTCAACGTAATGATCAAGTACCAGATCTTCGAACAAGCATCTTCATCAAGAGATACTGAAAAACTTGACGAGCGAGCCCAACGACTGGATGATCAACGATTAAAATAGACTAACTCAAGAACTAGAACCAATGTCAATAAATCCTGATGTGATCATTGGTTCAATGAATATAGTATGCCCATATTGTCACGCTATGATGTTTAAAATAAACTGCTGGTATAGTGCTACTCCACTGGCAAAATGTATTCACCACAACTGGTTGAACTACCAGAACGTCTTCTTAGCTACGTTACGGGAACTACAGAGGAGTCTGAATATTTTCTTAAGCATATTAGAAATTACAATTCTTGCTTTGAATTGACATCATTTGGAGCAACAAAGATTGTACAATACAATAATTTCGCGTCTACGTTTAAAGTGTATAATATGATGGGTTCACTTCTTCCAGTATCTAAATAAAATCCCCAGTTTCTGGACATTTATTTCATGGAGAACGTAGAAAAAGATTGATCTTCGATGCATATTCAGCATTACAACGAATCATGAAAATATGGCTAAATTTAGGATTATGCTCTATGAAAATAAATGTTTGGTTAAAGATTTTAAAACTGCTCGAGAAGGTGAAACAACGAATGATTCAAAGTCATTATCAATGCAGATAGAACGCCATTGAATGTAGAGAATGAATGGCATTTTAATGCTCCCATAGCTCCTGAAGTCACAGCTGTAGTTGTCGGTACAGAAATTACAAAACGAGGTATTGTTATCACTAAGCGACATAAAAACAATCAAGGTGTCGCTGAAACACATCAATCGTATAACAATTATTACGATTATAAAATTATGCTTATGCGACCAGAAGATGGATATCATCTCGGACTGTATCAAAATTTTCTCACGACAGGCTCTGTGACATCGAAGAGTTAGTTGTATGGATTTTTTTGCGTATCGTATAATGATTAGAAATAATCAATCTAACCATATTCTGAAGTGTCGTCAACTGTTTCAACAATTCATTGTTAACATGTACGCTACGGTCGAGAACGAACGATTAAACTACATTCGATACAACCAATCAAATTTCTGAGCCAATGAGTACATTTATTTACGAGATACAATATCGAATGACAAAGTAGCTGCTGATATTGGACAAAGAATTATGTACAGTGGAAGTCCAAGACATATGCACGAATATGCTCAGGATGCTTTGACGTACGTTCGCAAGTATTGACAAGGTTGTAAATGTAATAACATCGATATTCGATAGAACCGGATAAAAGAGGACGCGTTGGTTTGATGCAAACTTTTACAGACTATAGAAATTTAATTAAAAATTTCATCGTACCTATGTATATAACATCGTATAAGTTTACGGGTGTTATGACCAATCTGCAGCCTATCGAGAACATCATTGAAGAAGATGAAATAGATGACGAATATTATATATATATATATTTTTTAAGAATTGATTAGATCTCGCATGTTTCTTTATTATTTGTACATTGTTGATGATCAGTAATTAATTATAAAATGAAAAATTAAAAATTTATTTTTCTGCGACTAATGCCCAGCGAAGCGGGCGGGCATAGCTAGTCATTAATAAATAATTAATACACGTGAATTACGTCGTTCGCAGCCGAAGGACTTAAAAAAACCCGAATGTACTTTGAAAGTGAATTTATTTTAATTCACAAATTTAATACTAACTTAATTTAATAAGACTACTTCATGTGTTGAGGTTGTAACACAGAATGATCTGAGAACTAATTATTATATTATTTATCTTTTTATCTATATATATATATATATATATATATATATATATATATATAAAAATGAATTGTGCATTTATTTTCATGTTTGTGAATTTTTTTTCGTAACGATTGATGGTTCGTCCACAAGCACAAAATTATATCTCGAGATATGGTAAACTATAATATCATCAGTACATCGTTGACATGCATGCCAAAATAGAAACTGACCGTCTTAATTTTAATCGTTAACAATGCAAAATTAAGATCCGAAGAATATATTCACTTGCAAAATGCGATAGCGAATGATGCTAATTAATGTAAATGACATCGGGCGATTGACTATATTGCCATCTTCGTTCATTAGTTGCCCACGGCATATGAACGAATGTGCACAAGACGCAATTTCTTATGTGGTCGAAATAATCGTATAATGGTCGACCGGATCTGTTCATTACATTTACATGTAATCCGCAGTGGGATGATATTAAAAACAATTTATTTGAGGAACAGTCGACAACTGATCGTTATGAAATAACAGAACGTGTTTTTCGGCAAAAATTGAAAGCACTTATAGATTTAATAGTAAAATTATGTATATTTGGAGAGGTGCCATATGTACTCCACTGAATAGCAAAAGAGGGGATTCCCTAATGCAAATATATTAATTTGCCAGTTCCTTAAAATAACTCAGGATCAAATTGATAACGTTTTTTCAAAATTGATAATGATATGAAAACCACATAAGTCTTAAATTTGCATTATGCATGTGCGCGATAAATAGGTAAATAACTCAAAATCACGCAAGTAATTTTGATGATTCTTTTTTTATTAGTAGGGTGAAAGTTTGGTTAGATTCTGACCATGGGATCCAAAGTAACGAAACTCTTCAATTCTGAGGAACACGTTAGCGATACTCGGCGGAATCTTATATGGGTTACTTGGTCATTTAAGTTACCTTTCGTAACGTGTTCAAGTAATACAAGTCAACAACAACAAGTCATAGTCGAATGTGATAATCAATGCAACTCCTAAACAGCTTACAGCGAGGGTGCGGTAGGTGGGTTGTTGTCCTTAGTAAAATTTTAATGTGCTTGCGTTCGTTGCTGCATTTCAACATGATTTGTGACCTTATGATGTACGACATACATTAGCTCTTTTGCAAAAATTTTTTACTAAGGTCAATTAAATAAATAAATATGAAACAACATCACATGCATTACTCTGATCCTGATAATGTAAGTAGAAAACGATTGATAAACTACATCGACTCGGCCGGGAATCGAACCCATGAAAACCGGTGTACACACCACCCGACCACGGAGGTCGTCATATTTGGAGTCGGTGTCAGCTCTTGGCTGGCTTGGTTTTATACGATAATATACTGACTCGATAACAACAACAACAATAACAATAATTATAACTACGTTAATATAATCGTAAATCGACTTTTGAGTACTCTAATGCTTTTCATTTTATTTTCCTTAGGAGGACTCTGATAAATATTTTGAATACGCAATTATTTTTATTACTTTTTAGTGCATATTAGTTTGTTTTAAAATATTGTTTTATTTGAAGTCGGTTTTTCTTTTTGTTAAAATTTTAATTTATGTAAGTATCTAATCGTTGTAACGTGACTATTTATGAGACTGTTAGATCACTAGTGTCGCTGCGTGCACTGGCTTCTATGCTCATAACATTTGGACTATTTAAGTATTTCGATTGTGGCAGTACGAAGTTTGCCGGGTCAGCTAGGTGGTCCGTTGTTGGCCGGTGTGGTGTTGCGCAAGGGTTGCTGGTAGCGGGCCGTCGTCGGTGGTCTCGGAGAACGCGATGTCGCAATGTACCTCCATAGGGTGGTCGCATACATAACACCTCCCCCGTAGATCAGCGGCTATATGAAAGCGTTGAGTGCAAATGTCGCTGGCACCAATGTCTCGTTCCTGGCTTGCACAGGCTCTTCAGCAGGGTTGTTATGGGTCCCGTTATCTTTTTTAACCGATTCATTCCTTGTTACATGGTGAATGTACCGCTTAGTGAGTATGGCAATACTAAGTGCCAGTGCGCTGAACAAAAGTACGTAGAATGGAATAGTTGTATGATATATACTTCCATGGAGGTGATCTAGTTTTGTAGGTTGCTCATTTAGGAACCTGTCTTCAATGCTGCGTAGCCCCGGTGTATTTATATTTTTCAGTTTCAGGTGAGGGATTGTAATGTTCTTTGTAGTTGTATAATGTTCTGGAATTTCGGTTAATTTCAGCGGCTGTCCTTTGAGTTTATTTTGAATATTAGCAATGGTGAATTCGTCAGTGTGTAGTGAACACGTCTGCGGAATCGTGGCTAGATAACTTCCGAATACGGTAGTAAATTCATGGCTGCTGCATTCTAACTCAATCTTCGTTCGGCGTGGGAAGATAAGAGTGAAGTACCTACTGATCATCTAGTTGTTACCTTGTCTATCCATAGATTGACTGATGATGAGGGTCTGGACGCACTCTAACTTTTCTCGGGCCTGATGTCGGATGTTTTCCTCGCAGAAATAGTGCTGATTAAACTTCGGGCATTCAGCCTCGATGTACATAAAAGCTTTACCATCAGTTGCTATGAGAGGGTATGGTGGGATAAAGGTATATTGGTCTTTGTTAGGAACAATTGAAAGTTTAAATAATTTGAATTGTCTAGGAGAAACAATCGGGAATTTACAAATTATTACTATTAGCTGGGATGTAAGGGGGCGCAAACTACACCTTAGTACCCCAAGATAACCTCACCTGCCCGTGGTGCATCCTGCCGACCAGCAAACGAGGCTCTGGCGACCGACTGATGGCGGTATAACCATCAACATAATAGGCGTAGCTAAATACCACAGGCCGGTGACGGGCAGCAGCGTCACTGGTGCGAGAAGCTACGCCCTGCGATCGCCAACCCGCCTGCCCAGCGTGGCGATTATGGGCACAACCTCCACATGCAGCACACACGCAAGCCACGGCCCCCAGTTCCCGGCAGCCCCGCTATTCCTCGTCATGGTGGCGACGATGGTAACGGCGGGACGGGGGGTGCCAAGAATCACCGGGCTACGGGAGGCCACCACAACCGACTGACCCTTGCGACGTACAATGGACGCACGCTACGGCTTGACTCGCATCTAGCGCAACTTGAGGTAGAACTTGGGAAAATTAGGTGCACATATTAGGGCTATGTGAAGTCCGTAGAGAGGGAGAGGACACCGTAACCCTCGAATCAGGCCACCTAATGTACTTCCGAGAGGGTGACCAACAATCCCAAGGTGGCGTTGGGTTTCTGGTAAATAAGTCCCTAGTTGACAACGTGGTGGAAATCTCCAGTGTGTCGAACAGGGTAGCGTACCTCATTATAAAGCTCACCGAGAGGTACAGCCTCAAGGTGGTGCAAGCGTACGCACCGACCTCGACACACTCGGACGATGAAGTGGAAGAATTATTCGATGACATATCGAGGGCCCTCCACTTCACCACGAAAACCCACTACAACGTTGTCATGGGGGACTTCAACGATAAAGTGGGAGTACAGAACTGCAGCGAATCGGTAGTAGGACCCCATGGATTTGGAAGCAGGAATCATAGGGGGCAAATGCTTGTCAACTTCCTCGAACGGGAGGGGCTCTTCTTGATGAACTCCTTCTTCAAGAAGCAGCCGCAAAGGAAGTGGACGTGGCAAAGCCCCGACACTATGACGAAAAACGAGATCGACTTCATAATGACGGACAAGAGGCATATATTCAGAGACGTCTCAGTGATTAACAGGTTCAATACCGGTAGTGATCACCGACTCCTCCGAGGCTTTCTGAATATCAATTTTAAGGCCGAGCGTGCCCGTCTGATGAAGTCCACGCTCCGACCAAAGCTGCTCCAAACCATTGCGGGATCTGAAACATTCCAGTCAATCCTGGAGAACCGATTCGCTGCCGTGGAAACCACAACGGACGTAAACCAGAACCTCGAAAATGTAGTTCGAATTCTCAGGGAAGAAGGCACGAGATATTGTGGCATGAAGCGTAAGGGCAGGAAGTCGAACCTTTCGGAAGAGACTTTGGGGCTCATGAAGAAACGACGTGAAAACCCACCTGTCACTTCGTCAGAGAAACGGCAATTAAACCAAGAGATCAGCAGGCGCGTACGACACGACCTCCGGTGCTCCAATACTCTTGCAATAGAAAGAGCTATTGAGCAGAATCGGGGGTCTAAGGTGTTCGTACAATCTCTTGGAAGGAGCCACCTGACGAAGTTGACCACAGCAAGTGGAGAAGTCGTTTCTTCCAAGCCGGCAGTACTTTCGGAAGTAGAGGACTTCTACGGCCGGTTATACGCATCGCATGCATCTCGACCTTATCCCGAAAATGAGGATCCTAGAGCTACATTAACACGCCATTTCTCCGAAGACCTGCCTGAAGTCAGTATTGGCGAAATCGAGACTGCTCTTGGACAGCTTAAAAATGGAAAAGCCCCTGGAGAGGACGGCGTTACCACAGAGCTATTAAAAGCGGGAGGTAAACCGGTACTTAGGGAACTTCAGACGCTTTTTAACTCTGTCCTCTTCGAAGGGAGAACTCCGGAGGCGTGGAGTAGGAGTGTGGTCGTCCTGTTCTTCAAAAAGGGAGACAAAACCCTGCTGAAGAACTATCGTCCCATATCCCTACTGAGCCACGTCTATAAGCTGTTTTCAAGAGTGATCACGAACCGTCTTGCGCGAAGATTCGACGAATTCCAACTCCCGGAGCAGGCCGGGTTTCGGACCGGATACGGCACCATAGACCACATCCATACAGTGCGGCAGATTATACAGAAGTCCCATGAGTATAATCGGCCCCTGTGTCTTGCATTCGTGGACTATGAGAAGGCCTTTGACTCGGTTGAAATCTGGGCTGTTCTGGAGTCCCTGCAGCGTTGCCAAGTTGATTGGCGATACATCCAAGTGATGAGATGTCTCTACGAAGCTGCCACCATGTCCGTCCGAGTACAGAATCAGCAAACAAATCCCATACCATTGCATCGAGGAGTGAGACAAGGGGACGTTATTTCCCCCAAATTGTTCACTAATGCAATGGAGGATATGTTCAAGACGCTGAACTGGAAAGGACGTGGCATTAACATCAATGGCGAATACATCTCTCACTTGAGATTCGCAGACGACATCGTCATCGTGGCAGAAACGCTGCAGGACCTACAACAAATGCTGAACGAGCTGGCTGATTCTTCTATGCGTATCGGCCTACGGATGAACTTGGATAAAACCAAGGTCATGTTCAATGAACATGTTCTACCGGAACCGACTACGATACACGGTACCGTTCTCGAAGTTGTTCAAAAATATGTCTACCTCGGGCAGACTCTGCGATTAGGTAGAAACAACCTTGAGGACGAGGTGAATAGAAGAATTCAGCTGGGTTGGGCAGCGTTTGGGAAGTTACGTCGAATCCTAACATCGTCGATCCCACAGTGCCTTAAGACGAAAGTCTTCAATCAGTGCGTCCTACCCGTCATGACATACGGGCTGGTCATATTTGTCGTAGAACCGACAACCGTTGGGGAAAACGTGTTCTAGAGTGGAGACCGCGTCTCGGCAAACGTAGTGTAGGACGTCCTCAGGCACGGTGGAGTGACGATATACGCAAGGCGGCAGGCAGGAGCTGGATGCGAGTAGCCGGAGAAAGACCACAGTGGCGTGCACTAGGAGAGGCCTATGTCCAACAGTGGACAAAAATAGGCTGTTGATGATGATGATGATGACTATTAGCTTTCCGACATAGTAATAACCGGGTCTGATAATATTATAATAATCTCTAAGATCTGCCTCTTTAACTCTTCGGAGTTATAAATGTGTCTTAGTTTATCTAAAATATTTTCTAAACTACTAGTATTTAACATGCTATGATGGGTGCTCGATGCACGCACAAACGCTAATATATCTTCTAATCTACTTAATTCTAACATTAGGTCTTCCGTATAACGTATTCTTACTAATAATTATCAATAATTGGGCAAACTTTGCAAATTTAATCAAGGTATGTATTAATTTATTCTAACAGTAACTCTAATGTGCTATTAATCTTAACTTGGTTCTGAACGATATTCGTAAAGATTTGTCATAAAATTCCTGAGGAGTATTGCTTCCCTGAGAGAGTAACGAAAGGTCTTTATATAGGGCTGTCTTATCCCTTTGATCAGCAAAATTATAAATTAATGTGTTCCTAATTCTTGCCCAACTATCAGGAATCCCATTCGAGTTAATCGTCCTGGCGGCAGGGCCAGTAATTTTATTTAAAATCCCGTTAGTTAAACATAAATTACTAAATTTGTAACCTGGTTCATTTTTTAAATACTGTATTACTATTTGGTCACATATTTTGATAAATCGGGTACGAACATTGGGGTTCCCGTCGAATTCGGGGACCGGGCGGAGCGCCTTATAAATAACATCAGGATCTACAGGCATTTTAATTATTTCTAATTCACTATTATCTATTTTTCTATTAAAATCTAAGGTAGTATTTCGCGAGATCTGCCTATGTGAGGCAGATTTTTCACCGTTTTTTCTAGGGTGGAAAATTTTGGATAGGATAACACTAGATTATAAAGGAAGCAACGTTTAAGTAAAGTTTCAAAGTACTTACATTTGGTTTTCTTTAGTACTGATTTTCGAGGACGTCCCTGGCCACAAACACTCGTAGATTCAAGATGCCCAGTTGTGGGACTAGATAGTCTCTTGGATAGCTCGCGACGCGTAGCGGTATCGATGTGAGATCAGCTTTATCGCGGAACTATTACGCACTGAGCATCCTACCGACTGCGCCAATTACGTCGTTTGCAGCCGAAGGATTTAAAAAAACCCGAATGTACTTTGAAAGTGAATTTATTTTAATTCACAAATTTAATACTAACTTAATTTAATTAGACTACTTCATGTGTTGAGGTTGTAACACAGAATGATCTGAGAACTAATTATTATATTATTTATATTAGAATATTATTTATGTTAATACTTTACTCAATTCTAAGAGACACAGAAGTTATGAGAAAGATCGGTGTGGTCCGTTGTTGGCCGGTGTGGTGTTGCGCAAGGGTTGCTGGTAGCGGGCCGTCGTCGGTGGTCTCGGAGAACGCGATGTCGCAATGTACCTCCATAGGGTGGTCGCATACATAACATGCGCAACATTACTAAAAAAAAGGAAACAGTGGCGGGAGTTTTAAAACTCGCGCTCGGCAGAATATGCTGGAACCGGGAACATTGTGATAACTTTAATTTTCATTACTGTATCTCTTTATATATTCTTTGCTTAATTTGAATTAAGAAGAACGTTATTAATTAATATCAAGAGTTATCTTTCAACAATGAATTAACAAAAATAACTTTAGCTTATAATAGAGTAAATAAATAATTCTTCCAATATTTTATTTTTACAATAACTGTAACTTAGAAATGCTCAGCTTGAAATCGCAATTACTTTTCATGATTGTTTTTAACTTGCACTCAAAATTACAACACAATACAACAACAATAAAAACAACAACAGCCTGTAAATTTCCGATTGCTGGGCTAAGGCCCTCTTTCCCTTTGAGGAGATGGTTTGCAACATATTCCACTACGCTGTTCCAATGCGGGTTGGTGAAATATACATGTGACAGAATTTCTATGAAATTAGACACATGTAGGTTTCCTCACGATATTTTCCTTCACCGCCGACCATGTGATGAATATTCAGTGGTGCTTACCTGGGTTTGAACACGCAATCATCGGTTAAGGTGCATGCGTTCTAACCACTGCGCCATCTTAACAACACAATGTTTAAATTACATTTTTTTTATTTGCATTACCTATAAACTATTACAATATATTATTTATTTTAAAACATGGTCTAATATTTACGAATTAAACGATATACGTTACATACATCTGTGTTCCTGCTGGAATGCAACGCCCCTCCCGCTTCCCCTTCACCCCGCCGCGCTCGCCGGGCGCCACACATACCGTTTCACCGATATGTCTATTACGCCAGATGCACAGATATTTTAATAAGCAGTATATATAAACTCACATACATTTTTCTCATGTATTTTATGCCAAAATGTTTTCCGCAAATTCCTTTATCATCTCGCAACGTTCAATGTACTTATATTACTTTAGCTTTTCAGTTAGGAAAACCCAAAAATTCTCTCCTTTCGCAAATGATTGTAGGTTTATTTTTGAATTTAATTTCATTTATACAGTAGAAAGTAAAATTCCTATGTTATCAAAAGCCTCCCAATCTATGTAATAGTCCCTTATATTCTCAGCCAGAAGTTTTGGAGCTTCTGCACATCAATGCGAGTTCTAACAAATTCAACTTTATACCTTATGCCTTATTGTTTTGATCTGTAAGCAAGAGATACATTAATTATTATTTACCTCGCCTCATTGCCTCGACTGGTGACAGGACGGCTGGTTCGTTTTTTGCCCAGAGGATCGGAATTGCGATTCAACGGGGAAATGCTGCTAGCATACTTGCCACCATTCCACGCGGTCAAGATTTATACAGTAACTAGTTTTAGTGTATATTTGTATATACTCGTATTTAAGCATTTAATGTTATTAATTCTTGTGTTAATAAATGTTTTTCTCAATAAAAGATTATAGTAAAGATAAATAAAGTACGCGTGTTCAAGATCAAATTAATATTTTGGTAGCCTTTCAGCCTGGCTTATACCAGGCTGCTTGCATCAGAAACATCAGGTGCACACGAGTTTGAGGACGCTGGTCAGGTATCCTTATAAATGCTGGTCGCACATAAAAATGCACGAAGTCGTCGATAATGCTCGTCCTGGTTTTACGATTAAGAACATCTATCTTCAAATACCTCAGAATCGATAACATCAACTATCAAACACATTATATTTTAATATATCGACCGTATTTTTTTGGTCACTAGATGGGTTTTGATGACGGTACCACAAACACCCAGACCCAAGACAACATAGAGAACTTATGATAATCTACATTGACTCGGCCGGGAATCGAACCCGGGACTTCGGAGTGGCGTACACATGAAAACCGGTGTACACACCACTCGACCACGGAGGTCGTCGAATTATTGTGGATTACAATACTGACCATGAGTGAATTGAGCATAAGAGCGATATTATATTCTTGCGTTATAATATCGATATTAAAGTTCTTTTCATTTTATATTCTCGCTGTTTTATACGAAGAATTAATTATTCGTTGATTGTAAAGAGATATTTGCGATTATATTTGTGCTTGAATATATTATTCCAAGAAGGTCTTATTTCAATTTGAATAAAAAATACTGTTTAAAATTTATAAAAAACGATTAAAAAACAATTTATATTTTAATTTTTTATTTATTTAGTATTCGATGTTTTGTAATAATTAAGTTATATTTCCATTTAATACGTAGATATGGAACGAAGGTATCTTACAAAAGAGAGATAACAGATGTCGCCTCACTTTTCAAGCCCGACGAGACAAGAAAAGTGTTATGAGGTGACATCATACAGAAGGTTTCTTTAACGAAGATAACTTTTTCCACCATAAGGCTTTAATGATAGTTCGTGACGTCAGACCTTCGAAACGCGGAGGTTTCCAGTTACATCCGGTAACAAATATATTACTTAAATGAAACATACGTTACCAGTAAAATAATACGTTATAAATATTTGGTGGAAAATCTTTATCCAAATATGTAGTTTTCTGTTGCGGATTTGCTTATAACCAAACCAAGTATATAAACCAAGTATATATACTTCATGGGCTGTTCCAGCTGCACCGACCACTCCGAATCCTTTCTTTTGTAAAAATAATATCATCATCCTCATCATTCCCCTCCTGCTATTATCATAAATAACTTAAGTTCGGCACAGGAAGGTCTTGTAAAAGCCCACTTGAATAAAGTTTATTTTGATTTTGATTTTTATTTGGTCATCCTCTACCTCTGTAGCCATCCACATCACACATTCATCCACATCATGTCCAAGACCTTCCTCACAATATGTTCCTCATTCCTCTACATAACATGCCCATATCATGATAGCCGCCTTCCGCATAACTTCTCGGCAGTAGCTGGCACTTTCAAACTTCCTATTAAAAATAAAAATAATAATAATCATACGATAAAGAGGATTACCAATAACGCTTGAGATTTGTTTTGCATTACTTACATACAATAACTTTGCCTCCCTTTTGATAGCATTAATGTTTACTTTACGATTGGCATGGCTTAGTCGAGCAAATAGAGCCAATACCTCCACCAACATTACCAATATTGCTACCAATATTACCAATTCTACAACCAATTCATGATTGTGGTTATTGTTTCTTTTGTACTGTACTGTATTGTATTTACGCGCGATCGCTTGCTCACCGGCTGCGTGAATGATGTTTGCCAATTGAACCCGCTATATAACTGGTTTTTATAGATTTTTTCTTATAGCAAATGGCTTTTGGGGTTTTTCTGCTTTCCAAAATTATAAAATTCTTAGGCCTAACATGAATATCTTTTCTTAAAAACATAAAAATCCAGTTTCAAACTATTCATATAATTTAAAACAAATTTAGCCCCGACCTGTAACTAAAATCAATAAACAATTTCAAATATTTTTTTACTTTTGATAATCGCTGTAAAAAATGAAGAACTTCAATAGTCTGTTTGATTTCTCTTTGTTACAATCGTTTAATTTTTTATATCCAATATTAACAAATATAAACTACAAAGAGGTTTTCATTCAATCCGGAGCGCATATTTTCTTCGTTTAATTAAAATTGAAATAATTTAGGGGGTATGTATGCGGTTTTTTAATTATTTATTCGAGCCGAGTTATTGCCGAGAAACAAAATACCATTTTTTTCAAGATGGCGGCCTTAACGTCCCGGAAATCTTGGTCAAAAAACTCAAGTTATACTTTTCTAAGTATTCCCTACAACATTTTCAACATTCTCTACAAAAAAATTGGTCGTTAATTTCATTTTCATTTATTTGCCAGTTGTTCCGACAAAATGACTGGACTGATTATGACAATAACAAGATTATCTGAAACATTAATTGCCTATATGTTAAATAAAATAACATCTTAAACCGATCATGCGGGTAGATCTGTTCTGGACTTCGCTCTAGCATATGATCTGACACAACTGGTCAACTCGCCAACGCGAATACCGGATGTGGAGGATCATACACCTTCCCTGTTGGACCTTCTGCTGACTTCGCATCCGGATGGCTATCAGGTTATCGTCGATCCCCCTCTGGGCTCGTCTGACCACTGTCTCGTCCGGAGTACAGTGCCGGTTGTGCGGTACTCACGGCCTCGCTTTGTTGGGTGCCGCCGAGTATGGCACTACAAGTCAGCAGATTGGGATGGGATGCGGTCTTTTTTTGCATCGTACCCATGGGGGCAGATTTGTTTCTCGCCGGATGATCCGAACGCTGCTGCTGACTCTGTTGCCGATGTGGTGCTTCAGGGTATGGAACTATTCATTCCTTACTCTGCAGTACCCATCGGTGGCAAGTCCCAGCCTTGGTTTGGTCGTTTCTGCAAAACGGCATCACGCCGAAAGTGGGAACGCTATCAAACCTGGGCTAATGCATCTGCGTCTCGTGATGTAAATACCAGCGCATTCAAAAAGGAATATAACTCTGCCTCTAGGTCCCTCAAAAACGTGATTGCTAGGGCGAAGACGGAGTACATTGGCAGAATTGGCGAGAGACTGGTGCGTCTCCCTTCAGGAACACGAGCGTTCTGGTCTCTCGCTAAGGCTGTCTTAGGGAATTTCTGTCAGCCCTCTTTTCCATCTCTGCACAGGGACGGTGAGTCATTGGCCCATACCGCGAAAGAGAAAGCTGATCTTTTAGGCTCTCTCTTCGCGTCGAACTCGACTCTGGATGACCAAGGAAAATCTCCACCAACAATTCCGCGGTGTGATACCACGATGCCGGAAGTTAAATTCCGGCAAAGTGCAGTTCGTAAAGCACTTCTTTCCTTGGACATTCATAAGTCGAGCGGACCCGATGGTATCCCTCCAATCGTGCTACGGACATGTGCTCCCGAGTTGGCACCGGTCTTAACGCGTCTTTTCCGGCAATCCTACACATTAGGCGTCGTCCCGAATTCCTGGAAGACAGCTTTGGTGCATCCGATCCCTAAAAAAGGCAACCGCTCAGACCCGTCCAATTATAGGCCTATAGCCATCACCTCCTTGCTCTCCAAGATAATGGAGTCCCTTATTAACTGCCAGCTCCTGCGGTACCTAGAGGAGAATCAGCTGATTAGTGACCGCCAGTACGGTTTCCGTCGGGGTCGCTCAGCCGGTGATCTCCTAGTTTACCTTACTCATAGGTGGGCTGAAGCAGTTGAGAGCAAGGGGGAGGCATTAGCAGCCAGCTTGGACATAGCGAAGGCCTTTGATCGCGTATGGCACAAAGCGCTTCTTTCGAAGCTTCCTTCCTATGGGCTTCCCGGGAAATTATGCAATTGGATTACCAGCTTTTTGGCAGATCGGAGCATCAAGGTCGTTGTCGACGGTGCATGCTCTGACTTAAAATTCGTCAATGCTGGTGTTCCACAAGGCTGCGTTCTATCACCCACTCTGTTTCTTCTGCATATCAATGATTTGTTGCAAATCGGGAACATTCATTGCTATGCAGACGACAGTACCGTTGACACCTTATACACCGGCCGCGCTAATATTTCTCGGGAAAACGTCGAAGAGAACCGGAACAAACTTGTGTCTGAAATCGAGTCTTCATTAAACGAAGTCTCGAATTGGGGCCGGCTAAATCTAGTCCATTTCAACCCCAAAAAGACGCAAGTTTGCGCGTTAACCGCTAAAAAAACACCATTTGTCGTATCTCCACGATTTGAGAACATTCCGATAGCCGCTACAGGTAGTATCGGAATACTTGGCGTTGATATTTCGAGCCTCGTTCAGTTCCGCGGTCAATTGGAAGGCAAAGCCAAATTGGCTTCAAAAAAGCTGGGCGTGCTCAGCAAGGCGAGACAGTATTTCACGTCGGCCCATCGCCTAAAACTTTACAAGGCGCAAATTCGGCCTCACATGGAGTACTGCTCTCACCTCTGGGCGGGTGCTCCCCAGTACCAGCTCCTTCCATTTGACCGCATCCAACGTAGAGCGGCTCGAGTTATCGACGATCAAGCCCTTTCCGATCTCCTTGATCCTTTGGCTTTGCGTAGAGATGTCGGATCACTCTGCATCTTCTACCGAATTTTTCACGGGGAATGTTCCGAGGAATTGTTCGGATTAATCCCGGCTGCTGAATTTCACCTTCGGACATCTCGTCAAAATTCTAAGTTTCACCCGCACCATCTTGATGTCCGAAAATCCACAACAGCGCGATTTCTTAGACATTTTCTGCCTCGCACAACCACTTTGTGGAACCAGCTTTCGCCGGCGGTTTTTCCGAACCGATACGACATGGGAACCTTCAAGAAAAGAGCCTACTCCTTTCTCAAAGGCCGGCAACGCACCTGCAAGCCCCCTGGTGTTGCAGATGTCCATGGGCGGTGGTAGTCACTTTCCATCAGGTGAGCCTCCTGCTCGTTTGCCACCTATGCCATAAAAAAAAAAAAAAAAAAAAAAAAAACCGAAGCAAATATTTTCATTATTCTTCCTGAAGGTCATTAGTAAACTGATAAGATATTCACATTTACATTTACATTCTATAAACATAATTTTTAAGTCATAGCTAATCCTTAACTTGATCCCTAAACCATACAATCCCGCGTACCACTCACAGCTCAAATTAAATTAGTCTCTATTTTAGTACTCTATACGAATGAAAAAGTTAAATATTTTGTAAAGATAATAATTATCTGAAGTGAGTCCAAATATATTTAATTAATATATACAAATAAATTAAATTAAGTACCTCTTTTAAGTTCGTATAACATAGTTTGCGAGTTACCCAAGTAAAACAAAACCATGTTTTTTATTTCTGTAAGTTTGATCGTTTGTCTTCAAATTGCTTAAAATTACAAATACAAATAACTGAATTTATATAAAGAGTATTAAAAGGAGTATTGTTTAGTGTTTACTTCATAAAAATCGATTGACTCCATCGAACGTTACAAGAAGTTTTAGTTTACGTACATCTTTACTTTACGCTGAATATAAAATTTAACGCGGGTAACCCTGCGGAGCACAGCTAGTAAATAATAAATGACGTCACGAAGCGTGAGTTGACGACCCCGGCCTGCGAGAGACGGTAGAGTCCCGTACCCGAAGAATACTTTTATCTTTGTTAACAATTAAGATATATAAGTCAGTGTGTCCATCAAATCATTATACACGATTCAACCTCGAGCTGAGAGGACCAGAGAAGATACAACATCAAAATGAAATTAGCAGCGCTTTTCCTCATCATAATGAGTGTGTTATCACTCTTTCTCGTGCCAAGTGAGGCGAGGCCGGGAAAAATACCAATAAACGCTATCAAGAAAGGAGCCAAATTTGTCGTGAGTGTCAATTATTGATAATTGTTTTGTTTAGAATGCGTTGACTTATAAGTTTATCGATAAAGCAGAATTATTGCGTCATCAGTATCAATTCGTAATCGTGATAACATTTTATGAGTAATGTTATAAAGTTTGTTTATTTATAGAGTTACTCTGTTCAAGTAAACGCTTATTTTTGTATTAGTTAAATGTATTTATTCCATCTAATTTTCAAATATGAGCTAATATTTGGATTAACTTAGTTTACGGTCAGAAATATTTGAAATTTAAACTCTAGACAATCGCTGCCAAGTTTGCATCACTTAATATTTGCTTGTATAATTGTATAACGTATCTTGTATTCGCTTGTATAATTTGTCATTTTGGTATATGAAAACATTATGAGAAATATACGTGATGGCTGAATTATCGATAATAATGTAGTGTTATTAATAATATTAATCATCCTAAGATGAGCCAGCATACTCTTACCCAGCACTAGGCAAAATTTAGTTTACAATATGAAAAAGTAAATTTAATAGTTTGAGGGACAGTTTCCATAGACAAAATAGACGAATTATTGTTTTGACATCTGTACCCATTCGCAGTTCCAGAAAGTGTTTGACAAATAAAACTTAAACTTAATTGTGTGTGTGTTTTTTTTTAAAGTATTTTTTTATTAATAAGGACCAAAAATGTACATATAAATAATTTGGTTCTTTTGTTCTAGGGTAAAGGATTAAGACCAATCAACATTGCAAGCACTGCTCACGACATATGGGGCGCATTACACAAGAAGAAACATTAAACAACATAATTATTATGAGTATATTATTATATGTACAACTTAATTTTAAATCAATTTGTGTAAATACCTAATCAGTAATTATGTAGTGTTTAAGTAAAAACTAATTATAATAAAAAAAAAAAAATAAACACAAATATTTTTTTTATTTAACTGCTACCTAATTTTCTGAAGATAAGCAATTGTTGGGATATATCAAACTTACGGATTTAATATGATACAAATATTGTCATCGACATATTGATGTCATAGTTTGGTAGTACGTTCAGCTGATTCCTCAAAAGGGATAAAATATTTATGGAACGAAATATTAAAGCCATGGAAATTGCTTAGATTTTGGCAACTACTAGTTGCCAAAATTCATGTTTTGGGAAATCGCACATGTAATTATTACTCATATTAGTAACTCTCTTAAATGACAGAAGTACATAAAATGAAATGGAATGCTTCAGGTGCACAAATTAACATATGTTCGAGAAATAGAAGGACGGACGGAAAAATAGTAAAATAATTTCAACGAAAAGACAAAAACGCAGTATATGCTATGAATTTTGATTTACAAAATTCGTGGTCAACGAACAAGCTTTAGAGTAGCAACTGGGCAAGATAGGTCGTATTAAAATTATCTCTTCATTTACTTCCAAATGATCTTAATCCTCGATTAAGGTGATGTTATTAGATGGGGATGGCAATGGAGAAAGCTTCTGGAAAATGTTGCTATGACGCTGGTGAGTCACAGATGGTACATCCAGGTGTTTATCGGCAGGTTGCAAGGTTGTCTTTGATAGGGTCCTTAACGAGGCCAGAATTATAGATATTGCTTTCTGTATTTATGCACAAAAAGTTTTGAACACGAATAAAGAAATCATCTTCATAAAAGAAGGCACAAAGGCCAGTTCTAAAAGCAAGTCCTATTTAATCCTAGGTGTAGTCTTCTTAATCAAGTCACCTGATTGAAATAGTCCGGCTATTTCAATGGAATCTGAAAATGAAAAGCACTTTCATATCCCAGATTTTTTTCTCATTATAACAAGCTTAGGTTCGAAATTACATGACATTAAAAAATAATATACCATAGAAAACAATTTTACATTTGCGGTTTGGCAAGAACATTGTGTATGGATTTTGACTGCATTATAAAAAGGCACTATAATTATAATGTAAAGAAAACTATTGATACAATTACTAAATGTTGATTTATAACTACATAATAATTTAAATAGGACTTGGCTTCTATGATATCTCAAATTTTTTTACGATGGAAAAACTGCAGCGAGAGGCTTGGCATTTTTTTACATTTAATGTTTTGGTGAGATTATATATTTTCTGAGGAATGGGATTGTTACATTTCCAATTATCGAACCCCGGTCTGCAACTGATAATTACTTTTTATCGGTTCGAACAATGTACAACTTGCACACAACTTTTTAAATCAATTCACCAATAACATTTACCCCTAGCGAATTAAAAAGTTTTTGAAATTTTTATTTCGTACCAAATTCTATCAAAATCGGTATAGTGGTTTTGCGGTGAAAAGGCAACGAAATAAACTATTAAAATAATATAATTCACGCCAATTGACTTAGATAATTTTAAACATAACAAGCGACCCGATCCGTTTTCGCACGCAATCTATCTATTTAAAAAAACGCATCAAAATCAGTTGCGTAATTTTAAAGATCTAAGGACAGACAGCGATACGTGACTTTGTTTTATACTATGCAATGAAAATTTACAAAATAATAAGTACATTACTTGTATCGATGACGTACTGAATAGTTATATGAAGTGCATAAATGAAGTTTCATTGACACATTTTTAATGATCTCATTTATATTCACATCACGATTCGAACGATATCTCTAAAAATAATATCAATAATGCTTACGCGTTAGTGACGTAGGCATGATTAGGGTTCTTTGTTGTAAGAACATTTTGCAAAAACGCTTCCCTCAAGCAAAGAGAGCGAACGGGATGTTTTTCCCCGCGGCCCGTCACCGTTCATATAAAAGTCTCATCACACTCACAAACATTACTATTAATAATTCATTTTCCTCAAGACTCGGACAGTATGAAGATCATATTGCTCTTTGTTATCATAACGTTATGTACTCAAATTATGGGAAATGAAATTGTGGGTAGTGTTCCACCGACTACTTCAACCCCTAAGCCATGGAGAAAGAAAATAAGTGATGGTCTGGTGCGTATAGAAAAAGACAAATAATAAAGTAAACACGCATTATTTTAATCTGTACCTAAACGAGCCGTGATAGTACAGTGGTTAGGAACGTGAATCGGGTTCGAACCTAGGTTCGATTAAAAGAAAACATCATGAGGAAATGTGCATGTATCATATAGAATACTTGCCGCATTTTTATCATCCATTTCTGTATTTCCAATACTGCTACTAATAATAATTTATCTTAATTTTTCAGGGGAAGTTGTTCCAGGGAGCGGCGATTCTAGGAGCGATACAGCAAGCTATTCATGACGGGAAAAGGGGCAAGCATAAGTCACTCCACACCAATTCTAAGTATTAATTGTTATTTTTTAGTCTGTATATATTTTTAAATTAAATTTGTACAAATATTTTATTGAACTTATTTAAATCCTTATATTCTGTCGAGTAGGCTTCTTAATTGTTCTAGTTATAATTTAATACAAAACATATATTTAAAAAAGCTCCTGGTATACTATACTATACTGTTTTAATAGTAATTCAGAATTACCTAATCTAGCACTACATTCTACATCCCGATCTAATAACAATATCTACATATTATTTTTATAGAACAAGTAACGAAACGAGGGCTTTCAAAATACTTTTGATGCTAACTATTTTTTTAACAATTATTTTCGTTGTCGTATTCATGTTTGCAATTGATTTATGACACGCCGTATTTCAAAACAAATTTATATCGAAATAAAATACAAAAGTATGGAGCAATCTCTCACGATACCGCAGCGTCATACTCTCCATCACGCAGTCATCGTATCTGGCTCCTGATCAACATATTTCAGCCATAAAAACTGATAAATGAGTATTACATGCAGATAAGTAACAAATAAATTACACAAGGATAGTCCCTTAATATACCAAAGTACGTTTAAGAAGTAATTATATTAATTTACTAATGACCTGCCGGCTTTGCACGGATGCAACAGTAATTTAATGTAAAAAATGAGAAGTGCGCTTAGCGAGTAAACGATTTGTTGTTGGTTGAATTGTTCATAACATGAGATATATGTATGTGTATATCTCATGTTCGTTTTTAACGTACCGTCTATGACCATATATTAACTGGGTAAATGCAAATGATATGCTGACTTAAAGCAGTGCACGTGAACAATTGTTCACACGCGTAAATCATAACAGAAGTTCTTAGTAAAATCTGAGCAAGCACCACATGAATTTTCAAATACATAATTAGTGTTTGTAATTTATCCCGCACTTGGCTGTAAAGGAAAACATCATGAGGAAACTCTGACTCATGAAATCTGACGCATATGGAATGGGTTTCAAATATTGTCCTCAAAAGAAGGCCTTAGCCCAAGAAATCTGAAGCAGAGATAGGTTGGTTCATATATGTAGGTACTTAAAAAAGTTCCCAAAGCTTCAGTTTATTTTTGTTTTACGTCTAAAAGGTGAACATATAGCAAAAATAACAGCCAATTAATGTCAAAAGTTACCCGTGTTTAAGCATCTTATACATTATCAACAAACAACTTTTTTTTTTTTTTTTTGCGGGTAGGCATTGATTACACAACATCTCTGTTTTAAAATTAGTTAGTATTAGGTATAATACGCAAATAGTAAAAAATATGTACTGATAGTTCACTATACCGCCCAGCTAATATTATCCTGTGCTAATTTACGTCGCACAAGCCATCGAACAGTATTTTGATTCTCTTCATCACAAGTGAAGTAACCTCAATGGAGTCGATTAAAGAGATATTGGCTTCAATGGCTGAACAATTGAAGGACTTCCAGCAAGATCTCCAAAAAACTAATTCTCCAGTCACTGCCTCTTCTCTCGCTACAGAATTTGCTGCTTTTAAAACCTTCGTCATCACGGCTTTGAATTCTCTCCAACGTCAGGTAGAATTATTTACATGTGAATTCGACCGACTTGAAATGCGTTCCCGTAGGAAGATGTTGCTTTTCCACGGTGTGCCTGAAGAGAAGTCGGAAGATACTTCGGCGCGGGTGACCAGTCTTGTCGCTGAACATCTCCATATCGACCAGTTCTCTACGACCTCCATCAAAAGATCCTATCGATTGGGTCGTAAAACGGAGAAAAAACCTCGTCCTATTGTGGTTAAGTTTTCGGATGTCTCCATGCGTAGTAAGGTCTGGTTCGCAAAAACAAAGTTCAAGGGTACCGGTGTGACACTGTCCGAGTTCTTGACCAAAGCCCGACATGACTTATTTGTAGCGACAAGACGGCATTTTGGAGTGGACAAGTGCTGGACGCGCGATGGAATTATACACGTTATTGCTCCGGACGGTTCGCGTCATAAAATCGAAAGAATGATGGATTTTGAGAAGATTGACACTCTATCAAAATCAAAATCTGCCGTGCTACGCGCTGCAGCCACTAGTAAGACGTTGGATAACAAGACCCCACCTTTACGAGCTAAGAGATTGGTAAAGAAGTAGTTGTTTATTTTTACTCAAGTTTGTATTTTATAGTTGTTCTTATCTGATTTTGCAACCGTAGTTTTTATTTGTCATATGATTTGTAATCGGTATACGGTATTTTTTAATCACTTTATATTTTGTACAAGTCATATATTATTCATTTTTATTAGTTATTTTGCTTTTTTTATGCACTTAGCTCAGTATTATTGTAATGTGTTTTTGTGGTTATACTTAATACTATATATTCTGCCCTACTAAGCGCAAAAGCGGTATCTCAGTGAAATATAGTTTGGAGATAATTGACTTTATGTAAAATTTGTTTTTTCGTTCATTTATAGATTGTTATTTTTAGTTATTAAATATAATCTATATTTATCATTAGGTATTTTGTCTATCCTAATAGTTAATATGTAAAATGTACATGGAAATGCCCTAACGATGAGATACTGCTAAACCGTTTAGTAATTACTTACTCAAAATTTGAGTTGCCGCCTTTTGGTTAGGTTTTTGCCTAACAGGCTTGTATACAAAATTATATCAATTTTCAGTTTAATAAAATACATATGCATATAAAAAATAAAGCAAATCTATGTTCACATATGAAATCTTTTATTATTTAAATTTGTAATTATAATAAAACATATTAAAAAAAAAACGTGTTCTATGTTTTTTGATCATTTAAAAGTGGGGAGTTCTCTCCAAAAGGGCATTCTATTTGGGGGGATAATATTTTCAAAAGACTTCAATATATCATCTTTTTTGGTTTTGGAAATTCCGTCTGGTGCAGTTTTATTTGTTGGTGGTGGCAAAATTCCAGTTTTTAAAATATTGTTTCCTATTAATATTATACTGGCAGAGATAGGATCTTTATCGAATCCGGTTTTGTATGTGAAATCAAAACTACATCTATTCACTTCTACTTCGACTATTTCATTAATATATGGACGCGGTCTAATTCGAGACAGTTTATACTGAGTAGTGTAATCTTCCTACTCATAAAAATCTTGTAAAGTCATCTCTTTCTTTGCACGTTTTTTCCTGCAGAACAAACTGCCTGAGAAAAGTCTACAAAATCGTATATTTTATTTTTCATGTGCTTCATTGATAACTCCACCCTGTGGTGGAAGGAGTCTGCTGACATGAAGGTGTGCCCTGGCTCGAAATATTTTATCACAATCTTGTCGGCGCCGATATCATTTGAATTTACAACGTAAATTAAGAAGGAAAAAAATATCCAATTTTTATTCTGTGATGAGCAATTGTCAACCCACAGAATGATACATTTTTTATCTCGATGAAAGATAAAGAAATGGTAGTATGCACTTATAATTTCAGCTTTTGACTGTCCAAACAATCCTTCGTGCCATAGCACTGAAAAAATAGCCAAACCTTTTCGGTCTTGACCAGTTGGCACAAAACTTTCGTTATACACCACTATTCTGTGGATAAAAATAGCACTTTTGAACATATTGATCCTCGGCAGCATTATCACTTTTTCTAAGTCTGCAGAGTACACAACAGTATTAGCTAAATCTAACTTACTATCCAATTTGTATTGATCTCTTGACATGTTGGCCCGTTCGTTATGTTTTGCCCACTGCATTCATCCTAAACAGTCTTCTTGCAAATTTTCTTTAGTTTATTTACACTTACCTGATTGTTGCGTAACACAGTCAAACCACAAAATACATTAATTTACAGTATTTTCACTAATTTAAACAGCAATCATAACATTGACTCTTGTTTACATCAACAACAAACAAGTAATGACACGAAAATTAGCCAAGTTATGGATAAATCATTGCAAGTCGTATTAGAAAGGCGATCGTATGATACTTAAAGATCAATTTGACTTGCAGCTGCAGCCGTATCTCATGTTTTTTGGATAAAGTTTATGCACTGATACTAAGCGTTTTGGCAGTAACTCAGTATAAGTACATTATGCCGCTTATTGGCTTAGAACACGACGTGCGTAAAACGCACCTGTTTTTTAAGAGAGTTGGCGGTATTTAAATTTACGGCTGGTTGCCTACGTTTTATTGATATACCTCTAATATCCTTAGAAATATAAGGTAAAACTGAGATAGAGAAAACTTTCTTAACGTTTTTTATGCTTTTTTTAGTGACATACCGCTATAAGTCTTAGTTCAATAGACGCGTATTTTTCTAAGCTATCCGATGGCATAAAATTTTCGGATTACCATCGATTATTTTATGTCATTTGAACACCTTTTAGAAAAATTTGCTCCTCTATATATACATAAAATAATAATGGGCGATTTTAATACTTGTCTTCTTAAAAATGACTCTCGAACTTCTCGCCTTACTTCTATTGTACAAGCAGCTGATTTGCACATATTGCCACTGTCTGCGACTCACACATTTCCTAACTGCTTACCTTCTCTTCTCGATTTAATCCTTGTCTCTTCTGATACTCACGTCGAAAAATTCGGTCAATGTGCTGCTACTGCCTTTTCCTATCATGACCTTCTTTTCTTGTCTTACAAACTACGACCTCCTAAACCTAAACGTAGAATTGTTATGAGGCGTAATTTTTGTAGGGTTAACTTTGACAGGCTTGTTGAGGATGTGTCGAATATTGACTGGTCCGGAGAGCTTAATGCTTCATCAATTGATGAGAAATTAAATGCTTTCAATATCCTTTTAACTCAACTTTATGACAAGCATGCTCCTATTCGACCAGTGCTACTGAAGCATCTACCGGCACCATGGTTGACTGACGAAGTGAAATCTTTGCAAAAGAAAAGGGATATAGCCAAAGCTAATTTTAGACTTGATCCCAGTGATGTAAATCGTGAGAAGTACCGGAGAGCTCGGAATCGCTGTGACAGGGTGTGTAGGGATGAACGTCGACGCCACATCTATAAGTCAGTTATTGAAGAAAATGACTCAGCCCGAGTTTGGAATTTCCTCAGATCCCTAGGAGTTGGGAAACAACAACAGGATCTACACTCTGAAAGCATAAATTTAAATCTGCTAAATCAGCATTTTTCCTGCTCTGTCACTATTGATAATACCACAAAATTAAATACAATTTCTCAAATTTCATCTTCCATAACTACTGATCTTCCCTCTTTTCAATTCAGTCAATTCACGTGTAGTGATGTTAAGAAGAATATTCTAGCCGTATCGTCTAACAGTGTTGGTACTGATTGCATTAGTCGTCAAATGGTAATTCCTATTATAGATAATCTAGTCCCTATAATAGCAAATATTTTCAATTCTTCCATTGAGAGTGGCACATTTCCTTCTTGTTGGAAAGATGCTTTAATCATTCCCTTGCCAAAAAAACCCACCTCGACCTCCTTTTCTGATCTACGACCTATTTCTATTCTTCCTTTCCTCTCTAAAGTTCTTGAACGTCTAACTTATAATCAACTTAACCTCTTCCTCTGTAGATACAATCTTTTCAATCCCTTTCAATCCGGATTCCGCTCCGGCCATAGTACGACTACAGCGTTAGTAAAAATCACTGACGATATTCGTATGGCTAAAGACAAGCGCCAACTCACTGTTTTGACGTTACTCGATTTCAGTAATGCTTTCAATAGTGTAGATTTTGACATCTTGCTTGCCGTATTGCGCTCTCTTAACATATCGCCTTTAACGATTGACTGGTTTCATTCTTACTTACACGGTCGCCGGCATCGAGTGAGACTTAACGATACTTTTTCTGACTGGACTACTGTCAAAGCCGGTGTTCCGCAAGGTGGCGTGATGTCTCCACTCCTATTTTCACTTTTTATCAGTTCTATTACTAAACATATTTTTTCTTCCTACCACCTGTATGCTGACGATCTCCAGATTTACATGCACACAAGCTTAGAAGATCTGCCTAGTACAATAGGTACCATAAATAAAGACCTCGAACGTATTAACAGATGGAGCAGAGAGTTTGGTTTGCAGGTTAACCCATCCAAATCGCAAGCTATAATTATCGGAAGTCAACAGCTCAGTTCGCGGATTAATTACTCGAATGTGCCGCAAATTACTTTTGCTGGTGTCATTATCCCCTACAGTGAAACTGTCAAGAACCTGGGTATAATATTTGATAAATTTCTGTCATGGGATCCACAGATATGTGAAGTTAGCAGGAAAATATTTTC
The DNA here is from genome assembly GCF_905220365.1 of Vanessa cardui. Taxonomy (NCBI): domain Eukaryota; kingdom Metazoa; phylum Arthropoda; class Insecta; order Lepidoptera; family Nymphalidae; genus Vanessa; species Vanessa cardui. The sequence continues at coordinate 4,317,152 of NC_061125.1, forward strand.
ATCCATCGGTTCACTACGAAGGTTGCGGAATTTTCTTCCTATTCCTACTAAAGTTGCTCTTGCACGATCTCTTCTTCATCCTATCCTTGATTATGCCGACACCTGCTATCTAGACTTAAGGGAGGATCAGCTGAATAAACTTGAGCGTCTACAAAACCTCTGTATTCGATTCATATTTGGTCTTCGCAAGTATGACCACGTCTCTGAGTTTCGTGAAGGGCTCAAGTGGCTTCCCATACGCCTTCGCAGGAGCACGCACATACTTTCTCTTCTATATTCAATATTATTTAGTCCTATTCTCCCTTCGTATTTGAAGGAAAACTTTGAATTTCTCTGTGACTCCCACAATCGATCGCTTCGTTCCAGTGAACGTCTTACATTGAAAATTCGCAGTCACTCCACTACTTTTTACAGCAAGTCCTTTTGTATTGAAGCAGCAAGCTTGTGGAATACCCTTCCGGTTCACATCAGACAAGCGAAATCACTTGAATCTTTTAAAATTAAGGTTAAGTAATACTATTTAGGACTTTAAATGTTCTGTCAATTACATTGCTACTAGCTATTCATATGTATTTGTATTCGTCTGTACTCGTACATAAGTTTATGTCATGCTGTCTATATCTGTATGTATGTATGTATGTTTGTATGTATGTATGTATGTATGTATGTTTGTATGTATGTATCTTTATCTTTATTTTTATTTATATATGTTCGGGAGTCCTGTTGTACATTTCTTCTTTTTTTCATATATTGTGTTATTGTATGTAAAATTTATTTTTTAGTGTGTGTGTACAATAAAGAGTTATTATTATTATTATTATTATTAAACAACGGAACAAAGATCCTTCTAAGAAGGAATGATGTACTTTCTCGAAAACTCTAATGGGACTTACTTCGATGTCGCCAAAGTTCAGTTTATTTGCAGACAATAGTCATATCCTTCTGATCGAATTTCAATATCTATACTACATGCATATTACATAATTCAAATCTTAATTTCGTTGATAAGGAAAAAATATTTGCAGTAAAACACAATACGTTACGTGATCAATCCGGGAATCGATAACGTGTTTTCAGGATAAAATTAAATACATTTTCGCAAAAAAAAAATATATCTTTAAAAATCTTCAGCTTTATAAGCTAGTAACTAGATACACTCCCCCCCGCGTGGTGAGCAATACAGCTTAAATACAATAACATATTGGTAGAGAATAATATGTCGTGTACTAGATTTATAAAGGCGTACCTAAGTATGTCAATAGAAACAATTAAGTACAAATGTTGACACGATACTTGAAACAAACAGTACACAGTCCTCTGATAAACAAACGTCTTTACAGTTTTATTTCAACGGAATGTATCGAGAGCACAATCGGGAATACAGACCGTTTTGTTTTTCTTCTTCATTGTCGATACTGCAATCTATTTATAGAAGTGTTGACAAACAATTGTGATATCATTTTCGTTAAATAAAATTCAGCTTCATTTGATAATAATGATAATGAAATATATCAATATGAACATGATAATTATATTATCGTTATTTTATTGCATTAATGTTCAGGCGGATAAGTTCTCAGACAATCGCCTTTATTTTTTGTTACGATATGGATATCTTCAAAGCAATACCCGGGTCGTTGAAAAGTGAACCGATGATGTTGTACATAGCTGGATACCAATATAACCTTGGGATAGTTGTCCTTTGATATGGATCTGAGAGGCTACGACAGCGCTGCTCTTCGCTCATCGCATCGGCACGATCATTAAACAATAAACATGTACTGTAAAACTATCAATAGGTACCCACGGCACAGGAATACCTAGTGTGGGTACCACCGGACATTCCATTGTATAATGTTGTTTTTTGTTAATAAACATTTTTTCATTCATATGAACAGTTTCTTCACGAGATCAACAAACACTGGACAATAAGACTTATCTTAATTGACCAGATTTGCCAGTTAGAAATGAGACGCGAGTATTATTAATATAAGAAACAAAAGCCGGTTACATTGGCCATAACAGTCATTTGCGAGCGCCTCGAAAAACGATTTGATGGCGTTTAACTTATACAGCGCATGTTGTACGAAGTGTTCCCTCCTGTCTTATCTAACTGGAGCTTAAAACTAGAACTAACCATTTTCAAAACGAAGATATATGTTCAATAAGAACAAAGTTGCATTCCGAGTCCGGTCGGATTCTTCCCGGACCGATAAATTCTAATTTAAGTCTCTTGAGTTCGTGAGCGGTATTTCCTTAGATCCAATATAGCCAAAGTTTAGCAGTTTAAAAATTCGCACTCACACGAGCTTTTATATGAATATGTAAGCTAGAAATCTCTTTAAATACGCAATAATGACCAAAAGATACAGAAGAATCGTCCGTTTTGATCGTTCACTTCTTCTAAACTTTTCAATAGAGGCAAAAGGCTCCACCTTTAGCGGATACTCTATTGTGTAAAAGATATATTAGTGGACAAATTAGATTTCATAAAAACAAACATTTCTCTAAGCAATTTACTATGAATGGTTCACTGACAAAGGTTCATCAAATTTATGCTAATTAGTATTGACTTAATTAACATTAAATTAATTCAAAGGAATAATTCAATTATTAATCAGTATAAGTTAATTTAAAATTTCGGTAAGGCATAGTTACTTAAAATTATTCTGTTGATTTTTCTGTTGGTTTTTGGCTTAATGAAGAAAAAGTTTGTTTAAATGATTTGTAACTTACTATTTTCAGTAATTATTAAGGATTAAAATCAGTAGTATTTTATTACGTAAAAATGAAATCATAAGCTTTTCATGGTAACTAGATATAGAAATTGTTGGCTCTTTTCAGGTACGTATGTACCATCAAACGTACATGTCTAATCAATCATATACTCAAAATAAACTATACATTTTTAAACCAGTTTTCGGTTCGGCGGTAAGTGTTCACCTGACTTGCTTTTTCATGGCATCACTAGACGGACGGACCAATGGGTAATCTAAGAGTGAGTTGTCATCACATCCCATTGACATTGACGCTGTAAGAAACTTTACCATTTACACATAGCTTTGGTAACTGAGATGTTATGCCCCTTTTGCCTGTAGTTACACTGGCTTACTCGCCTTTAAAACCAGTACACAACATTCCTAAATATTATATTATAGTATATATTTGTAAATATATATAATATAAAAGTAATGTTATTTTTTTGCTCGACCATAGTAGCTGTGATTATACACCCATACGCACACAAGCTTAATGATGACAGAAATTGACAGCCGCAATTGGAGTAAGCTCTCTTGAATTACGTTATATGTATTTATGTGCAGTTGGGGAACATGTGTGCTATACGGTGACTTAATAACAATGTATATGCATCAAGCGTAGTGTATAACCGATAGGCAATTTGTCAAACGAACATGATTAAGTAATATTTAAAGAGGGTTAGATCGCGGGGAGCAGCTGGTGTCTATCAGCAAAGACATAGGGTCCGTAATTATAATGTATCAACATTCGGACTCCAAACTAAATTTTTCATAGTCAGAGGTAGGTAATCAAAACAATAGAAAAAATAAACCAAAGGCACAATAAACTACGATTGTCAACAAATCTATGTTTTGAAGCAACAACAAGTTTAATTACGATTTTTTTATTTTTTTATCGTTCATTCTGGCTACGTCAGTATGAAGTAGAAAACGACAGCCGAAAAGTCATATTTCAGGAAAGATCGAAAGTACAGATATTACGAACGTGAACGACTAGACTTATGTTTCGAATATTATCATATGTGATAACGAGCTGATGCCTGACTCCTCGTTACATATATTTAAATTTATAAAAGTATGTTACAGAATAGATTATAGCTTTTCAAAGTAAATCCGCGACGATTTGGAACATGAACTATATTGTGATATTGAGCGATGATCTGCCTTATCACGCCACAGAGTACAGACTGCTCATAAATTCGAAGCCTATTTTATAGACGACTGAACATCTAGCGAAGGTTCGCGCTCGTTCACTGAACGTCACAAAACGTTAAGCAAGATTGTGTCTGGTAACCGCGCGCATTACTCGTCTGAATCAACGAAATAATGATCCCTTGTAAATTGTCATTCATCGGTTCGTGTATTGAAAATATGACGGCGGAATAAATATCGAGAAATGCTTGAATTTATTTACCGTTTATTCACCAACGTGATTCACCCACTTAAATGTTTTCTCATTCAAAGCGAGATCAATTACAAGATCACAATGGACAGAAAATGTTGGGATTAACAGGAAATTCGCTAAAAAATTTAAATAAACAAGAAATTTATTTTCAATTTCGGTTTTATAAGTCCTTCGTTTTGCTAAACTCATTTACAAAAAGGATTATACACGATAAACAAATTTCCTACTTCATAACAGCCGATTGAAACCGTTTTAATTAACCAGAGGGAGAAATGATTACATATGGGGTCCTAAACTTATCATGATTAGATAAAAATTAAGCGCATAGTATTTGATAAGAGATAAGTTATTTAAACGAGCTAAAGTTACCCGGTTCAATTTATTTACTACTGTTCATATATATTTTACTACTGGACCGATTAACTGTAGTCTATTCAAATCGAAGAAGGAAATAGTTCAATCAAACCTTAAGTTTACGTATTCCATATTATGCAATACTTTAATATATACGAGTAGATATTAATGGAATACAGACATATTAACTTGGTGGTAGGGCTTTGTGCAAGCCCGTCTGGGTAGGTACCACCCACTCATCACTTATTCTACCGTCAAATAACAGTACTCATTATTGTTGTGTTCCGGTCTGAAGCGACATAACATCTTTATATAGAAGGAATAGTTAATATTTCTTACAGCGTTATTGTCTATGGGGGATGGTGACCACTTACCATCAGGTGGCCCATATGCTCGTCCGCCAAATTAAACCATAAAAAAAAATTGAAGATAAAACTAAATCAAAACTACTGATGCATTGAATAAATGTATTAATTTAGTACATAGATTATGGGAGCAACAAAAAAGTGTCAAATTGCTTCAATTATTCTGTGAGTAGCTTATCTATGACTCCTTGTAAAATTAATACTTTGAAAACAAATATTAAGGCGGAATCGTATTCAGGAATCATTTCCACGGTATCCATGAAAAGCTATTTCGCTTAATGTGTAGATTTAAAATGGTCATTATGCATTCTTCGCGGCGCTACTTCGTATGTGCGACTTCAAATGTCCTCAAATTTATCTGCGTCATTAAGCACATTACAGTCCGTATCAGTAATTCATTCATCCGATTTTGATAACCGGTATTTTTGTTTATAGATCATTCATTTTTTTGTCCAGATTCTTGCCATCATTCCACGTGGTCGTGATTTATAAATGAACTTTTTTCTTATATTTCGTCATGAACCGTAGGACGTCCACCGTTGGACATAGGTTCCCAAAACCGCCACAACGAACGGTCTTATGTAGCCCGCAACCAGTGGCTTCCTGCGACCAACTACTGGTAGTAGATGGTTGCAAGAAGGACTAGGTCGACGAATCACCTTGTGAGGTGCCTACCCACGTTGCGTCTTTCGGTCCATGGTTGGTGAATTAAAACCAGAGTATGTCATATTTTTTGGTTGTTATGAAATGTATGAACTATGGTCAGTGGTTAGAATCGGTATATTAAAGCAGCGTTTTGTACTAAGAACCAAAGTAACTCTATGACTTGAGATACTAATATGATATATTGTACGATTATTTTTTAATTTATTGGTTATAAAGATATTTTATAAGGGTAGTGCATAGCATTATAGTTATTTACGGGAATGTAGGTAAAATAATTAAAAAATATAATACAAACTATATAAATTACTAACAGAAACGTAATAAAGGGATTACGCCTAATAATGTTTAATTAATATTGCTACATTATAACTTTACTTATTAATACACTTTAGCAGATAAAGCTCGTTTCACAATGCAATTTTACGTGATATATTATTTAAATAAAATAAACGAGTATTTATATTTACAAATTCTTAAAAATTAAATCAAGTCAGTCAGAATAATCGCTTGAACATAAGAACGGCTGTTGTTTGCCACTTGACTTACGTCAAGAAAGTTACCAGATTTGGAACTTTGTATTCTCAAGCTAACCTGGATGGAAATCTGTTACGTCACTTTTAAAACGTCACGTCATTAAATGTCACATGTGATGTCTTTTACATTTAATTCTTGTTTGGAATGTACTGCGAATTATTTCAGCCGCCTGTTGTCGTGTAACATGCGTTGTGAAGTATCATAATGTAGACGTAAAATGAATTCACGTTAAGTGTCATTGACCCTTATAGATAATCTTGTTCGCGTATAACATTAAAACTCAATTTACTTACAAATTTTAGACGAGTAGATAACTTCGTTTATTAACAAGTTTGATTCACTTTTCTACTTTATCAGAAGAAAATATAAGTATTCGTGGTTCTTTATACTTCGATTTTGATTTGGAACTTCTTTTTACTTTGAATTTCTGGAACAGTCATCCCAACCTGAGCTAAATTCAAAATTTCAAGTGCAAATTAAAATATGCTTTATCCAAGAATCTGAAGAATGGTAATAAAGTAAAGCCACGATTCTACTGAGAAGAACCGGCGAGAAACTCACTAGTTACTCTTTTCCAACATATGGAATAAAAAGTTATGTTAGTTAAATACGTATATAATGTATCATGCCTGAACGTCTACACGTATCAGATCTATGCTTTTTTATTAGCTATATAAGCTTAATCAATATAGATTTTGTATGAATGGTTTTTCAATTTAAAAAAAATCATGTATGTATTATTACTGTGTATATATATTATTACTAATTTCTTAAACATATATATACAGTGAGTTACTTGTTTTATTGTTAAACGCACATTTCCTTGATACCTTTTGAATAACCTTATTTATATAAGATTTTAAATTAACATGGTTATTTGTATTATTAAAGTTATTAGTTTCTGGATATTTATCATGGTTTTTTGTGTCTTTTTTGTCTCGTGAACAAGACATTCGTAGACAATGTCGAAATATCGAGCTCCACCGAACAAAAATAAAAAACATGGTAAATATCCCGAAATTAATAACTTTAATAATTTCTTCTTTATTACCAAGGTCGGTGGCGTTATGTTGACATGCCAAGTATTAATTTTCAGTACAGATTATGTAAAACCATTATTTAATAATTAAAATAATTTCGCGGTCTATTTAAAACTCATATCGAAATCATTTATGATTTTCCTTTGGAAAAGTCTTAGCGTTCATCTACATTACAAAATACACGATTCTTTTTACACGATAGAGCTTAATTTAAATACATAATTTGCGGAACAACATCTGTACGTATTTCCACAACAGCATAACATTATTATGGGAATATAATGTATAAATCATTTTATAGTCCCGTTCCTGTTTTTTTTGACATCATATTATGATAACAGTTTTCACATTGATAAAATACATATGTGTGTGTAGCGTGGGGATATGAGCAAGCTTGTTTGTGTGTACTTACACGATTAAATCTCACTTACAACTGCCGAATATATAGGTCCTTAGGATGAGCCGGTGTAATCAAGGGCATATGGGAAGTCATGACTCATATCCTAAGGTACATTAATGATTTGAAATTGAAGCACTTTTACCATCCCTTACCATCATATTATTGACCACCCACCCAATTTTAGAGTATAATTGATCCGAAAGTTAAAACCGCGTCATCTTTTTAGATATCTACTTAAATACTTATCAATGTAATTACTGATTTTTATTAAATTTCATTTATTTAACTTATTAGACTTATTGGGAGAGCCTAAATATTAATATTTGGATTTTGAAAAAGTATGGCAACACCATATTATACATTTCATCCCTCATATACTAACCTTTTTAATTTTTTATCGTATAATAGTATGTAAATATCCATTTGTCCCCTAAGAGAGGATAAAATAAAACCTTAAAGTTTTTCATTCGTAAAATCGGTTCGTTGATTTCTCTGTAAAAGTGCAAAAACAATACAGACAGCTTTAATTTCAAAGTAATTAATTCGCATAATTTATTTCGCACAAACTTGTAGAGTATTAATTAAAATATACATTACATACTAAATATTCATAAACATATATATACAGTGAGTTACTTGTTTTATTGTTAAACGCACATTTCCTTGATACCTTTTGAATAACCTTATTTATATAAGATTTTAAATTAACATGGTTATTTGTATTATTAAAGTTATTAGTTTCTGGATATTTATCATGGTTTTTTGTGTCTTTTTTGTCTCGTGAACAAGACATTCGTAGATAATGTCGAAATATCGAGCTCCACCGAAATTAACGGAAATATCCCGAAATTAATAACTTTAATCTTATTTATGTTTATATCACAATTTGAATTGAATCTATGAACCTATTTTCAATCATGCTTACGAGCTAGTGACGCAGGGTTCTTTGTCGTAAGAACTCGTTGCAAAAGCGCTTCCCTCAAGCAAAGATAGCGAACGGAAAGTTTTTCCCCGCGACCTATCGCCGTTCATATAAAAGCCTCATTATACTCTTAAAGGAATTCATTTTCCTCTAACTGCAAGACTCGGACAGTATGAAGATTATATTACTCTTTGTTATCATTACGTTATGTACTCAAATTATGGGAAATGAAATTGTGGGTAATGTTCCACCGACTACTTCAACCCCTAAGCCATGGAGAAAGAAAATAAGTGATGGTCTGGTGCGTATAGAAAATAAGCATGCTTTAAACTTTGTACTTAAACGAGCCGTGATAGCACAGTGGTTTGGAAACGTGAATCGGGTTCGAGCCTAGGTTTGATTAAAAGAAAACATCATAAGGAAATGTGCATGTATCACAAAGAATATTTGTCACAATTTTATCCACTGACCCGCTTTCCTCGTTATAAACTCCAACTGTTTTTAAGGCTTTTGTCCATAGAACATGCATTTTAGTGTTTACAATACCTACTACTATTATTCATTTATCATTGTTTTTAGGGGAAGTTGTTCCAGGGAGCGGCGATTCTAGGAGCGATACAGCAAGCTATTCATGACGGGAAAAGGGGCAAGCATAAGTCACTCCACACCAATTCTAAGTATTAATTGTTATTTTTGTCTGTTTATATTTTTTAATTAAATATGTACAAATATGATATAATTGAACTTATTTATTCCTTATATTCTGCATATTCTTATTCATTCTTATTTTAATACAAAAAATATATATTTACCAAAAACATGATATGGTTACAATCTAGTTCTAGAATCTTCATCCTAATCTGATAACGATACATATATATTTTTATAACGAAAAGAGATCTCACATAATACTTTTTCAAATAACGTTTTTTTTAACAATTAATTATTTTGGTTGTCATATTCATCTTTGCGACTGATTTATGACTCGCCGTACTTCAAAGCAAATTTATATCGAAATAAAATACAAAAGTACGGGGCAATCTCTCACGATACTGCAGCGTCATACTCTACATCACGCAGTCATCGTATCTGGCTCCTGATAAACATATTTCAGCCATAAAAAATAATACTCCCTGTATTACACACAGACAAGCAATAAATAAATTCAACAAGAATAGACCCTTGCAAATACTAAAGTACGTTTAAGAAGTAATTATATTAATTTACTAATGACCAGCCCGGCTTCGCTCGGATGCAACTGTGATTTATGAATGTAGAAATGAGAAGTGCGCTTAGTAAGAAAACATTAAGTCGGTATATTTATTTTATAACGCTTATCTAGTAGTTTATAGATATATATTGAACAATAATTTGATTTCGAAACATAGATTAAAATGTCTACTACGGCTTACTAGAGGCTACAAGCTTCACATAAACTGGATAAGCATACGAATGATATACTAACTTAAGGGGATCCATTAGGCGTTGAGAGATGGCAATAGACGTTTTAGTAAAACCTGGGCAAGGACCAACGCATTTTCAGAGACTTAATAATCGTCTGTAAATACAAACCCCAAACTTGGCTGTAAAGGGAATCATCATGAAGTAACCTCCATGTGTTTGATGAACATCTGCCACGTGTAGAATGGGCTCCGTATATTGTTTTCAAAAAGAGTCCTTAACCCAGTAAAAATGAGGAGACAGACGTAGTTTATTTGAAGCCGGTACAATTACTAAAGGATCCTGTTATCATATGAACAAAGACGTCAATGAAATACGTTGTTACTTCTAAGTACATAAAAAAAAGTTCCCAAAGCTCCAATTTTGTTTTTGTTTTACGTCTGATAAGTGGACAAATAACAGAAATAATAGCCAATTAATGTCAAAAGTTACCAGTGTTTAAGCATCTTATACATTATCAACAAACAACGAAACAAAGATCCTTCTAAGGAGGAACGATGTACTTTCACGAAAACTCGAATGGGATTTATTTTGATGTCGCCAAAGTTCAGTTTATTCACAGTCAACAGTGACTACAATAATATTACATAATTATATTTTATTTTATAACATTGATAGTCAGACGGGCTACTTGATGATAGGAGGTCACTTGCCATAAACACATGAAACGCTGAAAACGCACACACACACACTGAAATCGCTAATGTGCTACCGAGCCTAGGAACTAAAATGTTACATCTCTTGTGCCTATTGTTACACTGGCTCACTCATAAACAATACTAACCTATTTGACGGTAGAATATGTGATAAGTGCATCTTCTATCGAATTTTTCACGCGGAATGTTCCGAGGAATTGTTCGGATTAATCCCGGCTGCTGAATTTCACCTTCGGACATCTCATCAAAATTCGAAGTTTCACCCGCACCACCTTGATGTCTTAAAATCCACAGCAGCGCGATTTCTTAGGTTTTTCCGAACCGATACGACATAGGAACCTCCAAGAAAAGAGCGTACTCCTTCCTTAAAGGCCGGCCACGCACCTACAAGCCCCCTGTTGTTGCGTATGTCCTTGGGCGGTGGTAGTCACATTCCATCAGGTGAGCCTCCTGCACGTTTGCCACCTATGTCATAAAAAAAGTGATTTGAGATTTGCAGAAAACCCTATCACAAAATATATAGTTCACGACGAGAGAACGGCTCTTCAACTAAATACATAACATATATGATTAAATGTATATATCACTACATGATAAAACAAAGTCCCCCAATCCCCAGCGTCTGCCTGTCTGTATGTTCGCGTGAAACTCCAAAACTACTGAACAAATTTTCAACAACAGACAGAGGAATTCATAAGTAAGGTTTAGGTATATCATTTATTAAAGTTTTTGGGTAAATAAGTCTTAATAGAACGACAATTTTTAAAAATCTCGGAAAAAAAATATAAATAAAAGATTAAGATATTAAAAAAAAAATTATGTCAACCCGACCGAAGCTGGGAGCGGCCGCTAGTTATTTATAAAAAGACTAACGTATTGATAAAAAATAATAAGTCGTGTCCTAGATTTATGAAGGCGTAAATATGTCAATAGAATCAATTAAGTGCAAATGTCGACACGATACTTGAAACAAACAGTACACAGTCCTCTGATAAACAAAAGTCTTTACAGTTTTATTTCAACAGAATGTATCGAGAACACAATCGGGAATACAGAACGTTTTGTTTTTCTTCTTCATTGTCGATGCTGCAATCTATTTATAGAAGTGTTAACAAACAACTGTGATATCATTTTCTGTAAATATCATTCGGCGATAATAATTATAATGAAATATATCAATGAATATGCAATTGTATTATTGTTGTCTTACTGTATAAATATTTGGGCTTGATTAGTTCTGAAGAAATCGTATTCGTCAACATTATTCACGAGTCGTTATTTTATTACGATTTCAAACAAATACGAGGGCGCTTGAACCGATGATCTAGTTGATAACCGAATACCAATAAATCCTTGTGATAGCCGTCTATGGTGTGGACCACAGAGGCTACGACCGTGATGTTCTCCGCTCATAGCATCAGTACGATATTCAGATGGTGAAAAAAAGTTACCTATCTAATCCACCCGAAAACAATGTTTATATGAACGTCTTCCTACGAGACCAATGAATACTGGACTATTGTTACAATGTACAATAAGATATCTTAATTGACCCGATTTGCCAGTTAGAAATGAGACACGATTATTGTTAAGAAACAAAAGCCGGTTACATTGGTCATAACAGTCATGTGCGAGCGCCTCGAAAAACAATTTGATGGCGTTAAACTTATACTGCGCATGTTGTACGAAGTGTTTCCTCCTGTCTTATCTATGTAGCTTGAGTTTAAAACTAGAACCAACCATTTTCAAAACGAAGTATATCTTCGTTTTGAAAATGGTTGGTGGTTGGCTTTGTTCAATAAGAACAAAGTTGCGTTCCGAGTCCGGTCGGATTCTTCCCGGACCGATAAATTCTAATGTAGATTGCGATTTTCTCCTTCTAAGTCACTTGAGTTCGTGAGCGGTATTTCCTTAGATCAGCCAAAGTTTAGCAGTCTCAAATTCACACTTATACGAGCTTTGGTATTATAGATAGAGATCTCCTTAATACGTAATGACGACCAAAAGGTATACAACAATTGTCCGTTCGTTCGCTCACTGCTTCTTAACTTCTCAATAGAGTTTCTTCTAAATGATTCGTATCACACTTAATCTTTATTTCATATTAATATATTAGTGACAATACAAAATAATAGTTTCTTTTAAGGATTCTACTGTGAATGGTTCACTCGCAAAGGTACATCAAATTTATGCTAATTAGTATTTACCTAATTTACATTAAATTATTTCAAAGGAATAATTTAATTATTAGTTAGTATAAAGTAATTTAAAATTTCAGTTAGGCGAGTTACGTTAATTTATCCTGTTGATAAAGGTACTTACTTAACCAAGAAGAAGTTTGTTTAAATGATTTGTAACTTATTATTTTCAGTAATTAATAAGGATTACAATCAGTTGTATTTAATACGTAAAAACAAAATCATAAGCTTTTCAATGTAACAAAATAAGTAGGAATAAAAATAAATAGGAATTGTTGCCTATTTTCAGGCACGTTTGTATCATTAAACGTAAATGTCAAATCAATCATACACACAAAATAAACTATACATTTTTAACCAGTTTTCGGTTCGGCGTTGATTTTTCACGTGACTTGCTTTTCATGGCATCAGTAGACGGACGGACCAATATGTCAACTGAGGGGTCGTGGTCAACACAGTCCATTGACATAAGAAATTTTACTATTTTATACATAATTTAGGTAACTGAGATGTTATGCCCCTTTTGCCTGTAGTTGCACTGGCTTAATCGCCTTTCAGACCAGTACACAACATTTCTAAATATTATATTATAGCATTTATTTATGAACATCTTCTTCTATACTTATAACAAATCTGCAGGGAAGTCAATTCTGTACATGAAATATTTTTACAAAATAACTATAAGGGGGTGATCAGGGGTCGATACTGATGGCAAAAATGCAATCAGTAAAATTTTTGTCTGTCTGTCTGTCTGTCCATATAACCGTTATAGAAAAAAAAAACTACTCGACGAATTTTAACGAAACTTGGTACAATTATTTTTCATACTCCTGAGCTGGTTATAGTATCAATCAAGGGGCTCGTATCGCTTTTTCTTTTGATTGTTGGGGCAAGGGCACCGTGGCTGACACCGACTCCAAATATAACAATAATTATAACTACATGATATAATCGTTAATCGACTTTTAAGTAGTCTAATATTTTTCATTTCATTTAACTTAGGAAGACTCTAAAAAATATGTTGAATACGCAATTATTTTTATTACTTTTTCGTGCATATTCATTTGTTTTAAAATAGTGTTTTGTTTGAAGTCGGTTTTTCTTTTTGTTAAAATTTTATTTATTTTTTGATTTTAAGTGAAGCTGGTGTTGACTAACTAATTTTTTTTTAATATGGATAGATTAACCGTTCCGTTTATATGAGGACAATTTTTAAAGGAAACTTGCGAATAAAGCAAAAATAGACTTTCGAAAATGCGGATTTAATACGTCACGCGGCGTAAACTACAAGGATCCCTCGAAAGAGCTGTAATCGAACTCAGCAAAAAAACTTTGAAAAAGATCAACTATATTTCGTACATCATATGACATCACATCACATACACAAAATTTGATTAAAGATAGTAAGAAATTCTGCCCCATATCGCACCCTAACTGCGAGCCGTATAGGAGTTCCATCACTACATAGTATAAAACAAAGTCGCTTTCTCTGTCCCTATATCTTTAAATCTACGCAACGGATTTTGATGCGGTTTTTTTTAAAAGATAGTGTGATTCAAGGGGAAGGTTTGTGTATATAATACATGAACAATATAGTAAAGAAACACTGATAATTTTAGAAGTTTGCGATGTGATGTCGTATATAAACAAATTCTGTAGTATATTTAGTATCAGTATTGCACCCGTGCGAAGCCGGGGTGGGTAGCTAGTTGATTATAATATTCGACTATGATAATTACATAAACATAACCACATTACGGAAGGTGACTCAAATATCCAAATAACCTATAAATAAAAGATTCGACCGAGTATCGCTAACGTGCTCCTCAGAATTGTTCCGTTCCCTTCCGTTCCGTTACTTTGTCATGGATCCTGTGCTCAGAACCTTACCAAACTTTCACCAAATTACCCTTGAAGTATATATTTTATAATAAAAAAAGAATTATCAAAATTGGTTAACGTGATTTTCAGTTATTCACCTATTTGTCGCGCATATATCGCGCAATCTTTTCAAGGATGGTGTGTAATTCATTGAACCGATTTTGATAAAAGTTTTTTGTTCACAATCGCAACCAGGTGTGTCATTTCAATAAAAACACTTTTAAAAAATACTTAAAAGATATGAAATTAAGGCTTCTTATTAAATGACACGGGAAACAACTAGCATTTATATTTCATTTAATTACTATACAAATTCAAACATTTCTAAACGTTACTCGCGAGTCAAGAACAAAGGGTAATTAACGAATACATCAGCGTTTAAACCAGACTACATTACTCATGTATTCGCAGTAGAACAATCAAACTAATCAATTTGTAGACATTACCGAAATATAGTAAGGAGCGTTACGATTGTGTAACGTTTGATGGATCGTTTGTTGTCCAGAGTCAGGCGGCTCGAGTACGCAGCTCGTGCTTGAATAATTCATGATAGTGCGCGCTTCGCACGGCTACAGCACTTCATCTTTGCGTCATGAATTTGGCACAGGAATTATTTTTTCCGTGATATGAGCTTATAACGTTAAAACTATCTTTAACGCAGAAACACTATTAGGATATTTAAGTAGATATCTTAATTTACAATAGTAAATTGATTTGTGATATGAATAAGTTATTTGCTTGTTATGAAACGCATGAACTATGGTCAGTGGCTGGGATCGGCATATTATAGGAACATTTTGGACTAAAAACCAAAGTAACTCAAGGACAAGAACAAGGACAACTTGTGATATCAATATGATATATATTTTTATATATCATATATTCTTTATTAATTGATTAAAAATATGTATAAAGGTAGTGTATAGTACACAGCATTACAGTTGTTGACGAGAATGTAAGTAAAGAATAATTCTAAATTATAATACAAACTATATAAAGTACTAACGAAAACAATATGAAGAGATACACCTCATAATATTTAATTAATATTGCTACATTATAAGTTTACTTATTAATAGAGTGTAATAGATAAAGCTTGTTTCGCAATACAATTTCACTTATTATGTTACTTAAATAAAACAAACGCGCATTTATATAATAATTCTTAAAAATTAAATCGCTAATCGATTTAATCAGTCAGTGACACCGACAATATAATTCACTCATGAAACGATAAGTATGGAATAATAGCTCGAGAAATAAAAATTGAGCGGAGATCGTTGGACAAGTAATACTGTAAATATTTAATAATATATATTTATTTAAGAAAGAAAATAGAAACTAAAATATCTAATATGATTTTATAAACAGATTTCCACAGACGTGTTGTCCTTTTTTCTATTCTTTTGTTCTTTTTATTTACAATCTATTTTTTTTTTTATTTTCAGGCGACTCAATAGACATTTTAGAATATTATCGAGTGTTCTGTTGTCTGCTTTAGACTTTGCTTGCCTTACCACTTGACTTACGTCAGGAAAGTTACTGGATTTGGAACTTTGTATTCTCAGGCTAACCTGGATGGAAATCTGTTACGTCACTTTGAAACGTCATGTTAATTTGTCATGGATCCTGTGCTCAGAATCTTACCAAACTTTCACCAAACTACCCTTAAAGTATATTCTTTATAATAAAAAAAGAATCATCAAAATTGGTTTACGTGATTTTGAGTTATTCACCTATTTGTCGCGCATATACATAATGCAAATTTAAGACTTATGTCGTTTTCATACGGATACCATCATCGGAAAAAAATAAAAAAAAATGGGACCCCACGGGAAGCACTACCTTTCAAACAAAAAAAAATTATCAAAATCGGTCCACCCAGTAAAAAGTTATGAGGTAACAAACATAAAAAAAAAAAAAAAATACAGACGAATTGATAACCTCCTCCTTTTTGAAGTCGGTTGAAAATGATAAATAAATCCGAAAACATGCGTCAGCTGAGAATATTAATAGCTGTCTGGAGAACGAAAACATTTACTATTATTGCCGCCTTGGAGTATTACGCCAAAAACCTTAATATTAAAAACAAGTCGCTTTATAAAATCTAATGCAAGTCTACAGCAAAAAATAATATCAGAATCAGATTATAGTATGAACAGAATACACATTATAGATAATGATTCGATCAAAATAGCATACGGGAATTTTTAGAGCCTTAAAAAGTATCAAAAGCTAATTTTTGCTTCTGAAGATTCATATGAGCCCCTTATGGTACATACTTTCTCATTCCAGTCAATTTCTTTATTCCACGTCACGTCCTTGCACCCCAATGGCGGAGTATAATATGTCATATCTATTCACTTACAACACTGTAAATCTTTTCAAGGATGGTGTGTAATTCATTGAACCGATTTTGATAAAAGTTTTTTGTTCACAATCGCAACCAGGTGTGTCATTTCAATAAAAACACTTTTAAAAAATACTTAAAAGATATGAAATTAAGGCTTCTTATTAAATGACACGGGAAACAACTAGCATTTATATTTCATTTAATTACTATACAAATTCAAACATTTCTAAACGTTACTCGCGAGTCAAGAACAAAGGGTAATTAACGAATACATCAGCGTTTAAACCAGACTACATTACTCATGTATTCGCAGTAGAACAATCAAACTAATCAATTTGTAGACATTACCGAAATATAGTAAGGAGCGTTACGATTGTGTAACGTTTGATGGATCGTTTGTTGTCCAGAGTCAGGCGGCTCGAGTACGCAGCTCGTGCTTGAATAATTCATGATAGTGCGCGCTTCGCACGGCTACAGCACTTCATCTTTGCGTCATGAATTTGGCACAGGAATTAATTTTTCCGTGATATGAGCTTATAACGTTAAAACTATCTTTAACGCAGAAACACTATTAGGATATTTAAGTAGATATCTTAATTTACAATAGTAAATTGATTTGTGATATGAATAAGTTATTTGCTTGTTATGAAACGCATGAACTATGGTCAGTGGCTGGGATCGGCATATTATAGGAGCATTTTGGACTAAAAACCAAAGTAACTCAAGGACAAGAACAAGGACAACTTGTGATATCAATATGATATATATTTTTATATATCATATATTCTTTATTAATTGATTAAAAATATGTATAAAGGTAGTGTATAGTACACAGCATTACAGTTGTTGACGAGAATGTAAGTAAAGAATAATTCTAAATTATAATACAAACTATATAAAGTACTAACGAAAACAATATGAAGAGATACACCTCATAATATTTAATTAATATTGCTACATTATAAGTTTACTTATTAATAGAGTGTAATAGATAAAGCTTGTTTCGCAATACAATTTCACTTATTATGTTACTTAAATAAAACAAACGCGCATTTATATAATAATTCTTAAAAATTAAATCGCTAATCGATTTAATCAGTCAGTGACACCGACAATATAATTCACTCATGAAACGATAAGTATGGAATAATAGCTCGAGAAATAAAAATTGAGCGGAGATCGTTGGACAAGTAATACTGTAAATATTTAATAATATATATTTATTTAAGAAAGAAAATAGAAACTAAAATATCTAATATGATTTTATAAACAGATTTCCACAGACGTGTTGTCCTTTTTTCTATTCTTTTGTTCTTTTTATTTACAATCTATTTTTTTTTTTATTTTCAGGCGACTCAATAGACATTTTAGAATATTATCGAGTGTTCTGTTGTCTGCTTTAGACTTTGCTTGCCTTACCACTTGACTTACGTCAGGAAAGTTACTGGATTTGGAACTTTGTATTCTCAGGCTAACCTGGATGGAAATCTGTTACGTCACTTTGAAACGTCATGATATGTAGAAATAAATGTCATGTGTGATGTCTTTTACGTTTGGAATGTACTGCGAACTATTTCAGCCGCTTGTTGTCGTGTAACATGTGTTGTGAAGTATCATAATGTAGATGTAAAATTAATTCACGTTCAAGTGTCATTGACCCTTATAGATAATTTTGTTCGCGTATAACATAAAAACTCAATTTACTTACAAATTTTAGACGAGTAGATAACTTCGTTTATTAACAAGTTTGATTCACTTTTCTACTTTATCAGAAGAAAAATATAAGTAGGTATTCATGGTTCTTTATGTTTCGATTTTGATTTAGAACTTCTTTTTTATTTTGATTTTCTGGAACAGTCATCCTCACCTAGGTAAATTCATTTTTTTAATTGAAATAACATTTATTAGTATGATTATTGACTCGGTTACCATAGTGTGGAACTCCCGTCACTTCCTCTCGTGGCGTGGTGCGGCGAGCTGGTAGTGCCTGGCACGAGAAAAACAAAAGACGGTTGATTTTGAACGGGGAGTGAGGAAATAAACTAGATTCGAGGTTGAGCGGTAAAGGGATATAATTAATATACAATAAGCGGATAAATAATATACGTATCGATTGGTAAATTAATATAGTGACATCAATTAATGTTATGTGAGTAGTTGGACGTGTCAAGTATAAATTTTACGTATTTTAAACCATTTGGTATTATTATTTTTCAGTAACGCATTATAAATGAAGTCCTTTTCATTTTTAGCACAAATTATATTGAATGTGTTTCAATTTCGCGGTCTATTTAAAATGATCTCGAAATCATTTATGTTTTTCCGTTGGAAAAGTCTTAGCGTTCATCTAAATTACAAAATACATTCTTTTTACACGATTGAGCAGAATTTAAATACATAATTTGCGGAACGTCGTTTGTACGTATTTCCACAACCACGTAACATTATTATGGAAATATAATGTATGAATCATTTTATACTCCCGTTTCTGTTATTTTTTTAGCATCATAATATGATAACAGATAATGTTATGTACATATGTGTGAGTATCGTAGGGATATAAGCAAGCTTGTGTCCTCATACGATTAAATCTCAACTGCTCAATAGGTATAAATTTTCGAATGCTGTGTCTGGCACAAATGTCGGGTCCTGAGCTGATGTAATCAAGGGCATAGGGGATATCATTACTTAGATCCTAAGGTACAGTTGGGTCAAGAAAAGGTCTATCTTAAGATCTATTTTCGTGTGCTCAGTATGAGCGATAATCTGCTTTACCGATTGAGAATGACATTATAATGATTTGATATTTAGATTCAAAAGGTACTAAGTGCTTAAGACTTGATAAAGGAATGAATTTGAAAACTGACGAAGGTTTTCTTACTCTGACTGTACATTAATGACGTGATAACGAAGTGTTTTTTACCATCTCCAAATACCTTGAAAATATTTCCTTTAAACAGCGTATAACTTTAGTAAGTAGTTAATATGTCACTAGTGGTTTTATAAAAGTATTAATTGTAAACAAATATTTTTTAATATTTAGCATATGGTATCTGAGTTTAATAGTGCCCATATTAATTATGTCTAGTCGGTAAGTCGGCAGAAAGCGTAAAACGGCGCTTAAAAAATCGTTGAAATGGAATAAATAAAATATAACCTTCAAGTATCCTCGGATACTTACAGTACAACCATTTGAAACTTCTACGTAATTACTTTATTACTGTATAACTAATAAATCTCAAGAACATATAGCTCCCATCTTTATCGAGCGCGTTGTTAAGTTTTCCTGTATGGAGCTCCAACAATAATGTACAGTTTGTGTATCACGCTTGGTGTTGGGTATAAATTATTTTAAGCGATTATGATTCCTGAATATATCCTAATGCATTTCAAGACCCTTCTTTCCCAGTGGGCACTTAGGGCAAGTGCCCAGGGCACCACGAACGATGAAAATATCCACATAAATATTTCCAAAATAAAGATTCTGACATTTACGACACATCCAGAACTTACAAAGGTGGTAAATCAGTAACTAGGTAGTTCAACAGAGCATTATTCATTCGCAAATTGAAGAACGATGCAAGTTTCTTTTTTTATTCTAACAGTGTTCTGTCAAAGTAATAGGGGCTCCATTATCCTTATATAATATGCCCAGGGGCTCCAATAGGTTGAAGAAGGCCCTGTGTATCTCATATTATAATAATGAAAGAATAAGAAAGAAAAAAAGAACTTTTTTTTTTGCTAGATTTTTATTGATAAATGAAAATAAATTATCCTTAATGATCAAACCGAATGCTCCGTACTGAAACAGTCTGCCAAGTATTGAAACATTAAGAAAAAGCGGCGATTATACAGCCTTGACTTAATTTAAAGAGGCGCCTGGAAAATGGTCGGTCAGCTTTCGGAAGCGGTTGGACGTTGACTATAATTTATTGAAATTCAGAATTTCATAAGACTTTTTACTTCTGAATAATATGTAATTAAACGATTATTTTATTAAGATTTAGTTGATGTTTTAGTTCACGCAATATATAATACATATATAATTTCTTTAAAAAAAAAACAAACATGTTCACACCATACTCAAATATTATGCTTTATAAAATAGAATTAATTGCAATATAACAGGTTATTAAACTTTCGATTAAAACAGTTATTTCAAGCGTAATAATGTAAAATAAATATTTTCGCTCACAATAAATATAATTATGTACAATAATTGATTATGAAATTCTATGACGTAACAGCGTAATGGCGGCTAGGGGTACTCGCTAACACATTTCTGATAGACAACAACGTATGGAGAACTATTTAAAGTATTGGTATCGGCCATGGGAATGCGCCTCAACAATCAAGAGAAAGAAGTGACACGAGCCCCTTGATGGACCCAGTATATAATCGTATAAAAGGTAATTTATAAAAAAACATATTTGTTAAAGTATTCTCGTATTGTTTTTTTGATAGATATACTGTAGTATTTTCTTGACTGACACCGACTCTAAATATAGTAATAATTATAACTATATTATGCAATCGTAAATCGACTTTTTAGTAGTATAATATTTATCATTTCATTTTACTTAGGACGACTCTAAAAATATGTTGAATACGCAATTATTTTAGTACTTTTTAGAGCATATTCATTTGTTTTAAATTAATGTTTCGTTTGAAGTCGGTTTTTCTTTTTGTTAATTTTTTATTTATTGCTACTCCAGGGCGACAGCACAATGCACGTAGTGCTCACGTTTATATGCGTTTATGCGTTATGTTGAATACGCAATTATTTTAGTACTTTTTAGAGCATATTCATTTGTTTTAAATTAATGTTTCGTTTGAAGTCGGTTTTTCTTTTTGTTAATTTTTTATTTATCGCTACTCCAGGGAGACAGCGCAATGCACGTAGTGCTCACGTTTATATGCGTTTCGGCGCGCTTAATACGCATTTGGATAAATAGTTTGTTATTGTGTATGTAACATTTTATTAAAAAAAATGATTCCGCTAAGTTTCTTTCGCCGGTTCTTCTCAGGTCTGAGGTGTTAAATTCCGAACCGGTGGTAGATTTTTGACTATCAACAAGAAAGTGTAATCACTTCTATTTTGAATAAAGATTTTTGACTTTTCAACAGACTTCCAACACGAGGAGGTTATCAATTCGTCTGTATATTCTTTGTCTTTTTTTTTTTTTCTGTTTGTTACCTCATAACTTTTCACTGGGTGGACCGATTTTGATATTTTTTTTTTGTTTGAAAGGTAGTGCTTCCCGTGGGGTCCCATTTTTTTTTTATTTTTTTCCAATGATGGTATCCATATGAAAACGACATAAGTCTTAAATTTGCATTATGTATATGCGCGACAAATATGTTAATAACTGAAAATCACGTTAACCAATTTTGATAATTCTTTTTTTATTATAAAATATATACTTCAAGGGTAATTTGGTGAAAGTTTGGTAAGGTTCTGAGCACAGGATGCATGACAAAGTAACGGAACGGAAGGGAACGGAACAATTCTGAGGAGCACGTTAGCGATACTCAGTCGAATCTTTTATTTATGGGTTATTTGGATATTTGAATCACCTTCCAGAACTTGGTTATGTTCATGTAATTGTCATAATCGAATATTATAATCAACTAGCGACCCGCCCCGACTTCTCACGGGTGCAATACTGATACTAAATATACTAAAGAATTTGTTTATTTACGACATCACATTGCAAACTTCTAATGTTGTCAGTGTTTCTTTAATATATTTTTCATTTATTATATACACTAACCTTCCCCTTAAATCACACTATCTATTAAAAAAAACCGCATCAAAATCCGTTGCGTAGTTTTAAAGATATAGGGACAGAGAAAGCGACTTTGTTTTCAACCGATTTCCAAAAGGAGGAGGTTATCAATTCGTCTGTATTTTTTTTTTTTTTTTTTTATGTTTGTTACCTCATAACTTTTTACTGGGTGGACCGATTTTGATAATTTTTTTTTTGTTTGAAAGGTAGTGCTTCCCGTGGGGTCCCATTTTTTTTTATTTTTTTCCGATGATGGTATCCGTAAAAAACGACATAAGTCTTAAATTTGCCTTATGTATATGCGCGACAAATAGGTGAATAACTCCAAATTGGTTGGCACAATTTTGATTATTCTTTTTTTATTAAAAAGGATATACTTTAAGCGTAGTTTGGTGAAAATTTGGTAAGGTTCTGAGCACAGGATCCATGACAAATTAAGGGAACGGGAGGGAACGGAACAATTCTGAGGAGCACGTTAGCAATACTCGGTCGAATCTTTTATTTATGGGTTACTTGGATATTTGAATCACCTTCCGGAACGTGGTTATGTTCATGTAATTGTCATAATCAAATATTATAATCAACTAGCGACCCGCCCCGACTTCTCACGGATGCAATACTGATACTAAATATACTAAAGAATTTGTTTATTTACGACATCACATTGCAAACTTCTAAAATTGTCAGTGTTTCTTTCCTATATTGTTCATGTATTATATACACAAACCTTCCCCTTGAATCACACTATCTATTAAAAAAAACCGCATTAAAATCAGTTGCGTAGTTTTAAAGATATAGGGACAGAAAAAGTGACTTTGTTTTGACACCGGCTCCAAATATACCAATAATTATAACTACATTATATAATCGTAAATCGACTTTTAAGTTGTCTAATATTTTTCATTTTACTTTACTTAGGAGGACTCTAAAAAATATGTTGAATACGGAATTATTTAGATTACTTTTTCGTGCGTATTCATTTGTTTTAAAATAGTGTTTTGTTTGAAGTCGGTTTTTCTTTTTGTTAAAATTTTTTATACTATGTATTGACGGAACTCCTAAACGGCTTACAGTTAGGGTGCGATTTGGGGCAGAATTTCTTACTGTCTTTAATCAAATTTTGTGTATATGATGTGATGTCATATGATGTACGACATAGCATACGAATAGCTCTTTTGCAAAGTTTTTTTACTGAGGTCGATTACAGCTCATTCGAGGGTGTAGTTTGTAGTATGTAGGACCTTGTAGTTTATGCCGCATGACGTATTGAAGCCGCATTTTCGAAAGTCTATTTTTGCTTTATTCGAAAGTTTCTTTTGAAATTGTCCCTGAAGTAGTTTCTGATTCATATAAACGGCATGCTTAATCTATCCATATTAAAAAAAATGTTAGTCTACATCAGCTTCACTTGAAATCAAAAAATAAATAAAATTTTAACAAAAAGAAAAACCGACTTCAAACAAAACACTATTTTAAAACAAATAAAGATGCTCTAAAAAGTAATAAAAATAATTGCATATTTAACATATTTTTGAGAGTCCTCCTAGGTAAAATGAATTGAAAAATATTAGACTACTTAAAAGTCGATTTACGATTATATAATGTAGTTATAATTATTGCTATATTTGGAGTCGGTGTCAGCCAACCTATACTAAATCTATCAAAAAACAATACGAGAATACTTTAAGAAATATGTTTCTTACAAATTACTTTTTATACGATATTATACTGGGTCAATCAAGAGACTCGTATCGCTTCTTTCTTTTGATTTTTGAAGCGTGTACCCGTGGCTGACACCGGCTCCAAATATAACAATAACTATAAGTACGTTATATAATCGTAAATCGACTTTTAAGTAGTCTAATATTTTTCATTTCATTTTACCTAGGAGGACTCTCAAAAATATGTTAAATATGCAATTATTTTTATTACTTTTTAGTGCATTTTTATTTGTTTTAAAATAGTGTTTTGTTTGAAGTCGGTTTTTCTTTTTGTTAAAATTTTATTTATATAAAAGGTAATTTGTAAAAACATATTTGTTAAAGTATTCTCGTAATGTTTTTTGATAGATATACTGGGTTTTTACAAGGGTCTACTAGGGTTTTCTTCATTCGTTTTAAAATAGTGTTTTGTTTGAAGTCGGTTTTTCTTTTTGTTAAAATTTTTATTTATAAAACAAATGAATATGCACGAAAAAGTAATAAAAATAATTGCGTATTCAACATATTTTTTAGAGTCTTCCTAAGTTAAATGAAATGAAAAATATTAGACTACCTAAAAGTCGATTAACGATTATATCATGTAGTTATAATTATTGTTATATTTGGAGTCAGTGTCAGGCAATAAAACCCTACATAACCCTACGAATATCTATCAAAAAACAATACGAGAGTACTTTAACAAATATGTTTTTTACAAATTACCTTTTACACAATAATATACTGGATCAATCAAGGGGCTCGTATCGCTTCTTTATTTTGATTGTTGGGGCAAGGGCACCGTGGCTGACACCGGCTCCAAATATACCAATAACTATAACTACATTATATAATCGTAAATCGACTTTTAAGTAGTCTAATATTTTTCATTTCATTTAACTTAGGAAGACTCTAAAAAATATGTTGAATACGCAATTATTTTTATTACTTTTTCGTGCATATTCATTTGTTTTAAAATAGTGTTTTGTATGAAGTCGGTTTTTCTTTTTGTTAAATTTTTTATAAAATACTGTTTTGTTTGAAGTCGGTTTTTCTTTTTGTTAAAATTTTATTTTTTATTATCTCATGTCCAATCAAAAATTATTATTTACGCGACATTACGCTATGTGTACGAGTCTCTCAAACTGAATGCGTTATGCAACGTGTATGATACTGAAACTATTCGAAACGAGTTAAAGCGATGGTTGCCACTGAACGAGTATTGAAAACGATCCAATTGAATCTGCAATCAATTTGAAAGTTTAGAACAATGCGCATTGTCGACTTTAGGTAACTCATCTACACATCAGAGGTCTCAATTAATGGGAATACACTTTATTTACCGAACAAAATGATTATTACTAGTTAATATTTTTGAATATGATTGACCCATGTCCTTGAATACACAAAATATTTGATAATTTAGTGCGATCCGGTGGAATGTATTGTATAATATTTGTTGAAAAATTTGAGATTTGCTATTAGTCAAGGATTCAGAAATCTGAAGAAGGAATAAGTAGCATTTTATTGAGAGTCAAATTTATTAACAACTTCTTGTAGATTTATTTTGTTTATATAATTAATATTTAAATTGACCCCCGTATTATTTATCAATAAAAATTATAAATAGTTACTATAGAGTCATAACCGCGTGAAACGGTAACAGGAATACGAATAACGTTCATTTATTTATTTGTTCAAAATGTTTTAAGAAATTTTAATTTAGTATCTTAAATACTATAATTATTGTTTTAAAACTTTATTAAGGTTTTAATATTCATATATAACAAGAGCTGATGAACCCTGAAAACTTCTAGTGTCTTAGTCTAGGCCAGTGGTTCCCAAAATTTCGGAAGTCGATAAACTGGAGCTAGATTTTTCTTGACACCGCACATTATAATGTAATTTAAAATTGAAGTTGTCAAGCAATTTCAAACTTTGGTTCATTATGAGCTTGAAAAAATAAGTCCATTACAAAAGCACTAAAAATAAAATTCGGAGCACCACGGCTCCAAAGTATTACTCTCACGAAAACATTGTCACCATCATCATCGCATAATTTTAATTTTGTGAGATTGTCTTTTGAATATTTTCTTTGAAACAGCTATCTTTTAATTAGGTATTTAATTTTGTCGTGAAACACTTAAGCGACTTGAGGACCACCGGTGCTCCCGGTCTGCTAATTAAGAACTGCTGGGAACGAAAGCGTAACATTTAACTAGATGTAAATTAGTTAAGACTCAGATATTTAGTTCCAAAACAAATTTGTAGGTGACATTACAGGTGGCTAGATAGAGGACAGGTAAGCTTATTGTGAAAAAGAACTATTTATATTTTAGTAACTATTTTTATTGTAGTAGTTATTTAGCTAGTAACTATATATATAGCTGCCATGTTTTAGAATTTAACCATCATTCTTGAAAAAATACCTCGAATACTGTATCACATTAATAAGTTTGTGACTATAAGATAAGACAACAAGACATTCGTAGATAATGTCGAAATATCGAGCTTTATCAAATGAAAATAAAGAAAACACAAGCAATAAAAACAACCATGTTAATTTAAAATCCGACATTGATCTTCAAATTTAACTGTTAATAAATATACAAATAATTAAGTAAAGACCTTTTGAACTTGAAATAATGTCGATATGAACAAATCAGTTGGACAGAGTCTCAAATTTACACGCACTACTACCCATTTACTACCCACCTCTTAGTGAGTGCTAACCGACTTTGATACGTGGAATCCATGAAACAACTTGCTTAATGTTTTGGAATACTTAGTTGTAACTTACGGTAACAGCCTGTACATGCTTACCGGAGAGTAATACCTACCTAAAGATTATTGATATTATTTCAGTGACAAATTAATATAAATTTATACATTGGTTGTGATTCGATTACAATATTACGACGGCACCTATCATATTTTTTATTGTCTTTTTGCCTTTTAGTTAACGAAAATATTGCCATACATCTCATCATTCAATGATGAAGGCTCGCCACTCCACATTAAATTGGTTGCGTTTTCATCCGACTACAAAAAGCAGGAGGTTATCAATTCGGCTGTATTTTTTTTTATTTTGTTAATCTACAAGATATTTTAACGAGCTTTCAAGATATTTTAACTTTAATTCCTGAGGCAATTAGCATAAAAGTTAAGACAGTAAATGATTACAAATTAAATTATAGAAATACCTTTATTTTTAACTTTCACGACAAGCTTCACGTATATCCTTCTTAAGTGAATATATCTACAATATGATATGTGTTGTTTCGATCTATAAAAATATATAAATATATATTTTAATAATATCTTGACGATAGCGTCATACCAATAAAATAAATAGTAATAGCTATAAGCAATTCCCTTGACTTAACAAAATTTATATTATTGTACCTCAAAAATAAATAACCTTTATTTGAATTTTGTCAAAAAGTAGGCACATAGAATTATTCAAAATTTAATTCAAATTGCAAAAACAGTAGGGATTTTTTTTAATGTGAACACTAATTTACCGAGCTTAGCATTTTAAAAGAATTAATTTAGTACACTGAGTACATTTTAATAGTATCTACGTCACAATAATTTGCATGCAGCTCTTCTGGAGAAGCGTTACGGGGAGACGTGACGCTCGTCCGCGCTCCGTGATACCGTTGGTATTCACGTGCGGTACGGCGGCTTAAAGGGATGTAGCATATTTTCATTAGCATTTACATGTACTCAATTATATACTTACATGAAATGCTGAATAGTCTATTCTAATTTTGGAAGGAATGAAGATAAACAAACTAGATGAGTATATTTTACACTATTAATAATTGTTTATTAATATTTCTTTATTTATAGTACAATATTATTCCACTTAACTACTTATGTGTACTTTAATTTTACTTCAAAAGTGCCGATTACTGCTTTGTCGACGTTCGAATCGAAATATCCTACGTTATACAAGATCTCGACCAATGATGTAGCGTCAAATCGATGTCGTGTTTTTCTCCTCTTGTGTGTTGGAACGGTCTCTAGAGCGTTACTTTAAATAACGCCACAAATAAGTTTAATACTTATATCAGTAAATAAGTGATAACTCTGGAAAGCTAGTTACGCTGACGAATAATAAAAAATAATTGATTTTTTTTATAATATGAAATTATAATTTATAAAAATGAACCCGTGTAACTATCGCCACAAGAGACATACAGTCTTAGTAGAATGGTCAACAATTATAACAGCGGTAATGTCTAAAGGCGGTGATGATTTACCATCATGCAACCTAATGCCCGCCTATCAAATTACAAAAAAAGTTTTTAGGACACAGTTTGCATTCATTCATTTCTCCCTTCGTAAAAAAATATATATCTGGAAATCGGAGCACATCACATGAATTGTCATGTGCCTATTCACCACCATCCGTTGTGTCAAAATAACTTCAAAACCTTCTCATTCAAATATCTTATTTGTTGAACTCTGTATGCTAACCGGAACTCACCTTATATTATTCTGGATCATGCAATTAAATACTAATTAATGTTTATTGCTGTATCCTTTATGCATTTCGTATCCAATAGAATATTAAAATAGGAGTCGGGAATTGCAGCGATCGAGTATTCAAAGTTCGCTATTAAGTAACAGAAAGGTTGATTGCTACAAAGAGACGGTTAATTTTAAATGTAATATTCTTTTGTATTCGTAAAATGCCTTTCTATTATCGTTCTTCATAACAATCAAACATTATTTATTGGAAGTTGATCAGAATGACTTTTATTTTACCTTACGTTGTATGTATTTATTTATAAAACGGAAGAAAGTAATCTGACATGAATTTAATTTATTAATTAACTTACAGCTTGTCACGACTTTGTACTGGTGAATAGATTTTATATATTTTATTAAAAAGTAAAACTGGAATGCGATCGTAGCGACACGTACATCTGTAGACCATCGAATATAACGCCCTGAAATAGAGGTACATGCAGTGAGCCGAGATGGCCTAGTGGTTAGAACGCGTGCCTCCTGACCCATGATTGCGGTTTCAAATTGAGGCAGACAATTAATTTGTGTTTATAATTCATCTCGTGCTCGGTGGTGAAGGAAACATTGTGAGGAAACCTGCTTGTGTCTAATTTCATAGAAATTCTGCCACATGTGTATTTCCCCGACCCACATTGGAACACCGTTGTGGAATATATTTCAAAACTTCTCTTCAAAGGGAGAGGAGGCTTTAGCCCAGCAGTGGGAAATATACAGACTGTTGGTTGTTTTTATTGTTGCAGCCATTAAGGATTTCAGTGTCATACAAAAGATATAACGACTGAACTGCCTCGTTGATATGGAGGTACCGAGGTCGGACTGATAAAAAGGTATTCGCTTATTCAATATTTCTCAAGCATGTTAAGCCGTTGTTTCTGCGCTCGACTCTTTGCGGTCTTTTCGGATTGAGGTAACTGAGAGTGCGTCTATATACACCAGAGAGTCGACCTCCGTGGTCGAGTGGTATTTTCATGGGTACGTCACTCCGAGGTCCCGGGTTTGATTCCCGGCCGATTCAATGTAGATTATCATTAGTTTTCTATGTTGTCTGGGGCCTGGGTGTTTGTGGTACCGTTGTTACTTCTGATGTTCCATAACACAAGTACTTTTGCTACTTATATTGGGATCAGAGTAAAGTATGTGATGTTGTCTCATATTTATATTTATTTATCCCTATGTCCGGCGTTGTTATCTGGTCTCCTTTGCGATTGGTCGCCGTGACCGAAATCGGTAAGGACGATATTATATACAATAAAGTCGATAATAACTGAATAACGGTAACTAAACTTAAAAAACTGTAAAAATAATTTAAAAACCCACCGAGGACAATACAATTACAATGCTGCTATTTACAATTATTTTGATAATAATTTTACCGACTAGAAAATTTTATTAATTTGGTCTTAATAATTTTATTTATTTTCCAAGACAGATTGATTATATTTTCCGGTAAACTATTGCAAAAAATTTGAATATTGAGTGATCAGATTAGATGATTAAATATCTTGTACCCATATACTACGTAATGCAACGAATAACAGGTTTGAATTCTTAGTTTAAAAAAGGTAGATTGGCGTAATAAACAACATAGTTAGACAGATAGTTCATAAATGTAATGTAATGCTCATCTTCTATCTAATCTATTAACCATTCCTGACATCGCCATTGGCCTACCGACCTTGTGTCTCTATTTACACTATTCTAGTATCCCCTCAGGCCGGAACATATTATCAATAATAAGCATTTCTATTTGGCGCTAGAATATCTGATGATTGTGTAGTCACACAAAGCTACCAAGTACACTACACTGCCTCTTGCTCCCGCAAAAGCTTTTGTTCGCCTTAAAGTCTATACAGGTCTGTAAATACTATTCAATACGATAACATGAAATTCCATATTAGTTGGGTTATTAGAAATTAAATAATTTTGCTTTAATTAAACCAACAAATATTTGTTAGTTTAATTAAAATAAACTTGCCCTTTGTTAGTGAAAATTATTTTTGGACAATGGAACACTAATTATTGCACAACAATACATTCTTATCCATATTTATTCAAACATATTTTTATACCGAAAAATATAACAATAATGAATGTTGAACTTCGAACACGAAGCTTGTAAGTAAGTAAATAGGCCAAATTCGAGGTAATTAGCTCCATACATTACAATTGCCACTGTCAGTAAAAAACTGTAAAAAAACGACAAATTTCTTACACAAACGATACGCTTCCAAACACGTGATCTAAGATGTCATCGTGGCTACTCTACTTCTACTAGCTCCGCCACTATCACAGGGCGTTAACACTTCAGTGACAATATGCCAGCCACATTGACGAACTAATCTCCATGAGGTCTGGCTATCCTCGTAATTATTACGTAAGGGTTGTATTCGTTACCTAAAGTAGAAGTCAACCTCTTTACAAATAACCTTTCGTATGATGATCAAAGGTTCAAGTTTTATATAGTAGTCGCTGGTTGTTCGGTCAGAACTAGTACTCCTGTTATAAACGTAAATAAAATTAATATACAAGCAAGCTTAATAGACTAACACAAAGAGATAATGAACATATTAAACACGACTTGGTATGAGAGAACTTTATATATTTTTGTTTTCGTTTCCAAATTTCTACTTTATGCAAATTAATATCTATAAACTTTAGCAAAGGCTTGGCATTCGCATTTTGTTTATTTCAACGTTGTTATATGTATATTTTGAGATAAGTGGCAGGTATCCATGAGACGTATTACAGATCAAAATAGCAGCGGACTTCAATTCAGTGTCAGTGGAGGGAAGTACTGACATGGTTTAGAGGAAACCGTCTTTAAGTAGTTGTATTGTCATTGTGTCTTCATCTACATAAAAAGGGTAATTCATACGTTCGGTTACGACAAATTTCTAATGAAGATGTCCAAAAGCATCGTACAATTTTAGGGGACGTAAAAAATATGTAGTAGAAAATTGCGTCTATACAGCTCTACCGATTTTCCGCGATATCTATGCGTGTCTTTCGTCTAAGAAAACAAGTGCCATGACAACTTTACAGTATCAGTCATTCCTTCCTTTCGTGTCCACACATGAAAGTGAAAGAAAACATCGTAAGGACACCAATTTTTAGGTAGGTAGTTGGCAGACTGACATATGAGCTACATGATGGTATGAGTTCCCACCTAATGCTTTTTGTAACAGTAGTTGGAATAGGTATTACCTCTTCGAATCGAAAAGCAACAATAACAAGTATTATAGCATTACTATAATAGTATTACATAAGTAATATATATGTGTAACTACTCGGAAGGTCTTGCACAAAACTCAATAGAAAGAATACTAGAGAGTATTCAAATTTAATGAAGTCTGAAAACATTTGGTGCCACATGTCGTGATATAAATATGATAATGGATAATAATGGACAAAATAAATAAGTTCGTTTATATTACATCCGCTAAAGGGTCGTTTTCCTTTTCCCTAATTTAAGTCTCGCGTAATAACAATCTGCTAACATCATAACGATGTGATTTCCGGTAGAACTCGAGTCTGAATTCTGGTAATGGAATCAAATTCAGCTATTATCTGTATTGGTACATTTATAAATCACAGTCATTTAATATTAATTATGTCACATTAACATAGGTGTTAAAAGTCCTTTATTTCTAAGCTGGAGGAAATAAATAAAATTTTAACAAAAAGAAAAACCGACTTCAAACAAAACACTATTTTAAAACAAATGAATATGCACGAAAAAGTAATAAAAATAATTGCGTATTCAACATATTTTTTAGAGTCTTCCTAAGTTAAATGAAATGAAAAATATTAGACTACTTAAAAGTCGATTAACGATTATATCATGTACTTATAGTTATTGGTATATTTGGAGCCGGTGTCAGCCACGGTGCCCTTGCCCCAACAATCAAAAAAAAGAAGCGATACGAGCCCCTTGATTGATCCAGTATATTATTGTGTAAAAGCTAATTTGTAAAAAACATATTTGTCAAAGTATTCTCGTATTGTTTTTTGATAGATATACTGTAGGGTTTTATTGGCTGACACCGACTCCAAATATAACAATAATTATAACTACATGATATAATCGTTAATCGACTTTTAAGTAGTCTAATATTTTTCATTTCATTTAACTTAGGAAGACTCTAAAAAATATGTTGAATACGCAATTATTTTTATTACTTTTTCGTGCATATTCATTTGTTTTAAAATAGTGTTTTGTTTGAAGTCGGTTTTTCTTTTTGTTAAAATTTTATTTATTTTTTGATTTTAAGTGAAGCTGATGTTGACTAACTAATTTTTTTTAATATGGATAGATTAAGCGTTCCGTTTATATGAGTCAGAAACTACTTCGAGGACAATTTCAAAGGAAACTTGCGAATAAAGCAAAAATAGACTTTCGAAAATGCGGATTTAATACGTCACGCGGCGTAAACTACAAGGATCCCTCGAAAGAGCCGTAATCGAACTCAGCAAAAAAACTTTGAAAAAGACCAACTACATTTCGTACATCATATGACATCACATCACATACACAAAATTTGATTAAAGATAGTAAGAAATTCTGCCCCATATCGCACCCTAACTGCGAGCCGTATAGGAGTTCCATCACTACATAGTATAAAACAAAGTCGCTTTCTCTGTCCTTATATCTTTAAATCTACGCAACGGATTTTGATGCGGCTTTTTTTAAAAGATAGTGTGATTCAAGGGGAAGGTTTGTGTATATAATACATGAACAATATAGTAAAGAAAGGTAACAAAAAAAAAAAAAAAAAAATACAGACGAATTGATAACCTCCTCCTTTTGGAAGTCGGTTGAAAAGTCACTTCTGCATTGGTGGTGGTATTTCTGACTTTATCTATAGATTCAAATCGCTCGTTATAACATGATAAATACGGCATATTATCCAACACAAGATGACTTTAACGATTAAAAATCATGGAGCTACAAGTTGTGACTTTCAAGAAATAGATGAATTTCATACATATTGGCGAACCGGGATTCTAAATGTGTTCTTGTATAGATTCTAATTATAGCTATTTATACTTTAATTTATGCTTTATTGTCCCAGCACACAGATACAATAAAACATGGATCCAGCCTATATAAAATATTATGGAGTAGAAAATAGTAAATATACACATAATATATAGAAGTGATGTTATTGTGTATAATATGATGTTGATGATGTATGTAATTATATATTATTAATATTAATAATTGTATTTAACTACTTGACCCTGTATTTTTTAAATGTTAAAAAAGAGTAACTACTGAGTTTCTTGCCGGTTCTTCTCGGTAGAATCTACTTTCCGAACCGGTGGTAGCTCCACATACCTAATTGTAAAATGATGATTCAAAGGTTCTTGTAAAAGCCTACTTAAATAAAGTTTACTTTGATTTGATTTGATTAATTTGTGCAGTAGAGTTACCCGTAAATCATTTACTATATGTCCTCTAAAATATAAGTGGCATGTTACAACAACTTTGTTTTGTCATTGATATATTTTTTTTATAAATAGTTTTTAAAATATTCTTGGTTTAAATTCGACGAATTTCATGACGCTATTCAAAAATATTTAGTATATAACTGCAATTTTGTTTTATTATTTTATTTCATTCTTCTAAACACAGCCAAAATTCAGGTCATTTTTTAATGAAACACAATCATTGTTAATATTTAAATTGAAATAAATAAAAAATTACTTTGATAATGGGGTGAATTAAAAAAGTAGCCTATATCCTTCTCGGGACTCAAACTATTTCCATCCTTTGAATTGGTTCAACGGCTTAAGCTTGAAGAGGTAACGGACAGAGTTACCTCGCATTTAAAGTATGTTATAGTGTATAATATAATTAGTTAAAATTATAATAAACATATATGTGCGTTTATTAAACAAAATATTATATCATTGATATTACTTGAAAAATTCTAAGAATAACTTCGATTTGTTTTCGTTTCATTCGGGTGAATATTGTAGAAGCCTTCTTAAATCTATCAATATTTTAATGAATAATAAGTGGGCAGTATTCCTTACGATTTTGTTATTTCCCTAAATATAGATTATCGGTATAGATCGCTTCAAGCGTGATGACCTTTGCTCACTACTCGATTGGTTATTTCTATGCAAAAGTTACTCGTGCGTATAAATATTAATAAATAGTAATAACTCCATTCGTTTCGAAAGTAACTCCACATCACATATCGACACCATATTAGATACATTTATTAATAAATCCGTCAGACGATAAGGTTGCTGAAGTTACGTCACAAATCACAGAATATTTTGGTTACGTGGAAAATAGACGTTGTTTACACAAACGCATATCAACTGTTGTCGTAGCTAAACTGTGTGCCAGGCTTCGGGCGTAAAGCCATCATTCTATTGACATTGGGCGGGTGAACATCGCGGATGAATTAATATTGTACGGTGCCGTTGAAATTTGCTGAATGAGCTGATCTGTTTGCTTTAATAAGTTCATTATAAACATACAAAAAAATAAATATTTATTTTAATATACTTGTTACTAATGATAAAATAAACTTGGACTACAAGACGAATATATCACATGAGCAGTACAGTTCATTAGTAAAATAGCTGGTGAGTTATAGCTAGAAAATAAAAATAAATATAATTTTGGTAATTTATATACATTCAATTAATTAATTTTTCAAACAATTATCGTTATTATTTTATTCATTATATTGTTTACATCGTACATGTATTCATAATTGAACTACTCAAAATAATTAATAATATTATGCTATTATAAATAATATATTACGATTACGATATTAAAATATTATATAACGACTGTTTGTGCATTTTTTGCTAACGTTGTTCGCTCGACACAACGCTTATAGATGCCAACGGTATTTAGAAAGCACCTGCGAGCCTTCTTGTTGCAACTCGTAGTTATTTTTAACGTGTGAAACGATAAAGGAAAAGCACTCGTTATAATGGCGGTGTGCTATGTTTAGAGTATAGAATTTTCTTTATCAGAAACACACATTCGATCTGCGTCTTACTTTAATATCGGATCTGCTGAAGCAAATGATTTCGTTACCGATTGGCTCTTAGCTTAAGAATAATATCTATGCATTAAAAATAATATCTTGATCTTGATCACATATCCAAAATTACTTTGGTATTCTAGTTTATTTACGAAATATATAAAATAATGTAAAATAACGTAAAAGCTTGGAAATAAAATGTATATGTTGTGCGTTATATCGTTATTAAAATAAATACATCCTTGTGACTGAAGCATAGAAAAAAATATAATCAGAAAACATTTCAAAATAAAATAAATTGTTTTATATCTATATAAATGAAATTTTCATTCAATAGCAATATTTTCAAACATTCTATATATTGGCACGGCTTCGATACAATTTCGCCATATCCCATCTATAGACTCTCGTGGGAGCGACAAATGTCACGCTCAGATAGTCTCTCTAATCTCTGTTCAGTTCCATTGAGTGTGAATGAGACATTAGTGCCTTCATATTGCATCTCTGATTGTGTCGATTTATTTTAAAAAGGTAATATACCTTTGTTATAGGGTAAGTTGCTCCTGTTGTGCAAAGACCTCCTCTCTTAAAGAGCAGGGTCGCAGCTCATTCCATTACGTGAATTCAGTTTAGTGCTTGAATGTGTGCACTAACGCAGACTCACTCTCTATTCTCTCGTTTTAATAATAGAATTAGTACTTGGAAGTAATAATAGCATTACACCTATGGCACACCACTACAATTTAAACAAATTATAACAATTTATAACAATAACGCATGTTACAAACAGCGATCTCATTCAAGGTCAAATGGCCTGCCTTGGATTGAGGTGTAAATAATATTATATAGTACTAATTGTATGATGTTTATAGATTTAGGGGAGTCTACCCGAGGCTACAGCCCAGGGGCATCTAAAGTATAATTTTCTATAATAAAAACATCCCAATTCCAACGAGTAAACACATGTAGCAAAATAATTCAAAATTTATACTCATATTCCTCATATTTATTTGTTACAATGGTACAATTTACTGGGAAAATTATTCGAAAATTTCTCAAAACTCGGCCCTATCATCATCAGCCTCCCTTCTCCCAATTTACTTGGGATCGGCGCATTATATCTTCTTCTTCCATAATTCCCTATCTGACGTCATCTCACAAGTAAATCAGGTCCTATACAAATACATTATAAATTTATATTACCGGATCTAAAAACATCTTCGATTAAAATATTAATTGTAATCCCGTGAAGTCGTATAATAGCGTCCACGTTACCCGCATCGGATCACGTGCGGTGAAAACTTTCATAGTATCTTATTGTTTTAGGGTTTACCCGCCCACGTGCGCATACTTATGATACATTAAACCAATATATATTTATAAGTATTAAGCTATTATTAGATACGTATAAACATTATTTGACATTAGGCTTATTCATAAATGTAAATGGTCGCAGTCAGAATAGTCGCTTTCTTCGCAAGAAGATACCTACTGCCTGCCATGGTGTTGAAACATGGAAGCTTCCTGCTCGACTCGAAAGCAAATATAACGGGTTTCGCCGTTAAACAGATGACAGACCTCGGAAGGCAGAAGAACTACTACTATGTGTATTGTAAATATCTATTTTAAATACTATACTATTACACTTGTACTATACGCCGGGGGAAAAACAAAAGCCGAAAAGTAACATATGACATAACATACTTGCATATGTAATGAGAAAATATATAATTAATTTTGAAGCGACAATAGCGCAATGTTTTGAGGGCCGTCTTTCTACGTAAACGTCGCAAAATCGATTCTGTCCCCTCGGGACATATTGTAGTAACTATTCCCACTACTAACACAAGTGATAAACTTAAAAGGAGGGGTAAATAGGACTAGGCATTCCTTAATTTGGGGCATTGTTAGTATTACTTAAAAAAATATTGTTAGTAAACTAAACATTAAAATAAATATAAGTAAATCATTTAATTAACAGAGTAACTACGCCCGGCTTCTTTGTAAGCCAATCCGTTCTGATCCCGACCCGCAGAACAATACACACAGTGACAGTTTATTGTATCCCGCTTTAACACAACTCACTTTATTAAATCTTATTGTAAAAACGTATTTCGAAGAACTCGTTTTCATTCGTGGTCTATTAATATAAAATTGTTTTAGTCTTAGTAGTTCATCTGTGTAGCTAGTAAAAAAAAGTCTAGTGTCTTAGCGACAAGTTTTGGAGCTTATTCTATAAATATTTAAATGCGTTACATTAATATATCATTATAAGACATGCCAATTTGATTTGCAAGAAGGTAAAAAACTTACAACCTGTAAAATAAATGACAAATTAATTTCTAAAAATTTCAAACGAGATTTTTGAGAAAAAATGATTTAAACAAAAAAGAATATATACTTTTATATTATTTAAATATATGTATATTATTTTATAGAACTTTAACAATTTATTGGTCGGCAACGAATCAGTAATATAGGCATATTTACTACTGATAGTTTTACAGGTAAATAGATTACCGGCAAGCGAATGAGCGTCAGTATTTCGCCGAACTGCTAAGTTACGTAGATTGATTTCATTAGAAGACAAACAAAAGATAGATTATGGAACATAAAATACTAACGCTAACAATGTTAAATTAAATTGTAAATTATTTTGACTATTCTACGTATCAATCTAATTTCAACTGTAATAATCTATATATATAAAAATGAATTGCTGTTCGTTAGTCTCGCTAAAACTCCAGAACGGCTGAACCGATTTGGCTGATTTTGGTCTTGAATTATTTGTGGAAGTCCAGGGAAGGTTTAGAAGGTGAGAAAATATGATAAAAATGCTAGGAATATAATAAAAAAAACAACTTTGTTTTTCCTTAGAAATAGATTTATTAGAGAATTATCATTGATTTTCTATGATTATCGATGTTAGATAATAAAATATTGATGTTTTAAAGTTGATTTTGCATAATTTAAAACATCTCTTCGTCTATTTTTCGAATCTATTTCTATAAAAAAAGTGGTATTTTTCGATGTCACTTTATAACTCAAGAACAGACTCACCTATCCAAACTAAATTTTCAGGGTTTGTTTGGACTATTTAGTTGATGGTTTATGTGAAGTTTGCTCAAAATCGGTCGAATGGTTCTTCATTAATCACATTTTTGTAACAAAATGAAATAAAATAAATGGCGGGTCATTTTGCTAATGGAGATTTTTCAGACAAGGAATTGTGCTGTTAAATTAAAAGTAAACATTAATTAAAAAATGAGTACACTCATCCACCAGTTTCAATAGGCAATACGTCTTATTTTAATTTATTATTTAAAAGTTTTTGCATTTATTTTCATGTCAAAATATACAGAATAAAGTTACTGCCATGAATTTTTATTTGTATCGATTGAGGGTTCGTCCACAAGCACAAAATTATATCTCGAGATGTGGTAAACTGTATCATCAGTACATCGTTGATACGTGTGCTAAAATAGAAACTGAAAGTTATAATTTTTTTTCGTTTCAACCAAGCAAAATTAAGATCCGAAGAATACATTCAATTGCAAGATGTGATAGCGAATGATGCTAACGTAAATGACATCGGGCGATTGACTATATTGCCATCTTCGTTTATTGGTTGTCCATGGCATATGAACGAATATGCACAAGACGCAATTTCTTATTTACGAAAAATGGTTGAGCGGATCCGTTATTATACACTTTACTGTATGATGTATGATCTGTTATTATACTGTCATTTACATGTAATCCGCAGTGGGATGATATTAAAAACAATTTATTAGAAGAACAGTCGAGTTGTCGACTGTTCTTCTATTTACGGTCCGTTGTGACATTACAGCACGTATTTTTCGGCAAAAATTACTTGGCACTTATGGATTTAATTTAAATATATTTACTCCATTGAATGGCAAAAAAGGGGATTTCCTCATACACATGTATTAATTTGGCTGGTACATAAAATTACTCCGGATCAAATCGATAACGTTATATCAGCTGAAATTTCCGATCAAACTCTTGATCCAGAGTTATTTCACGTTGTTGTTAAAAATATTATACATGGTCTATGGGGTGAGTTACATATGAGTTCGTTACATCTATTTCTCGATTTTCATAATTTCTTCCAGTGGCAAAAAAAAACACCGATGTTATCGATTAACATCGATGTTTAGAGCTCCATAAACATTAAGTATCAATGTTCGGTATTGATGTCATTTTCAACGCCATAATCATGCTTTTGTAACATAAGTCATCCCTACTTTGTCAAACATTTGATGCTGCCCCCGTTATACAGAAATCAAATTGAAAGAATAGTTATATCTTTATAAGTACATGTTTAGGATGTACATAGATTGTTTGATAAATCTTAAGTTTTGTCACATATTACATTTATGAACGCAACCATAGGAGTTTCCCTGTTTCGTGCATAGACAATTATACGTCGCGAGTTCGCGCGCCGGAAAGCCTTCATTTTTGTTTATTTACGCACCACAAAACAAAACAAAAAATATAGTTTATCAGTCAGCTTTAAATTGATTAACAGAGTGTATTGTTACTGTGTGTCAATATCAAATTGAAAACTTTTAAATAGTCAGTATTTTAGACAAACTTTGTTTTGTAAGTATCTAATTGTTGTGATGATATCATTTTTGAGCAATATAAAGTCATTCGGGCCAAGTGCACAAACTTTACTGTTTTCAGCCTCAGTGCGCAGAACTAAAGCAAAATTTGAGAAATAAAAATATAGTTTCGAAAAGAATATTTACTCGGCTATTCAATTCATACCCGAATAAGTATTCTTTTTCATAAAACATTAAAACATAAAACATCCCATTAAAAATAATATCCCGTAACAAAAAAATAAAATAACATTTTTATAATAAGTCGGAATGCGGACAGTTGACCCACGTTGTGGGTACGTGAGCGGACACCCGTGGGGTAAATAAACGCAATAGATTAAAAGCGCATTCTATAACTAATCAACTTATAGCAAAGAAAACTGAAATTAAACAGATTATCGAAAAAAAAATTATAAAGACATTGTCACAAATACTTAGTTTTCTTTTTAAAATCAAGTCAGTCAAACAAAATTATCTTTCAGGTCGTTTCTTTACTCCTTCTACCACGATTCGCAGTCTTGCGCAAGCGCCCAACGAAAAACAGCAGTGGGGACTTGAAAGCATTAGACTGAGGAACTCTATTTTAGTTTCACTATATCAGAAAAAAACCCTGCTGAAGAACTATCGTCCCATATCCCTACTGAGCCACGTCTATAAGCTGTTTTCAAGAGTGATCATGAACCGTCTTGCTGGAAGATTCGACGAATTCCAACCCCTGGAACAGGCCGGGTTTCGGACCGGATACGGCACCATAGACCACATCCATACAGTGCAGTAGATTATACAGAAGTCCCATGAGTATAATCGGCCCCTGTGTCATGCTTTCATGGACTATGAGTAGTTGACTTGGTTGAAATCTGTGCTGTTCTGGAGTCCCTGCAACGTTGCCAAGTTGATTAGGGACTCATCCAAGTGATGAGATGTCTCTACGAAGCTGCCACCATGCCCGTCCGAGTACAGAATCAGCAAACAAATCCCATACCATCAACATCAATGGCGAATACATCTCTCACTTGAGATTCGCAGACGACAGCGTCATCGTGGAGAAACGGTGCAGGACCTACAACAAATGGTGAACTAGCTGGCTGATTCTTCTATGCGTATCGGCCTACGGATAAACTTGGATAAAACCAAGATGAACATGTTCTACCGGAACCGATTGCGATACACGGTACCGTCCTCAAAGTTGTTCAAAAATATGTCTACTTCGGGCAGACTTTGCGATTAGGTAGAAACAACCTTGAGGGCGAGGTGAATAGAAGAATTCAACTGGGTTGGGCAGCGTTTGGGAAGTTAGGTCGAATCTTTACATCGTCGATCCCACAGTGATCCTTAAAACGAAACCAGTGCGTCCTACCAGTCATGACATACGGAGCCGAAACGTCCACGTTTCGGCT
Source organism: Vanessa cardui (assembly GCF_905220365.1). Classification (NCBI taxonomy): domain Eukaryota; kingdom Metazoa; phylum Arthropoda; class Insecta; order Lepidoptera; family Nymphalidae; genus Vanessa; species Vanessa cardui. The sequence continues at coordinate 4,359,212 of NC_061125.1, forward strand.
CCGTATGTCATGACTGGTAGGACTCACGATAAGGGTGGTCCACCAGTTTAAAGTCTCTCAGCTTGCTCTGTCTCAGGGTTATGCTCGGCGTTTCTCTGAGGGATCGCATCAGAAATGAGGTGATCCGTTAAAGAATCAAAGTCATCGACATAGCCCACCGGAGGAGTAAGCTAAGTGGCAGTGGGCTGGCCATATTTATAGTAGAACCGATACCCGTTAAGGAGAACGTGTTCTAGAGTGGAGACCGCGTCTCGGCAAACGTAGTGTAGGACGTCCTCAGGCACGGTGGAGTGACGATTTACGCAAGGCGACAGGCAGGAGCTGAATGTCCAGCAGTGGACAAAAACTGGCTGACGATAATGATGATGATGGTATAAGTGCATGTACTCACTTACCTGCGCACACTTTACCCAGAAAGCCCAATATCAATTAAAATGACGGCCAATTCCCAAACGCTCAACATAACCTCTAATCACACTTTACAATCGAAAGAAAAATGTGTATCTTAAACGAAAGAGTAATTTATCGTAATTAAAGTTGAAAGTAAATCAACGATAATACTTTTTTATATTATAGGCATGTCGCAACTAATTTACTACATATTTAGGCCCCACTGATTTGAATTTGAATTTGAACGCCCCACTACTATATACACCATATTAAATCTTGACTACCTATTTTTTATCTGTGTTGTATTTAGTGAAATTATATTGATTGGTATTGTAAATGAGTTTCAAATTAAAACATGGTATAGTCAGTTTACACTAAATGGTTTTGCAAACTTTATTTTGTAAGGACTTAATCTTAGCGCCATGGCAATTTATCACGCAACTTCATGATTCCTGTGTCATTGAAAATATAGAAAAAATTATTGACAGTATCGTTTTTAGAGTAAGTATCAGTTGTTTATTGTTACAGTTCAGATCACCAGTTTCGCTGCGTGCAATGGTTTCTATGCACATCACATTTGAACCAATTTAAGCATTTCGATTATGGCAGTACGAAGTTTGCCGGGTCAGCTAGTTGTCAATAAAAATGTAAAAAATTTTCTATTTTTTATGGTGTGGGTTGGCGGACGAGCATATGGGCCACCTGATGGAAGGTGGTCACCATCACCCATAGACAATCTTGGGAACTAAGATGATGTAGTACCCTTGTGCCTGTAGTTACACTGGCTCACTCGCCCTTCAAACCGGAACACAACAATACTGCGTATTGTTGTTTGCCGGTAGAATATCTGATGAGTAGGTGGTACCTACCCAGGCGGGCTTGCACAAAGCCTTACCACCAAGTAAAACCAAATGTGAGAACAAATGCATTTAAACCGACCCTAGTCAAAACAAATTGATGTAAACGGTTGCAGTTACAAATTTCGTCTCGGAACTCAAAAAATGCAAATAGGTATCTGCAAAACGTTTCGTAAATAACAATAGCGCATAGGTGTCACCATAAGTAGCCGCTTTCCGTTATGACAACCAAAATTGTATGCATAAATAGTCGTAAAATAGAATTGGTCGTTTCGAGTAAAATTAATCATCCTTTCTATAATTGTTAAGAACTAAAGTCTATACTCTATAAGTATTATTTATTAAACGTAACCTTTAAAAAAGCAAAATAGCGGAACGTAAGCCTGTCTACTCGAATACTACCGAAGTTTTTAAAATCGTTAAATATCGTTAGATCTGAAGGAAATCCCCGACACATGTCTGTTATAGGAAAGAAGGGTTCATCAAAGATTGGGTAGACTTAAGAACGTTTAGAAGCGTCGTCTTTTTTAAATTTGATTTAAGAATCTTTGTAACCCTTCTCTATTGTGGAAATTCAAAACCAAACAAAATAAATTATACAGTTTCATGGCCTTCGGAATTTAACTCTAATACGAATAAAGGTAATTTGTTACATATTTATCTCTTATCATTTCATCGTTTGTAGTTTATCATAAATTATATTTTATGTGAATATTTTTATCGAAGCGTCATCTCAGTCTAATATAATTATCCGCAAATTGTTTATAAGAATTTCTTCAACAATTTAAGAAAGAAAATCAATATGTTTTAGAATTAAGATAAATACTTTCAGATAAGCGGATATTCTATAATGAAAAGCTATTGAATTCCCGTCTTGAATTTATCGTGTCCAAGGTATGATAACGCAGTATGCCTCGAGTATGTAATTAGCACGATGCAGGCTTTGCCAACAAGAGAGAGCTCGATACGATTACCTAGGTAAGTGATACTCCAAATATCCCAAAGCAAAATTAGCAGCCTGTATAACGAACACATGTGTTCGAAATTCAACGAAATTATAAATATTTAAATTATTGCTATTGTTTTTTTTTGTTAACACTATCTTGTCACATTTACGTAGGACAGTAAGTTTAATTTTGCATGTGCGTAGTTATTCGCCAACTAGTCAGTCAGTTCAACTTCGGCTTAAATTTTCATAACGGGAGATAACGCCTTCTGACTCTCATAATGCATCGTACGTCTCATAGAAGACATGTATTGGTCAGTTATGTTAAGTTAATCTAAGCGTAAACAAAGATTATCTTTCATCGAGTTGCTTAGAAACGCACTTTCCAAAGTTAACGAACTGAAGCACCATTTAGTTGAGACGGAATCTTTAATAAAATAGAAATAAATACGTAAACATGTACACATTATGTTCTTAAACTATATTATTTTTTAAATCAATGTCATATCTTTCGATGGGTAAGAAACAGCATAAATTAATTGGCCTTATATCACTGTATTGTGATATAAGGCCACGCGACAGTGAGTGGTCTTCACCGCCCGTAGACACCTGCTTTAAGATATGAACTATTCCTTGCAAGTTCAACGCGCCACCAACCTTGGAAACAAAGACGTTACGTTCTTTATGCAGATACTACCCTACTACACGTTGTTCGCGCCGACATATTTCAACTGCAGTTCAGTGACTGGTGAAATAGGAAACGGTCTGCTAACAACTGGACTGCGGCCAAAGTAAAGAAAAGACGTTATACAAGTGAAGCCTTATAAAACCTTTTTAGTGTGTTATTAAAAAGGAAAATATGTAATAGGTTGGGGAAAAAGTTTCTTCGTATTTTATATGAAAATTCAAAAAGTTTTTTTTATAGTTTATTTACATTTGACTAAAGTATGTAGGTGCTATTTTGTTCCATAACTTTTTACCATCTTGTTGGTAGTGACATGATCCCATTGCTGTAAAAATTTTGGGGCTTCTGATCGAAAAACTGCGACAAGTGGTTTTGGCAGTCCTCTCGTGATGTTAACCTGACACTGCCTAAGGAATTCTGCAGAGACCGAAACAGATGAAAATCTGAAGGTGCAAGGTCAGGACTATACGGCGGATGCATTAATACCTCCCAGCTAAACTCTCGTAATTTTTGTCGAGTGGCTAAAGATGTGTGAGGTCTAGCGTTGTCATGGTGAAAAACCACACCCCTTCTGTTGATCAATTCTGGCCGCTTGCTCTCAATTTCTTGCTTCAATCTCATCAATTGTTCGCAATACAGTTCTGAATCGATGGTCCTGCCGGGCGGTAACAGCTCATAATGAATGATGCCCTTCCAATCCCACCATACACACAGCATTACCTTGTTGCGAGTTAATCCGGGTTTTGCCACAGTCTGTGAAGCTTGACCGGCCTTTGACCACGATCTTTTTCGCACGTTCTTGTCGTATGTGATCCACTTTTCATCACCAGTTATCAGCTTCTTCAAAAATGGTTCGGTTTCATTACGTCGTAATAAAGAATCACAAATGAGTACACGGTTCATTAGGTTTCTTTGAGTGAGTTCATGAGGCACCCATATATCGAGCTTTTTTGTGTACCCAGCTTTATTCAAATGACTCAAAACCGTTTTGTGGTCAATTGCCAGTTCTTCAGCTACATCGTAACTACTAATATGCCGATCTTGCTCCACTTTTTCAAAAATGGCATCAATTTTGTCCGTAACAGGGCGACCAGAGCGAGATGCATCTTTGATATCAAAATTTCAGGATTGAAAACGCTTAAACCAAACTTGCGCTACTCTCACAGATACTGCATTAGGTCCATAAACATCACAGGCATTTTTGCCTTTTTTATAGTCAAATTTTAAAATGTATCGAATTTCTTTTTTAGATTCACTCATTTTAACAACAACAAAAACAAATGAAAATCACACAAATTCCTAATTTGAATTTGGAAGTGCCTTCTTTAAAATTAAAACTTTTTAATGATACCAAAACCAGCCAGATACAAATGGTATAGCAAAAGAGATTTTATTACAAGTTCATATATACTATATGCGAAAAGACTTTTTCCCCAACCTAATATTATGTACTTCTTTTTGCTAAATTTGAATTTCGAATGTCACTATGATTTAAAATGGAATTAATTATAAAAATCATCTTTGTTCCAGAGGCGTGGCGGATAAGAGCCGAGTTTAAATAATTGTAAGATTTTGACCATCACCACAATTTTCCACATTACGTGTGTATTATCAAATAATACTGTACCAAATTGTAGTATCATGTTTATTTAATTGTAATTTTGATTTTCTCAATTTTTGTTTAAATTATTGAATTTTTTTACGTTTTATTACATTAATTTAAATAATAATTTACCTTTACTATTGTTTATGTAAAAAAATATTTGTATGCGTCAGTTAATTTCAATTTAAAATTAATTGCACCCAATATACTGTGCTGAAACATACTTATAATACTTAATTTCATCTTTTAGTCCACAAGTAAAATGAACGCTTGCCTTTAAAATGTTTGATAACTTTCTTTTGGTTTAAAAAAACATTATTCGATTCTATATTTATTAACTTAAGAAGATGAAGTGTGTACAAGGCAAGGGACGTGACAAAATGTCAGCAAGTATATTACGAATGTGTCACGACTCACGTCTGCCTTCCTCAGCTAACTGAAACTCTTGTTGTGCAAACATTATCTTCTTAGGAAAACTTTAAATTGATTTTTTCTTTTACTTTCTATAAATGAAAGTATTTGTTCAATATTAACTGCATTATACTATCGTAATTCGAATTTTAAGTAGTCTAGTATTTTTCAGATAATTTTATTTTATACTAAAAAATATTTTTTATACGTAATTATATTTTTTTTTTGAAGTCGGTTTGTCTTTTTGTTATTTTTTTTATTTATTTAAATTTTTACTACTTAGTGAAGTGACTTTGTTGTTTTTTTCAAAAAAAAAAACTAAAATATCTCTCGCATAAAATTTACACAAATCTTATGCGAGATTTCAAAAGATGCAGCATTTTTCAGAGAAGATTTTTGTGTATTATTATATTTTGATATACCGAACTAGCTCTAAATTTAGAGTCTCAGTCTCATATTATTATTTCATTTCTTGTTACATACACAACGATTGTTTTATTATACTGCTAAATTATAAACTTAAAAGTTAAAAGCATGTCATACAAATTCGGGTCGTAATTTAAAGTATACTCAGCAACGATAAACATCCCGACAAATAGCCCAATCGCACTATCAATCTTGTATAGTGTGCGCGTATAAAGTGTTACATATAATAACAAATTTATCGTTGAAATTAAATTAAGCGAATAAATTTAACGTTAATTATATTTCGTATTTGTTATAATTTACGTTAGGTGATGAGTTTATTAAAATATAAAAACGCATGTGCTTTGTTTGATATTTTAAGGACATTAAAATAATTATCATATTATATGTATAGTATAAAGATAATAAAAAGCAAGCGACCCACCCTGGCTTCGTAGATGCAAAGCTCATACTAAATGTACTACAGAATTTGTTTATTTTTGACATTACATTAGAAACTTCTAAAATTATCACTGTTTAATTACTATATTGTGCATGTTTTATATACAAACACCTTCCTCTTGAATCATTCTATCTATTAAAAAAAAAACGCAAAATCTGTTGCGTAGTTTTAAAGATTTAAGCATACATAGGTATGTAGGGACAGATAAAGCGAATTTATTTTATACTATGTAGTGATTTTCAACACATATCCGACTCAAACGCTATCTATAATTATATGAACGAAGGTTTTCTTTAAAAAAGAATGGCATATTGGAAAAAGGTCGTTATTAAACATATTTCAAACTACTCTTCGCGACATTTATAGCCCCGGGACTTCAATATATGTAAGCTTCATATTAAAATACTGATAAAAGTTTTTGAAGCAATCTCGCTTCATTAAATTATACAACAAGCATTATTAGACAAAATGAGAAGAACATAATATTATTAATTAATTAGTCTTTACAAAAATGTTACATAAGATATGAATTTGTCCAAGTAATATGGTTACATTCGTAGCTGGTGAAATTCCGTCAATTAGAAATATTAGAGAATCAGTCATAGGTTCTAGATTAAATGTTAAACGACTTAATGTATTTAGATCTGAAACGTTTCCGGCTACTATTCCAATGGGCAGTTTTATTCACTTGTTTGCATAATATTAATAGCGTCGAGCCATTGCATGGCTTGAAGTGCCAGTAATAAAACCTAATTGAGTACCTCGACAGAGGAGTTGATACTTTGGCTAAACTAGGTCTATGGATGATAATTATTGCTACTCAATGAACATTTTTAAGAATCTGATTTTTTACGCACATATTTTTACGAGGTGTTATGGACATTTGTTTGAGTTTTTTTTAATTTAACCATGTGGGTAAATAAAGAACCTCCATTAGTTCAAAAGTTGGAGTTTGAGTCGGGTCGAGTTAGAGCATTTCTTTTGGTCGTTGGAGTCTTAAGAATGTCCACAGTAGCTGAAATTGTTTAGAAAAAAAAAAATTATAACAAAATTAAATAGAAACGCACATAGTGTAAAATCAATTAAACAATTGTAATCCGGAACAACAAGCCCAACGTGCGTCCGCGGGCGCCAGGCGGATCAGCGTGCAAATATTAGCAGAAAACACTCTATTGCAACGCCATGCGGTCAAGTTATTATTATTACCGAGTGATAACACTTAAAATTGAACTCCTTTTTAATTTACTCGCCCGGCAACACTGTACCTATGGCAAAATATAATATAACTTTTATATTGGAAAACAAAAATATATAGACACTTTCTTGCCCTTTTTCCGGCCAAGAAAGTTGAACTTATCGGCTTTTCTCTACTATAATATGTATAAAAAGTATGTTTTTTATTTTTCGAGAGATTCTCGTAAAAAGAGCTTTCGTTGAGAATGTCGAAATATCGAGCTCCATCAAATAAAAAAACATGGTAAATATCCCGTTATTAATAAGTGTAATAATAAAAATAGCCATGTTCATAATATGTATGTATTGTACATATAAAACTTTCTCTTGAATCATTCTATTTATTGATAAACCGCATTAAAATCAGTTGGGTAGTTTAAAAGTTCAAACCCTACATACTTTGTTTCTTAGTACATTTATTACACGTTTTGTTACCTAACTTTTATTAAGTAAATCTTTTATATAAAAATAAATGTAATATGTCTAAACCATTTCTTTTATCTTTGTTTATTTATCCCCCTCGCCGCCTCTTCGCCTCGTCTATGCTTTAAAAGGGCTTTGAAACCGCAACATGGTTACACCCTTAAGTGACAGTGAGAAGAGAAGTACATTTTTTGAATGTAAATAACAATTATTATTAAAAATAAATCTTACCGACAAGCCAGGACAAAGCATTTAATGCAGTGGAAATCATCAGAAAGGTACCCGGACCAATGAGGGTGGGTTAAGTGTTTTTTCCCACAAATATATAAGTACTTTTAATTAGTTTTTATTCATAAGCAAGTACTAAAGGCCCTCTTAAGGCCTTCATAAGGGGAAGGTTAAGGTTATCTAGACGATTCGACGACCTCCATGGTCGAGTGGTGTGTACGCCGGTTTTCATGGGTACGCCACTCTGAGGTCCCGGGTTCGATTCCTGGCCGAGTCGATGTAGATTACCATTAGTTTTCTATTTTTCTTGGGTCTGGGTGTTTGTGGTACCGTCGTTACTTCTGATTTTCCATAACACAAGTGCTTCAGCTACTTACATTGGGATCAGAGTAATGTATGTGATGTTGTCTCATATTTATTTATATTATTTATTTATTTATTTATCTAGCAACGCTACTCGAATGCGGGTTTGTGGGCACTCATGTAGTGGAACGAAAAAATAACAAATGTAAGTTCCTTAACTAGCGATCACGACATTAATTATAAGAAACATAAATTAACCACTTACTCTTAGGCAAAAATTTGCTCAAATAATTACTTGAATTATAACATGAAAATATAATTTCTAAGTATTATCCTTGATATATTTATTAATAATGTGTAAATTACACCAACAGATCACTTAACAACTCAAGGCTATTTGTATATGCGTTATCAATTAACAAAATAAATCATAAAGAATATAAGTAAGTTATGTCACTAATGCATAAGTTACAAGAGCAAACCTCCCGGCAGCGGTTCCCGTTAGTTAAGCGGGAGTTCTACCCCGGTGTGGACGTTACACGAGCTTCACTTGGAAGCGAGCGTGTTAAAGTGAGTTGAAGTTTCAGGTTCACGGTGATAAAGTTCTGTGGATAAATATATCGATACAAGAATTGCTTAAAATTAAGGTGTAATAAAACAATTTATGGGACCATGTTTTTCTTTCTTCTTACAACTCTTTTGATTGCAAGTAAGCATTAATTTATATTGTTCTCCATATCGCACATATCGTGAGTCATATAAGCGGGAATAATACCATTATCAATTATATATTTTAGGCGTCATTGGATATTAAAAACAAAAAACGCGAAATGCATTTAAAAACATAAACCAACTCATCGAAATAGACCAATAAGCAATTATCTTTACATAGTATAAAACAAAGTCACTTTTTCCGTGCCTATTTCCCTTTGTACGCTTTAATCTTGAAAACTACGCAACGGATTTCGATGCCGTTTTTTTAAAAGACAGAGTGATTCGAGAGGAAGGTTTTTATATATAATACATAAACAATATAGATAAGTAACACTGATAATTTTAAAAATTCCTCATGTAATGTCGTAATTTTTTTAATTTTTTTGCGCTTACATTGTAAACGCTGGCTGAACCCTACTAGATAGATTAAAATAATGTTCTACAGAATTGTACACCTATAAAAATGTCCGCGATGGTATATGCCTATCTCTCAAAGATAACCCACAATAAACATTTTTTTATCTTTTATTTTTACGAGAAAAAATGGCTTATTTTCGAAGCGATTTTAAGCAATATAGCATTAATCCTTATCCGATTAGGTACCTTAAATAAATTGTGCATTAAATATAGATCAATATTGCACTTTATAGTATGTAATTTAAATGAATATTTTCGAAGATATTACAGTTTTAAAACGCTGGGACATAGCGGTTTGTATTTCCTAAGGAGTGAAAATTTTGTATATTGTACCTATTTGTTATCACTGCATAGTATGACTGATTGATTTAAAGGGAATGATTTTGTCTATATAATACGTGAACAATAAAGTAGATAAACACTGATAATTTTAGAGATTTCTAATATGATGTCGTAAAAAGCCACACTTTTGCGCATATATTGCAAACGCTGGCTGAATACTATGAGATAGATCAAAATAATGCTACCTTTACACTGAGTCGAGATGGTCCAGTGGTTAGAACGCGTGCATCTTAACCGATGATTGCGGGTTCAAACCCAGGCAAGCACCGCTGATTCATGTGCTTAATTTGTCTTTATAATTCATCTCGTGCTCTGCGGTGAAGGAAAACATCGTGAGGAAACCTGCATGTGACAAATTTCATAAAAATTCTGCCACATGTGTATTCCACCAACCCGCATTGGAACAGCGTGGTGGATTATGTTCCAAACCTTCTCCTCAAAGTTAGAGGAGGCCTTTAGCCCAGCAGTGGGAATTTACAGGCTGTTGTTGTACCTAATGTACTACAGAATTGTACACCTCAAAAATATCTACAAAAATCTCCGCGATGGTATGTGTCTATCTGTTAGTTATAACCCACAATAACATTTTTTTGTCATTTATTTTTTACCAAATATATTGGCTAATTTTCTTAGCACTTTGAATTTAGCTGCAATCGGACGCGGTTATTATCGGAGCTCTCTAGCGAGGGAAATAACAATACTTAATAAATAAATAAAACATTTAACAAAAAGAAAAAGAGACTTCAAACAAAAATATGTAATGTTGTCTTAAATTTTCGCGATTATTACACATTTAAATAAAACTAATTATAACGGATGAATCGCGTATATTAATTATTTTTAAACATCCCGACGTTTCGAGCACTTGGCAGTGTTCGTGGTCACGGGTAGATAAGATGACATATGTCTAATTGAAGAACAAAGGAAATATTATTAACAACTACCGCCAACGATTTCTCAATTGATATCTTGAGTAACGTTCCGGTTGCACGCAGAAGGCACTAACTGTATCTTTAGGTCTTGCAGTCTGTTGGATTTGGGATTTTAAATTTTTAATAAGTGGATCCCAGGTGTTAGAAAGTCTCCAACCATCTTCTCTATTGAAGTTCGGATGTTTTTGAATTTCATCTTAGTCTACCCGTGACCACGAACACTGCAAAGTGCTCGAAACGAAAGCGCTCGGGATGTTTAAAAATAATTAATATACGCGATTCATCCGTTATAATTAGTTTTATTCAAAAATATGTACTTAAAATATAATAAAAATAATTGCGTATTCAACATACCTATATTTTTTAAAATATTAAACTACTTAAAAGTCGATCTACGATTATATACTGAAGTTATAATTATTGCTATATTTGGAGCCAGTGTTAGCCACGGGCATGCGCTTCAACAATCAAAAAAAATAAACTATACGAGGCCTTTGATTGAGCCCATTATATTATCCTATAAAAGGTAATTTGTAAAAACATAAATCTTTAAGTATATCGTATTATTTTTTGATAGATATACTATGGCGATTTCTTGGCTGAAGGTTTCTGCAGTTTTTTTAATAGATAGTGTAATTCAAGGGGAAGGTTTGTGTACATAACATACATGAACAATATAATAAAGAAACACTGATAATTTTAGAAGTTTGCAATGTGATGTCGTAAATAAACGAATTCTGTAGTATATTCAGTATCAGTATTGCACCCGTGCGAAGCCGGGGCGGGTCGCTAGTTCATAATAATATTCAAAACTTAAAGCTAAGTGGATCGCGGTTTTCTTCCTATAATAGAATATCATTACGTTGACGTGTTTGAAATGAATATTCTGGATATTTTACAAGATAGGAGACATTATGCGCGGCTGAAGATCAAGACTTATGGATATTTGCTGCGGATGATCCCACACTATGTTCCGGCAAATTGATTCTGTCGGATTACATTGCGTATCGTGTTATTCGTTACACATTGCCATGTGTTACTTGTAACATATTATGGTAACTATCGATAGGGTAGTTTACTAAACAAAAACACATGTACAAACAATGTATTATTCATTGTTTATTTTTTCTTCTTCATTTACATCTTTAAAAGTTTTACCCATTATAGAATCTAATCTAGTGTGAGTAATAAATTGTCGAGGAATTTCTGACTCTGATAGTCCTACAAACAAATTGTGTACATTAGTTTTTTACTTGGATGCACATTGAATAATTATTATTATGGTAAATCTATACAGTTAGGAATTAAATCGTTTCATTATTTAAAGTGAATTTGAAAACAATTGGAATATTTACAATAAAATATTATTTTTTTCTAACAAAATAATCTTGTAATAAAAACTAATTAACAGATAAATTTGAAATCGGTTTTATGTGATACCCATATCAGGGTAACTAAAATTTAAAAACACTCGTTAATATAAACTAGTCCCATATAGTATAGTAATAATAGTTAATATAAACTAGTCCCATATAGTCCCACTTTTGTTTTTTAATAGGAAAATAATAAAATATTTCTTAAACACTGATGTCACCTATTCTTGAACAGCAGTGATGTTTTATTAATTCGAAGACTAAGATAATTGGAGGTACAAATAAAGATATATTAGTGTTTAAAGATGACGGTCATTTTCATTGTGTGGATATTCATATGCATTTTATTTCATTTTATTATCATGTAATAGATACTGTAACAGACATAGGACTATTAAGTTTCACAATACAGATTAATATGTATATAGCACAATAAACATTATACGCCAATAATAAACGTTGGTGTTCTACGTGATAAGATATATAATACGATTTCTAAAATTAAAATGAACACAAAAACAAAATTATAGGAGATTGCGCTTAGAGACTCAGACGACAAATAATATCATAAATTATTTACATAAATTAATGTTAAATTGAGTAAATCCATAATTCATTACATTTGGTTCTCATTTCTCCATCTTCATACATTGGCGCGATCAGTATATATAAATCTACGATCGCGATTTCTGTGCCCTTCCTTTAGGTTCAAACTTTTACTTCATACCAAATTTCATCAAATCCGGTTCAGTGGTTTAGTCTTGGAAGTGTAACCGTCAAGTAGAAGCATTCTGTCTGTGATAATTTCGTATTTACAATGTTAGTTTAGATGATGGACGAATAAAAAAATCTTTTAATAAAGATGTAGGTATATATATCGATAAAATTTCAAATCACCAAATAGATCAGGGTTGACATATTTTGTATTAAATAACAACACCATCGCGATTAAAATCTAGAAAATTTAAGAACATACATAACTAATACTAGCTTCATACTTTCATATATTATATGTGTCTTTATGTCGCATAATATCTAGAGAACAAAAAACACTATACTATAAGTCGGGTTACAAAATGATCATTTACCTTACTGTCTGAGTAAACGCCACCGATGTATTACTATAATTGTATCGCTACAAAGCGTGGTTTAGTAATGTTAGTATCGTAGTGTTCTACTCTGAGTGAGACAGTGCAGTTATAGTCACAAGTGATCATCATTCATAGTTTCCAAGGCGATGAAAGCAATGACTATTATTTATTAGCGCCAATATCAATAATCTTCATTAAATTTTACTTGGTTGGTAGGGCTTTGTGTAAGCCCGTCTGGGTGGTACCACCTCTTTTATTCTTCCGCCAAATAACAGTACTCAGTATTTTTGTGTTCCGGTTTGAAGGGTGAGTGAGTCAGTGTAACTACAGGCACAATATATACATCTTAGTTCCCAAGGGTGGTGGCACATTGACGATGTAGAGAATAGTTAATATTTCTTACAACGTCATTGTCTATTGGTGATGGTGACCACTTGCCATCAGGTGGCCCATATGCTCGTCCGCCAACCTATACCATAAAAAAAATTGTAATAATCACTTTTCCACCATCAACAATCCGGAAAGTTGATCATACATTAGTATCTGTTTAATATAGCACCAATTTTAATTATGTTAGACTAATTATCGCACCCGGCTTCGCTTGTTAGGCAAAAACGTAGCCTATGTCCTTCCTTGGAGTTCAAGTTTACTTCACACCAAATTTCATCGAATTCGGTTCATTGGTTTGGTCGTGAAAGAACGACAGACAGACAGACAAAATTACATTTACATTTATAATATGAAATATAGATTAAATAAATATTACACCTATTGATCTGTTATCCGGATGTTCGAAGTTTGGTTAGTGAATATCAAAATATTTCGCTTACAAAATATCAACATACCGTTATATCTAATTACTTTTTTGTTCCATTTGCTGTCGAAACGCTTGGACCTTGGAGTAGTGGTGCAAAATGCTTCATCAAAAGTATAACAACTCGCCTGATTGCCTCCACTGGTGACAGGAGGGCTGGTTCGTTTTTGCCCAGAGGATCGGAATTGCGATTCAACGGGGAAATGCTGCTAGCATTCTTGCCACCATTCCACGCGGTCAGGTTTTATACAGTAACTAGTTTTAGTTTATATTTATATATATTTAAGCATTTAATATTGTTTATTCTTATGTTAATAAATTATTATTCGAACATACCGTTTGAACTAATCTTACTCCAAATTAACTTACCAACGCTGTAACATCACTGCTACACTGTTTTCATGACGTCATCGTGCGCCATGCAAATCTCTACAACTCCGTTCCCAACTTGTAATCATAAAATCCAATTTCTTTTGCAAGACGTATATTATGTCATATTCATCGTAATATACTTTTGAGATACAGTATTTTTTATTCTACCCTTACAAAGAACTTAATAATTCAACTTGGAAGATTAAAAATTCTTTGATTATAGACACACGTGTAATGAAATGATCGCCTCTAGGCTACTTCAAATAAAAAATAATGTGGTATTCTTGTTATGAAACCTATAAGAGTTCTATTTGAATTCGAAAACCCAGTTTCTTTCGCGGGTTGTTTTCATGTCAGTGGTATAAATTTTAAAACTGGTGCGGTTTTTCCCTATTAAGAGATATAACATTTTTAATTTCAAAATAAATTGATATAGCGTCTTGGCAGTTCTAAGCAGCTATTGAGAATTTCTTATATGTTCCATTGGGTAGGTAAGCATTTCGAGATAAAGGTCAACGCTCACACAAATCCACCTGCAACCAGTACCGTTATCAAGGTTAAAATACGCAACAGCGGGAAACTTACAGGCTGTCACTTCAATATTTTAATCCTTTCCTTATCGTGTGTCTCTCACATGCGATTGTTTAATTCAACTCGTTGCCTATTTGGACGATAACTTAATAATAAAACGGGAATAAGAATATCCCACTATTCACCAATATATTTATTCTATCATAATTTGACGCTTTTATTAAATATCAATTATTATTATATTAAGCGGACAGGATGTACTTGAAGTAATCCTTTAGGTCGGTAGCGTGTCTCGAGGGATTAATTTTAATGATAACTAAAACGAGTATTATTGTATCATGTAAGAATATAATTATGAAATAAAAAAATGCAACGGTTTCTTCTTTTTATATATAAATCAAACGATGACTAATTTATGTCACTTCTAAAGACTTTTAATAGAAAGTCACTTTTTTTTATTCAATATGGAAATTGGTTTTTGGATCGTCAAAAATCTGCCGGCGGTTCGGAATTTAACAACTCGAGACCTCGAGATAATCACCTGAGAGGAAGCGGCGAAAGAAAATTAGCGGGATATATTTTTTTTATTTAATGTTTCATGTACAATAACAATAAACATATTTTTATTATTTGATACAGCCTGGAGACGATCATCTCCAGACATAAATTACCTCAGGTCGCCCATTTACTCGTCCGCCTAAGTAGGTCATAATAAAAAAAGATCACTTTGAAATATTGAATTGTAAAGTAAAGTAACAGCATGTACATTTCCCACTACTGAGATAAGGCCTCCTCTTCCATTAAGGAGAGGGTTTGGAACATATTCCACCACGCTGTTCCAATGCGGGTTGGTGGAATGCACATGTGGCAGAATTTCGATGAAATTAGACACATGCTGGTTTCCTCACGATGTTTTCCTTCATTGCCGAGCACGAGATGAATTATAAAAACAAATTAAGCACATATATGTAGTGGTGCTTGCCTGGGTTTGAACCCGCAATCATCGGTTAAGATGTACGCGTTCTAACCACTGGGCCATCTCAGCTCATATATTGAATTGAATTGATTTCAATATTCAAATTCAAAATTCAAAATTCAAATATTGAATTGAGTAAGTACATTTTTTTCTATAAAAATAATTGTTTATAACTGCTTATTAGAATCCCCCTGAGATACTTCGAAGCTCTTCCCATCACACGGCTCTAATGTGGCTTGGTGATACGTCACAGCCAACTCGTTTCATTAGTACGCATTAGTAGTGTAGTGTGTAGTCTTTTAGTTAATGTCCTCCATTTTACTAAGCGGCGCCGTTCGATCAGCGGCCTCAATGGCTTTCAGCCATACATCTTCCATTGTTAGGTAATTTACTTTAGATTCAACTGAAACTAAAAACATTTATGCCGGTCAATTTGAAACATAATTTTAAACAATACACCTTACATTCTTATAAATTAAATGATAACCACATTTATATGAAGTCTTTATCTATATTGTTTATTGCTCACAATTCTATTTTTTGTTAAATATCACGGTGCGATAAAACCGTAATGTGGATCGCTCAAAAAAAGAAAACCTTGGGTGAATGGCGAACTTGGATAAATGAAAAATAATCACAAAATGGTCGTCTCAAGATTAAGAAGGTAAAACAAAACGCTTCTCAAAGGCATAACTAAAGTAAATTCTCTTTATGGGACTAACCTGCGCCTGTATGGGATAGGAAAAACGTCCAAAAATTAGGTAAAAAAATAAATAAATAAATAAAATCTCTTTGTTTTATAACAAATATGTTAATAATTATCTACCGTGTGGTCCCGGATTAGAATAGGACCTCCCCAACTCTACCCGTGGGTGTCGTAAGAGGCGACTAAGGGTTTATATTAGGGCCCAGTGCATATCATCTGCACTTTGGGCCACCCGAACGGTGGCGGGTAAACCACCACGATAGCATTCCCAAGGAGGGTTAGTGTCAGGCAGGCGGCCGACTTTAAAAATATGAGCCGAAACATTTACAGCATGGACAATGAAAACCATAAGAATGATAGGGCTAGGGCGTACCCCACAGGCGACGCGCAGGAGCAGCACCCGGCCCCTGTGGGAAATGGACAAGGGTTGTCGCACCAAAACGGGCGGGTGCGACGTAAGAAGCGAGCTCGAAGTGTTAGAGAGGTAAAATTGAGGTATGCGAGTTGGAATGTAGGAACGATGTCTGGAAGAGGAAGGGAGCTAGCAGATGTTTTGAAAAGGCGACGGATAAATGCAGCGTGCCTGCAAGAGACAAAGTGGAAGGATGCAAGGGCTAGGGAAATAGGAGAAGGATATAAGCTATTCTATTGTGGAAGTGATGGCAAGAGAAATGGTGTGGGTATAGTTTTAGATAGTAGGTTGAAAGAATGTGTGGTTGATGTAAAAAGAGTGAATGATAGAATGATAGCGATTAAATTAATTGTGGACGGCGTGACACTAAATTTAATAAGTGTATACGCGCCACAGTCAGGCTGTGAGGAAAGCGTGAAAGAGAGAGTGTTGGATATGAGAGAGTGCATGGTGGGTTGGGATTTGGAAACCGGAACGCTGACGGCGAGGCACTTTTACAAGCTGCCTGTGCCTTCGACCTGGCTATAACAAACACGTGGTTTAAGAAAAAAGATGAACACCTAATAACTTACAAGAGTGGCCACCACGCGACACAGATAGACTATTTCCTAGTGAGGCGAAGGAGTCTATGCTGTGTCAAAAACTGTAAAGTGCTGCCAGGCGAAGCTTTAGTAACCCAACACAGACTAATCCTATTGGATGTAAAATTAAGTGTCTCGCCCAAAAACAGCCGAACACGGCCCCCTCCTAAGACAAGATTGCGTATGTTAGAGAATGATGAATGTGCTATTAGATTTAGGAACCAAATAGTGGAGAAAATGATAGAAATGAGTGATATGAAAGAGACACTGGCGAATGAATGTTGGAATGAGATGGCTGGGTATATAAGGAAGGTCGCAAAAGATGTGTTTGGAGAGTCGAAAGGAAAGGGTTTAATAGATAGGGATACCTGGTGGTGGAATGACGAAGTTCAAAATGTATTGAAAGAGAAGAAAGTGGCATTTAAAGAATGGCAGGTTGTAAAAAATGTGAATGCGAGTTTGAAAGATGAAAAAAAGGAAGTTTATAGGGAATTTAAGAGGAGAGCAAAGAAGGTGGTAGCGGTTGCCAGAACGAAGGCACAGGAGAGGTTATACAACTCACTGAATAGCCCTAGAGGCCAGAAGGATCTCTACCGAATTACGAAAGAGAGAGAAAGACGATCGAGAGATATAACATATATCAAATGCATGAAAGATGAGGCTGGTAAAGTTTTATGTAAAGATGAGGAAATAAAAGAAAGATGGAAGGTCTATTTTGAAAAGCTTATGAATGAAGAAAATGACTGGAATGGTGTTCTTCGAGAGGCGCAAGTAAATAAGGGATTAGTAAGAGAAATTAGCATGGATGAGGTAATGACAGCAGTCAAAAGCATGAAAAATGGGAAGGCTTTGGGTCCAGATGATATACCAGTTGAAGTATGGAAGATACTAAAGAGTGAAGGATGTATGTGGTTACTTTATTCTTCAATAAGTTTTTGCATGAAGAAACCATCCCACAAGAATGGTGCAGTAGTTCACTAGTGCCCATCTTCAAAAATAAAGGAGATGTACAGGATTGCAACAACTATAGAGGGATTAAGCTCATATCACACACTATGAAAGTATGGGAGAAGGTAATAGAGAGAAGATTGCGAGAAGAGAGTGAAATTACCGAAAATCAGTTTGGGTTTATGCCAGGTCGAGGGACAATGGACGCTATCTTTGCACTCCGCCAATTGTGCGAGAAGTACAGACGTGCTCACAAGAACCTGCACATGGTGTTCATTGATCTCGAGAAAGCGTATGATAGGGTGCCTCGTGAGGTGTTATGGTGGGCATTGAAAGAGAAAGGTTTGCCTGGGAGGTACGTGGAGTTAATTCGTGCTATGTACAAGGGATCTTGTACCTACGTCCGATCGTCTGCCGGTAACACCGACCGGTTCAATGTGGTTGTAGGTTTGCACCAAGGGTCGGCTCTAAGTCCTTACCTCTTCCTGCTGGTTATGGACGCTCTAACGGCAGACATACAGGAGGACCCTGTTGCATGCTTTTTGCCGACGACATTGTACTGGTTGGTGAAGATGGACCTGAGATCCAGAGCAGATTGGAGGATTGGCAACGGAAACTGGAGAATGTTGGCCTGAAAATCAGTAGAACGAAGACTGAATACATGTTCTGCGATTTCGGCGGTCTCTCCGGTCCTGAAGCCATAGCGCTTGATGGCGCAGCTCTTCCAGTCTGCTCCGACTTCCGGTATCTCGGTTCACTCATTCAAGGCGATGGCGAAATAGATCGAACGGTGAAGCACAGGATTAACACAGGATGGATGAAATGGCGGCAGGTTACGGGAACAATTTGTGACCCCCGTGTTCCCCTTAAACTTAAGGGGAAGATCTATAAGACCATGATCAGACCTGCTGTCCTGTATGGATCAGAGTGTTGGGCTACAAAAGGGATGGCTGAAAGACAATTGCATGTTGCGGAGATGAGAATGCTGAGAGGAATGTATGGTGTTACGCGAATGGATAGAGTAAGGAATGAGTATATAAGAGGAAGTCTGAAAGTGACACCGATAGCCGAGAAGTTATGTGGAAGGCGGCTATCATGGTATGGACATGTAATGCGGAGGAATGAAGAACACATTGTAAGGAAGGCCTTGAGCATGGATGTGGATGGATATAGAGGTAGAGGACGACCAAGGAAACGATGGATGGATTGTGTGAAAGACGATATGGCTAGAAAGAATGTTACTTGTGAGATGACGTCTGACAGAGAAGTATGGAAGGAGAAGACATGCTGTGCCGACCCCAAATAAAATTGGGATAAGGGCAGGAGAATGATGATGTTAATAATTATCAGCTAGACTAGACTTATAACCTATTGTGATTAGGATTATTATCAGACAACCAATCTTTGTTATCTTGCTAATTGTATTAGTAGACATTATTGTATTGATTCATATATGCGAACTAACGATAGTGTATTTCTGACATATTCCGCGGCTGTCATATTCTTCAGAGACTAGCTTATTGTTTCGAAGATATAGTGCACTCAGCACAAGTGTGAGTGCAAAGAGTTCAGGCACAGCCGACAGTGGTCCATGCCTTCTGTGTCGCGGGAGTGTAAACTATGCTATAGCCTAGACATACTTTATGAATAAACTGAATATTAGTTCTTTTGTATAGTTTGAGTTCATAACCTCGTGACGTGATTGATAAAACCTTATACAAAAAGTAAAGAGCTTGTAAAGTTGGTGTATAATATTTATGAACTAATATTAAGTCAATTAGACGTTAAGTTGTTTTGATTTTGATTATTGTGTTACCTTTACAGGTAAAATAAAATATTTAAAGGCTCTTGAGGGCCTTCATCAGGACGGTCCATTGTAGTTAAACTTGACAAAGTCCTTGATTCGGTCACAGGCGTGGTATGTCGAAAATAAAGGCACTTTTGATAATAAATCAAATCTATTTATCACAATGAAGTCTTTTACCAAAAATATAGCGTCTTCTAAGCGATTTAATTAAATTAAAATCACTGGACGTAAGCGATCCGTCGTTGTCGATCGTTCAGCCAGGCTATTTTTCCAAAAAGTGACAATCACGGATGACAATCATAAGATGGCCGCCCACAACGACGCTTCACTAGAGTGTTGCCACCACAGTTGGGTCGCCACTCTCGTCCTTACAAATTCCAACATTGAATTAAATTAACATAGACATCGATACTAGATGGCTCTGTCTAACATTTAACTTAACTTAAAAAAAAAAAGGTAAATTTAGAACGCGCTCGAGGCGCCGTCATATTTAAAATGAAAAAAGAAAACACAATTGATTATCAGAAGGGTCCCAGGCCCGATGTCTTAACAACTATTATCTGTTCTATGGTATTTTGACACGGATCGGGATCATGTAATATATCACATCTGCGGCCTACATGTTATACTTTGAAAGTTATCTCAACAATATTTTTTCGGATATTAAATAATATACTACTAAAACACAGCAAAGTGATAAAAAATAATATCGTTAATATTTAAAAATATTTTAGAATTTGATATCCTATTTCCTTTAGTAGCGAAATATACGTAGGTATATTCTCCGACCTAATGTATCAAGTCCTTGTTGGACAATTCATTAAAAAAAAGTGCGTGGTCGCCTTTCACATACTTTCTAAATTCGAACATAAAAAGTGGTCATTCACAATCAATTTATATATATATACTAGCTGACCCGGCAAACTTCGTACTGCCACAATCGAAATACTTAAACAGTCCAAATGTGATGAGCATAGAAACCATTGCTCGCAGCGACACTGGTGATCTAACAGTAACAATAAATAACCGATACTAACATTAAAAGCGACACTATCAATATTTTTTTCTATATTTTCAATGACACAGGAATCATGAGGTTGTGTAATAAATTCCCATGTCGCTATAATTAAGTCCTTACAACTTAAAAGTTTGCAAAGCCATTTATTGTAAACTGGCTATACCATAAATTTTAATTTGAAACTCATTTGCAATACAAATCAATATAATTTCACTAAATACAACACAGATAAATAATATAGGTGGTCAAGTTTTATTATGGTGATGTTGCCTATAATATTTTGAAAATATTGTCTGATTTATATTGCTCAAATAGTCACGTTACAACAATTAGATACTTACACAAATTAAAATTTTAACAAAAATAAAAACCGACTTCAAACAAAACAATATTTTAAAACAAACTAATATGCACTAAAAGTAATAAAAATAATTGCGTGTGCAAAATATTTATCAGAGTCCTCCTAAGTAAAATAAAATGAAAAGCATTAGAGAACTCAAAGGTCGATTTACGATTATATTAACGTAGTTACAATTATTGTTATTGTTGTTGTTGTTATCGAGTCAGTATATTATCGTATAAAACCAAGCCAGCCAAGAGCTGACACCGAGTCCAAATATGACGACCTCCGTGGTCGAGTGGTGTGTATACCGGTTTTCATGGGTACGCCACTCCGCGGTCCCGGGTTCGATTCCCGGCCGAGTCTATGTAGATTATCATTCGTTTTCTACGTTGTCTTGGATCTGGGTGTTTGTGGTACCGTATTTACTTCTGACTTTCCATAACACAGTGCTTTAGCTACTTACATTGGGATCAGAGTAATGCATGTGATGTTGTCTCATATTTATTTATTTAATTGACCTTAGTAAAAAAACTTTGCAAAAGAGCTAATGTATGTCGTACATCATAAGGTCACACATCATGTTGAAATGCAGCAACGAACGTAAGCATATTAAAATTTTACTAAGGACAATAACCCACCTACCGCACCCTCGCTGTAAGCTGTTTAGGAGTTGCATTGATTATCATATTCGACTATGACTTGTTGTTGTTGACTTATATTACTTGAACACGTTACGAAAGGTAACTCAAATGTCCAAATAACCCATATAAGATTCCGCCGAGTATCGCTAACGTGTTCCTCAGAATTGAAGAGTTTCGTTACTTTGGATCCCATGCTCAGTATCAAACCAAACTTTCACCCCTTAACAGATAACAGTACCCTTGAAGTATATCTTTTCTACGAAAAAAAGAATCATCAAAATTGCTTGCGTAATTTTGAGTTATTTAGCTATTTATTATCGCACATGCATAATTCAAATTTAAGACTTATGTGGTTTTCATATGGATACCATCATCAGAATTGGATAATATTAAAATGGGACCACACGGGACCACAGTTTCACTGCGTGTAATGATTTAACATCTGCGTTTTTTTGCGACTGGAAGAAATAAGTAAATTCGAGAAATAGATGTAACGAACTCATATGTAGCTCACCTCATGGACCATGTACCATATTTTTAACGACAACGTGAAATAACTCTGGATCAAGAGTTTGATCTGGAGTTTCAGCTGATATAACGTTATCAATTTGATCCGGGGTTATTTTAAGGAACTGGCAAATTAATACATTTGCATTAGGGGATTCCCCTCTTTTGCTATTCAGTGGAGTACATATGGCACCTCTCCAAATATACATAATTTTACAATTAAATTTATTTAATTTAATATTAATTAAGTGCTTTCAATTTTTGCTGAAAAACATGTTCTGTTATTTCATGACGATCAGTTGTCGACTGTTCTTCAAATAAATTGTTTTTAATATCATCCCACTGCAGATTACATGTAAATGTAATGAACAGATCCGACCACATAAGAAATTGCGTTTTGTGCATATTTGTTCATATGCCGTGGGCAACCAAAAAAATGAAGTTGGCAATATAGTCAGTCACCCGATGTGATTTACATTAGCATCATTCGTTATCGCATCTTGCAAATGAATATATTCTTCGGATCTTAATTTTACTTCGTTGAAACGATTAAAATTAAGACGTTCAGTTTCTATTTTGGCATAAATGACAACGATGTACTGATGATATAGTTTACCACATCTGGAGATATAATTTTGTTTTTGTGGTCGAACCATCAATCGATACGAATAAAAATTTATGGCACTTACTTTTTTCTGTGTATTTAGATATGAAAATAAATGCAAATGTTGTACTTTTAAATGTTTTTTTTTTTTTGAAATAATAAACTGAAATAAGACGTATTACCTACTGAAACTGGGGGATGATTGTACTCATTTTTAATTAATACTTACTTATAATTTGACTGCACAATTCCCCGTCTAAAAAGTCTCCATTAAAAATGTGCTAAATGAAGAACCACTCTATTGATTCTATGCAAACTTCACATAAACCATCTACTAAATAGTCCGCACAAACCCTGAAAATTTGGTTTGGATAGGTAGGCCCCTTCTTGAGTTATTAAGTGACATCGAAAAATGCTACTTATTTTTATATATATAGATTCGAAAAATAGATGTAACGATGGTTTTAATAATGCAAAATCAACTTTAAAACATCAATGTTGTATTGTCTAACATCGATGATTATAGAAAATCTAAAAAATAAAACTATTTCTAAGGAAAAACAAAGTTGTTGTTTTTATTATATTCCTAGCATTTTTACTATATTTACTCACCTTCTAAACCTTCCCTGGACTTCCACAAATAATTCAAGACCAAAATCAGCCAAATCGGTCCAGCCGTTCTCGAGTTTTAGCGAGACTAACGAACAGCAATTCATTTTTATATATATAGATTGTTATAAATCAAACAATTATAAAAATAAAAAAAAGATTTATTTGGCCTTCGGCCTCAAGTACATACACAATTTATGACTAAACAAAATTAAACAAACATAAAAAAAATTAGTAATCGGTAATTATTCGGGCAGAGCTTCCGCACACTTCAAAAGTTAACGAATGAATGAGCTCTTATCGCCAATATCTCGTCTTATATAGGCAGGTGTGGTGTTGCTAAATTAAAATATTAGTCTTCCTCCAACACGGCCTCTCCTGACGGGGCTGCGTCCCCAAAGCCCTCAGATGAACTTGTGGATGGACCGGTAACACCCACAACATCCGATAACTGCTCAGCATTGTCATCATTGGTTTCTGAGGAAATAAACACACAAAAATCCATCATTAGTCACGTCTGTTCTATTACTCAACAAGGCATATATTTGTATATTTGTCAACTACATAAGCCATTTTGAATAGACTACATAGGTTTTACACAGGTCTGTTCCCACGCAACCGAATACCTCGCACAAAGTCGTGTGTACGAACAGGTTTTACATCAGTCTATAGTAGGTCACCCCAGATACCTATACATCATGGATTTACACAGGTCTGTTGTCAGCTGCGCAACTGACTCACCCCCGAAACCATTGTGGTCAACCCAATACCCCGCGCACAGGCTTTACATGGGTCTTTTCCACTAGCACGTCTCACATTTACATGCCACAATAAATAAATGAAGTAAAGACAAATAACAACTCATGCACAACAAGTAAATACCTTCAAAAAATGCAGCACAAGTTTCGGTTGTCCATTCACCCTTCAATAAAACCATATTTGTTGCAGCTACCTGAGTAGTTTTGCCATAGGCACCAGCCAACAATTGGACTTCGTATCTATCATTAGGGAGTGCCTTCGTTACTTTATAAGGGCCCCTCATACCACTGTCAAGTTTCCCGGTGCTTTGAGAGTTCTTGATCACGTAAACCAAGTCATTTACTTGATACTTTTTAGGAGGTTTTCTATTTTTATTAACATAAGCATCTTGTTTGTTTCTATTATCGCGAATAAGCTCTTCAGCTCGTTGCCGTCTTAATTCACGGGTCGCGTAGCGATTTGGATTTGAACCTTCGTAGGTTATGTCTTTAATCAAGCTATTTATTAACGGAGTAGTCGAATCAGTGCCGATGAGAAGATTAAGTGCCGAGTATTCGGTTGTCTTATGTTTAGTGATATTTAATACTAGTTGTAATTTCCATAATACTTTTGACCAATCATTTTTATTATAATTTACTTCAACCCTTATCATATTAAGTACTGTGCGGCAGTAACGTTCAACTTGGCCGTTTTCTTGGTGCATTTCGGGAGTAATAAAATGCACTTCGACACCGTAACCAGATATCCAGTTAATAAATTCGTAATTATCAAACATACGACTTCTATCACACACTAGCTTTTTAAAACTACCGAACAGCGATACAATTTGAGTTATTACACGCTTTAGCTCACTACTATCTTGGCGTTTTAACGCGAACAGTAAACAATATTTTGTATATGCATCAATTATAATGAGTACGTGTTTATGACCATCGCTATCTCTCAGCGGCCCGAGTACGTCGGCGTGTAACACGTCAAATGGTACCGAATCTTTTTGCCACGAAAATATAGGTTGTAAAGGTGCTCGGGGAGTTTGTTTATGAGAAATGCAGATAACGCAGTGTGTGACATATTTCGCAACAAATCGTCTTAGACCGGGGAACCAAAAGTGCCGTAGGATCAGATCAATCGTCTTGTCTATACCGATGTGTTCATGCTCATCGTGGAAAACGCGTAACAAGCTTAATCTAAATGCTTTTGGTACATAACACAAGAATCGCGCTTGCTCACCCGTGACGTCGTATTTATAATACAAGAGGTCATTACGTTTTACATAATGCGTGTTATCTAATTCACCGTTATTTAATTTCTCTAACAAAGAAATGGTTTCCTCGTCACCTGCTTGTGCCACTTGAGCCCAATTTTGGGGCTTTCGAATGATATCGACAACATTGACCGGGTTTCTGCTTAAATAATCGACATGTGACATAAGTGTGCCCTTACGATATTCTAGCGAGAAATCAAAATCCTGCATATACATCCACCACCTTGCAACTCTGGGTTGGAGATCCTTTTTGCGTTGCGTCATTTTTAGCGCATTACAATCTGTGATTATTTTAAAAGTTTTGCCAATTAAATATTGTCTAAAATGTTGCAATGATTTTACTACCGCAAGGGTCTCCAACTCATAGCTGTGGTATTTGGACTCCGCGCCGGCAGTTAATTTGCTAAAATATGCGACTACCCGCCTACAACCGTCTTTATGTATTTGCATAAGAATACCGCCATAGCCAATTGAACTGGCATCAGTATGTAATTCGGTCATTAAGTCAGGGTCGAATATAGCTAGAATTGGTTCATTTGTTAAATAAGAAATTATTTCCTGACGTGCGTCTTCATGTTCGTCGGTCCAGTCAAAATTTATTCCCTTCCTAGTTAGGGCTGCAATGCGCGCGGTCTTAATCGCGTAATTAGGTATGTATCTACGAAAATACCCAGCGAGGCCTAGGAATTGCCGCACCTGTTTGACATTATTCGGGGGTGGTGATTTAACTAACGCGTCAATTTTATAAGTGCTCGGCCTAACCTGACCATCGCGTATAATCCTACCGAGATATTCAATTTCATTGGTTAGAAAAGTGCATTTCTTTAAGTTGATAGAAAATCCTGCCTCTGTCAAAGTTTTAATTACCGAATCTAATAAAATAAGGTTTTCGTTAGTGCTTTGTGTCAATATAAGTACGTCATCGATATAGACTACAACCTGTCCAGCCTCAATAAAGGATTTTAGCGTCTTAGCAATAGTTTTCTGATAAAAAATCGGTGCATTTGCTAATCCATAGGGGACCTTACAATATTCGTAGTGGCCTTCCGGGGTAACAAATGCCGTCTTATGAATAGACTCCTCAGCAACTCTAAGTTGGTGAAACCCAGATACCATATCTAAGGAATCTGGGTTTCTACCTAATCGGTCTATGTAGTCATTAATCAACGGTAGGGGATGTCTAGTTTTAACAGTAATTCGATTCAGTGCACGGTAGTCCACCACCATTCTATCAGAACCATCTTTCTTTTTCACCAATAGAATTGGGCTAGCGTACTCCGAGTCAGATTCACGAATTATACTTTTATTAAGCAAATCTTTAACTATTTCGCGAACTTTTAATTTTTCATCGTGTGATAATTTATAGGGTCTATAATAAACGGGTACATTAGTTGTCAGTTTAATATGCATTTCACTATCCTTTACAGTTGTGATCGCGGTACCACTTAAAAAGAATTTTGAATACTTGGCTAGAATCTCTAATAATCGTTCTCTATCTTTTCCAGACACAGACGTATTTACTTGTTCGGATAAACAAACTGAATTTACTGGCAAAATATTGCTTTCAATAGGTTCACTACGAATTATACGCTGACAATCACCGGTCCTAACATATGTTATGCCTTTTCTATTTAACACGTCGGTGCCAATAATTACGGGTACATTTAAATTACTATCATCGACTATATAAAAATCAATTTCTATTGTTAAGTCACTGAATTCAACGAGCAACGTTACATACGATTCTGATTTCACTTCCATACCACCTAAGCCACGTAATAATTGATTTGTAGGTCTTAATTGACATGAAAAATGTTTAACAATATTTTTCGAGATTAGAGAGACACATGAACCACTATCGATCAAAACATCTAACGGGATTCCCGAGATAACAGCGGTTGTTACATCACGATTTTTATTACTACCCACAAGTTCGCGACAAAAATTAACACCATTATTGTTTCGTGAACTCGACCGTTCTTTGGCAAAACACATATTCTCGGAATGACCTACCTTTTTACAAAATGTACACTTCAACACATCAACATGAGACGTTACCGGTAGCGCGATTGCTCTTTCGTTGTTATTATTAATTGTAGTTGTATTCAATCGTTTACTACAATCTACACTTTTATGGCCAAATTGCTTACAATGATAACATTTAATTGATTTTGAATCGTTTGAACTGTATTTGCGTTTTAAAAGGTTGCGATTTGAATTGTTATTATTAGAGAATTTATCAAACCGACTATAGTTAGTAGATATTTTTCTATTTGAATTGTTAGAAGGTTTAACAAAGCTAGACAAAAACTCCACTATAGAATCGGGCGATAATTTAGCGTTAATAGCCATAGCGCGGATTTGTGGATCTACGATTCCACGTATAATAATGGCAGTAAGTAGCTCGTTGCTTAGACCTTTAACTATGCGTAACTTTAAAAGCGATCTACGTGCATATTCGGCGTATGTGGAGTATTTGTCGGACTCTGTTCGCATAACGTCATAAAGAACATTCGCGACATCGACAGAGCGTGGGCATAAGGCTTTTAATTCTAGTTTGAAATTGGACCATGTGCGAATATCACTTGTCCATTGGCTAAGCCAGGTACGAGATTCCCCTTTCAGGCAATGTCCGATGCGAGCAAGGCATTCTTTGTCGCCCCATTGGTTCAAAATACGCGCTCTTTCTACCTCATCACACCACGTGTCGAAGTCATGAACACTCGGATCAAAATCAGAGACAAAATATCGATTGGATCTGACCTGAGCACAGCTGATAGCGGTCAAGAGCCGCTCGGCAGCATTCGTCACCACATCTTCGGACTGCGATAACCCCGTCTGGCTGGTTTGCGGAGTCGGTGGCGGCGTAACCACGTGGCCGCGTGGCGGAGTCGGCGCCCCAGGCGTCGATGCGGCTGCTGGTGTGGCGCTTTGCAGCGCGACAGCGCGACTAGTGCCAGCACTGCCTGATGCTTGCGTCTCCACAGACGCATGAGACTGCTCCTCCAAAGCGCGAAGTCTGGTCAGGATCTCTTCCATTGAGTTGGGAGGAGTTTGTCCTCGACGTCTTCGTTTGTTACGTTTATCGTTGTTCGACATTACACTGATGGAAGCATTGCCCGAATATTTAAATTACTAAACCGCGTGGGAGGGTAGAATTAAGTTTCATCTATAGCACCAGAAATGTGTTTACGGCTATAACAGCCTTCGAATCCCACTTCTGATGTTATAAATCAAACAATTATAAAAATAAAAAAAAGATTTATTTGGCCTTCGGCCTCAAGTACATACACAATTTATGACTAAACAAAATTAAACAAACAAAAAAAAATTAGTAATCGGTAATTATTCGGGCAGAGCTTCCGCACACTTCAAAAGTTAACGAATGAATGAGCTCTTATCACCAATATCTCGTCTTATATAGGCAGGTGTGGTGTTGCTAAATTAAAATATTAGTCTTCCTCCAACAATATATATACACTGTATTATAAAATTACTAGTCCTTTCGCACGTTTTCATCCGCAGCTTGATGTTATATAGCCTATATCCTTCTTCAAGATGTGAGCTATCAAATACAGATCATTTTTCAAGTCCGTCTAGAAGCGCCAAAGATTAACGCCTTCTAACAAAAAGCATATTATAAACTGTTGAATTTTATTACATCACACGTTCCAATTTTACATAATATCATAATAAAGATAAAATGATTGTCATTGAAAAAAAATTATAAAAATATATTCTGTAAGCAAACTGATAAACTAAAAGTAAATTGAGCGGCATCCAGTCATGGGGAAAACAAATTAATTGATGTGTAACATCGGCCTAGCGACGTATTTGCCGCTACATTTTGGGAAATTTATTTTTAGTAATCATTTAAAGTAATGGGTAAGCAATGTATTTAATTTTGTTCTATAAATATAAATGTAAGATCAAACTAAAAGATTACAGCCTATAAATATTATAATTATTGCCAACGGGACCAAATGTCTATTTATTTTTTGAAAAGCCTTCGTACTTACTGTAAGGAAATGCTGGATTTTTTACGCGACCAACATATTATGTTGTCAGTATAACTTTTTCTTGCTAAACGAATGTAAAAAAAATCATAATTACATAATTCGCTTTCGCCAGCCTTTTTTCCGAACCGATACGACCTTCAAAAACTTTCCACCAGGTGAGCCTCCTACTCGTTTGCCTCCTATATCTAACAATAATACTTATCTGAACAAACTAGAGGTAAAATTATTTCCCAAAACACCGTTAAGGGTTTTAGTTTAAAAACGGAATCAAATCTCAAACAATGCAATGCAAACTAATACTTGGGAATTTAGGTGTATGCGCAAAACTTACTAAATGATCGCAACCTTAATTGCAACGTGAAAACCAACCTCATTTGTTAAAACTTTGATTTCCTGTTCAGCTTATTTATAGGTCACTAATTGCGTTCTGCTTTTTGGTGGTACTATTATTCTGTTAAAATACAAAAAATACAAAATAAAATACAAAAAGTAAATAGCAGTTAAAATTTTTGAAACGTTATGTAAAGTACATTTACATTTTAACTTTAATTAATAAGTTAATTTAGTGTTTATACTATAAAAATAAATATTAAATTATTATTTGTCAGTTCTAACTATTTCCTGGCACACTAAATTCAGTTCACGAATTTTAAATGTGCCGATTAAAAGACATTTTGAAAATTCACTTATATTTCCTTATCTAGCGCATTTTTTTCATGGTCGGAAAAGTATTTACTTATTAACATAGGTGTGATACTTATTAAAAACGTGACCGGACTCTGCACGACGGCTAGGAAAGCGACATTCACTGGAATATTTATTCGACTACTGAAATTTAAATACAGCATGCCGTAGCTTTCACTCCTGACAATTTTAATTGCATGTTATTTGAGTATGTATAGAGTAATTAAAATTATGTTTCATAATTACACAATTATGTATACATACATGATTTATCACTTCAACGCCATTATAGTCCCGACTCTACCTTCATTTAGCTCTCATATCTAATGCATTAGTTGAAAATTATTTTTAATTATTGCGTATAATATATAGTCATTTGTCTTCGTAAGTAAAATTATTGCGACAGAGAAAGAGGGAGAGAAGTAACAGAATCTCGAATCAGTTTTGTTGTCAATATCTAAATATTCTCCTTCAAATCTACTCACAAGCCTTTGAGTAATATTGAGTTATCAGTTTGAAAAGTAAATTGTAAAATTACCACCGATTTGGAATGGAAGTTACTTTGTAGTCATTAATCGACAATAACCTAAGCTGGCTTTCCTCTGATTAATACATAATTTATATTCTGTATTGAAACCAATGAAAACATCAAACCCATAGCAGACAAGACCTGACAAATGCCGATACTGCGATCAATTTGACTAGATATTCGATGACACAAAGGTCGACTAAGCGCTAGAGGCGCTTACGCGATTTGAAGCATTCATTTCATTTATACAGTAAGCAATCAATAAACTTTCAAAACATTTATATATTTTGTATTACTCTTAATAAACAAAGAGGAAATTCGTAATACGAAATAGTCATATCGCTAATAATGCGCGCATTAAAAGTTAGCCGGCTTGAAGGCTATTTGCAATTATCAACCGACTTCAAAAAGGAGGAGGTTATCAATTCGTCTGTATTTTTTTTTTTTTTTTTTTTTTTATGTTTGTTACCTCATAACTTTTTACTGGGTGGACCGATTTTAATAATTTTTTTTTTGTTTGAAAGGTAGTGCTTCCCGTGGGGTCCCATTTTTTTTTTTTTTTTCCGATGATGGTATCCGTATGAAAACGACATAAGTCTTAAATTTGCATTATGTATATGCGCGACAAATAGGCGAATAACTCAAAATCATGTTAACCAATTTTAATGATTCTTTTTTTATTATAAAGTATATATATATATATATATATATATATATATATACTTTAAGGGTAGTTTGGTGAAAGTTTGGTAAGATTCTGAGCATAGGATCCATGACAAATTAAGGGAACGGGAGGGAACGGAACAATTCTGAGGAGCACGTTAGCGATACTCGGTCGAATCTTTTATTTATGGGTTACTTGGATATTTGAATCACTTTCCGGAACGTGGTTATTTTCATGTAATTGTCATAATCGAATATTATAATCAACTAGCGACCCGCCCCGACTTCTCACGGGTGCAATACTGCTACTAAATATACTAAAGAATTTGTTTATTTACGACATCACATTGCAAACTTCTAAAATTGTCAGTGTTTCTTTACTATATTGATCATTTATTATATACACAAACCTTCCCCTTGAATCACACTATATTTTAAAAAAAACCGCATCAAAATCCGTTGCGTAAATTTAAAGATATAGGGACAGAGAAAGCGACTTTGTTTCATACTATGTATTGACGGAACTCCTAAACGGCTTACAGTTAGGGTGCGATTTGGGGCAGAATTTCTTACCGTCTTTAATCAAATTTTGTGTATGTGATGTGATGTCATATGATGTACGACATAGCATACGAATAGCTCTTTTGCAAAGTTTTTTTACTGAGGTCGATTACAGCTCATTCGAGGGTGGTACCTTGTAGTTTATGCCGCATGACGTATTAAAGCCGCATTTTCGAAAATCTATTTTTGCTTTATTCGAAAGTTTCTTTTGAAATTGTCCCCGAAGTAGTTTCTGATTCATATAAAAGGCACGCTTAATCTATCCATATTAAAAAAAATGTTAGTCTACATCAGCTTCACTTAAAATAAAAAAATAAATAAAATTTTAACAAAAAGAAAAACCGACTTCAAACAAAACAGTATTTTAAAACAAATTAAAATGCACTAAAAAGTAATAAAAATAATTGCATATTTAACATATTTTTGAGAGTCCTCCTAGGTAAAATGAAATGAAAAATATTAGACTACTTAAAAGTCGATTTACGATTATATAATGTAGTTATAATTATTGCTATATTTGGAGTCGGTGTCAGCCAACCCTATACTATATCTATCAAAAAAACAATACGAGAATACTTTAAGAAATGTTTCTTACAAATTACCTTTTATACGATATCATACAGGGTCAATCAAGAGGCTCGTATCGCTTCTTTCTTTTGATTGTTGAAGCGTGTGCCTGTGGCTGACACCGGCTCCAAATATAACAATAACTATAACTACGTTATATAATCGTAAATCGACTTTTAAGTAGTCTAATATTTTTCATTTCATTTTACCTAGGAGGACTCTCAAAAATATGTTAAATATGCAATTATTTTTATTACTTTTTAGTGCATTTTAATTTGTTTTAAAATAGTGTTTTGTTTGAAGTCGGTTTTTCTTTTTGTTAAAATTTTATTTATACACAAAAATATATATTTCAAAATAGTAGCTGCATGTTCACTTAACACTGATTATATCTACTAGCTGCGACATTGATTTCAGCCACCACTTAAATTTACCTAAGTGGAGAGTGCACCTATCGTACTTCTTTTTTATTTTACCAAATAGGTAGGCTGACAGTTAAATGGTGGCCTCCTGATAAGTAGTCATCACCACCCGTTGACAATGGCGCTGTATGAAGTTACTACTTACATCACCAATACACTTTGAGAACTAAAATGTTCCCATAGTTCTCTAAACCGCAACACAACAATACTGAGTACTGATGCATATAATAATGTTTAATATGTATATTAAAACTGTATCTATGAAATAAATATTCTTATTTTTCAAGCAAGGAATCCTCTATCTCTGAAATTATTGACTTACCGGCTTGTGTGAGAGGTTTACCCCTGACATCATTTACAACACGAGTAATAGAGGCTACAAAATTGTTTTGATTTAACGCATCCGCGTTTATAAGCAATAGCCCGTTCGCTCCCTATATTTCTCTTCATACTATTTCTGTCTAAGCATTAAGCTAATTGTATAGATGAACTGTATTCTACTTCGATATGTGCTCTATATAATCATGTTACCTGGATAAAGAATATGAAATGATAGTTGAATTCAAGATTCCTGGTATTATATTTATGCGGATTTCGCTTTATTTTACAACTTCCAATAATCGTTTCCATCTAAATATACAACACATATTTTATTTTAATACATTTGAGATAAAAATCACATTTTGTTCAAAAGTCTGTGGCATATACATATGTGTTCGAAATAAATACGAAAAATAAAAGAATAAAACTTCAAACACAATTTTGGCGTAAGCCACAACTCTTTTGTTTAAAACAATACGTAGAATTATTTGACAAACTATATAACTGTTTGAGATAGTTTTGAATTTATAATATCTATATATTATATGATTAACTTTTAAAAGTTAATCTATCTATATATATAAAAATGAATTGCTGTTCGTTAGTCTCGCTAAAACTCGAGAACGGCTGGACCGATTTGGCTGATTTTGGTCTTGAATTATTTGTGGAAGTCCAGGGAAGGTTTAGAAGGTGAGTAAATATAGTAAAAATGCTAGGAATATAATAAAAACAACAACTTTGTTTTTCCTTAGAAATAGTTTTATTTTTTAGATTTTCTATAATCATCGATGTTAGACAATACAACATTGATGTTTTAAAGTTGATTTTGCATTATTAAAACCATCGTTACATCTATTTTTCGAATCTATATATATAAAAATAAGTAGCATTTTTCGATGTCACTTAATAACTCAAGAAGGGGCCTACCTATCCAAACCAAATTTTCAGGGTTTGTGCGGACTATTTAGTAGATGGTTTATGTGAAGTTTGCATAGAATCAATAGAGTGGTTCTTCATTTAGCACATTTTTAATGGAGACTTTTTAGACGGGGAATTGTGCGGTCAAATTATAAGTAAGTATTAATTAAAAATGAGTACAATCATCCCCCAGTTTCAGTAGGTAATACGTCTTATTTCAGTTTATTATTTCAAAAAAAAAAAAAAAACATTTAAAAGTACAACATTTGCATTTATTTTCATATCTAAATACACAGAAAAAAGTAAGTGCCATAAATTTTTATTCGTATCGATTGATGGTTCGACCACAAAAACAAAATTATATCTCCAGATGTGGTAAACTATATCATCAGTACATCGTTGTCATTTATGCCAAAATAGAAACTGAACGTCTTAATTTTAATCGTTTCAACGAAGTAAAATTAAGATCCGAAGAATATATTCATTTGCAAGATGCGATAACGAATGATGCTAATGTAAATCACATCGGGTGACTGACTATATTGCCAACTTCATTTTTTTGGTTGCCCACGGCATATGAACAAATATGCACAAAACGCAATTTCTTATGTGGTCGACATAATCGTATAATGTTCGACCGGATCTGTTCATTACATTTACATGTAATCCGCAGTGGGATGATATTAAAAACAATTTATTTGAAGAACAGTCGACAACTGATCGTCATGAAATAACAGAACATGTTTTTCAGCAAAAATTGAAAGCACTTAATTAATATTAAATTAAATAAATTTAATTGTAAAATTATGTATATTTGGAGAGGTGCCATATGTACTCCACTGAATAGCAAAAGAGGGTAATCCCTTAATGCAAATGTATTAATTTGCCAGTTCCTTAAAATAACCCCGGATCAAATTGATAACGTTATATCAGCTGAAACTCCAGATCAAACTCTTGATCCAGAGTTATTTCACGTTGTCGTTAAAAATATGGTACATGGTCCATGAGGTGAGCTACATATGAGTTCGTTACATCTATTTCTCGAATTTACTTATTTCTTCCAGTCGCAAAAAAACGCAGATGTTAAACCATTACACGCAGTGAAACTGTGGTCCCGTGTGGTCCCATTTTAATATTATCCAATTCTGATGATGGTATCCATATGAAAACCACATAAGTCTTAAATTTGAATTATGCATGTGCGATAATAAATAGCTAAATAACTCAAAATTACGCAAGCAATTTTGATGATTCTTTTTTTCGTAGAAAAGATATACTTCAAGGGTACTGTTATCTGTTAAGGGGTGAAAGTTTGGTTTGATACTGAGCATGGGATCCAAAGTAACGAAACTCTTCAATTCTGAGGAACACGTTAGCGATACTTGGCGGAATCTTATATGGGTTATTTGGACATTTGAGTTACCTTTCGTAACGTGTTCAAGTAATATAAGTCAACAACAACAAGTCATAGTCGAATATGATAATCAATGCAACTCCTAAACAGCTTACAGCGAGGGTGCGGTAGGTGGGTTATTGTCCTTAGTAAAATTTTAATATGCTTACGTTCGTTGCTGCATTTCAACATGATGTGTGACCTTATGATGTACGACATACATTAGCTCTTTTGCAAAGTTTTTTTACTAAGGTCAATTAAATAAATAAATATGAGACAACATCACATGCATTACTCTGATCCCAATGTAAGTAGCTAAAGCACTGTGTTATGGAAAGTCAGAAGTAAATACGGTACCACAAACACCCAGATCCAAGACAACGTAGAAAACGAATGATAATCTACATAGACTCGGCCGGGAATCGAACCCGGGACCGCGGAGTGGCGTACCCATGAAAACCGGTATACACACCACTCGACCACGGAGGTCGTCATATTTGGACTCGGTGTCAGCTCTTGGCTGGCTTGGTTTTATACGATAATATACTGACTCGATAACAACAACAACAATAACAATAATTGTAACTACGTTAATATAATCGTAAATCGACCTTTGAGTTCTCTAATGCTTTTCATTTTATTTTACTTAGGAGGACTCTGATAAATATTTTGCACACGCAATTATTTTTATTACTTTTAGTGCATATTAGTTTGTTTTAAAATATTGTTTTGTTTGAAGTCGGTTTTTATTTTTGTTAAAATTTTAATTTGTGTAAGTATCTAATTGTTGTAACGTGACTATTTGAGCAATATAAATCAGACAATATTTTCAAAATATTATAGGCAACATCACCATAATAAAACTTGACCACCTATATTATTTATCTGTGTTGTATTTAGTGAAATTATATTGATTTGTATTGCAAATGAGTTTCAAATTAAAATTTATGGTATAGCCAGTTTACAATAAATGGCTTTGCAAACTTTTAAGTTGTAAGGACTTAATTATAGCGACATGGGAATTTATTACACAACCTCATGATTCCTGTGTCATTGAAAATATAGAAAAAAATATTGATAGTGTCGCTTTTAATGTTAGTATCAGTTATTTATTGTTACTGTTAGATCACCAGTGTCGCTGCGAGCAATGGTTTCTATGCTCATCACATTTGGACTGTTTAAGTATTTCGATTGTGGCAGTACGAAGTTTGCCGGGTCAGCTAGTATAATATATATGCGGGTTGGTGGAATGCACATGTTGCAGAATTTCGATGAAATTAGACACATGTAGGTTTCCTCACGATGTTTTTCCTTCACCGCCGAGCACGAGATGAATTATAAACACAAATTAAGCACATATTTATAGTGGTGCTTGCCTGGGTTTGAACCCGAAATCATCGATGAAGATGCACGCGTTCTAACCACTGGGCCATCTCAGCTCTTCTCAGTTACGCATACACATACACAGAAAATTGGATGACAATTGTTCATCTTTTATCTCGTACTCATCGGCATTCCTACCCTCTTATCTACATACATAAGGACACATAAGGTCATTTCCTTATGAGTTCATAGGAATAAACGAGGAACAATTGCTATCTGGTAAACTTTTAATTTACGTTTTATTTCTGGAATTTGGAATGGAATTCTGGACGTCTTAACGAACGGAATGATGATACTGTTTTATTTATTAATATCGACTGCTTCAGCTGAGCTTATCGTGTCTATTTCAGTAATAAACATTATTTTGTTACAGATGGTGGCGGAGCACAAATAAATGAAGACAGCTGCGATCCTAGCGAGTTAAAGACCTGCGTAGACATGACACCGCGAACGCCAGTGGGCTTACCTCGCACAAGAGAAGAACTAGATGCCCATTGCCAGTGAGAATATATGATACTTTTTTATTTACATTAGAATGTCGTTTACTTTCTGACGAAATGAGCCTAACGAGTGATTAATTGGTAACAGATTAATGACGATTTCGAATCAAGTGAGTTATATTACCGAATATAAGGATCCATTAGGTGGTTTTTATAACTTAAGGAATAGACAGCTTGTATATGCATGTGACCCACTCCTGGGTTAAACTTATCTTCCCTTTGAAGAGAAGTTACATCTCGTCTCAAATTTGTCATTCCCATACATTTAGTTTCCCTAACAATACTGTACGCATTTGATTGTTACACACAAGTGTAAATAGATATCTAAGATGTTATGGCTTATGTGCTCGTAATTTAATTGGCTCAGTCTCTCTTCTCATCGTAAAGCAGCAATAATTCCAAGCCGTTATTTTTTATCTTGTCCTGCTTTATTATTTTAAAAATATTATTTATTTCAGCTGGTGTCTTGTATATTTATTTAAAATTATAGTGACGAAAATGTATTTATCTAGAATATACAGGACGACTGGTTAATTACTATCAATATTTAAGGAGAATACTCGGTACATGATTCTCATTGGAATTATGTAAAAAAATAGGTACTTAATTTTTGACCAAATTTCCGTATAAATAAATAAAGTGTGGACACGTTCCCAGCCTTGCCGGCGGCGCGTGCGGCGGCGTGCTGATACAACACCACGCCGCCGCACGCGTGTGTCGCTACCCCCAACCCCCGCCCCGTGGCTAATTAGTCGGGCGAGCGCCGCCGTAAGGTCTGTACGTCCGTCTTCCCGCGCGCGCGCCTAGCGATCGATCTTACGCGTATACCTAATCTGTCGTGTGTGCGTGTGACCCGTTATTACTTATTAGTAATTAAGTTTGGCTTATCAATACACAAATGCAGAATACTTGGACATGGTTCGAGCGTATGCGCGTGCAATAGAGTATGTCAACAGAGAGGAGTTGAAATTAAAAATCACTAGTGCTTTCGAAACTATTAAAAGTGACCCATTCGTATTAAATCACATGTATCACATATCACGTGTATCACACGAGAAGGAGCTCAATTTGAACATTTGTTAAGGTTAGTGTAGGTATGTAGGTAAATAGGTAGTTTAATGATTGACAATTGTTGTAAATAAGTATGATTTCATTTTTAAATACGCCGGAAATACCAAGATAGGTAAATAGTTCATATTATTTTTTGTGTCAAGTTCACACCATTTACCTAGTGAATAAATTGGTTGCGAATGAAATATCTTGGTAATTTTGCCTGTCCTAAGCCAGGATTAAAGTATGAAGGGAATTGGATCATTTTTGTTTATCTAAGGTAGCCTGCTACCCTGTTAACACGCGGCGGCGCGCGGCGTTTGGATGTAGGTAAACTAACGCGCGATAACTAAATGTACCTACCTACATAACTGTTTTGTGTCGATAACGCAGCTAGGGTGTTCACACGATGCGTAATTAATTACAGCTCGCGCGATAAGAGTTTGTCTTTGACCGTTATTGCGCAGAAATCCGATTTTGGGTATCAACGGGCAATTAGCGGGGTGCGGGGCGGGTGTGTAGGCGCACGCGGTGCTCTGATTGGCGCTCCAGTCGTTCCCTGCCTCTCGCATCGGTATGTTGTACCGCGCACTCCTGTTGCACAATCACGTTCACAAGTGAATTGCTATTTGCGTTAATTGTTTATTGTTGTCGATTGTTATTTTTTGTTGAGTTTGTTTGTTTAAGTTTGTCAGTTAAGTTTTTTTTTGTTAAATATTAAAAATTGATTTGAAAATGCGTAAAAAAAACATTGTTTTAAAAAGGCAAGCACGGAAAATGATATATGACGTGAATTGCTTTTTAAAGAAAGAAGCTGACGAATGTATCGATTTATTGAAGCAAATTCGAAGTCAGATTGAGGAAGTTGCTGCTTTACTCAGTCAGTCGGAGAATAAACAAATTATACAGACTGTGCAGGTAATGAAAACGGAAACTGTTACTAAATTAAATTCTGTAGTCAGTAAATTAGCTCAAATTCAAAAACGGACATCGGAGGCCACTAAGACTTCAATTGGCACTGTAAAAAATATCGCAAATCAAGCCAAGAGTTCCGATTTGCTAATTACTTTCAGAACACCTGGAAAAAAACGTCCCAGAGCTAAACCAGTTACCAATATTGATAATTTTAACCAAGGTGTTATAAAAAGATGTATACACAATTTTCATAAGACGAATAATGAACTTCCCACCATTGGGAAACTAAAAAAGAAACTTGAGGAAGATATAAACTTTAAAGGGTCAGAAACAAGTCTTCGTGTAATTGTAAAGGAGTTAGGATTTCGCTGGAAAAAAACCGAAAACAACCGTAAATTACTAATAGAAACAACGAATATCCGATTACAACGTATTGAATATTTAAGAAAATAAAAAAATATCGACAAGAAGGAAGACCCATTGTTTACACAGATGAATCATACGTAGATTCGTCGCACTCAACAACCAAAGCCTGGAGCGATGTCCCTACGGAAGGACTAAAAAAACCCATTTCTCAAGGACAACGAGTCGTGATAGTCCACGCAGGATCTGAAGCTGGGTTTATACCAAATGCTTTATTACCTTTTAAAGCCGGCACCAAAACAGGGGACTATCATGACAACATGAATTACGACAATTATGAAAAATGGCTTAGGACACAATTAATTCCCAACCTACCACCCAATTCTGTAGTGGTTGTCGACAACGCCTCATACCACAATAAACAATGGGATTTAGCACCGTCCTCCAATACCAAAAAAGCCGATATGCAGAATTGGCTAACTGATAAAGACATAGACTATGATTCAACAATGCTCAAGCCACAATTGTACAGCTTGATAAAAGCTAATAAAGAAAGATTTAAAACTTTTTCAATAGATCAAATTTTAGCAGAAGCAAACCATAGCATATTAAGATTACCGCCTTACCATCCAGACCTCAACCCTATAGAAATGGCATGGGCTACTATTAAACAATATGTAGCTAGCAAAAATGTTAAATGGAATTTACAAGATTGTACCAAACTTATCACAGAAAAAGTATCCTTAATGGGTGCCCAGGAATGGGAAAAAATATGTAAAAAGGTAAAAGATATAGAAGAAGAGTACGCCAAGAGTGACCATGTAGTTGATTTACTTACCGAGCAATTTATAATTCGCGTCGATGATAGTTCCGAAGACGATGATTCTGATGATGGTTATGAAGACGATGATAATGATGACAAATGCGACCGAGGAAGCCCTGAACCCGGACCCTCAACAAGCAAAAGACGTTGCACAATTTCATGTCGCCGCAGCACCACTGGACCATGCGGTGATTTCATAGAAGGCGTTAAACCTTTAACTGATTCAGAATCTGAATAGCACTGCTGCTAAAGACTTTTTTTAATGTTACCTTTTTTTAAATACATTTTGGTGTAGTTTCGACCCTTTTGGGGTTGCAGATTATCCAGGGACACACTGTATTTAATAATTACTTTAAGTTTTCTTTTGTTTGTATGTAACAATTTTATATGTATCTTAGAATAAATAATTTTATTAAAAAACAATTATTTAGAATTTTCATCGCTGTCTCTGTAAACTTTAAAAGGTAATAAACATTTTATATACGTAAAATAAATATCAATAGTTTTAATAAATGAATTAAAAAAATTATCTATTTCGTATTATTTTCTAGCATTATTCCCACTGTATGATAAAATAAAATATCGCGATGAAAGTTATAAAAAAGGAAAAGTATTGTGTGCGTGACAGTACCCATGCGCAGTAATCCCCTCCACCTGAAGGTCAAAGCCAAACTCTCGCCGCGCGACCTATACATAAAAGGCCCTACTCACGATTCAATTTCAGCAACAATCTGTTGACACAATCTGCAGTGATCCGACAGATTGTGTCGTCAATAGTAATGTTGAGGGCACGTTTGGGGCGTAGCCCAACATGTTGCGAATTGTATCGGCGCGGAAGCAACTAGACTAATTGTCTCAGCAGATTGTGTGTGCGTTGAAACGTGAGTATTGCGATTGCTCCACTCTCGGCTCAATCGCGGTCGAGCGTTGTGGCGGATTGCACGTTTCTTTCGCTTCCGGGTCGCCATCTCCACCTAGCACGTGCAACATGACGACTAATAAAGAAAAAACTGTGTGGACACAGATTTTCGAAATATATAAGGAAATGCCTCATTTATGGGACAAAAAAAATAAAAACTATATGAACAAAGAGATGAGAAATGACTCATTCAGAATTCTTTTAGAAATATATAAAGATCTCGACAAGGAAGCTACAGTTGAAGTTCTCAAAAATCTTATATCCAATAAGAGAACCTCTTTTTACAGAGAATTAAAAAAAGTAAGTACCTACATCAAATTAGATTGTTTTTGTATTTTTTTTTATTTTGTGGGCCGAGGCACACATACGTAAGTCCATCAATGCCTAGTTGCGGCCAAGGCTTGTATAGTACTTTTCTCAAACAATGCGCGGAAATGTAACTAAATAGTACAATTCAGAACTTTTATTTGAAAAAGTACAAATTAAAACGATTTTTTATAAGTTTTTTTTTTCTTTAATATTATGAAGTTGACAAACAATTAATAAAAATAGTTTATACGCGCCAAAGTATTTTTTTTACTAAACAGATTTCTTTATGCAAGACAGTTCGAAATTAATTAATTAATTAAGGGGACTACATGAGCTAAATGCAAGTTTTAAAATGCCAAAAAGTATATAATCCAATGCAATAAACCAAATGAAAAAAATATATGTTAATCTTCAGGATAGATGCTAGTTATTAATTGTGTTGAAAACATGATGTAATTAATTTGGTACGATAGAAAAAAATCGCAAAGTTACCTCTAAAAAAGTCATTTTTTGTTTTTTAACTACACTTATATACCTTCAATAATTTTGGTCTTTTGTCAGATTATTCTACAAACAATATACTAAAAATTTACTATCTTAATTATTTAGTAAAATCAATAGATTTTATTTAAATCAGATTTTCTTATTTTCGACCAAAATGCGTAAGCATGTGTGCGTGAGCGCCTCGTACAGACACTGCCGGCCGAGGCCTGTTGCTATACAGACGTGTCGCTCTTTTCACCGCATCGTTGCGAATAAAATCTCGTAGATTTAATTTTTGTGTAATTTTAATTTGTAAATTAATTGTCGAATATTATTCTTTTATGTAAATAAATATATTAAGTTAAAATAGTCTAGTTGTAGTTAGCCATTTATTTTTTTGTTAAGTTGTTTTTTATAAAGTTTAATTTTGTAAACATGGGAAATAAAGTACAATCTGTGAAGAAAACTAAAAAACGTTCATATAAATTAAAAAGCCGAACATATGAAAGATAATTTGTTGATAATATGTTTGAGGAAAAGGTAAGAGTATTTAATTAGTAAACATATAAAACAATTTTATTTAATAAATCGCTTAACAAACTTACAAAATTTAAAAATAGGTACGATTTAATATTTAGTATTACAACTAATTGAATTGATACAGTAAAAATTAAAGAAAAAAATGTTTAAATTAACTTTTTTTTGTACATAAAATAATAATAATTTAAGTTTAATTAATTCAGTTTAATTTTATCATAATTTTTTAAATGACACAAAGAAATTAAAATAATTCTGTTGTCCTGTCTATTTTTATGAAATCTATGATTGATAGAATTGATAGAATTGACTTCGCTTCGCTTTCGCTCGGCGCGGCGCGCGGCGGTTCGGCGCCATCTATTGGAATATTCAGGCGTAACCTCGCCGCCTCGCTAAGCGTAGTGCGCGGGGGGGCATGCCGTTTTTGTCGTTAGTGTAAGTACTAAGTGTGTGCGCGTGATTCTCAAGGGCAATTAGCTCCTGTAGTCCCCTTAAATATTAAAATATAATACTAATGTATAAATAATAACACGACAGATGTGATTTTACATAGTAATTTATTTGGCCGCTAAACACGACAGATATGGATTTTCATACATACATTGATGGCCGCTGCTCGGCCAGTACAGCAAGTTCGATTTATCTCGAAGAAGGTTGGCAAAATAATGCTCACATTTCCATGCATGTTTGAGAAAAGTGTTTTTAGTCAAAGTTTTTAGTAATACAGGAAAACAGGAAAATATGTCATTTAGGTAGGTATTCGGACGGGGACTTAGTAATGAAAAAGTGTACTTACTTATAAAGGTAATATTATATTTTATGCATTTTATCGTTTTTTCACATTTATTAAGATTTATTAAGATTATTAAGTACATTAATTGTTTTTAGTATGGAAGCGCTGTCAAATTAATTTTCAAATTAATAATTTACGTGTTTATAGGACAATTTTATACCTTAAAAGATTAATAAAACATATTTTATAATAAAATATGTACACATATACATACATACACACTATGTAGTTAAAGAATAATCACAAACGTCAAATCCGACTTCTTATTTTTTGACTACTTTAGATACATATAAATAAAACCACTTTTAACAAATCAAAGAATTTATTGTGTGATTAATATTTTTTCAGGTCAAGACTGGAACCCAAACTGGAAGTGGGACTGAAGATTTATATATACCTACATTATGGTATTTCGATCTTTTAATGTTTTTAGAGGATACTTGTGAAGCCTCGCGAAGTTCTGTAGACACCTTGGTAGACACTATTGATGAGGTAGGTATTATTATCTAAATACCTAATAATTAAACATTTTAATTTGTATCCAAAGGTATTACATTAAT
Organism: Vanessa cardui; assembly: GCF_905220365.1. Classification (NCBI taxonomy): domain Eukaryota; kingdom Metazoa; phylum Arthropoda; class Insecta; order Lepidoptera; family Nymphalidae; genus Vanessa; species Vanessa cardui. The sequence goes on from NC_061125.1 coordinate 4,403,632, forward strand.
CATTTCATTTTGGAAAGAAACACTTCCTTCGTGGTTAAAAAAATGAGCAAATGTATTTCGGACATTATTTCCTTCCACATTTCGCTGTCTCTCGTTACATTTTTCTAACGATACTAATGCTGGTGTTTCTTGCCGCCAAGCTCCGCGACTAAATAAAGTTTTTGAGATACTTTCACGATCAATAAATTTGTTATGGACATAGCGTGAACGTTTTTTCCTCAAATAATTATGTAATGAGCAACATGCGAGCACTATGGCATCCACGTTTTCAACATCTACAGAAATATTTCGACGAAAAATCCTAAATCGTGCCGCCAATATGCCAAATGCATTTTCTACTACCCTTCTAGCCCTAGAAAGTCTATAATTGAAAATTCTTTGATCATGATTTATGCCTTTGAAAGGATATGGTTTCATTATATTTCTATTTATAGCAAAGGCACTGTCTCCAACAAACACATATGGTGCAGATGTTGTTGTACCTGGTAAATTTGAAGGAGGTGGTAAATTCAGTTCACCAGACATCAGTTTTGTATACAAATTTGTTGTTTTGAGCACACCACCATCAGAAACACTTCCATTTGTACCAGTATTAACGTATATGAATTCATAGTTAGCATTTACTACTCCTAATAAGACCACACTGAAAAATTTTTTGTAGTTGTGAAATTCCGACCCACTTCCTGAGGGTTTTTCAATAGCAATGTGCTTCCCATCGATTGCGCCCACGCAGTGTGGAAAATGCCATTTTTTCTCAAACTCTTCTGCTGTGTTTCTCCATTCATTTTCGGTTGCAGGCATCTGAAAACAAAATTGTAATTAGAATAATTTAAACATATGGATTTTGTTACAGAGTTCCCGGCCAGATGATGCAAGTACAAGACAAGAAGAAACACAAAGTCAACCAAAGAAAAAGAATAGAAAGTCATCATTAAATACAAAACAAAATGAATTGCTTGACACTGCGAACCAGCTTCTTAACCAAAAAGATGATAAATGGGATATAATAGGAAAGTCAATAGCAATACAAATGAAAGACATTGATGATGATCAATTAACTGTAGTAAATAAAATAATTTCAGACGCCATTTTCTACGCAAAACACAAAAAATTGAGTATGAATTCTCATATAGTTTTAGGGACCGAAGATCTCACTAAAACCTCCCACTCCCCACTCCTCCAAAGATCTTTTACCCAAAGATTTCCACGATATTCACCCCAATATACTTATTTATCATCCCCACAGTCCGAAACAATGTCTGATTTGGAATCACCGCCTTTGTATACAGTCTTGTCTCCTCCACCCCCTACACAGACACACCAGCCCTTACCTCAAATGTTATCTACTCCATCCCACGCACAATCCCGTCAGTCAGTGCCTCAAGCGTCGCCATCACCTGATTACACTGTCTTGTCTCCTCCACCCAACACACAGTCACATCAGCCATTGCCTCAAACGTCGCCGTCTCCTCAATACATAGTTTTATCTACTCCATCCCACATACAGTCACATCAGCCATTGCCACAAATGTCGCCATCTCCTCAGTACACAGTTTTGGCTCACTCACCTCACACACAGTTACGACATCATTCAGAACCTCAAACCCAAACAGAATCCTCTGATCTAAACTGTTCGTTGCCGTCAGCAGATTTTCCTAACGTCAGTTTTTCAAATGATCAAACTGTGATTTGCAAAGGAAATGGTACCGATATGAAAGATTTCATTATTTTCAATCGTAAAAAATAAAGGTAACAGTAAAAATTAATATAACTTAATTATTGTAACTTTCTGACATTCAATAAATACTTAATTAAATCCTTATAATTTTTATTTGTACTTACCTTAATGTAATGTCGTAAACATCTGTAAATCGCCCAGCACGTCTCAGGAATAATTTTTGATAAAATTTGTGGCGATATTATGGAAGAAAATTTTAAATCTTCGTAGGTTTGCCCAGTAGCTAAAACTCTCAAGGTTACAACCAACCGTTCTTTTGGAGTTATGCTTTCGCGCATCACTGTATCTTGTTTTTTGATTAACGGAGTTACCATTCTGAGCAATTCTTCAAAACTGTCTGAACCCATTCTTAAAAAATTTGAAAAATCTTCTGGTTCCAAATAATACATAATCGACATATGCGAGATTTTCTTTCTTAATAACAGCCACTTTCTTACCCAGTATCGTTTTTTACGTCGCTCTCTGGATACACATAACGATGCTACAGTAAGTGCAATACCTGCTTTTTGAAATTTTGTTAGTTTCGGCGGACCCATGTCTAACTATGAACGTGATGTGCACACGTTGTGGCAAGCAATCGCGAAATGAAATTGAATCGAAATGAATGGATCGTGAGTAGAGAACGCTCAATCGCGACTTCAACAAATTGTATCAGCAGATTGTGGGTTGTGTTGAATCGTGAGTAGGGCCTTTAACTTTTGGTTAACTTAGAAGTTTATTAATATTTATGTTATATTAATTTTTATTTTGTCATATATGATCGTCAAATATCACGTCCTCAAGTGTCGATAGTAATTCACCAGTCAACCTGTATGTATGAAGATAGGTCTATATAAATATATGACTTGTATTAACCATTCACATTAAAGTATAACTATAATTAAAATTTTTAGAAAAGTTCTTTGTGGTTATTTTCATTTTACGATTGTTTTCCTTTCATTTCTAAGTTTTCTTTATGGATAGCTGACAAATGAAATTTTGCCTAATATATGTATGTAGGTATATTCGTGTTATAAACAAAAAAGCAAGAGAAGGTATAACAAAGGCGGTCTAGTCGATAGAAAGCCATCTCTTTCAGACAACCTTTGGGCATAGAACTCGACTTAGAAGCAGCGTTCAAGTGTACATAATAAGACGGTATTAATTTAAATAACAATATACCTAAATATTTAGTCAGATCAATAGAAAGGTATCTACTGCAATTCCTAATTTGGAGCACACTTCAATTATCTATTAATAAAACAATAAGGCCAACGATATATTTCAGTAGAATATAAATAGAACAGTTTATTTTATTCGATTACAAATTAATAAAATTTGTCTGCCTTTATATATCGAGTATATAAAATAACCATCATGATAATATTATATGCTTTAAAATAAATAGTGTATGCTCATTACAGTTAACAAATAAACGTCTTAAAATACCTATTAGTAAAAATAATGGAAAACAAACATTGATAATATATGTATGTGTAAGCACCGACTCTCCTATATAACTCACTCAAATAATATGAGAGTGTTGAATGTATATTTATTCGAAATATGATATAGCTGAGTAGCTAAAGCACTTGATTATTGACCTCAGATTGCGGGATCAGTGGGGATGTCCCAATAAAGTCTACAACCTGCGTGTTTCGGTTTAATTCTGTTGCATTAGTGTCAGGCAACTAGTATTTATTTGGCTTAAAATCAGTCTGTAGTAGTATATAATAAGTAGGTACTTTACTTCTGACCGACGCAGATTCCACGGACATTTTTGTCGTACACTAGACAAGCTAACTCAAGAAATGCTATTTGTGTCCGTGAGCACAGCTTCACGCTATATTTCAAAAATCTGATGGGGTATCAATTTACACACGAAAGATGTTGTTTTTTTTATTTTTTTCATTTCCTTAGGTCTATGTTTAGGGCTTAGGCACATAATTTGCAAAAGGGGACTTGAAAAATGGCTCCATTTAAGAGAGAATGGGAAAACAATCCCCCCACGAATGTAGAATACCTGCTAAACTTAAAATGTCGTAATGAACTTAATAAATATAGGACGATTGTTAAAATATAAATTGAATTAAAAAAAAGTATAGTAATCGTTTTAAAGGGTAGATTTAATCACTCACGAGAACGCGTATACGACGTTGTTTCAAAGGACGGTTATTACATAAATGTTTTACGATCCATTCCGGAAAAGTGATTTTTTATTTTATGTCATAAACACATAATATGATAGTTGAAGGATATCAAAGAAAACTTAATATAAGGAATTAAAATATTACGATGAAATATTAACCAGCAGAAACTAAATAGAGTTCAATAAAATTTGACTGACAAAACGAGTAGGTCCAAACTGGATGGTAGGTAATAGCGAAGTCCAGAAAAAGCTGGCTAAACTTGGAGGCCTTTACCCGCACAGGGGTTCCTACAGAATAAGTACACTTTAATAATTATCGACGTATCTAAAAATGATTTATAAAACTACTAACATAACAATAATGATCTAAGAATACATGTTTTCTGGAAGAAATAAAAGGCCTTTTTTTATTTGTGTAGGTATATTCAATCAATTAGCCATTACATCAATTATATTTGTAATATAGATGAGATAATTAGACGTCGGTAATTTTGTTGTATCATGATACATCTTCGACTAAACCATAACTTTATCTTTGTGTTGTTGACTAGGCAAAAGGCTGAACAGTTGAAGTTGTATGTTTATGTGTATGATATGATCGCAAAAAACTCAACTTAATTTGACGGATGCAGATAACAATTACTTTTAAACTATTTACGAAGGTAATATGGCTTTTTCTAATATACCAGTTTCAATAATGTCGTCTTAATCCATCGGTGTAATAAATGGTAAAAGATTTTCTTGTTATTCGGACCCAATCATACCATTGATGCTTACGACTCAATAGTAGGGGAAAACAACCCAGCCAAAGCATTCAAAGCGAGGGTTCGGGGCACAAACTGACAAACTTTTATTCTCACCGAATTTAAATATACTCTATGGACAATAAACATATGGTAGGTATGGTAGGGAAGCAAATTATTTCAAAAAGACATGTTATTTTTTCTTACAACTGGCGACCCCATAAAACGTGAATGATGCCACAGATCAACTAGTGACACATAAAAAAAACAAACATCCATTTTTATAATGCATTGTATTTCATAATATCTTAGGGCGTACCAGACGGGTATGGCGTGTATGGATGCATGGATCAAGCGGTGTCTGCCAACTGACGGCCAGAAATTGGTACAGCAACAAATCGGCGGCGCACGAGCACTAATGCGATTCTTATGTACCAATGAAACTGCGTTACGGAGAGGTAAGATTTCTATAAATGTATAAAATGGTGATTCTTCTTGGTGATTGGTACCACACATCAGATATTCTTTTAGTCCCCAAGGTTGGCGTTGCATTGGTAATGTGGCATGTCATGACATGACATATAGTCTCATTGGATTCCACCGCAAATGCTCCACTAACCTTGGGAACTAAGAAATAATGTCACGTACCTGGTTTACTACGTTACTTATAAGGCATGTTTTTGAAATTTTCTGTACAGATTTCCTAAAGGAGCCAACGTGTTGGGCATTAGTGTCACCGGACTGGTCTCGCTGCGTTGATGAGCTGCAGCTCGCTGTCCGCGACATCTCTGAGCGCTCTCACCACATAGTCTACTTCAACAAGAACACGGATCTGTGCTGGTAACTCGTCAAATACTTCAAAAACTACATTCAGATCCTTCTTTTACGAATTGCGGCGACAGTGATAAGATTAATAAAATGAATTAAAAAAAAAACAAATTAAAATATAAAACGTTCTACATTTACTTTGCTCTATGCAAACTTCATAAGAATTAAAATTTCTTATTCATAATGTATATACTTAATATTATTATATCACAATTCCCAGACGGCACGTCTATGTAACCTATTTAACAAGAAGAGTGGAATCTGATTTCTTCTCTCAATCTTTATTTTTCTTTTCGCAAAATTCTACAGACTTTATAACGATTAAATAGAATTATTTATTTATTCAATTTACAGATATACTTATAATTAATGATTTAGACAACTTTAGTAGCTTTATTTTTCTTTTCGCAAAATTCTACAGACTTTATAACGATTAAATAGAATTATTTATTTATTAAATTTACAGATATACTTATAATTAATGATTTAGACAATTTTAGTAGCTTTATTTTTAATAATAATTATAATCTACATAGTATTGTAAGCCGCGTTTATCTGTACTAAATATGCGATATGCTCCAATCAACATAGTATATGTTTTTAGCAACTGTTGATAAGCTCTTGAAATTAAATAAATGTGTAATGTTTTTTGCAGCACAACATACCATGACTGTATTATCGTAATTGACTGTGTCTCTCTGAATAATTTAATGTCGATATTCAAAAAAAATATTTAACACTGAAACGTAAATTTACGTTTTAATTAGAAATTTTATGTTTTAATAATATTGGAATTAATTTTTGGAATTTGAAACGATGTAACATTTGAAAACTTTAAATATTAAATTGTCATCACAGCTGGCATTCAGTAACATGTAGTAATCAAATTATAAAGACGGTGTAATTCGGTAACTACATGTATATGTATATACTTTATAATAATTTATTTAGCCAGATTGTTAATTGTCAGTGAATAAAAAATATGAACGGTATATTAAATTTTCTTTGGTGGTTTGGTGGCTTTGTGTAAGTGTCTAGGTAGCTTCTACAAATTCATCTGACACCACATAGCAATACTCAGATTTTTTTTTAATATAGGACTAAATCACATACATTACTCTGATCCCAATATAAGCAGCTAAGGTAATTGTGTAATGGAAAATCAGAAGTAGCGACGGTACCACAAACACCCATACCCAAGACAACATAGTAAACTTTTTCTACATCAACTCGGCCGGGAAACGAATCCTCGGACCTCGGAGTGGCGTAACCATGAAAACCGGTATACACACTACTCGACCACGGAGGTCGTCGATGTACTTTAGATCGCTTTGTTTCGGTTTAAAGGTTGAGTGAGTCAGTGTTACTATAGGCCCCAGCAACATAACATCTTACTTCCTAAGGTTGGTTGCATATTAGCGATCAAATAAATGGTTGATATATCTACAGCGCTAATATTAATAACATGTGACGACTAAATTTTTTCGTGGCCCACTAGCTAATCTGACAACTTTTGGCTTTACCTGTTGTTCCTAAAGTTTAACCTCGTTATACGTCGGTAACATTCGTTAAATTAGATTGATGAAGAGATTTCCCCTTAAATATAGGTATTTAATGGAATTGTTATACATTGGTTGATTTGCACATGTATCAGTATAATATATACATATATTTCGTTATAAAATGTATTTGCAGTATTTCAACAAACAAATAAATTGTTATGATATTACATTTTGTGGTTGACATTTATGTACGGATAAATTTATGTACGCATTGACGATGTAATAGTTAATATTTCTTACAGCGTCATTGTCTACGGGTGATGGTGACCACTTACCATCAGGTGGCCCATATGCCACCGAATCAATAAAAAAAATTAAATAAAAAAAAACCTATTAATGATTTTGTGAGAACGTTTCACTCGGAACAATGGCATACAAACTTATTACTTTTAATTGGGCAATGTATACGATGTTACAATAACATCAGAAAGCTTTAAAAATGATTTTGTTACAAAATTAAAAAATATAAAAGATTATTATTTATGTATTATACAATTAAAGTTCATAAAATTATATTTTTTTATGGAATAGGTTGGCGGACTAGCATATGGGCCACATGATGGTAAGTGGTCACCATCATCACCCATAAGCAATGACGCCGTAGGAAATAATAACTATACCTATATTAATACATGAATAACACATCATGGGAATGCTATTTGTTATATGAAATCAAACACAAATTGATAATAAAAAACAAACAGGATATGGTATTAATCTTCTCTGAACCGGTGGTCGCATCTAATTTGACGTTTCAGATGTAAGCATAATACAATATTAAATATATTTTTTTTTTATATTAATTAAAATTTGTTATGGTTTGATATTTATATCTCTTTAAATGATTTCTTAATTTTCTTATGATTCTTTTAACTTTAATGTAAAAATTTAGTATTGATTTATTGAATTCAATCGTTCTTAAGAAACACTTTTTTGTGTTGATATATTGCTCACTTTGGTGTTTTGATTCAACAAATATATCGTCAATTCACACCACAGTCGTCCTTTAAAATATTAAACATTCCTGACATCCAATCACTCTTTAAATGGAAACAAAAATTTTAGGTATTGCTGTTTAGTGGTAATATGTTTGATGAATACGTCGTACTCACCAAGTTGGTTCGCATAAAGCCCTACCACAATTGTTATAAAAAAAAGTTACTGGAATAAAAAATACGGTATGTTTTATTTTAGTGCCCGTGACGCATTCGTCGCATGCGTGGCAATGGCTGGACGAGCCTGTTCCGCCCAAGCTGGAAACCTGCTGCGTCGTATGGCGTGGGTGCTCGCGCAAGACGTAGCCGCTTGCAGCGCGCAGCCCCGCGCGCACTGCGCTGCGTCGCTGCCACACATCGCGGCGCCGATGCTCACTGCACTATCCGGTGCATTACTTTACCCCCCAAGACTTTAAAAAAAATAGTTTAATTTATATAAATAGTGATTTATGTTATGGTGGTTCCTAGGATAATAATATGTTCTTTTAGCGCGTTACACGCTGATTATGTTGAGTGTAGATCTTCGTAATAAGGTTAAGTAGCTAGTTGAAACAAAATCAGATTTAAACTTTGTTTTTACTTTTGTAAAACTAATATATCACGAGATTGTAAAAAGATGTAATATCATAAAAGAAAATTCGGCCATTAATTAGTTTTTTTACACTTTGCAATTGCAATATGTAAAGCTTCATCTTAACATATTGCAACTTTTCCATACGTATACATGTTTGCTAAGTCGATGCTTGAATATAAGGAACGAGGGTTGGATGTCAATGTACATTTCTTGTAACATACTTAGATTTTGTCAATTTTACTAATCTTATGTGTGTAAATAAGCCAACTTTGTATAAATGTTAATAGCTCAATAAGATATATTATTATTTTTAATTTTTAGTAAAACTACTTACTCATTACTATATTTAGTAAATCAACTTGTAAGTGTCAAAATAGATACGTTTATTTTATTCATTTTATTTCAAATGTTATGTTCTGTTTTAACTAACTTGTCAAAAATATTATTTATATAATTAAACAAATTCACATAATATTTTTTATTTTCAAAATATGAATAATTGAACTTTAGTATAATCATCCAAAAAGAAATGAGGCATTAATAGGAATAAAATCAATATATTTTGTGTTAATAAAAAACTAAACCAAATGTTCAGTTGACGCCTTAAACCATTAATAAACGAATTTTATAGTAATGTTATTTTGTTTCTAAATTTAAAATAGCTTATCCAATACTAAAACCCATTAAGTTTGCAAATGAATTTAATATTTTGGTATAGTATAAAGTAATTAGCGTCCTGCTGCTGAGCCCTTTGAGGAAAAGGTTTGGAGCTTATTGCCTAATATGCTCCAACGCAATCGCTGGGTAAACAAGTAACGGATTTTCATGTTTTTTTACTATTGCAGCTGAGATAACTTATGAATGTCAATTAAACGCCAAAAGTAAAACCAATCTCTTATTTCGTATAGGTAATAGATATTACAAATAAATTTCTCACATAGACAAAAAGGATTCACAACGGAATACGAAAGAGCGTTGTGTACAATACATATACAAAAATTAGGTACCTATTTTCAAAATAAAATACTTGAAAATGTCGTAAGTATATATTTCTTCTTTCGGTAACTTTTAACTGATATAACACCTTCTGAACATAAATAATATAAAATGGACGAAAACCTGCAAGTACTTCAGACTCTTTAAAATAACCATTGCGTACAATTTCGTGTCTTTCGTCACACAATGGACCTAAACCTCTACATATTTCCACGAACAAAAATCATACCTAATGAAATGAACTGCATAACTCGTCCAAATTGTAATATTTAAATATTTTAACCAAAGATTATTTTTATGCGGTACTACAAACTAATATTATTTTTATATACCTGGTTTATAGAAATTTCGCATAATTTTCAAAACAAATTGTACGATTGTAACAAACAAATATGAGGGATACGAGTATAGTTTTGGTATAATTTTACTAGATATGCGCTTACTCGTTGGAATTTATATGTTTTTGTTATAGAAAATTGTATTGTAGATTCCCCTGGGCTGTAGCCTCGAATATACTCCCTAAGCTAAAGACATCATACGTATTAGTACTGTGTAGTATTTTCTTCACCTCAGGCCAAGACAGGTCATTTTCTCTGCCATACTTGAAAGATATCGTTTTTTATAACATACGTTATTGTTTTAAATTGTATTGGTGTGCAATAAGTGTAATGCTATTATTACTTCCAAGTACAAATTGTGTTATAAGAGCGAGAGAATAGAGAGTGAGTCTGTGTGAGTGCACACATTCAAGCACCAAACAGGAGTCACGTGATGGAATGAGCTGCGACCCTGCTGCTTAAGAGAGGAGGCCAGTGCACAGCTAGAGCAACTTACCCTATAACAAAGATAATATTACCACAATACCCTTTTTTAGTTAAATTGACACAATCGGAGGCGCAAAGTGAAGGTACTAATATCTATTTCACACTCAATGGAACTGGATAGAGATTACAGACACAATCTGAGCGTGACATTTGTCGCTCCCACGAGAGTCCATAGATGGGATATGGGGAAATTATATCGCAGCCGTGCCCGTATTTACAATGTTTGAAAGGATTATTTTTTAGTCAAAATTTCATTTTATAGATACAAAACCATTTAATTTATTTTGAAATGTTTTCCGATTATATTTTTGTCTGCGCTTCAGTTACAAGGATGGATTTATTTTAATAACGATATATACAACATATACATTTTATTAACAATCTTTTACGCTATTTTACATTATTTTATATATTAGATAAATAGACTAGAACTCAACAGTAATTTTGGAAATACGATCAAGATCAACATATTATTTTCAATTTATACTTTCTGTCTACCCTTTGTCTCTTAAGCTAAGAGCCAATCGGTAACGAAAACATTTGCTTTAGTGGATCCGATATTAAAGTCAGACGCAAATCGAATGTGTGTTTCCAGATAAAGAAAACTCTAGACTCTAAACATAGCACACAGCCATTATAACGAGAGCCTTTCCTTTATTGTTAAACACCTTAAAAATAACTACGCGTTGCAACAAGAAGGCTTGCAGGTGCTTTCTTAGTACCGTTGGCATCGATAAGCGTTGTGTCGAGCAAGTAACGTTAGCAAAATATGTACAAACAGTCGTTATACAATATTAAATAATAGCAATTATTTTGAGTAATTCAACATAATACAATTATGAATACATGTACGATGTAAACAATATAATGAATAAAATAATTACTAGAGCTTGATTGAAAAATGTTGAGTACAAACTTCGAATCCACATCAACACAAAGCCAAAATTTTATTCCAAACTTATCAGGTTTGTTAGCAATGTATTGAAGAAACCTGCATCTAACCTTAGTAGAAAAGAGTTGTTCGTCTACAGTTATATTTTCTCCTGGTTTGTAGCAAGATAAGCAGTTCTCAATAAATTTCTTCCAAACGTCTGATATAAGTGCAAATTTGTCTTATTGAAGTCGTGAACTTCTTTCCGATCTGTGATCGAATCGCAAAAACTTCATAATTTATTTGCATCTGTCACGAGGCATAACACTTGAAAAAAAATTTACTCCCCAAGTTTTACTCCATAGCTCATTTACTGGAATATTTTTTGCACCATAGGCACCTCGAGCATAGCAAATACCGATAAAACTTTCCAGCTGTTCCAAAGTTAGTATCCAATTGTTGTGGCCTAGTTGCCTATTAGCTTCTTCTTGAGTACATTTCTGAATATGTCTCAATATATATAGATTCATCAATCACAAGCCTCCACGAATCCAATATACTTCCAGTGAAATTTCTTCTTGCATATGAAGTAGGCCCTGCTTGCTCAGTTATTATATTGTGCCGTGCTCGGCGACCACTTTGAGTTGACTCCACTTGAAGTGACCAAGACGTACCGTCGGTACACTACGGTACGCTCAGAATCATCTGAACTATGACTCCTGCCCCGGCCTCGACCACGGCCTCGACCACGAGCACCGCCACGACCATGGCCACGAGAACTCGAACTGTGAACGTTTTGTAAAGTTGCAAGAGGTACCTGATCTTCCAGGTCACTTTCTTCCGAAGAGGAACTCGAACTGAATTGTGGTACCGCACAATCATCGTCACTATCGCGTTCTGCACTCTCAGAGCCACAATCCGATTCATCTTCACGAATATTTTGCAAGATTGAAAGTATTTCTTTATCCTGAAGCCTTCGAGACATTTTTCACAAATGACTTACAATAATTTCGACTAAATTCACGGGCAGTCGAACAATACTAACTTTTTTGACTTAAAAACCACAAACAACTGATAAGCGTACCTAATTTATGTTCTACCCTCTCATATTACAATTGCAAACATTTATCGGATCTCAGCCGTCAAATGACTGCCGCCGTCTTTGTCGGTATATCAAGATTTTAAATAATAAACAAAAGAGATGTGAGTTATTTTTATACATAGTTCCACTTAACTACTAATATTATTAAAAGTCACAAAATTTCAATACGTTAAGTCAAATGGTTTTTCAGTTAATCAACATTTAAATTAAAATTGCAGTCAAATGACTGCTCCCGTCTTTCTAGTGTTAATATATACGACTCATCGGATGATTAAGATATTACCCTGATGTGTGATTGTTGTAGTTAGGCTCTATATTTTAAAGTCTTAAAAATATTGTATGTACTCAATTACTAAAATATCATCTTGTGCGGTCGCAGTTACTAGAAACGATGTCTATATATATTAAATGAATATATCAATGAATTAAATAGGTGGTATTATTTAATTATTTTATTTATTTTTTACGGAATGAAATAACTAGTATTAGATACATAAGTTGTTGAAATTGGATAAGCAAATATATTTTCGTAATTTCATATTTCCAATATTCCTTTCAACTTTTATTTTCTACTTGTATTAACCCTAAAGCTCATCAATAGGTTCCTAACAAAAATATTATATACATAAGTGACACGGCTACTGATCGATACCGACTTTTTTTATTCATATATTTAAACATTTAGAAATACTTTCCACCGAATCGACATCGACAACTAATATAACTCACATCAACAAAAAGTAGTTATAATACAAATGAAATTGATATTTTTAGCAAATATGCTGAACGGAATGGAAAAATAAATTGTAACTACGGAAGAAATTTTCGGACTGTAATGTGCTTAATGACGCAGATAAATTTGAGGACATTTGAAGTCGTACATACGAAGTAGCTCCGCGAAGAATGCATAATGACCATTTTAAATCTACACATTAAGCGAAATAGCTTTTCATGGATACCGTGGAAGTGATTCCTGAATACGATTCCGCCTTAATATTTGTTTTCAAAGTATTAATTTTACAAGGAGTCATAGATAAGCTACTCACAGAATAATTGAAGCAATTTGACACTTTTTTGTTGCTCCCATAATCTATGTACTTAATTAATACATTTATTCAATGCATCAGTAGTTTTGATTTAGTTTTATCTTAAATTTTTTTTTTATGGTTTAATTTGGCGGACGAGCATATGGGCCACCTGATGGTAAGTGGTCACCATCCCCCATAGACAATAACGCTGTAAGAAATATTAACTATTCCTTCTATATAAAGATGTTATGTCGCTTCAGACCGGAACACAACAATAATGAGTACTGTTATTTGACGGTAGAATAAGTGATGAGTGGGTGGTACATACCCAGACGGGCTTGCACAAAGCCCTACCACCAAGTTAATATGTCTGTATTCCATTAATATCTACTCGTATATATTAAAGTATTGCATAATATGGAATACGTAAACTTAAGGTTTGATTGAACTATTTCCTTCTTCGATTTGAATAGACTACCTACAGTTAATCGGTCCAGTAGTAAAACATAGTAAACAGTAGTATATGAACAGTAGTAAATAAATTGAACCGGGTAACTTTAGCTCGTTTAAATAACTTATCTCTTATCAAATACTATGCGCTTAATTTTTATCTAATCATAATAAGTTTAGGACCCCATATGTAATTATTTCTCCCTCTGGTTAATTAAAACGGTTTCAATCGGCTGTTATGAGGTAGGAAATTTGTTTATCGTGTATAATCCTTTTTGTAAATGAGTTTAGCAAAACGAAGGACTTATAAAACCGAAATTGAAAATAAATTTCTTGTTTATTTAAATTTTTTAGCGAATTTCCTGTTAATCCCAACATTTTCTGTCCATTGTGATCTTGTAATTGATCTCGCTTTGAATGAGAAAACATTTAAGTGGGTGAATCACGTTGGTGAATAAACGGTAAATAAATTCAAGCATTTCTCGATATTTATTCCGGCGTCATATTTTCAATACACGAACCGATGAATGACAATTTACAAGGGATCATTATTTCGTTGGCTCAGACGAGTATTCCGCGCGGTTACTAGACACAATCTTGCTTAACGTTTTGTGACGTTCAGTGAACGAGCGCAAACCTTCGCTAGATGTTCAGTCGTCTATAAAATAGGCTTCGAATTTATGAGCAGTTTGTACTCTGTGGCGTGATAAGGCAGAGCATCGCTCAATATCACAATATAGTTCATGTTCCAAATCGTTGCGGATTTACTTTGAAAAGCTTGCTATAATCTGTTCTGTAACATACTTTTATAAATCTAAATATATGTAACGAGGAGTAAGGCATCAGCTCGTTATCATATATGATGATATTCGAAGCATAAGTCTAGTCGTTCACGTTCGTAATATCTCTCTTTTCGATCTTCCCTGAAATATGACTTTTCGGCTGTCGTCTGTCCTACTTCATACTGACGTAGCCAGTATGGACGATAAAAAAATAAAAAAATCATAATTAAACTTGTCGTTGCTTCAAAATATACATTTGTTAACAATCGTGGTTTATTGTGTCTTTGGTTTATTTTTTCTATTGTTTTGATTACCTACCTCTGACTATGAGAAATTAAATTTGGACTCCGAATGTTAATACATTATAATTAACGACCCTATGTCTTCTGCTGATAAACACCAACTGTGGCCCGCGATCGAACCCTCTTGGTATAAATGGTACTTAAGTTGATCATGTTCGTTTGATAAATTGCCTATCGTTTATACACTACGCGTGATGCGTATACATTGTTATTAAGTCAGCGTGTAGCACACATGATCCCCAACTGCACATAAATACATATAACGTAATTCAAGAGAGCTTACTCCAATTGCGGCTGTCAATTTCTGTCATCATTAAGCTTGTGTACGTATGTGTGTATAATCACAACTACTATGGTTGAGCAAATAAATTACATTACATATATATTATATACTAGCTGACCCGGCAAACTTCGTACTGCCATAATGGAAACCTCTTAAATTAGTCCAATTTAAGCGTTTCTGTGCGTTTCTTGTGATGTGCGTAGAAACCATTGCACACAGCGAAACTGTAACTGATTTTTTTAAAGATTTGTTAAATATTTTTTTCTGATACATATTCCATTAAAAACTTTAATATTATTAAAAAAAAAACTATTGTTGTATATTACCTTGAAAGTGGGCATAAAATTTTCCTGAATAATATATGTTGTGCCAAATGGCCAGAAAATGTTTAGAATCATTTCCCATCCCAAAAACTAAAGAGCGTAAGGGATCTGGTGGTGGGACCAATTGTGGTAATTTTACTTAGCCTGCAGCACCACATGATCCAGACGATTCAAATATTTACAAATTATTGTCATTTTGTCCCCAATTGTTACCGATTTGTCGACACAATAATCTATTGCCGGATCATTGTGGAATGCAGCTCGTTCCAGGATCACAGGAGCACTGCGTCTGCAGGATCTCTCAATTTCAATAAGTCGTGCTCACTTTTGTTGCGTTCGATGTTCACGCCTAATTCATTGTCACTCACTAAAGAACGCAATCGTGACATAGCACTACAACTATTTTCTCGATCTGGCTCTCTCTGGTCATCAGTGCGGTTAGCACGTGAAGTAGCTCTACGCATACTTGATTATCTGCGACGACCTAAGTCAGGTCGTATTCTCCTCGGCATCGTAAACAAAGTAAAAAAAATTCACGCGCACTTTTCGATAAAGTGGCACTATAACTAAAGATCTAAAAACAGAGCAAGTAACTTGAAATATCACTGTCACGTAGTGGTAACCGTCAACTCACAAAGATAGAAGCAAAGAGTATAATAATATATAGGGGGATAATAGGATGCACTCTTTGTAATAAGAGGAATCGATAGACGATAAAGGATCGATCTGTTTATTGTCAAATGTCAAGTATTATGGTTGCGTTCATAAATGTAATATCTGACAAAACTTCAATCAATCAGTCCTCTCTCCAATTGCACGCCACTGTGAACTTTTTCCCCAACGGTTATCGGTTTTGCGACAAATATGGCCAGCGCACTGCCACTTCAGCTTACTAATCCGGTGGGCTGTGTCTATGACTTTGGGTCTCTGACAAAACTTAAGATTTATCAAACAATCTATGTACATAAAAATGATTTGATAGACAGTAAACAACTGAAGTTCGTTAAAATTAAGGTTTTTTTTGTACCTCATGTGAATTAATATGTAGTTATAAAGACATAACTATTGTTTGAATTTGATTTCTGAATAACGGGGGCAACATCAAATGTTTGACAAAGTAGGGATTACCCATGTTACAAAAACATGATTGGCGTTGATAATGACATCAATACCGAACATTGATACTTGATGTTTATGGAGCTCTAAACATCGATGTTAATTGATAACGTCGGTGTTTTTTTACCGACTGGAAGAAATTATTGAATTCGACACCGCATGGACCATGTATCACATTTTTAACGACAACGTGAAGTAACTTATATAACGTTTTCGATTTGATCCGGAGTTATTTTATGTACCAGCCAAATTAATACATGTGCATGCGGCAATCCCCCTTTTTGCCATTCAATGGAGTACATACGGCAACGCACCTCTCCAAATATACATAATCCTACAATTAAATCCACAAAAGCTTTCAATTTTTGCCGAAAAACACGTGCTGTAATGTCGTGACGATCATCTGTTTCATTTGTCGACTGTTCTTCAAATAAATTGTTTTTAATATCATCTCACTGAGGATTACATGTAAATGTAATGAACAGATCCGGTCGACCATTTTTCGTACATAAGAAATTGCGTCTTGTGCATATTCGTTCATATGCCGTGGGCAACCAATAAACGAAGATAGCAATATAGTCAATCGCCTGATGTCATTTACATTAGCATCATTCGCTATCGCATCTTGCAAATGAATCTATTCTTCGGATCTTAATTTTGCTTGGTTGAAACGATTAAAATTAAGACGTTCAGTTTCTATTTTGGCATATATATCAACGATGTACAGATGATATAGTTTACCACATCTTGAGATATAATTTTGTGCTTGTGGATGAATTTAGATTTAGATAATATTTAAACTTGAAAATAAATGCAAACGCTGTACTTTTAAATGATTTTTTTTGGAAATAATAATTTAAAATAAGACGTATTACCTATTGAAACTGGTGGATGAGTATGATGATGAGTCATTTTTAATTAAAACCTACTTTTAATTTGACCGTACAATTTCCCGTCTAAAAAATCTCCATTAACAAAATGACCCGCCATTTATTGAATTCATTTGTTACAAAAAATGTAATAAATGAAGAACCACTCGACTGATTTTGTGCAAACTTCACATAAACCATCTACTAAATAGTCCGAACAAACGCTGAAAATTTGGTTTGGTTAGGTGAGCCCGTTCTTGAGTTATAAAGTGACATCGAAAAATGCCACTTATTTTTATATATATGGATTCGAAAAATAGATATAGCGATGATTTAAATAATGCAAAATCAATTTTAAAACATCGATATTTTATTGTCTAACATCGATAAACATAGAAAATTAATGATAATTCTGTAATAAACCTATTTCTAAGAAAAAACAAAATTGTTTTTTTTATTATATTCCTAGCATTTTTATCATACTTACTCACCTTCTAAACCTTCCCTGGACTTCCACGAACAATTCAAGACCAAAATTAGCCAAATCGGTCCAGCTGTTCTGGAGTTTTAACGAGACTAACGAACAGCAATTCATTTTTATATATATAGATGTCCATAAATAAATACTATAACATCATCTTTAAAGAAATGTTGTGTACTGGTTTTAAAGGCGAGTAAGCCAGTGTAACTACAGGCAAAAGGGGTATAACATCTCAGTTACCAAAGCTATGTGTAAAATTGTAAAGTTTCTTACAGCGTCAGTGTCAATGGAATGTGATGATAACTCACTCTCAAATTACCCATTGGTCCGTCCGTCTAGTGATGCCATGAAAAGCAAGTCACGTGAACACTTACCGCCGAAACGAAAACTGTTTTAAAAATGTATGGATTTATTTTGTGTATATAATTGATTAGGCATGTACGTTTGATGGTACATACGTGCCTGAAAAGAGGCAACATTTCCTATATTTAGTTACCATGAAAAGCTTATGATTTCATTTTTACGTAATAAAATACTACCGATTTTAATCCTTAATAATTACTGAAAATAGTAAGTTACAAATCATTTAAACAAACTTTTTCTTCATTAAGCCCTTTATCAACAGAACAATTTTAAGTAACTATGCCTTAACGAAATTTTAAATTAACTTATACTGATTAATAATTGAATTATTCCTTTGAATGATTTAATGTTAATTAGGTCAATACTAATTACCATAAATTTGATGAACCTTTGTGAATGAACCATTCATAGTAAAATGCTTAGAAAAATGTTTGTTTTTCTTTGTCCACTAATGTATCTTTTACACAATACAGTCTCCGCTAAAGGTGGAGCCTTTTGCCTCTATTGAGAAGTTTAGAAGAAGTGCGCGATCAAACGGACGATTGTTCTGTACCTTTTGGTCATTATTGCGTATTTAAAGAGATCTCTAGCTTATATATTCATATAAAAGCTCGTGTGAGTGCGAATTTTAAACTGCTAAACTTTGGCTATATTGGATCTAAGGAAATACCGCTCACGAACTCAAGATACTTAAATTAGAATTTATCGGTCCGGGAAGAATCCGACCGGACTCGGAACGCAACTTTGTTCTTATTGAACATATATCTTCGTTTTGAAAATGGTTAGTTCTAGTTTTAAACTCCAGTTAGATGAGACAGGAGGGAACACTTCGTACAACATGTGCTGTATAAGTTTAACGCCATCAAATTGTTTTTCGAGGCGCTCGCACGTGTCTGTTATAACCAATGTAATCGGCTTTTGTTTCTTAATAATACTCGTGTCTCATTTCTAACTGGTTAATCAGGTCAAACAAGATAAGTCTTATTGTACAGTCAGGGTAAGAAAGGTTCCTCGCCTTAAGATCTATTTTCGTGTGCTTAGTATGGGCGATAATCTGTTTACCGATCGAAAATGACATATTGCGTCGCAATGTTATAATGACAGTCACGTCTAACAAAAAGTTCTATGTGAGTTTCATTTAATATGCAGTTGTCAATTATCAGTTGTTTTTGTTTCAAAGGGTACTAAGAGTTGACGACTTAATAAAGGAAATAATTTGAAAACTGACGAAGGTTTTTTTACTCTGACTGTACATTGTAACAATAGTCCAGTATTCATTGATCTCGTGGGGAAGACGTTTATATGTACATTGTGGGTTCGGGTGGGTTAGATAACTTTTTTTCACCATCTGAAAATCGTACATTTGCTATGAGCGGAGAACAGCACGGTCGTAGCCTCTCAGATCCATATCAAAGGACGACTATCGCAAGGTTATATTGGTATCCAGCTATGTACAACATCATCGGTTCACTTTTCAACGACCCGTGTATTTCTTTGAAGATATCCATATCGAAACAAAAAATAAAGACTCGTAAGGTTGACGAATACAATTGTCTGAGGACTTATCCGCCTGAACATTTATGCAATAAAATAACGATAATATAATTATCATGTTCAAATATTGATATATTTCATTATCATTATTATCAAATGAAGCTGAATTTTATTTAACGAAAATGATATCACAATTGTTTGTCAACACTTCTATAAATAGATTGCAGTATCGACGATGAAGAAAAAAAACAAAACGGTCTGCATTCCCGAGTGTGTTCTCGATACATTCTGTTGAAATAAAACTGTAAAGACGTCTGTTTATCAGAGGACTGTGTACTGTTTGTTTCAAGTATCGTGTCGACATTTTGCACTTAATTTTTTCTATTGACATACTTGCGCTTTTATAAATCTAGGACACGACGTATAATTTTCTACCAATATGTTATTGTATTAAAGCTGTATTGCTCACTACCCGGTTGTATCCAGTAACTAGCTTATAAAGCTGAAGATTTTTAAAGATAATTTTTTTTTTTTTAATAAATTTATATATAGTATTTAATTTTATCCTGAAAACGCGTTATCGATTCCCGGATCGATCACTTAAACGTTATTATCCCTTACTGCAAATAATTTTACCTTATCAACGAAATTAAGATTGGAAATTATATAATATCCCCAAGTAGTATAGATATTGAAATTCGATCAGAAGGATATGACTATTGTCTGCAAATAAACTGAAATTTGGCGACATCGAAGTAAGTCCCATTAGAGTTATGGAGAAAGTACATTGTTTCTTCTTAGAAGGATCTTTGTTCCGTTGTTTGTTGATAATGTATAAGATACTTAAACACGGATAACTTTTGACATTAATTGGCTATTATTTTTGCTATACGTTCACCTTTTAGACGAAAAACAAAAAGAAAATTGAAGCTTTAGGAACTTTTTTAGTACCTACAACTAATTAACTTGCAACATACTTCATTGACATCTCAGTTCATTTGAACCAACCTATCTCTGCATCAGCTTTCTTGGGCTAAGGCCTTCTTTTGAGGACAATATTTAAAACCCAGAGTTTCTTCATGATGTTTCCCTTTACAGCCAAGTGTGGGATAAATTGCAAACACTAATTATGTATATGAAAATTCAGTGGTGTTTGCTCAGATTTCACTAAGGACTTCTGATAAGATTTACGTGTGTGAACAATTGTTCACGTGCACTGCTTTAAGTCAGCATATCATTTGCATTTACCCAGTTTACATAAGGTCATAGACGGTACGATAAAAACAGTAACTTGATGAACATGCACATACTATATCACCATTTCATTTTTACCTATGTGCAATGAACAATGCAACCAACAACAAACGTTTACTCGCTAAGTGTACTTCTCATTTTTTTACATTAAATTACAGTTGCATAGTAAATTAATATAATTACTTCCTAAACATACTTTGGTATTTTCAAGGAACTATCCTTGTGTAATTTATTTGTTACTTGTCTGCATGTAATACTCCCTTATCAGTTTTTATGGCTGAAATATGTTGATCAGGAGCCAGATACGATGACTGCGTGATGGAGAGTATGACGCTGCAGTATCGTGAGAGATTGCTCCGTACTTTTGTATTTTATTTCGATATAAATTTGTTTTGAAATACGGCGAGTCATAAATCAATTGCAAACATGAATACGACAACGAAAATAATTGTTAAAAAAAATCGTTAGCATAAAAAGTATTTTGTAAGCTCTCGTTTCGTTACTTATACATCTAGTACTAGATTATGTAATTCCGAATTACTATATTTTATCTATGAGCTTTTCTTAATATATATTTTGTATTAAATTATAAATAGAATAATTAAGAAACCTACTAGTCAGAATATAAGGATTTAAATAAGTTCAATAAAATCTTAAATAAAATATTTGTACAAATTTAATTTAAAAATATATACAGACTAAAAAACAGTGTTGGGCAAATTTTAATTGCAGGAACAATTAAAGATTAACAATTAATTAATTGTTAATTGTTACTACTACAGTTAACAATTAATCAATTGTAATTGTGTAAAATCACAACTAACAATTATTTAATTGTTAACTGTATTAGTAACAATTAACAATTAATTAATTTTTAATTGTTTTGTTAATTTGAATTAAAAATAACAATTAAAAATACTGCTGTAAAATATAAAGACTTGAGCGAAGACGACGACTTGAAATGTTTTTGTTTTATAACTACGCTGAAGAAATATTTATCAATGCAACTTTATATTATATATTATAAAAATAAACACTTTTTTTCTGTGGAAAGAGAGATTAAGAAAAAAAAAGCTTAATACTTAGAGCCTTTGACAACATTTTTATTCGTCTGAAGTCTAATACTTATAGCTTCATTTTCCTAAATATTTACTAATTTCATTTTGATATATAAAGTTAATTGTTAGTTTTAATTGTTTTATAAAACAACTAAAAAAGTTAATTGCAATTATTTTAATTGTAAGCTGCAATTGACATACGTTAATCAAATTAATTTAATTGCAAGGTGCAATTAAAAATGTAATTGCGATTAATTTAATTGCAATTACTTTTTTAGTCAATTAATAAGACAATTGACAATTACTTGATTAATGCCCAACACTGGTATAAAACAAACTCGCGTATCGCTGTCTGTCCTTAGATCTTTAAAATTACGCAACAGATTTTGATTCGTTTTTGGAAAGAGATTAATTTTATTGAATTAATTTGAAAGAGATTAAGTGCAAATCCGGATAAAATTATCTTAGTCTATTGGTGTGAATTATATTATTCTAATAGTTTAATTCGTTGCCTTTTCACAGCAAAACCACTATACCGATTTTGATAGAATTTGGTACGAAACAAAAATTTAAATTGGTTAAAGTTATTGGTGAATTGATTTGAAAAGTTGTGTGCAAGTTGTACATTGTTCGAACCGATAAAAAGTAATTATCAGTAACAGATCGGGGTTCGATAATTGGAAATGTAACAATCCCATGCCTCGGAAAATATATGTAATGGTGTTACATAAAACGTTGGATCTGCGACTTATCTTTTAGTGGTCGTGTCAGTCTCTCAAGTCAAGTCAAGTCGGTCACTTTCATAAATGATGTACCAGAACCAGTGCTGTAAATAGCCTTTTCTGCGCCCTGTGCGAGCTTCTATAACTGCGCCCAATTTAAGCAGACCTTTTGCCTATTTTACAGTCTCACTCACTAAAACTTAAACACAGATTCACTTCTGCAAATGCGTTGACAATTAATGATAAATACTAAATACGCTCGTGCGCTGCCAAAAAAATGAGCGCGACGTATGTTTTTAATGATACCAGCATGTAAGTACGTTTGTATTGGAATCGAGTACTAGGGGCTCAGCGGAATCTTAACAAGAGCAAAACGAAAAAACAATAGTCTTGCCTAGTTTGTCTATTCTTGCGCCCCCGGGGTCTACGCCCTGTGCCTGGGCACCGGTGGCATCGCCCTATTTACGCCACTGACTAGATCTACTAAAACTACTCAGTATTCCATGAATTCACTTTGCGTTTGCCGGGTTGCGCTCTCTGTCAAGCCAGTAAACCTGTTAGCTCCATAGAATTTACTGCATATCTCGACAGGCCAAGATTTAGTTGGTTATAATGATATTCTGCTGGTACAATTCTCGTTTCCACTTTCGCAGCATTTAATTAACCATATAGCAGGTTTTGGTGAATTCGTAATGTTTAATTTTTAGTGTGTGGTCTTTTGATATGTTCCTTTCCATTGTACAAAGAGTGCTACATAAGAACTGTACATTTCGGTTATCTACAGAAAAAAATATGGGATTTGAAAGTGCTTTTCATTTTCAGATTTCATTGCAATAGCCGGACTATTTCAATCAGGTGACTTGATTAAAAAGACTACACCTAGGATTAAATAGGACTTGCTTTTAGAGCTGGCCTTTGTGCCTTCTTTTATAAATATGATTTTTTTTATTCGTGTTCAAAACTTTTTGGGCATAAATACAGAAAGCAATATCTATAATTCTGGCCTCGTGAAGGACCCTATCAAAGACAACCTTGCAACCTGCCGATAAACACCTAGATGTACCATTTGTGACTCACCAGCGTCATAGCAAGATTTTCCAGAAGCTTTCTCCATTGCCATCCCCATCTAATAACATCACCTTAATCGAGGATCAAGGTCATTTGGAAGTAAATGAAGAGGTTTTAATAAGGCCTATCTTGCCCAGTTGCTACTCTAAAGCTATTTCGTCGGTTGACCATATACTGCGTCATTTTTGTCTTTTCGTTGAAAAGTAAGTGGTAGTAACAGCCTGTGAATTTTCCTCTCCAGGTCTAAGGCCTCCTATCCCATTAAGAAGAGGGTTTGGAACATATTCTACCACGCTGTTCCAATGCGGGTTGGTGGAATGCAAATGTGGCAGAATTTTGATGAAATTAGCCACATGCAGGTTTCCTCAGGATGTTTTCCTTCACGAGGTGAATTATAAACACAAATTAAGCACATATATAGTGGTGCTTGCCTGGATTTAAACCCGAAATCATCGGTTAATGTGTTATAACCACTGGGGCATCTCAGCTTAAAGCCTTTAATCCTTTTCGTTGTAAGGATTTAACTAATTTTCGATCCTTCCTTTTATTTCTCGAACATATGTTAATCTGTGCACCTGAAGCATTCCTTTCCATTTTACGTACTTCTGTCATTTAAGAGAGTTACTAATATGAGTAAGAATTACATGTGCGATTTCCCAAAACATGAATTTTGGCAACTACTAAATCTAAGCAATTTCCATGGCTTTGAAATTTCGTCCCATAAATATTTTATCTCTTTTGAGGAATCAGCTGAACGTACTACCAAACTATGACATCAATATGTTGGTGACAATATTTGTATCATATTAAATCCGTAAGTTTTATATATCCCTACAATTGCTTATCTTCAGAAAATTAGGTAGCAGTTAAATAAAAAAAATATTTGTGTTTATTTTTTTTTTTTTATTATAATTAGTTTTTACTTAAACACTACATAATTACTGATTAGGTTTTTACACAAATTGATTTAAAATTAAGTTGTACATATAATAATATACACATAATATGTTGTTTAATGTTTCTTCTTGTGTAATGCGCCCCATATGTCGTGAGCGGTGCTTGCAATGTTGATTGCTCTTAATCCTTTACCCTAGAACAGAAGAACCAAATTATTTATATGTATATTTTAAGTCCTTATTAATAAAAAAATACTTAAAAAAAAAAACACACAAATAAGTTTAAGTTTTATTTGTCAAACACTTTCTGGAACAGCGAATGGGTACAGATGTCAAAACAATAATTCGTCTATTTTGTCTATGGAACTGTCCCTCAAACTATTAAATTTACTTTTTCACATTGTAAACCAAATTTTGCCCACTGCTGGGTAAGAGTTTCCTGGCTCATCTTAGGATGATTAATATTATTAATAACACTACATTATTATCGACAATTCAGCCATCACGTACATAACTCATAATGTTTTCATATACCAAAATGACAAATTATACAAGCGAATACAAGATACGTTATACAATTATACAAGCAAATATTAAGTGATGGAAACTTGGCAGCGATTGTCTAGAGTTAAAATTTCAAATATTTCTGAACGTAAACTAAGTTTATCCAAATATTAGCTCTCATTTGAAAATTAAATGGTATAAATACATTTTAATAAAACAAAAATAAACGTTTACATGAACAGAGTAACTCTATAAATAAACAAACTTTATAACATTACTCATAAAATATTATCACGATTACGAATTAATACTGATGACGCAATAATTCTGCTTTATCGATAAACTTATAAGTCAACGCATTCTAAACAAAACAATTATCAATAATTGACTCACGACAAATTTGGCTCCTTTCTTGATAGCGTTTATTGGTATTTTTCCCGGCCTCGCCTCACTTGGCACGAGAAAGAGTGATAACACACTCATTATGATGAGAAAAAGCGCTGCTAATTTCATCTTGATGTTGTATCTTCACTGTTCCTCTCAGCTCGAGGTTGAATCGTGTATAATGATTTGATGGACACACTGACTTATATATCTTAATTGTTAACAAAGATAAAAGTATTCTTCGGGTACGGGACTCTACCGTCTCCCGCAGGCCGGGGTCGTCAACTCACGCTTCGTGACGTCATTTATTATTTATTAGCTGTGCCCCGCAGGTTTACCCGCGTTAAATTTTATATTCAGCGTGAAGTAAAGATGTACGTTAACTAAAACTTCTTGTAACATTTGATGGATTCGACCGATTTTTATGAAGTAAATACTAAACAGTACCTTTTAATACTCCTTATATAAATTCATTTATTTGTGTTTGTAATTTTAAGCAATTTGAAAACAAACAATCAGAATTACAGAAAAAAACATCGTTGTTTTTTATTTTGGTAGCTCGCAAATAGTTATACGAACAATATAGCAATAATAGTTACAGAAGCAAATAGTTATACGTACTTAAGAAGAGGTACTTAATTTAATTTATTTGTATATATTAATTAAATATATTTGGATTCACTTCAGATAATTATTATCTTTACAAAATATTTAACTTTTTCATTCGTATAGAGTACTCAAATAAAGACTAATTTAATTTGAGCTGTGAGTGGTACGCGGGATTGTATGGTTTAGGGATCAAGTTAAGGATTAGCTATGAGCCTATGAATTAAAAAATATGTTTATAGAATGTTTGAATATCTTATCAGTTTACTTATGACCTTCAGGAAGAATAATGAAAAGATTTGCTTCGGTTTTAAGATATTATTTTATTTAACATATAGGCAATTAATGTTTCAGATAATCTTGTTATTGTCATATTTAGTCCAGTCATTTCTTCGGGACAAAAGGCAAATAAATGAAAATGAAATTAACGAGCTAATTTTTGATATGTTGCAGGGAATACCCAGAAGCGCATAACTTGAGTTTTTCGACCAAGATTTCCGGGACGTTAAGGCCGCCATCTTGAAAAAAAAATAGTAAAATTTGTTTCTCGGCAATAACTCGGCTATCCGATGAGATTCGAAAATTTTTACGAGAACCTTTTCCGTAGCTTTATGTACTCTACAATTAAGTCTTAACCAAAAGTTGTTGTTGTTAAGATTATGTTTTTATGATATGTTGTTGTTAAGATTATGTTTTTATGATATATATTATTCATGTTAGGCCTAAGAAAATTATAATTTTGAAAAGCAGAAAAACCCCACAGCTATAAGAAAAAATCTATAAAAACCAGTTGTAAAGCGGGTTTAATCAGCATACATCATACTATGTATATATTATGTTGGTGGAGATATTGGCTCTATGTGCTCGACAAAGCCGTGCCAACCGCAAAGTTAACATTAATGCTATCAAAAGGGAGGCAAAGTTATTGTATGTAAGTAATGCAAAACAAATCTCAAGCGTTATTGGTAATCCTCTTTATCGTATGATTATTATTATTTTTATTTTTAAGAGCTAGTTTGAAAGTGCCAGCTGTAGCCGAGATTTTGTGCGGAAGGCGGCTGTCATGACATGGGCATGTTATGAGGAAGATATTGTAAGGTCTTGAGAATGAATGTGGATGGCTACAGATGTAGAGGATGAATAATGAAACAATGGATAGATTGTGTGAAAGATGATATGACTGGAAATATTGTTACTTGTGAGATGACGTTAGATAGGAGAGTATGGAAGATGAAGATATGCTGCGTCGACCCCAAGTAAACTGGGATAAGGGCAGAAGGATGATGATGAGAATGATGATATTATTTTTAGCTGGAACAGCCCATGAAGTGCTTAACCAAATCCACACCAGAAAACACTATTACATTTGAATAAAGATTTTCCACCAATTATTTATAACGTATTATTTTACTGGTAACGTATGTTTCATTTAAATAATATATTTGTAACCGAATATAACTGGAATCCTGTATGTGTGTCGAAGGTCTGACGGCACGAGCCATCATTAAAGCCTTTTGGTGGAAAAAGTTATCTTCGTTAAAGAAACCTTCTGCATGATGTCACCTCATAACACTTTTCTTGTCTCGTCGGCCTTGAAAATAGATGCGACATCTGTTATCTCTCTTTTGTAAGATACCTTCGTTCCATATCTACGTGTTAAATGAAAATATTACTTAATGATTACAAAACATCGAATGCTGGATAAATAAGAGATAAATTATTTCGTTTTTTATAAATTTTAAATATTATTTTTTATTCAAATTGAAATAAGACCTTCTTGGAATAATATATTCAAGCACAAATATAAACGAAAATATCTCTTTACAATCAACGAATAATTAATTCTTCAGATAAAACAGCGAGAATATAAAATGAAAAGAACTTTAACATCGATATTATAACGCAAGAATATAATATCGCTCTTATGCTCAATTCACTCATGGTCAGTATTGTATTCCACAATAATTCGACGACCTCCGTGGCCGAGTGGTGTGTACACCGGTTTTCATGGGTACGCCACTCCGAAGTTCCGGGTTCGATTCCCGGCCGAGTCAATGTAGATAATCATAAGTTCTCTATGTTGTCTTGGGTCTGGGTGTTTGTGGTACCGTCGTTACTTCTGATGTTCCATAACACAAGTGCTTCAGCTACTTAAATTGGGATCAGAGTAATGTATGTGATGTTGTCTCTTATTTATTATTATTATTTATAATTATGTATTCAGGCAGTAAGTGTATATAATAAAATCCTTATGAACCTGTCGGGCTGAGCAATATAAAAACAAAGTATACACTTTAATTTACAAGTCTAAAATTATTCTTTATGGTATAGGTTGGCGGACGAGCATATGGGCCACCTGATGGTAAGTGGTCACCATCAGCCATAGATAATGACGCTGTAAGAAATATTAACTATTCCTTACATCGTCAACGCGCCACCGAACTTGGGAACTAAAATGCTATGTCCTTGTGCCTGTAGTTACACTGGTTTACTCACCCTTCAAACCGGAACACAACAATACCGAGTACTGTTATTTAGCAGAAGAATAACTGATAAGTGGGTGGTACCTACACAGACGGGTTAGCACAAAACCCTACCACCAAGTGAATTTAATTTTATTAAATCGTTTCATCGTTTTTGTTGTAATTCTGCAAACGAGAACCTTTTTGCTAGACCACGTGAATCTTAGGCGAAGATTATGCGTTCAAATCCGGGTAACAATTAATCGACGCTAAAATACCCGATAGTGCAATATATGAAAACCTATATCATAATCATACAAAACTGTTGAAAGTTTTTGAATATAACAATGATATAATTACTGCTAGTCAGATTGTCATGATTTTTTTAAATATATTTATATAATTTTAATTGAAATAACAT
Source organism: Vanessa cardui (assembly GCF_905220365.1). NCBI lineage: Eukaryota > Metazoa > Arthropoda > Insecta > Lepidoptera > Nymphalidae > Vanessa > Vanessa cardui. Next base: position 4,432,859 of record NC_061125.1, read on the forward strand.
TTATAAGTATAATTATTAATTCGGTTATCGACACCGTATAGTGGGACTCCCGTCACTTCTTCTCGTGGCGTAGTGCGGCGACTGGTACTGCCTGGCACGAGAAAAACAAAAGGCGGTGGGTTTTGAACGGGCAGGGAAGAAGAAAGCTAGATTCGTGGATGGGCGGTAAAAAGATTGGTGGTAAAGAAATTATATACAATAAGCGGATAAATAATATATGTATCGCTTGGTAAATTAATATAGTGACATAAATTAATTTTATGTTAGTAGTTTTACTACAAGATAGTTTTATTGTTGTAAGTAAAAAATAGTGATTGTATATAGTTATAAAATAGTTAAAATAAATTAAGACTAATTTTGTTTATAAAACATGCATACCAAACTATATAGTGTTTGATAGTTGATGTTATTGATTCTGAGGTATTTAAGGATAGATGTTCTTAATCGTAAAACCAGGACGCGCATTATCGAGGAGTTCGTGCATTTTTGTGTGAGACCAGGATTTATAAGGACAACCTGACGAGCGTCCTCAAACTAGTGATCACCTGATGTTTCTGATGCAAGCAGCCTGGCAAAAGCCTGGCAGAAAGGCTGCCAAAATATTAATTTGATCTTGAACATGTGTACTTTATTTATTTTTACTATAATATTTTATTGAGAAAAACATTTATTAACATTAGAATTAATAACATTAAATGTTTAAATACGAATATTTACAAATATACACTAAAACTAGTTACTATATAAATCTTGACCGCGCGGAATGGTGACAAGAATGCCAGCTGCATTTCCCCATTGAATCGCAATTCCGATCCTCTGGGCAAAAAACGAACAGAGGCAATGAGGCGAGGTAAATAATAAATTAATGTATCTCTTGCTTACAGATCAAAACAATAAGACATAAAGTATAAAGTTGAACGAATTTGTTAGAACTCGCATTGATGGTAGAAGCTCCAAAACTTCTGGTTGAGAATATAAATGACTATTACAACGATTGGGAGGCTTTTGATAACATACGAATTTTACTTTCTACTGTATAAATGAAATTAAATTCAAAAATAAACCTACAATCATTTGCGAAAGGAGAGAATTTTTGGGTTTTCCTAACTGAAAAGCTAAAGTAATATAAGTACATTGAACGTTGCGAGATGATAAAGGAATTTGCGGAAAACATTTTGGCATAAAATACATGAGAAAAATGTATGTGATTATCCAATTATGTTTATGCGAGCAGAAGATAGATATCATCTCGGACTGTATCAAAATATTCTCACGACAGGCTCTGTGACATCGAAGAGTTAGTTGTATGGATTTTTTTGCGTATCGTATAATGATTAGAGATAATCAATCTAACCACATTCTGAAGTGTCGTGAACTATTTTAACAATTCATTGTTGACATGTACGCTATGGTCGAGAACGAACGATTAAACTACGTTGGATACAACAAATCAAAACTCTCAGCCAAAGAGTACATTTATTTACGAGATACAATATCGAATGATAAAGTAGCTGCTGATATTAGACAAAGATCTTTGTACAGTGGAAGTCCAAAACATATGCACGAATATGCTCAGGATGCTTTGACGTACGTTCGCAAGTATTGACAAGGTTGTAAATATAATAACATCGATATTCGATAGAACCGGATAAAAAAGAGGACGTGTTGGATTGATGCAAACTTTTACAGACTATAGAAATTTAATTAAAAATTTCATCGTACCTATATAACATCGTAAAAATTTATGAGTGTTATGACCAATCTGCATTTTTTTGGATTTTTTTGGATTTATTCCCTTCTTCCAATTGGTGGTTCACTTATAATAAATTCATACCTTACTTATTAATCTTGTATCGTAGAGCAAAACCAAATTTACGCAAGTTACGCAAATTATTTCCCAGTATTATATTATTTCCCAGTATTTATGCGTCCGCGGTGTGGTTTAATCAATCAATCCCTTAACCCGTGTCGCGAGAGCCAAGTAAGGGGATTTTCGTTAAACGAATATTGTTTTATTCGTAATAATCATTCATGGTAACGGGTAGGTACATAAAAGTATTATGTACCTACTAACTAGCGGAAGAACTTTTATTTATCATTAATAAATAATCTGATTAATTTTAGAGTAATCTGCTTTATTTTTATTATTTTCATATATTATATTATGTTATAAGTATTTGTAATATAACATATGACGACAACAAACATTAGGTATGGTAATTATATTATTGAAACTGAAAACATTCACGAAAAATTATTTGAACAAGCTGACGACTTTTGATGAATTATGTTTGCTTATTAGACGTCATTATTTTGTATAAGTTCTTCTTTATTTGTATTGGTAGGGCGGACTGGTAAATAGGCCTGAAGGTAAATAGTTCCAAAGCTATGAATAGAAAAAAAGTTTAATTATAGAATGTTAATAGTATACATTTCGTACACAGTATGTTTAAATTGAAGAAAATGAAAACGCAAAGCAAAAATATTATGTCTAAATGTTTAAGTGAATTCCTTGGCAAAATTAACTAAAATTAACAACTAAATGCAAGAATAATAAAAATTAATTAACATAAAAAAGGTATAGCTATAACAAAATTGGAGAGATTATTTTAACACATCAATTTTTTCTAGTATTATAATGGGATTATTAATGGCTTATCCGAAATTCCACTACCACATTGAAAACGCTTGCCAAGTTAAATTGTCTTCCTTAAAGTATTAGTGACTTTTTATTTTTACAGCTTTCCCTTGGATAAAAAATACATAATTTTTTGACGTTCTGTTAAACAATGGAAATTATAGTTTACATGCATGTGTTAACAATTGTAAAATTATCTATTAAATATTTAGAATAATATACACAATACGTGATAAATAATCTACAAGTAACTAATGTTTTTTTTTTTTTTTTGTAAATAGTAATAACAAAGACAAACTTCCGGTTTCGGCCAATTTGTCGTAATAATCCTTTTAACCCCCGCACAATGAGAGATCATTGTGCGGGGGTTAAAAGGATTATCACGATGGCGTCAACTTCGGCAGTTCATCTTTGGTGGTAATTGTGTAAAACTTGTAAAATTGCATTTGTTCTTAAAAATATAAAACGTGTACAACAATATACGAGGTGTGTGTATCTGTAAAAAAGGTTTGCAATAATATCCGAGTAAGTATCTTTAAAATTGTGTTTTCTTTATTAGGTATAAAAGATTCCCGCCACAATCTGAACCGATAAAAGTAGGCCCCTATAGTTCAATGTTCTTGACTCGATAATATGTAAATTAACTAATATTAAATGATGTAGTTTTAGCCCACGGGTTTCCACTAATCGCGCGCGTCTCCTTATTTTTTCATAACGTGCCAAAAGAAGTTTCGTTTCCAAAAAATACATATGTGACAAATTCAGTCATTTAAATTTAGAATAGGTACTACTGTTCCTAAACTAAGTTAAATTATACACAAATATCTGTTGTGTCGAAACGGGGAAGAGATTTTATTTTTTTTAGAGAGTATCAATATTACCGGTAATGATAAATATCTACGAAATAGGCGCTTCGCAATATATTCTAGATTGCGATGAGTCAGTAATAAAGAGAATGTATAGAATCATTTCGGCTTGTTGGAATATTAATGGTTATTTGAAAAAATATATTTATATCAGATGCAAGAATCCTTTAAATATTATGAATATTGTTATCATTATCGGTCTATCTAGTTCTAAAACTAGTTTCATATTAGATCTGACAGATTAGCGCAAGTCTATTAAAAGCAAATAAATTATAAGCAAAGAACACAGTGACTGCCGTTTCGACGCCATTAAACCACACGTTAAATAGTTCAAAAACTTATGCCTATATAAAATATCCTTTTATTTTTTAAGATATTTTATTGTATCAGTTACTGTGAATAAAAATTTAAATATATATTTTTTTTATTTTCCTATTTGACTATTCGACATATAAATCATTCCCTGTTGGATTAAGCTATGATAAAGCATAAATTTATCTATTGAAACAAATTATACTGTTAGAAAGTATATTACCATATATTTATATCATGTAATTTTATTTATTAATAATCTAAGGCGACTATATGCGCTACTCTTGGCCTCACCCCTAAGCAGATGAATAAATCCGCTCCGCTTATAATAGTGCGCAATCTACGCACGGTACCTGGTACGGCGTGGAACGCCCCGTTGCCTGGTACGGCGACGGACGGCACGGTGCCTGGTACGGTATACGGCACGGGAGAAGACACGTCGCTTTGCCTTACTTATTACTAGATTACTAGTTGAACTGTAAGACGCAAGCCATGAAGTCACTACAATACTTGGCGTCTTACGAATAACAACGAGTGTTGGGTGCCTCAGAAAAGGACATTCTTAAATCTCAAGTCATCTATACATAAACGCGACATCAGAGTCGCCGAGGCTGTGTTCTCACTAATCAATGGATTGCGGTAAATCTTTTAAATGCTAAGGGTCTGGGGTAGCTTATCTAATTATTTTCAAATCCATGTCTGTCAAAAATTGTGCATAAATAGAAAATTAATGTAGGTGTATTAAACAGAAAAAAATAGTGTAATAGTAAGAATTATTTAACCTTTATTATAAATATGTATAGGTATGTATGTACTTTTAAATAGGATAATATTAATTTTTTTTTAATTCTTTATGTAGCTACTGTAGTATTTATTTTCTTAATATCTTGCTTCTGATTTGTGTTAGATCATTGGAAATTGGATTGGTTTATTTATTATTTTATTGTGTTTTCAGTTTTATTGTACTGTTTGTTTTCTGTAAAAAAAAAATTTAGAATAATAATTAAAATTTAAAACATATGATGTTTAGTAAGTAAGAAATATTAACCGCTACACCTACCCGAAACCAAAAATTGAAACAAGTCAGATATGAAGTAACTAAATAAAACATGCCTACGCAGTGAATAAAAAATCGCCATTAAGGTTTTATTCATCATAGGATTTTATGAGTTTGTAGGACCCAAATATGTTTAAGAAAAGTCAACACCATAATGTTTTTCATTTATAAATATCTAAGTGTGACCATGATTAATATTAGAAAAAAATATATAAATAAACACGAGTGTATTTAAATGATAGCAAAAAAATAGCACTTGATAATATTCATATGCCTCAGTAGCTTTAGGTTTTTATATACCTCGAATATTTTATAACAACATTTTACTCAAAAATTACCGTCGCTATATACATATTTCACGCGGAAACTTTAATTAAATCCTTAATAAAATGTGCGGGACCAAGTTTGAATTTATTAACCAGGTGTTACTTACATGGACACAATTTTGTGGCGATCATATATTTACGAGTATATTTATTTGTATCTGTGTAACTATTAATTCGAAGGTGTGACTAAATCAATAATACCTAACATACAGCGAAATTTAAAACATATACAATATATTTATATATTTCAGAAAAATAAAATATGGTAAATTTATGAAACGCCAAGAAAAATGTGACGCTTCTTAAGATTCTTTATTAAAGTGAATCTTCATAGAAATATGAACTTATTTAACATTTTATTTGTCCTTAAATTTTTGTGTGTTTTGAAAAATACGAAAGGTACAAAAAAAGTTTCTCTTGACAAGTCTGGTATTTATAACAAAAAAAGTTAAACAAATGACAAAAGACACATGTTACTGGGTTTTAAGTTTGATTAGACTATAATTTAGTCATAAGCTGTTAAACTCATCAACCAATCAATCAACAATTTTTTCATACTTTTATAATGTATTTATAGCATTACATATTACAGATAAATTAAAGCTTTCACCATTCCTTTCCCATATAAACTTTAACTTTACAAATTTAGAGTGTTCTTAGATTGCAATATTTTAAAAAAATATGTCAGTTTCTAGAAGACCAAAGAAGTTGTGGTTTTGCTGTCGTCAAATTTGATTTTTAGTGAGCTAAATTATTGAACGTCTGTAACTATTCCACTACTTCACATCGTAAGAAGTTATTACTTTTCTTAACAAGTGGGTTCTTTAAAATTCCTACGTTTTTTGGTAAATAACTATAGGTGTTAATTTTAATAAAAATATATTCTACATGTTTGTAATCCTATCATTGTTCTTTAAACGAATAATATGGTTAACTTAAAAAAGTGGTTTAAAAGTTTTCAAATTCAGTTGAATATATATTATACTATCTATTTTATATGTCTTAACATCGGAAAGGTTGGCTGACTGGCTCTGTTCATTTTGAGTTTTCTTGACGTATCAGAATCCTTGTGAATCAGTTCATTTCCCTCCAATTCATACATAATAGTATCCTAACCGTCACCCCGGATATAAGCTATCGTCATACCAAAGGGTCCCGCCGGATAAGTATCAAAAATACACGTATACTAAAATCATTTTGTATTTTATACTTTCTTTTAGTAAAAATATGTTTTAATATGATTTCTATATCCATACTTTAAAATTTTATCCCAATCGTAAACGGAAAGATGTTGTTGGATTAATAAGCATTTGAAGTATTTTGCATTTGAGCTAGGATAAATGACCATCTGATGGTATGTTACCACGCATATAGGTGCAAGAAATATTAGCAGTTTTTTATTTATTGCTGGTTGGCAGTAGAATATCTTGAAATGACCTCTACAGATAATATTGTTATTCATCAAAGATTCTATGTGTTTATTTATATAATTATTTTTTTTTTGAGTAGTATATAACCTACAAGCTATCATAGATAACTACATATGTTATAAGTTCTTGATGAAGTAAAAAAAAATGTATGTTATTGTGGGACAGAAAAGGTTTGTAAAACATAAAACCGAACATATAATAAAATTAATAGAAATGTCAAAAATAATGTTGTCTTAAATTTTCGCGATTACACATTGAAATAAAACTAGCTATAACGGATTTGAATCGCGTATATTAATTATTATTAACATCCCGACGTTTCGAGCACTTTACAGCGTTCGTGGTCACGGGTAGACTACCCGTGACCATGAACTAAATTAATATACGCGATTCAAATCCGTTATAGCTAGTTTTATTTCAATGTAAAAATAGTTTTATCTAATAAATATGAATACTTACCATTTACATTTGATTCAAAAATAAAAATCTAATGACTATGAATTATAAATTAAGGAGGATTTAACGGCCTTCGAAAGTATCGAAGATATCCAGCGGTTGAATTCGATGGTCTGAATGACGATGAATGAATGAATAAATCTTGTTAAATTATGGAACTCATTCAAGTAAATGTCAAATATGATTATTTATGCTTGTGGCTATTTGAAAACGGAACAAAGGGCGTTGGTTTGCCCTCTGAACAATAATATAGACTAGCACTAGGTTATTCAACCAAATTCAATTCACCGTATTGAACCCTCATATTTATAAGCTGAGACAACTTTTTATATTTTCTAATATAACTAGAAGATAATGCTAGCTAATACTGCATGATTCCAATGTGATTGTGAATATCCGATGAAATTATAATTATTAAAAAATAAATAATTCAATTCCAAAATCATTGTTAATTTTATAAATTAAGTCCGTTAATTTGTTATTAAAATTATAAAATAGATGATTTGATATATGTATGTATCATGTAGCTATATGATAAAAAAATATTTTTATTTTATTATTTATCTCATAAATTAATTAGTAAATTTACAACATAATGTATATTTTCTTTAGTAAAAATGTACAAAATACAGAACAGTTAATTTAGATGAAATTCACGTCAAAAATATTTAAACAGGCGAAATTAACTTGACAAAATCAAATTTCCATCAAATTGATATAAATAAGGAAATTATAATTGTACTTCATAATATTATTAAATGTATAATTATATTTATCTATATTTTGTCCATTTTTTCTCGGCAGATTCTACGTTTCAAATTGGTACTACATTTAATTTGATATATAAGGATTTAAGTGTTTATAATAAGATAATATAAGAGATAATTTTAATCAAAAGTATTTATTTATTATCGTTTTTCATAAAATATAAAACATTAATTCAATGATGATTGGTAAAGCTCTTCATTTAATACGATCGAAAATTCCTTTAATTATATTCATTCATAGTGTAAAAAAATTAAGCAGTATTTAATAACGGGCTAAAAAATAAATAGTTGCATAATCTTTGATATGAAATGCATACTTTAATTTACAAAATATATAAATATAATAACTTTGTTGATTTTATTTGGAGTATTTCTAATAAAAATAATACATTACGCAAAATATATATTTTATATATCTGTAGGCAAGCACCATTCTTTTTTGTACCAAGTTTGGAACAAATTTTTGACGAATTTTATCTAATATATTGGAATATTTAAATTGAAAAATGTTCATATTTTATAATTCAAAATAGAAAGGTCTCGTTGTTGTATGTGGTCGAATTTTGGATATTTCATTATTTTACTTTTCACGTTTAAAATATTTAAATACATATTACAGTTTGGACGAGGTATGTAGTTCATTTCGTTAGGTATGATTTTTTTTTGTTCATGGAATGTTTTATGTAGAAGTTTAGGTCCATTGTGTGACGAAAGACACGAAATTGTACGACGTGCGCAATGGTAAATTTTAAAGAGTCTGAAGTACTTGCAGGTTTTCGCCCATTTTTTATTCTTTATGTTCAGAAGATATACTGTTACTTGAAAGTTACCGAAAGGAGAAATATATATCTACATATTCACATTTTTTTTTTTTTGAAAAAGAGTACCTAATTTTTGTACAAGTGTTAATTATTTTAGAGTGACATACAATACTCTTTTGTATTCCTTTGTGTATCGTTTTTGTCTATGTTCAAAAATTCTCTGTAATATCGTATATACTTATACGGTATAAGAATTTAGTTCCCTTTTGTGTTTAATTGATATTCATAAGTTATCAGGTGCAACAGTGAAAGACATTATGAAAATACGTTACTTGTTTATCCAGCGATTGCGTTGGAGCATATTAGGCAATAAGCTCCAAACCTTTTCCTCAAAGGGCTCAGCAGCAGGACGTTAATTACTTTATACTAACATCTAAAAATATTAAATTCATTTGCAAACTTAATGGGTTTTAGTATTGGATAAGCTATTTCTAATTTAGAAACAAAATATTATTACTATACAATTCATTTATTAATGATTTTCGGCATCAATTGAACATTTGGTTTAGATTTCTATTAACACAAAATATATTGAAATTCCAATTAATGTTTTATTTCATTTTAGTTTATTACAAAATATGATTAGAATTTGTTTTAATATTTAAATTATATTTTTGACAAGATAGTTAAACAGAAAAACACTCTTTGAAATGAAATGAATAAAATAATTTTTTGTTTTTCGGTATTTCGGTTTTTACAAGTTGTCTTATTAAATTTAGTTATCAGTAAGTACTTATAAGTATTGATAAAAAATAAGAGTTATATTTCCTTCTGAATTACATTTCTTTTATTAATTAACTAGCTGACCCGGCAAACTTCGTACTGCCACAATCAAAATACTTAAATAGTCCAAATGTGTTGAGCATAGAAACCATTGCACGCAGCGACACTGGTGATCTAACAGTAACAATAAATAACCGATACTAACATTAAAAGCGACACTATCAATATTTTTTTCTATATTTTCAATGACACAGGAATCATGAGGTTTTGTAATAAATTCCCATGTCGCTATAATTAAGTCCTTACAACATTAAGTTTGCAAAACCATTTATTGTAAACTGGCTATACCATAAGTTTTAATTTGAAACTCATTTGCAATACAAATCTATATAATTTCACTAAATACAACACAGATAAATAATATAGGTGGTCAAGTTTTATTATGGTGATGTTGCCTATAACATTTTGAAAATATTGTCTGATTTATATTGCTCATAAATAGTCACGTTACAACAATTAGATACTTACATAAATTAAAATTTTAACAATAAATAAAATTTTAACAAAAAGAAAAACCGACTTCAAACAAAACCCTATTTTAAAACAAATGAATATGCACGAAAAAGTAATAAAAATAATTGCGTATTCAACATATTTTTTAGAGTCTTCCTAAGTTAAATGTAATGAAAAAATATTAGACTACTTATAAGTCGATTAACGATTATATCATGTAGTTATAGTTATTGGTATATTTGGAGCCGGTGTCAGCCACGGTGCCCTTGCCCCAACAATCAAAAGAAAGAAGCGATGCGAGCCCCTTGATTGATCCAGTATATTATTGTGTAAAAGGTAATTTGTAAAAAACATATTTGTTAAAGTATTCTCGTATTGTTTTTTGATAGATATACTGTAGGGTTTTATTGGCTGACACCGACTCCAAATATAACAATAATTATAACTACATGATATAATCGTTAATCGACTTTTAAGTAGTCTAATATTTTTTCATTTCATTTAACTTAGGAAGACTCTAAAAAATATGTTGAATACGCAATTATTTTTATTACTTTTTCGTGCATATTCATTTGTTTTAAAATAGGGTTTTGTTTGAAGTCGGTTTTTCTTTTTGTTAAAATTTTATTTATTTTTTGATTTTAAGTGAAGCTGATGTTGACTAACTAATTTTTTTTTAATATGGATAGATTAAGCGTTCCGTTTATATGAGTCAGAAACTACTTCGAGGACAATTTCAAAGGAAACTTGCGAATAAAGCAAAAATAGACTTTCGAAAGTGCGGATTTAATACGTCACGCGGCGTAAACTACAAGGATCCCTCGAAAGAGCTGTAATCGAACTCAGCAAAAAAACTTTGAAAAAGACCAACTATATTTCGTACATCATATGACATCACATCACATACACAAAATTTGATTAAAGATAGTAAGAAATTCTGCCCCATATCGCACCCTAACTGCGAGCCGTATAGGAGTTCCATCACTACATAGTATAAAACAAAGTCGCTTTCTCTGTCCCTATGTCTTTAAATCTACGCAACGGATTTTGATGCAGTTTTTTTTAAAAGATAGTGTGATTCAAGGGGAAGGTTTGTGTATATAATACATGAACAATATAGTAAAGAAACACTGATAATTTTAGAAGTTTGCGATGTGATGTCGTATATAAACAAATTCTGTAGTATATGTAGTATCAGTATTGCACCCGTGCGAAGCCGGGGTGGGTAGCTAGTTGATTATAATATTCGACTATGATAATTACATAAACATAACCACATTACGGAAGGTGACTCAAATATCCAAATAACCTATAAATAAAAGATTCGACCGAGTATCGCTAACGTGCTCCTCAGAATTGTTCCGTTCCCTTCCGTTCCGTTACTTTGTCATGGATCCTGTGCTCAGAACCTTACCAAACTTTCACCAAATTACCCTTGAAGTATATATTTTATAATAAAAAAAGAATTATCAAAATTGGTTAACGTGATTTTCAGTTATTCACCTATTTGTCGCGCATATACATAATGCAAATTTAAGACTTATGTCGTTTTCACATGGATACCATCATCGGAAAAAAAAATAAAAAAAATGGGACCCCACGGGAAGCACTACCTTTCAAACAAAAAAAAAATTATCAAAATCGGTCCACCCAGTGAAAAGTTATGAGGTAACAAACATAAAAAAAAAAAAAAAAAAAATACAGACGAATTGATAACCTCCTCCTTTTGGAAGTCGGTTGAAAAGAAAAACCGACTTCAAACAAAACAATATTTTAAAACAAACTAATATGCACTAAAAAGTAATAAAAATAATTGCGTATGCAAAATATTTATCAGAGTCCTCCTAAGTAAAATAAAATGAAAAGCATTAGAGTACTCAAACGTCGATTTGCGATTATATTAACGTGGTAACAATTATTGTTATTGTTGTTGTTGTTATCGAGTCAGTCTGATATTATCGTATAAAACCAAGCCAGCCAAGAGCTGATACCGAGTCCAAATATGACGACCTCCGTGGTCGAGTGGTGTGTACACTGGTTTCCACTCCGCGGTCGCTGTAGATTATCATTCGTTTTCTACGTAGTCTTGGATCTGGGTGTGTACTTCTGACTTTCCATAACACAGTGCTTTAGTTACTTACATTGGGATCAGAGTAATGCATGTGATGTTGTCTCATATTTATTTATTTAATTGATCTTAGTAAAAAAACTTTGCAAAAGAGCTAATGTATGTCGGACATCATAAGGTCACACATCATATTGAAATGCAGCAACGAACGTAAGCACATTAAAATTTTACTAAAGACAATAACCCACATATCGCACCCTCGCTGTAAGCTGTTTAGGAGTTTTATTGATAATCACATTCGACTATGACTTGTTGTTGACTTGTATTACTTGAACACGTTGCGAAAGGTAACTCAAATGTCCAAATAACCCATATAAGATTCAGCTGAGTATCCCCTTAACAGATAACAGTACCCTTGAAGTACATATATCTTTTCTACTAAAAAAAGAATCATCAAAATTGCTTGCGTGATTTTGACTTATTTACCTATTTATTATCGCACATGCATAATGCAAATTTAAGACTTATGTGGTTTTCATATGGATACCATCATCAGAATTGGATAAAATTAAAATGGGACCACACGGGACCACAGTTTCACTGTGTAATGAATGGTTTAACATCTGCGTTTTTTTGCGACTGGAAGAAATTATTAAAATCGAAAAATAGATGTAACGAACTCGTATTTAGCTCACCGCATAGACATGTATCATATTTTTAACGACAGCGTGAAATAACTCTGGATCATGAATTTGATCGGGAATTTCAGCCGATATAACGTTATCGATTTGATCCGGAGTTATTTTAAAGAACTGGCAAATTAATACATTTGCATGAGGGAATCCCCTCTTTTGCTATTCAGTGGAGTACATATGGCACCTCTCCAAATATACATAATTTTACAATTAAATCTATAATTGCTTTAAATTTTTGCCGAAAAACACGTTCTGTTATTTCATGAGGATCAGTTGTCGACTGTTCTTCAAATAAATTGTTTTTAATATAATTCCACTGCGGATTACATGTAAATGTAATGAACAGATCCGGTCGACCATTATAAGATTATGTCGACCACATAAGAAATTGCGTCTTGTGCATATTCGTTCATATGCCGTGGGCAACTAATGAACGAAGATGGCAATATAGTCAATCGCCCGATGTCATTTACATTAGCATCATTCGCTATCGCATCTTGCAAATGAATATATTCTTCGGATCTTAATTTTGCTTTGTTAACGATTAAAATTAAGTCGGTCAGTTTCTATTTTGGCATGCATGTCAACGATGTACTGATGATATAGTTTACCATATCTCGACATATAATTTTGTGCTAGTGGACGAACCATCAATCGATACGAATAAAAATTCATGGCACTAACCTTTTTTTGCATATTTAGACATGAAAATATATGCACACACTGTACGTCTAAATGTTGTTTTTTTTTTTTGATAATAATAAATTGAAATTATTCGTATTACCTATTGAAACTGGTGGATCAGTGTACTCATTTTTAATTAATACTTACTTTTATTTTGACAGTACAATTCCCCGTCTAAAAAAATCTCCATTAACAAAATGACCCGCTATTTATTGAATTCATTTGTTACAAAAAATGTGATAAATGAAGAACCACTCGACCGATTTTGTGCAAACTTCACATAAACCATCTACTAAATAGTCCGAACAACCCCTGAAAATTTGATTAGGATAGGTGAGCCCGTTCTTGAGTTATGAAGTGACATCGAAAATGCCACTTATTTTTATATATCTAAATTCGAAAAATTGATGTAACGATGATGTAAATAATGCAAAATAAATTTTAAAACATCAATGTTTTATTGTCTAACATCGATAATTTAAAAAAAAACAATGATAATCCTCTAATATATCTATTTCTAAGGAAAAACAATTTTTGTTGTTTTTATAATATTCTTATCATTTTTATCATACTTACTCACCTTCTAAACCTTCCCTGGACGTCCACAAATAATTCAAGACCAAAATTAGCCAAATCGGTCCAGCCGTTCTCGAGTTTTAGCGAGACTAACGAACAGCAACTTATTTTTATATATATAGATTATCCAATAATAATTTAACTTACTGAATTATTAACATTTATACAAAGTTGGCTCATTTATATACAGAATAATAAAATTGACAAAATCTAAGTATTTTACAAGAAATGTACATTGATATTCAACCCTTGTTCTTTAAATTCAAGAATCGACTTAACAAATATGTATACTTATGGAAAAGTTTCAATATCTAAAGCTTCATGTATCAGAAAGCTGATTAATTGGTGAATTTTCTTTTATGATATTAAGTACATCCTTTTACAATCATCGTGATATATTAGTTTTACAAAATTAAAAACGAAGATTAAATCTGATTTTGTTTCAACTACATACTTAAGCTTATTACGAATATCTACACTCAACATAATCAGTGTGTAACGCGCTAAAAGAAACTATTATTATCCAAGGAACCACCATTACGTAAATCACTATTTACATAAATTAAACTATTGTTTTAAAGTCTTGGCGGGTAAAGTAATGCACCGGATAGTGCAGTGAGCATCGGCGCCGCGATGTGTGGCAGCGACGCAACGCAGTGCGCGCGGGGCTGCGCGCTGCAAGCGGCTACGTCTTGCGCGAGCACCCACGCCATACGACGCAGCAGGTTTCCAGCTTGGGCGGAACAAGCTCGTCCAGCCATTGCCACGCATGCGATGAATGCGTCACGGGCACTAAAATAAAACATAACGTATTTTTTAATCCAGTAACTAGATTAAATAAATATTCAATAGTCAGTATTAGTTAATAGTTACTATTTACTATTAAATAATAACACATTTAATAGAAAATGGTAAAAGCGCCGCCAGTTACTAAATTAAATACTTTAGCGCGAAACGATTCGAATAAGAATCAAAGTAATTCCAATATAACGTAAAGCATTTATGAGTTACATTTTCAATTTGACAGCGTTTTGACGTACTTGATGCTTTCTAATTAAAATATAAATTTAACAATTAAGCGCTTTACAAATGTGTTTAATCATTTTTTTGAATATTGACGTTAATTAATTCTGAGAGAAAATCAAAAACGACAATACAGTCATGGTATGTTGTGCTGCAATAAACATTACATATTGTTAATTTAAACATATCGCATTTTTTGTACAGACAATCAAAGTTTACAATACTATCTATACTATAATTATTTAAAAAATATGTCTACTACTCTTTGTCTAAATGATTAAGAACAAATAGGATCTGTAAATATAATAAACAAATAATTCTAATTACCGAATTGTTATAATGTCTATAACTTTGAGAAAAGGAAAATGAAGATTAAGCGAAGACTTCAAATTTCACTATTCTTTTTAAATAGGTTAAATATGTAAAAGTGAAGTCTGGGAATTGCGACCTAATAGAGTCCTACGTTGAGGACATATTTTGTGGAGGTACATATCAGTGGGATTACGTTTAAATAAGCTTAACTATGTATTATTGTGAGTAAGAAGTTTTAATTCTTATGAAGTTTGCAAATAATAAAGTAAAAGTACAAGATTTAATATTTTGATTTTTTTTTCTTTTTTTTTTATTTAATTTTAATCATATTCCGACATGATTGACATCCTCCTGGATGTCTTTGCAATTCGTAAAAGAAGGATCTGAATATAATTTTCGTAGTATTTGACGAGTTACCAGCATAATTCCGTGTTCTTGTTGAAGTAGACTATGTGGTGAGAGCGCTCAGAGATGTCGCGGACAGCGAGCTGCAGTTCATCAACGCACCGAGACCAGTCCGGTGACACTAATGCCCAACATGTTGGCTCCTTTAGGAAATCTGTACAGAAAATTTCAAAAACATGCCTTATAAGTAATGGAGTAAACCAGGTACATAAGATTATTTCTTAGTTCCCAAGGTTAGTGGAGCATTTGCGATGGTATCCAATGATGACTATATGTCATGTCATGACATGTCACATTACCAATGCAACACCAACCTTGGGAACTAAAAGAATATCTGACGTGTGTTACCAATCACCAAGAAGAATCACCATAGCATACATTTATAAAAATCTTACCTCTCCGTAGCGCTGTTTCATTGGTACATAAGAATCGCATTAGTGCTCGTGCGCCGCCGATTTGTTGCTGTACCAGTTTCTGACCGTCAGTTGGCAGACACCGTTTGATCCATGCATCCATACACGCCATACCCGTCTGATACGCCCTAAAATATTATTATATATAATTCATTATATTAATGGATGTTTGTTTTTTTAATGTGATTCTAATTGATTCGCGTTTTATTGGGGTCGTCGCCAGTACCTAGTTGACCAATAATTGCACGAGTCATTTGTTCTTTATATTTAATATGAATAGAAATGGCCAGGAGGCGATCGTTTTATCCCCAAGGTGTTGTAGAACCGTATACATTGCCTAATAAAAGAGTTAGATACTGACTCTATGTAGTCGAGTACGGAGTATTTTGAAGAGGTTTTTTTTAATAGTGATTTAAGAGGCAGGTTTTGTTTATGTCACCGTAAGATTACAAACATCGTTAGATTACAATCTAACGACATATAATATCCAATAATAATAATAAAATCCAATGTAAAAAAACTAACTCAAAATAAATTTAAAATAAAATTTAGAATAGTTCAATAGCTAAGTTATAAGTAAAACATTTTGTAATATAGCCTAATTAAGGTATTAAATATTAAATAAGCAAGTCCAAAAAACTCTGTGACAGAGCACAGCACACACACAGCATGTTTTACAGTATCCTCACGAAGAGAAATTGGAAAGGAGAGTTATTTCTTGTAAATTCGGAATAGATTATAAATGATACTTTTCTTTAATAAATATTTGAAGTCGTAATTGACCGATTTAAAAAAAAAAAAAACTAAAAAATGTAATAACTTAAAAGTGGTTCATTCGACTAATAATTCAGTGTCAATTGTATAAAATATGTAAAAATCTAATTAGGTACTTGAATAAATTTTAACTAACCTATATATTTCTAAAAATATGATATAAAAAACTGGTTTTCCGGAGTGGATTGTACATTTATATAATAATCGTCCTTTGAAACAAAATTTGTTTCTTTACGTCATATGCAAATTCTTGTAAGTGATTACATTCAAGCTACACTCTACAACGATCTCTACATATTTTTTACTCAGACCTTTGTCCCGCTTAGATGCACTTTAAATTCAATTTGAATAAATATATAAATAATATATATATGGATATATGACTATAGCCAATTGGATAATTTAAAATTATTATATTTTCTGTTCTATATTGCCACCCCATCGGGTAACGCGAATAGAGAATGAAGCTACACTGACGCGCACAAATATCCATCACAACATTTCTTACGCACTTACGTAACTAGGTACCACCATAATGACCGCATAGTCGTCATAAGTACCTATATAAATAATTACACACTGCAACTGATTCCTAATAAGTGACTCTCAAGATTAAATAATTCGAAGTTATGTAGGAAACTTAACTACCTTGTTGGTTTAATGGGAGATTCGGAGGGCATGGGTACTAACAACAGTTTGGACTGATAAAAACAATTGGGTTTTTCTCTTGGACATTTTCAGAAGCAGCCCGAAGTCTAGAATTTGACATGAAAGTTTGTATGGTTCCGTGACTCGGAAACACGTAAACCCAGTGTTCCTGCGATTAAACTTTTATCGGGCCAGTAGTCAGATTACGAGAGAATCTATTTTTGGGATTAGAGTATGCATGTTTTTGCGTAAACATTTCTATATTACTAAATGTGTATACACAAGACAGATACACTCTAAGTGCTATAAGATCAATCGCTTTGATCGATTGTCATAAGAACATAAACTGCACGTCATATTTATGGAATAACGTAAACTTCTTGTCCCAAAGGCACAACATTCTTAAAAAGAAGATTAAGATTCAAGACAATCCAATGCAGGTTGTTTGCC
The DNA here is from genome assembly GCF_905220365.1 of Vanessa cardui. Taxonomy (NCBI): domain Eukaryota; kingdom Metazoa; phylum Arthropoda; class Insecta; order Lepidoptera; family Nymphalidae; genus Vanessa; species Vanessa cardui. The sequence goes on from NC_061125.1 coordinate 4,450,816, forward strand.
ACCGATATAGCATAATTTTAAACGAAACACACAGGTTCCTGATGTTATCCATCACCCCCAACACGGCATGCATTTCGTGGGACTTACACTTATTGAGACGTCAATAAAGTCAATAATCACGTTTTTAGAGACTCGGCTATATCTCATCTTTTTCGAATAAATAGATATTTAAGGCTCTCATATTATTTGAGCGAGTTATATAGGAGAGTCGGTGCTTATACATATAATATCAATGTTTATTTTCCATTACTTTTATCAACATTTTAAGACATTTCTTTGTGATCTGTTAACCTAATGAACATCCACTATTTATATTGAAGCTTATATTATTATATTTGTTTTATGTATATCAAAGCAATCAATTATTTTTTTCTAATTGCAAAGAACCAACAAATTGAATTTATTACTTTATTCTATTATTATATATTGTTATTAAAATCAATACCGTCTTGTTATATACACTTGAACGCTGCTTCTAAGTCGAGTTCTATGCCCAAAGGTTGTCTGAAAGATATCGCTTTCTATCGACTAGACCGCCTTTGTATATTTTCCCTTGCTTCTGAATTCAATTTCTTATTTGATTTCATATGTACCTAGATCTATAGTTATACTTAAATGTAAATAGTTAATACAATCCCTTAATATTTTTGAAAAATAATTTTTTGTCACTATAATTTTAAGTAAATATACAAAAAAAGCTAAAATAATATGTTTAAAATAATAATTAAACATATGATTCATAATAACGACTTGGACTTATTGCTGCTTTGCGATGACAAGAGAGACCAATAAAATTAAATTACGAGCACATAAGCCATAACATCTTAGATATCTATTTACACTTGTGTGTAACAATCAAATATGCCTACAGTATTGTTAGGGAAACTAAATGTATGGAAATGACAATTTTTGTTACGAGATGTAACTTCTCTTCAAAGGGACGAAAAGTTTAACCTAGCAGTGGGCCATATGCATATATAGGCTGTCTATTCCTTAAGTTATAAAAACCACCTAACGGATCCTTATAATCGGTAATATATCTCGCTTGTTACGAAATCGTCATTTATCTGTCACTAATTAATCACTCGGTAGGCTTATTTCGTCCGAAAGTATACGACATTCTAATATAAATAAAAAAAATCATATATTCTCACTGGCAATGGGCATCTAGTTCTTCTCTTGTGCGAGGTAAGCCCACTGGCGTTCGCGGTGTCATGTCTACGCAGGTCTTTAACTCGCTAGGATCGCAGCTGTCTTCATTTATTTGTGCTCCCCCACCATCTGTAACAAAATAATGGAGTGGATGTTATTATATAAAACAATGTCATTATTTCGTTAATGAGACGTCCAGAGTTCGTAGTTAAAAAAAAACAGTAAAAATTAAGTAACAGCTTGGAATTGGTCCTCGTCAATTTCCATGAGTTCATAATGCCACTCGTCCCCTTTTACTATTTATTCCATCACGATAATCTAATGTCAGTTGGTACACGTGCGGTAGACATGCAGCCTACTTATAAATATATTTCGTCGGATTTCGTTATGATGTTGCCCATGTTGCAAAAAATAATAAAACCCGAAGGATCTTATTGAATTTATTAATATAATTAGGGTTTAATAGATTGGTTTTTGATTTTATAAACTAATACTACATTTGTCTATAGACATCACTACTAAAGTAACGAACACTTTAGATAGTTTTTTAATTATGAATTTTGGTTTTGGCCTTGACAGAAAATAGAAGTCTCCTTAAGCTTTGCGTTCATTCAATGCTGTCTGAATCTTGCTTACAGCTTGCGTCATAATCAAACGATTCATCATCCACTTGCGACGCTGTGGACATTAATTCTGCTTTTATCTCAAAAGTTATAAGCAGAATGAATGTTAACTATCTCATAAACAGTTATTCAGTTATAAATTCTACGTATTATTTTAAACAAAACAACTAGCTGTGGCTTATGCCAAAATTGTATTTGAAATTTGTTCATACCAGAAATTTTGAGTGCAACTGCCATTTCATATTTTTTTATCCAAGTAACATGACTTTATCTGAGAGTGTTGCAGAATAAAATTAGCATAGAGATTAATTTCTCTTACAAATGTACATCTTTTCACGATGTTTTCCTTACCGCCGAGCACGAGATGTTATAAATACAAATTAAAAACACGAATTGGACCGTCCCAGATTTATGTATGCTGTAAAGTTATCAATCCAATAACTACCAACGACTGTTTTCTAGAGTTTTGTGGTTTTAATTATATAAATAATTATTAGCAAATACCACAAAGGTTTACTCGATGGATTTGTGTATGGCCGTCTGAGTAGATGCCACCCACTAAAGAGATATTCCGCCAACAATCAAAACTTAGTATTGTTGTGTTGCGGTTTAGATGATTTATAAGCTAGTGTTACTACAGAGAGGTCCTAATTCCCAAAGTAGGTGTATAAGTAGTGATTTCTTGTAACGCTGCTGTCTATGGGCGGTGATGACTACTTACCTTCAGGTTGCCACCATTTATCCGTCAGCCTATCTATCTATATGATAAAATTATATTATTTTAAGTTTTGATATGTACCTGCCTTTTTTATTTTGAATTTATTTTTTTATTATTGTATAACTGTTGACAACGAATAACGATGTACGGATAAATCTAGTGGGATTTTTGTTACATCGTTGTTTACGAGTATATAAACAAAGCATGTATATTTAATAAATCAATAAAAACAATAAAAAAAAGAGAAGGAGGTCTTTCACTTACACTTTCCACTTCAGTAAATTTAATTCGTGGCTAAAACCAACGATGCAGCCACTGTTTTTTTATATGTTTTTGTATAACACTTTTTTATTTGCAAAAAGTTTTATTTCAAGTTTCAACTTTTATTGTGCGTATAATTAGTGATATGACTATTATGTATGTATAATGAATTTCATATTTATTTATGAACAGTAAAACAAAATATAGACATATTTTGAAACGTTATTGATTAGTTATTATATAAATTAAATGAATGCTTCAAATCGCGTAAGCGCCTCTAGCGCTTAGACGACCTTTGTGTCATCGAATTGCCAGTCAAATTGTTTGCAGTATCAGCATTTGTCAGGTTTGACCTTTTATGATTTTGAAGGATTCATTATGTATATAAATATAACATATGTATTAATCTGAGCACGGCCAACTTATAAATGATATTGATAAAAATAGATTCAAAATGTTACATTCGAAGACAAATATATATATAATATACGAAATTATTAATTAGAATCCTCAAATAATGCATTAAATATGAGAGCTAAATGAAGGCTCTATCTTCATTCGGGACTGTAATGGGGTTGGAATGATAAATCATATATGTATACATAATTGTGTAATGATGAAACGAAATTTTAATTACTCTATACATACTCAAATAACATGCAATTAAAATTGTCAGAGGTGGAAGCTACAGCATGTTGTATTTAAATTTCAGTAGTCGAATAAATATTCCAGTGAATGTCGCTTTCCTAGCCTTCGTGTAGAGTCCGGTCACGTTTTTAATAAGTATCACACCTATGTTAATAAGTAAATACTTCCCCGACTATGGCAAAAAATGTGCCATGTGGGAAACATTTAAAAATTCATTCTTGGGCGCTATATTGACTTTAGTGTAACCAGAAATTTTTACAACTTATAAATTATAAAAAAAAAATATTTATTATTGTATTATAAACAATAAATTACAACATTTTCATTATATTTTGAATATTAAGTCTTTTGATTTCACTCAAACTCAAATTCCTTTATTAAATATAGAAGCATTACACTTACTTTTAGATTTTCATATTACTACTACTATTTACTTTTTACACCTTAACAAAATAATAATACCCGAGAAGTTATGCTGAAGGCGCCTATCATGGTATGGGCATGTAATGCGGAGGAATGAGGAACATATTGTGAGGAAGGCCTTGAGCATGGGTGTGGATGGGTGTTGAGATAGATGACAACCAAGGAAACGATGGATGGATTGTGTGAAAGACGATATGGTTAGAAATATTGTTACTTGTGAGATGAAGTCTGACAGAGAAATATAGAAGGATAAGACATGCTGCGCCGACCCTAAACATAATTGGGATAAGGGCAGTAAGATAAACAAAATAACAATACCATTAAAACATTGCGCTTAGTTAGTAAGCTAAAAATAAGCTGTACAGTAAATCAAAGTTTTTACAAATGTGGTTGGTTTTCACATTGCTATTGAGATGGCGATTATTAAATAAGGTTTGGTCGTGAAAATGAACTCCTATAAGATCGCATCGCATTGTTTTAGAAATGTTTCCGTTTTTGGACTATACCCCAACGGTGTTCTTGGAAATAATGTGCTTATACTTTGTTCAGGCGAGTCATTAAATGGTTTGTTTTTATATATTATATTCGATTAGCAAGAAAAAGTTATTTGGTTAGGTTTGTCGGTCGTATTGACAAAATATAAATAGATATTTGATAAAAGTATGTTTGCAAAATAACTGTTGTTATACCTAATTAGCGAAACTTTATTGCACTCCGAAAAAAAATCTCCACTTAATTAACTTTGTTTGCTTTAAATTAGCTGACTCCTTAAATGACAGCCATTTAATTAAATTATTACGTAGACTCGCTAGCGACCCAAAAATTACTTTAAATATATCCTGATCGCTTGAAACTATAATATTTAATGAAACTAAATATTAATTATTATTTATTGAAAACGTCAAATTATGATAAAATGAACAATAATTTTTGAAAATGGTAGAATATAATTATTAAAAGGTCAATATATAAGGGTCAGTCCAAATAGCCGACATAGTAGATTAAACATGACTCGGATGTGAGACACACGATATGGAAGGGATTTAACTTAAAGCAGTAAACTAACAGCCTCAATATCGCACTGCTGCGTTTGAGTCAGCTGTCGTTTTGAGATAACGATTGGGAGCTTATCCAATCACGCAGCACTAAAGGGTTGGTGGATACTCACGTAGTAGATTTTCATCAAACTCACAGTTTTACCTCTCATATAAAAAAAATAATTATTTATTAAATTAATTATATATTTATTAAATTAAATTGTAAAATCAAGCATTTTTAACCGACTTCAAAAAAAGGAGGAGGTTCTCAATTCGTCGGGGCCTTTTTTTTATTTTATTTTTTTTATCCAGTACTTGTTAAAGGTTAATAACGATATTGTCGCAGGTGGAGTGTATGAGCGTTGACATTTAGCGCGAAATGCTAACCTATATCAACTTTCAAAGTACAACAAGTAAGAGGCCGCAGATGCGATATACTACATGATCCTGAAGCCTCTCCGATCCGTGTCAAACTTCCATAGAATATTATAGTTGTTAAGAACCTTTCTAAAGATAATAAATAACGTTTTTTTTTTACATAGTTTTATTTTAGCTGTGAGTTTAGTCATGTGATTGACTACGTAACCTGATACAAAGAAAAAACAAAAATTAAAATCAAAAAACTTGATATCTAATTAAACTTAATATAAGTTCATTAATATTATACATCAACTGCTCTTTACTTTTTATAAAAGGTATTATAAATTAATTGCGACAAAAAACAAAAAGCTTATAAGGCTGCCAGACCACGAGGTCATGGACTCAAATTACACAAAAGAAATAATATTCAGTGTAACAATCAAGTATTTCTTAGAATCAGAGAGATTATTGGACTATAGCATCGTTTACTCTTCCTTCCTTCCTTGTGCTGTGTGCTCTATTCTTCGGAGCAATTGGCTAGTCTTCGACGAAAATTGTGATGCAGACGGAGTATGCCAGAAATATATTATCCTTTGTTCCTATGCAGGAATAAACATAATAATTTCAACTATTACAATTAGCAAAGCCAGCTAAAAAAACCTTGATTACAAAACAAAGAGATGTTGTTTTTTTTTATTTATCTCACTTAATTTTTGGACTTTCGTCCTACACAAGTGCAGGTCAGTCCACCACCTCAGGGGGATTCTGATAAGCAGTTATAATCAAAATATGGATAGAAAAATATATACCTATTCCATTTATTGTGATCTTTATTTATTACTAGCTGACCCGGCAAACTTCGTACTGCCACAATCGAAGTACTTAAATAGTCCAAATGTGATGAGCATAGAAACCATTGCACGCAGCGACACTGGTGATCTAACAGTAACAATAAATAAGTGATACTAACATTATAAATTTTTATAAATAAAAAAAAACCGCCTTCAAAAATGAACTAAAAAAAAAAAAATAATCAGTTACATCCATATCCAATTTACGATTTTTTAATCACCTCTCAAAGTCGGTGCCAAAATTGCTAATATAGGTACATAATACATACATACAAAAATTAAATCTATTTATTGTATAGATGACACCATTAGACAAACCCTACTATCGATACATATTAAATGATTTCAATATAGGAATTTATTTACTTTGTTGGCACCGACTTCAAAAGGTGATTAAAAAATCGTAAATTGGATATGGATGTAACTGATTATTTTTTTCTTTTTAGTTCATTTTTGAAGGCGGTTTTTTTTTATTTATAAAAATTTATTTAATGCTTTTCAGTGTTGTTTTGTTATTTATAATTACAATTGGTAGTGTTTGTCATTCACTTTATTATACTCAGTACATTTCGGCTTTCGACTCTAAACATAACTCAACGCCGTTTCAATACGATGTGGACTGCAACTCACATTAAGCGTTACCTAAGTTACAATAGCCTAATGTTAACTGCTCATCGCCAATTAGACAATACCATTTTTCCCGATGCAATGCCGTTAATCATTGAGGAATTCTCCTGGTAGTCCACCATCAGCTAGACTTCATCATAGGCATGTTTACTAACATCAATTGCTTAACGACTATCTTAAAGAAATAGAACTAAACCCGTAAAATAGTTACTTACTAATATGTTCTGATTAGCAGTTGTGGTCTTCATCATCAGTTCCACTTCATCAAATGTCACTTTTCGTGAGCATATGACCAAGGCACTTTGAATAAAACCAAAATCACTATAGGTGTGCCTATAAAATTTGAGGAGTTCCCTCGATTTCTCCAGGATCCCATCATCAGATCCTGATCTCCTGACAATGGGACCACCTGTATAACATGCCCTTACAAACAAAAAAAGACATCTTCGAGTAATTCCTCCTTTTTTTGAAGTCGGTTAAAAAGCGACACTATCGATATTTTTTTTCTATATTTTCAATGACACAGGAATCATGAGGTTGTGTAATAAATTCCCATGTCGCTATAATTAAGTCCTTACAGCATAAAGTTTGCAAAACCATTTGTTGTAAACTGGCTATACCATAAGTTTTAATTTGAAACTCATTTGCAATACAAATCAATATAATTTCACTAAATACAACACAGATAAATAATATAGGTGGTCAAGTTTTATTATGGTGTATATAGTCGTAGGGGGTAAGCGAGCGCACTGTTTGTATCTCCGGAATAAGGTGTGTGAGGCGAAGAGTTTGTTTCGACCAATCAGTAGGGCCTACATGGTTAATTAGTTGCGACATGCCTGCGCGCCGCACTATGTTTTGTTTGTCAGTAATTGCTAAAAAATATATTCGTTGATTTACTTTCAACTTTTTAGTGTTTTGGAAAACACTGATAAGTCTCTACCTGTTCTGTAATTACGATAAAATTACTCTTTCGTTTATCAAATATACATACTTCTTTCGATTGTAAAGTGTGATTAGAGGTTATGTTGAGCGTTTGGGAATTGGCCGTCATTTGTTTGATATTTGGCTTTCTGGGTAAAGTGTGCCTGGGTAAGTGAGCATATGCGCACACTTATAACATCATCAGCTCGTTCAGATATTCAGCTCCTGCCTGCCTCCTTGCATAAATCGTCACTCCACCGTACCTGAGGACGTCCTACACGATGTTTGCCGAGACGCTTTCTCCACTCTAGAACACGTTCTCTCCAACGGTTATCGGTTCTACGACAAATATGGCCAGCTCACTGCCACTTCAGCTTACTCATCCAGTGGGTTATGTCGATGACTTTGATTTTTTGACGGATCACCTCATTTCTGATGCGATCCCTCAGAGAAACGCCGAGCATAACCCTTTCCATAGCTAGCTGAGCGACTTTAAACTACTCATAGACCATGAATGCATGACACAGGGGCCGATACTCATGGGACTTCTGTATAATCTACCATACTGTATGGATGTGGTCTATGGTGCCGTATCCGGTCCGAAACCCAGCCTGTTCCGGGGGTTGGAATTCGTCGAATCTTCGGGCAAGACGGTTCGTGATCACTCTTGAAAACAGCTTATATACGTGGCTCAGCAGGGATATGGGACGATAGTTCTTCAGCAGGGTTTTGTTCATATATAGTGGAAGTAAAATAGAGTTCCTCAGTCTAATGCTTTCAAGTCCCCACTGCTGTCTTTCGTTGTGCGCTTGCGCAAGACTGCGAATCGTGGGAGAAGGAGTAAAGAAACGACGTTGGGGACCTGAAAGATAAATTTGTTTGACTGGCTTTAAAAGAAAACTAAATATTTGTGACAATGTCTGTATAATTTTTTTTTGGATAATCTGTTTAATTTCAGTTTTCTCTGTTATAAGTTTATTAGTTATAGAATGCGTTTTTAACCTAATGCGTTTACTTACCCCACGGGTGTCTGCACACTTACCTACAATGTGGGTCAACTGACCGCAATCCGACTTATTATCAAAATGTTAATTTTTTTGTTACGGGATATTTTTTTGAACGGGATGTTTTATGTATTTATGTTTTATGCAAAAGAATAGTTATTCGGGTTTTAATTGAATAGCCGACTAAGTATTCTTTTCGAAACTATTTTATTTTTGCTTTAGTTCTGCGCAGTGAGGCTGAAAACAGTAAAGTGTGTTCGCTTGGCCCGAATGACTCTACATTATATTGCTCAAAAATAGTCACATCACAACAATTAGATACTTACAAAACAAAGTTTGTCTAAAAAACTGGCTATTTAAAAGTTTTCAATTTGATATTGGTACACACACACACACACACACAGTAACAATACACTCTGTTAATCAATTTAAAGCTGACTGATAAACTATATTCTTTGTTTTGTTTTGTGGTGCGTAAATAAACAAAAATGAAAGTTTTTCGGCGCGCGAACACGCTACGTATAATTAATTGTCCATGCGCGAAACAGGGAAACTCCTACAATGTTGGCGTTCATAAATGTAATATGTGACAAAACTTAAGATTTATCAAACAATCTATGTACATAAAATTGATCTGATAGACAGTAAACAACTGAAGTTAGTTAAAATTAAGCTTCTTTTGTCCCTCCTAAACATGTACTTATAAAGATATGACTATTCTTTCAATTTGTTTTCTGCATAACGGGGACAACATCAAATGTTTGACAAAGTAGGGATGACCCATGTTACAAAAACATGATTATGGCGTTGATAATGACATCAATACCGAACATTGATACTTAATGTTTATGGAGCTCTAAACATCGATGTTAATCGACAACATCGGTATTTTTTTTGCGACTGGAAGAAATTATTAAAATCGAGAAATAGATGTAACGAACTCATATGTAGCTCACCGCATAGACCTTGTATCGTATTTTTAACGACAACGTGAAATAACTCTGGATCAAGAGTTTCATCGGGAATTTCAGCTGATATAGCGTTATCGATTTGATCCGGAGTAATTTTATGTACCAGCCAAATTAATACATGTGCATGCGGAAATCCCCTTTTTTGACATTCAATGTAATACATATGGCAACGCACCTCTCCAAATATACATTATTTTTATAAGTGCTTTCAATTTTGCCGAAAAACACGTGCTGTAATGTCATGACGGTCACTTGTCGACCTTTCTTCAAATAAATTGTTTTTAATATCATCTCACTGAGGATTACATGTAAATGTAATGAATAGATCCGGTCAACCATTTTTCGTACATAAGAAATTGCGTCTTGTGCATATTCGCTCATATGCCGTAGGCAGCCAATAAACGAAGATGGCAATATAGTCAATCGTCCGATGTAATTTGCATTAGCATCATTCGCTATCGCATCTTGCAATTGAATATATTCTTCGGATCTTAATTTTACTTGGTTGAAACGAAAAAAATTAAAAAGTTCAGTTTCTATTTTAGTATACGTATCAACGATGTACTGATGATACAGATACTTTTTATATATATAAATTCGAAAAATTGATGTAACGATGATGTCAATAATGCAAAATAAATTTTAAAACATCAATGTTTAATTGTCTAACATCGATAATCATAGAAAATCAATGATAATCCTCTAATAAATCTATTTCTAATGAAAAACAATTTTGTTGTTTTTATTATATTCTTAGCATTTTTATCATACTTACTCACCTTCTAAACCTTCCCTGGACTTCCACAAATAATTCAAGACCAAAATTAGCCAAATCGGTCCAGCCGTTCTCGAGTTTTAGCGAGACTAACGCACAGCAATTCATTTTTATATATATAGATGACATACTGAGGAGGACGAGTAAATGGGCCTCTGAAGTAGGTATTATTATCTGGAAATGATCGTCTCAAGACTGTTTCAAATAATAAAAATATGTTTGTTATTACAGTACATGAAACATAAAAATTAAAAAAAAAACACGCTGAGATTCTTTCTCAAAAGTCCAAGGTGTTAAATTCCGAACCGTTGGTAGATTTTTGACTATCAACAAGCAAGTGTTCAGTATCAAGTATATTGACTTTGACTTCCTATTAAAAGCCTTTAAATGTGTCAGACATTAGTCATTGTTCCATTATATAAAAAGGAGAAACCGTTGATTTTTTCTTTTCAGAATTATATTCTCACATGATACAATAATACTCGTCTCAGTTCTCATTAAAATTAATCCCACGAGACACGCTAGCGACCCAAAGGATTACTTCAAGTACATCCCGACCGCATCATATAATATTAATTGTTATTTAATAAAAGCGTCAAATGATGATAGAATTAATAGCTATTTTGGACAATAGTGGGATATCTTTATTTAAAAGTTCCCGTCCAAATAGGCGACGCATTGAATTAAACAATCGCATGTGAGACACACGATAAAGAAAGTATTAAAGTGACAGCTTGTAAGTGTCCCGCTGTTGCGTATTTTAACGTGTACCTTGACAACAGTACTAGTTGCAGTCGGATTTGTGTGAGCGTTGATTTTACGAAATACTAACTTAATAAACACTAACTTAATAAATTTGTAAAAAATTTACAACAGCTGCTAAGAACGATTCCCGAGACACAATGTCAGTTTATTTTGAGAAAATGTTATATTTCTTATCGGGAAAAATGTCTACCACCGCACAGTTCGGAAATAAACATTTCAGACATGAAAAGAACCTGCAAAGGAAACTGAAATGAGTTTTTTAATTCAAATAGATTTCAAAATAATAATAACACATTATTTTTCATTCGAATAGTAGCCTGAATGTGATAATGCCGTTAAATGTAATTAAAACTTATTGTCAATATAATATTCCAAGTTGGATTATTCGAGAACAAAGTTGATAAATATCACATAAGCCAGAACGTCTTGTAAAAGAAAGAGAATTTTAAGATTGAAGGTATTAACCGCGTTCGATGTAATATAAACAGTGTAGTAGCGGTGGTATACTGTTATTTAGTTAACTTTAATTTATTATTATTTTAGCTCCAATCGCAGGAGTTGTACAGACACAAACCACTTTGACAATAAAGTGACTTGATATGGTTGGTCAAAAGCTTAAATAAATCCATAGTAATCAACGAGACAAATTACATTTTAAATGTCGGCGAAGCTGTTGTCGGAACTTAATAAGTAAAATTAAATGTTTACTTAAGTAGTTAAGTGAAATAGTATCGTACAGAGGAGGTCTGAAGCTTACTCCACCACGCTGTTCCAATGTAGGTTCGGGGATACATGAGACAGATACCTCCTCAAAAGGGCAAGGAGTCCTTTAGCAGTTATGCAATGATTTTGGTTGTCTTTTAAAGGAATGCGTTGTGATATTATTATGAAAATACATAATATTGTTACAAACATATTGTAACGCAACTCTAAGCGTACCTGCTTTGTTAAAAACTTCTCGAGCTCCGAGTCTATAAATAGACCGTTTTTGCGGAATAAAAACAGTTGCGATATCTGTAGCGTTAATGTAATGTAATATGACGTAACATTTAATAATACGAAAGAAAACTTATCATACTAATTGAGCAGTATCGTTCAAAAAGTTTTAAATTATTTTTAATTATTCCCTTCCTACTTTTTCTGGTGAGACGACTTTTTGCAGTAACACCTACTCTTATTCATATTTATTATCATTCATCATAATATATATTCTACTGCTATTGATAGCAGAGTTTACGACTTCATCAGTATTTTTCGTTTTCTTCATTTATTTGTCGAACTCGGCACGGATCAACACTACGCTTACGCGAATATTTTATGATTTTATAAGTTTTCTTATTATTAATAACATAGTAAAAACATTGTAGCAGGCAATAATAGTATATATTTTATTTTTGTTCATTTTAGAGATATATTTCTTATTTCGTAGAATACCAACGTTTATTATAGGTATATAACATTTATTGTGCTACATTATATAATTATTAATCTGTATTGTGAAACTGAATAGTCTTTTGTTTGTAACAGTTTCTATTACATGATAATAAAATGAAATAAAATACATCAACACTGATATATCTTTATTTGTACCTCCAATTATCTTGGTCTTCAGAATTAATAAAACATCACTATTGTTTTAGTGCAGGTGAGGTTATAGTATACTGGTAGGTGAGGTGTTTCAGAAATATTTTTCGATTAATTTTGGTTGCCTTGATATTGGTATAACATAAAACCAATTTCAAATTTATGTGTTAATTCGTATAATTTAAAAAAGATGTTTTTTCATACTTTTCTATAAATAACGAAACGACTTATTTTCTAACTGTGTAGATTAATCATAAATAAAATTTTAACAAAAAGAAAAACCGACTTCAAACAAAACACTATTTTAAAACAAATGAATATGCACGAAAAAGTAATAAAAATAATTGCGTATTCAACATATTTTTTAGAGTCTTCCTAAGTTAAATGAAATGAAAAATATTAGACTACTTAAAAGTCGATTAACGATTATATCATGTAGTTATAGTTATTGGTATATTTGGAGCCGGTGTCAGCCACGGTGCCCTTGCCCCAACAATCAAAAGAAAGAAGCGATGCGAGCCCCTTGATTGATCCAGTATATTATTGTGTAAAAGGTAATTTGTAAAAAACATATTTGTTAAAGTATTCTCGTATTGTTTTTTGATAGATATACTGTAGGGTTTTATTGGCTGACACCGACTCCAAATATAACAATAATTATAACTACATGATATAATCGTTAATCGACTTTTAAGTAGTCTAATATTTTTCATTTCATTTAACTTAGGAAGACTCTAAAAAATATGTTGAATACGCAATTATTTTTATTACTTTTTCGTGCATATTCATTTGTTTTAAAATAGTGTTTTGTTTGAAGTCGGTTTTTCTTTTTGTTAAAATTTTATTTATTTTTTGATTTTAAGTGAAGCTGATGTTGACTAACTATTTTTTTTAATACGGATAGATTAAGCGTTCCGTTTATATGAGTCAGAAACTACTTCGAGGACAATTTCAAAGGAAACTTGCGAATAAAGCAAAAATAGACTTTCGAAAATGCGGATTTAATACGTCACGCGGCGTAAACTACAAGGATCCCTCGAAAGAGCTGTAATCGAACTCAGCAAAAAAACTTTGAAAAACACCAACTATATTTCGTACATCATATGACATCACATCACATACACAAAATTTGATTAAAGATAGTAAGAAATTCTGCCCCATATCGCACCCTAACTGCGAGCCGTATAGGAGTTCCATCACTACATAGTATAAAACAAAGTCGCTTTCTCTGTCCCTATATCTTTATGGCTACGCAACGGATTTTGATGCGGTTTTTTTTAAAAGATAGTGTGATTCAAGGGGAAGGTTTGTGTATATAATACATGAACAATATAGTAAAGAAACACTGATAATTTTAGAAGTTTGCGATGTGATGTCGTATATAAACAAATTCTGTAGTATATTTAGTATCAGTATTGCACCCGTGCGAAGCCGGGGTGGGTAGCTAGTTGATTATAATATTCGACTATGATAATTACATAAACATAACCACATTACGGAAGGTGACTCAAATATCCAAATAACCTATAAATAAAAGATTCGACCGAGTATCGCTAACGTGCTCCTCAGAATTGTTCCGTTCCCTTCCGTTCCGTTACTTTGTCATGGATCCTGTGCTCAGAACCTTACCAAACTTTCACCAAATTACCCTTGAAGTATATTTTTTATAATAAAAAAAGAATTATCAAAATTGGTTAACGTGATTTTCAGTTATTCACCTATTTGTCGCGCATACACGTAATGCAAATTTAAGACTTATGTCGTTTTCACATGGATACCATCATCGGAAAAAAAAATAAAAAAAATGGGACCCCACGGGAAGCACTACCTTTCAAACAAAAAAAAAATTATCAAAATCGGTCCACCCAGTGAAAAATTATGAGGTAACAAACATAAAAAAAAAAAAAAAAAAAAAAAAAATACAGACGAATTGATAACCTCCTCCTTTTGGAAGTCGGTTGAAAATAATAATTATTTTATGAACATCCAAGAAACTCATGTAAACAATTTGTTTGCAGAACTATCTAAATATTTCTCTGCTCTGACCCCGACACTCATATAAAATGTAATATCAGAGTCAAAAATTCCTCGACAATTTATTACTCACACTAGATTAGATTCCATAATAGGCAATACTTTTAAATGTGTAAATGAAAAAAGAAAAGTAAACAAATCAATAATACCATGTTTGTACGTTTGTTTTTGTTTAGTAAACTACCCTATCGATAGTTACTGTAATATGTTACAAATAACACACGGTAATGTGTAACGAATAACACGATACGCAATGTAATCCGACAGAATCAATTTGCTGGAACATAGTGTGGGATCATCCGCAGCTAATATCAATAAGTCTTGATCTTCAACCGCGCATAATGTCTCTTATCTGGTAAAATAATCAGAATATTTCGTAATGATATTCTTCTATAGGAAGAAAACCGCTATCTTCTTAGCTTTAAGTTTTAAATATTATTATGAATAATTGCTTATTTCTATTTCGATAAGTGCTTAGTTTATGTTTTTAAATGCATTTCTCGTTTGTTGTTTTTAATATCCAATGAAGTTTAAAATATATAATTGATAATGATATTATTCCCGCTTATATGACTCACGCTATGTGCGATATGGAAAACAATATAAAATAATACTTACTTGCAATCAAAAGAGTTGTAAGAAGAAAGAAAAACATGGTCCCATAAATCGTTTTATTACACCTTAATTTTAAGCAATTCTTGTATCGATATATTTTTTTTCTTGAAGGTACCAGTTCGGAAAAGCTGCTGGCGAAAACTATATCCAACTATAAATACCTTCGGAACTACTATACACCGAAGAAAAGCAGTATCGTAGCAACTCAAAAAAAAAAAAAAAAAAGCAACAAGCGTAGCAACTCATTTAAGCCAATTTTAAGTGAGAGAGTGAAACTTCCCCGGGCTGGATGCCCATCTATTCGGCTACAACCCGAAAATATGCAGTGTAGTCCTGCCACTTAAAAGCTTTGACTATACGGCATAAATAAATTTACCAAGTAGAATCCCTATATTAATATTATATTCAGTCTATAATTTAAGTGCATATTCGAGCAAAAACCACTCAGTGTAAGTGTTAAGCACTTTATGTTTATAATTAATAATATCATGATCGGCGAGTAAGAAGTGTGCACGTCATAATGTAGTCGCGCTCGCTCGCTGCTCCAGTGCGGGTTGCATTTGAGTAGCGCGACAACCGTATTCTTCTCCCTAAGAGTGGGAGGGGCTTTGTCCAGCTCATTCATTCTTAGTGACTATAATTGAAATACTACGTCAAATCGCACTTTAATAAAAATATTATTTAATCATCGTATAATATGATATTTTTATTACAGAAGAGCACTTTGATAAATTTTAGGTGGTAAAAATCTCACGTACCCAAGTTCCCCCATGAGCCCGGGTACATTTCTGAATATTAACTAAAAAAATGGAATGGTTCATATAACTCCTCATCTTGCTCCCAAAATGATGACGCTTTCATAATGGTTACTCTTCTAGCTTAATAAGCAATATTTATTTTTAAAATTACTTTTTTATTTACAAAAACCCTACTTCCTACTCAAGGCTGTAACCATGTCTCGGCTAAAGCTGTCTTTAAGATGGCGTGGCATGACGTGGCGACATGTGGCAAAGAATGTCCGAATAGGCCATTTGTAAAAAGGGTGTAAAAAAATATTGCAGCCAAACATTAAGTTATGGACTAGCTACTCGTCCTAATTTCGCACAAGTAATATAAAAGTAATATTTTATATTTTTTTTCACGTCGAACGCTTAATAATTAGCTATAGTTCGACACACCTCAGATGTAGCATCGGCAAAATTCGTAAAACCGATTACTGTTATGTCGTAATCTACATTGTTCATTTTGATAAATATGTACAATATGTGTAGACATATTGCACATATACCGATTTATTAGATTGCATATATTTCACCTATTTATACGAAAATTTCGGAGCGCTCACTTTCAAAGCGCTTGTTAATAATTTACATTTCTACTACGTTAACACAAAAAGCTATATGTAGGTCTATATTACATTTTAAAAGATCATTATACGATATACGGTAGGTGTTGGTATATAATCGTTCTAAATTTGTGTTTATCTGAAGAAAAAAAACAGCTAAATAACGGAGAAATAACCTCCCATAGTCTAGTAGCTATTCTATTAAACTGCAGATTCCGAAGTTCATAGCCTAGATCGAAAGGTTTACACTGCGGAGCCTCGGAAGGCAGGTGAAGCAAAGGCTTTGGCCTAAATTCCTTTCGTCTGGTCGGACTCGTCCCAGCAGGAGAGGGTGAAGTAACAAGCATAAATAAAATGGTTTAATAAAATTATGAAAATGAACTGAGTAAAAGTTTTAAACCAAACCGGGTATAAAAATACTAAAACCTTTGTGTAAATTGTATATAGTATAAAAGAAAGTCGCTTCCTTCAGTCTGTACGCTTAAATCTTTTAAGCTATGTAACTGAATTGAATGCGGTTCATCAAAAAGCGTGATATAAAAGAAAGATGTATATAATATTAACATATACATATTATATCAAAGTAAAGCCGAATATTTTAACTTTACTGACCGGAAATTATTTTAATGTTTGTTCTTCAAACTAAAAGTTGCTTTTTATAGTTTTCCTGGGATCATTTTAAATTTTAAATGCCATTAATCGAACTGATAACTTGACCGCATGGCGTTGCAATAGAGTGTTTTCTGCTAATATTTGCAGGCTGATCCGCCTGGCGCCCGCGGACGCACGTTGGGCTTGTTGTTCCGGATTACAATTGTTTAATTGATTTTACACTATGTGCTGAGTTTCTACTCAATTTTGTTATTAAATGATTTTGTCCCATAATAGCATGCTTATATATCTTCTGAACAATTTTGGCAGCTGTGGACTGTGTAAGGGAGACTCCAACTCGATGTTACAGAACAAAATTGTGTGCGCAATCACAGACACTCTGTTCCCACACTGATATTTTCTAAAAGATAACAACTAAACACGCCCGGAAGCATTTCAGTGAATTTTGTATAGAAAGCGATTTGCCTTACTAGGCCAACGAGGCCCGGGTAGCCGGAGGCCGGGGTAATAATACCCTTTTTTTACCTGGTAGTTGGGCAATATTTTAATCCACGAGGTTGAGTTCAAAAATTAAAAAACATGTCTATAGCACTTTATGAGAATATGTATGTAGATAACTTGATTATAAAAGTTTCAGCAAATTAACTTCAACCTTCATAGACCTAGGGTAGCCAAAATATCAAATCCTCCGTTGAGAAATTCTCAATAACATTTTATGAGACCGACCAGCGCTTCAAGTCATGGAATGGCACTACGCCGTAAAGTTATGCAAACAATTGAATAAAACTGCCCATTCGAAAACTAGCCGGAAACGTTTTAGATCTAAATAAATGTATTTAGATCTGAAACGTTTACGGCTTAATGAAGCCGTTTAGTATTTAATCTAGAACCTTTGACTGATTCTCTAATATTTCTAATTACTGGAATTTCACCAGCTCCGAATGTAACGATGTTACTTGGACAAAATCATTATGGGAATACCTATAAAATTCTGTTATGTAACATTTTTGTAAAGACTAATTAATTTATAATTTTATTTCCTTTTAATTTTGTTTAATAATATTTGACAATATAATGAAATTAATTCAGAAACTTTTATCAGTATTTTTGGAGCTATAAATATTGCGAAGTGTGCATTTAAAAATAATAATAAAATCCTATTCTAAACAACAGCAGCCTGTAAATTTCCCATTGGTGGCCTCCTCTCCCTTTGAGGAGAAGCTTTAGAACATATTCCGCCACGCTGTTCCAATGCGGTTTGGTGGAATACACATGTGAATACACACAAGCACAACATGAATTATAAACACAAATTAAGCACATGATTATTCAGTGGTATATTTACCTGAGTTTGAACCGACAATGGTTTGTTGGGTTAATTTAATTTCAACGACAAATTTATTATTATACATATATTTCGATTTATATAAATCGCAATATACAAGATTGATAGTGCAACCCAGCTATTTGTCCAGATATTTATTGTTGCAGAATAAACTTTAAAATACAACCCGAATTGTATGGATGGCTTTCAACTATTAACTTAACAATTTTGCAACACAATAATACCATCTTTGTATATATCTTATTACGTCGAGAAACTAAATTTAAAGCTAGTGAAACGGCTAAGCTATTTACATGAAAATATAACATACTAAAACCTTCTCTGAAACATGCTGCATCTTTAAAAATCTCGTATAAGTTTTATGTAAGCTGGTTCAATAACTTTTTCAATTAGACATTATAAAAAAAAATCACCTCTTTAAATAAATTTAAATAAAGAGGTAAAATTACTTTAAAACTTACCTTGCCAATTAAAACAGTTATTTTTAACATGCGTTCTTTTTGGAATATATTTTGATGTCAAACGAGTTTTTTTTTTATCAAACAATGTTGTTTATAGCAGAAGGCGCAGTCTAAGGGAGGCAAGTACTTACGGTACTTACGGAATATATTTGTTACCAATTTGTATTGCTCTCAGGATATTTTAACAAGATTATTCAATGAAAATTAAATTCAAATTAAATTCCCAAATTCGGAAGATCGAAGTAATCTCAAATAAAAAAATACCAAATTGATAACCTCATTGTTAGAAGTCAGCTTAAATACGCACACTGTAATTACATATGTCATTGCCGCATCACAAACTCCCACCATAAAAGAGCACCATTTTATTTGTAAGTTTTTGAAAGTGTTTGAAAATTTTCGTTCAAGGTTTTTGTCTTCCTTGCTATAATGACGACTTATTTATATACAAAAGATCAATAGATTTATGAAATATAAAGTCTAAAAACTGCATCATATTTAAATTAAAATTTAAACTATGCGCTAATGTATTTTTAATCGAAGTCTCTTAGTAAAAGTTTAAGTTTATAATGTCAGCCATAAATTCCATTCCGCGAGCTAAATAATATTGAAAAACATCCGCGAGCAATGCAACCCTACAGTTCAGGCATTTTATCGCCAATAACAATACTTGGTATTGTTATGTTCCGTTTAGAAAGGTCAGTGACACGTACCTACAAGGAACGTATCGTCTTTGTTTCCAAGGTTGGTGCATTGATGTTGTATGTATTTATGACCGGTGCTGACCACGTCCTATCACGTCGCTGTATACTATTACTACTAGAGTTGTTGCCTGCGGCTTCGCCCACGTTTTAGGGTTTTTTTGTTTATTGGAGTTCCATTTTGCTTAATACCAAATTTCATCAAATTCGGTTCAGTAGTTTAGTAGTGAAAGAACGACAGACAGACAGAGTTACTTTCACATTTATAACATTAAGTATAAGGTTATTACAATATTTGAACAATTTTAAGAACATGGTGTGTATATTTTTACTTATTTAGTTTATTAAGCATCCTGAATGAGATAAATAGAGCTCCAATCCCTTAATTTGGGATATTGCGTTCCTAAACAACCCAATGTAAGACAACCTTTGTTTATGCTAGGATTAAGTGAACATTACTGACCAACATGTGCCGTCTACTACGAAACGTGCGATGCATTAGAGTTAGGAGGCGTTACCTGCAGTAATGAGGATTAAAGCGGAAGTCGCACTGACTGAGCTGTGCGAAAATAACGTTCCCATTTTAAATATTAAACATGCAATAAAATCAATGCACACAAAACAGATAGGATAAAAACCATACATTTGATATTTGGTAATCTACAATAGCATATAGTATATCAAAAATAAAGCTGTTTTAAAACATTACTACGTAACTTACTATTGAGACTATTATTCTTTATAAAAATGTACTACATTTTCACCCACCAACTAGCGCAGCGCATTGAAACAGCGCAGTGGAATAAGTTCAATACCTTCTCTTCAAAGGAGTAGACGCAGTTTAGCAGAGAAGCATATACAGACTTTATTAATTCTTCATTTATTTTTAAAATAATAAAAAACAAACAATAAAAAAAAGTGTATAATTTCGTTTAATTTCAAACACGTATGTTCTCTTCGTTATCCAGAGTGTTCATTTTGCTTTTGGATGGTTTCACTTACGTAATCCTATCGGGCTGTCTTTGGCCGCCAAAGTCTGCATCGTGCTAATTACTACAGGTATACTGCGTTATCGTACCGTGAACTCGATAAATTCACGACAAGAATTCAATAGATTTTTATGCCACAGACCGAAAATACTAGTAGCTTAATTCCCAATATACAGATGTGCAAGAAATCCTTTAATTGTTTACGGATAAATATATTAAAATTGAAAATCACTTTCATAAATATTAAATTGAATGAAACGATAAAAAATAAACACGTAGAATATTATCGTTATGTTGAATGTCACCAAAATTTTATATTCGTATTTTTTTATTTGAACTCTCCACAGTAAAAAAGCCTTACATAAATAAAATTTTAACTAAAATTTTGTTAAAGTATTCTCGTATTGTTTTTGATAGATATACTGTAGGGTTTTATTGGCTGACACCGGCTCCAAATATACCAATAACTATAACTACATGATATAATCGTTAATCGACTTTTAAGTAGTCTAATATTTTTTATTTCATTTAACTTAGGAAGACCCTAAAAAATATGTTGAATACGCAATTATTTTTATTACTTTTTCGTGCATATTCATTTGTTTTAATATAGTGTTTTGTTTGAAGTCGGTTTTTCTTTTTGTTAAATTTTTTATTTATTTTTTGATTTTAAGTGAAGCTGATGTTGACTAACTAATTTTTTTTAATATGGATAGATTAAGCGTTACGTTTATATGAGTCAGAAACTACTTCGAGGACAATTTCAAAGGAAACTTGCGAATAAAGCAAAAATAGACTTTCGAAAATGCGGATTTAATACGTCACGCGGCGTAAACTACAAGGATCCCTCGAAAGAGCTGTAATCGAACTCAGCAAAAAAACTTTGAAAAAGACCAACTATATTTCGTACATCATATGACATCACATCACATACACAAAATTTGATTAAAGATAGTAACAAATTCTGCCCCATATCGCACCCTAACTGCGAGCCGTATAGGAGTTCCATCACTACATAGCATAAAACAAAGTCGCTTTCTCTGTCCCTACATCTTTAAATCTACGCAACGGATTTTGATGCGGTTTTTTTAAAAGATAGTGTGATTCAAGGGGAAGGTTTGTGTATATAATACATGAACAATATAGTAAAGAAACACTGATAATTTTAGAAGTTTGCGATGTGATGTATATAAACAAATTCTGTAGTATATTTAGTATCAGTATGGCACCCGTGCGAAGCCGGGGTGGGTAGCTAGTTGATTATAATATTCGACTATGATAATTACATAAACATAACCACATTACGGAAGGTGACTCAAATATCCAAATAACCTATAAATAAAAGATTCGACCGAGTATCGCTAACGTGCTCCTCAGAATTGTTCCGTTCCCTTCCGTTCCGTTACTTTGTCATGGATCCTGTGCTCAGAACCTTACCAAACTTTCACCAAATTACCCTTGAAGTATATTTTTTATAATAAAAAAAGAATTATCAAAATTGGTTAACGTGATTTTCAGTTATTCACCTATTTGTCGCGCATATACATAATGCAAATTTAAGACATGTCGTTTTCACATGGATACCATCATCGGAAAAAAAAATAAAAAAATGGGACCCCACGGGAAGCACTACCTTTCAAACAAAAAAAAAATATCAAAATCGGTCCACCCAGTGAAAAGTTATGAGGTAACAAAGATAAAAATAAAAAAACACGTCGCTTCTAAATGTTCTAGTCTTCATAATTATTTGTTTGTGAACCCTTCTTTCCTATAACAGACGCGTGCCGGGGATTTTCTTTAGATCCAACAATTTTGTAAAAACGTCGGTAGTATTTTAGTAGACAGGCTTACGTTTTGATATCTACCTTCGCTTTTTTTAAATTCTATTTAATTTATTCACAGAAAAATGGCTTAGGTTCTTACGTTGCTCTTTTAAATTACAATTTTAGGAATGGAGATTAATTTTACTCGATACGAAAACCAAAAATATTGCCCAATTCTATTTTATTCACTAAATGTTTTGTGACGACTTTTGATGCATACAATTTTGATTTTTATATCGGAAAGCGGCTACTTTTGGTGACACCTATGCGCTCTTGTTATTCACGAAACGTTTTGCGGATACCTATTTGCATTTTTTAAGTTTAGAGCCGAAATTAATAACTGCAAGCATTACATTTAAATGCTAAATTTGTGCTCTCGTTTTCGACATACGAATTGAAAATTACTACAATTTGAATAACTTTAATACGTGGAATTGAATGAAACTTTGAGATAATTTTTAAATTGATTTAAAATTTTTAGTGTTAGTATTGTATGTTCCATGATCCCTTTTGATTGTTTTCTAATAAAATCAATCTACGCGACTTAGGGTTCGACGAAATATTGACGCTCCGTCGCGTGCCGGTAATCTATTTACCAATAAAACTATCGGTAGTAAACATTTTTGTTGCCAACCAATATTTTGTTAAAGTTCTATAAGAATATGTCTATATTCCAACTATTTATAAACATTTAACTCAATTTCTATTCAACCACGAAGGTCGTCTTAGAAGATTATATACTTGCTTATATAATTGCTCATATAGATAGACGTTGAGTAGTAATACTAAACATGTTTAATGAAAAAGCAATATATCCAAATAATGAAGACGCACAAGAGCGTAGATGATCCTAACTCTTATCGTTAAGAGGTTTGTCACTTTTGAGGGAGCTTCACACTTAAGATTAAATGAGTACTGAGTAGCATAAATCAGTATATTTCAATTAAATATTTTAAAATATAACAAGCTATATTACTTTTGAAATAAAAAAAAGCTATGAAGGCTGAACATAACGTAATAGGAGATGTCGTCACAAACGACGAAACTATAAATAGTTAGTGTGAGTATTGTTCTGTGGGTCGAGATCAGAAGGGATAGAATAGTAGGGCTTATACAGAAGCTGGAAATTTAGGTTTCATTTCAATGTTTAGTAGAGTAGAAATAGTTTTTCTGCCTACCGAGGTTTGTCATCTGTCTAACCGCGAAACCCGTTAAAATCTGCTATCTCGGTCTACACTGAGTCGACCGAATTAAAATATTGCGAGCAGAATTCTATACGATAACACCTAGAACTCTTTATATTTTCTCTCTAGTCCAGGATGAGACTTGCATATTTCGACACCATACACTATCGCAAGCAATAATCATTTGTAAAGTAAAAACCTATCATATATTCTCGCGAATAAAATTTTTATAGCATCATTGAAATTAAAAGTCAATAATACTAATCTAACCAAGATCATTTATATTTATTATATAAGATATGTCTAATGAAAGCCTAATGCTTTATAAATATATACTAGTCGTACGATAAATATCCGCATGGGGGAAGGGTAAACCCTAAAACAATAAGAAACTATCAAAGTGTACACCGCAAGTAATCCGATGCGGGTAACGATATTATACTACTTTACAGGATTACAATTAATATTGTTAAATATCCAATGCATATATTATTTAAAAACGATATAAGATAATACTTCTATAATTTGGTCCAAATGTGTGGCGGTTGGTCCAAATGTGTGGTGTTTTTTACCAAGGTACAAAAAAGAATGGCGCTTGACTGATCTAGTATCAGAAATTGATTAAGATCGCGAAATACGAAGAGTTCAAACTTCTACGAATTCTCTATTAGCAAGCAAAGAAAAACTACAAAAATAGTTATTTTTGCTATCACACATGGTGTGAATATAAACATGATAAATAAAAATTTTAACAAAAAGAAAAACCGACTTCAAACAAAACACTATATTAAAATAAATGAATATGCACGAAAAAGTAATAAAAATAATTGCGTATTCAACATATTTTCTAGAGTCTTCCTAAGTTAAATGAAATGAAAACTATTAGACTACTTAAAAGTCGATTAACGATTATATCATGTAGTTATAGTTATAATATTCGACTATGATAATTATATAAACATAACCACATTACGGAAGGTGACTCAAATATCCAAATAACCTATAAATAAAAGATTCGACTGAGTATCGCTAACGTGCTTCTGAGAATTGTTCCGTTCCCTTCCGTTCCGTTACTTTGTCATGGATCCTGTGCTCAGAACCTTACCAAACTTTCACCAAATTACCCTTGAAGTATATATTTTATAATAAAAAAAGAATTATCAAAATTGGTTAACGTAATTTTCAGTTATTCACCTATTTGTCGCGCATATACATAATGCAAATTTAAGACTTATGTCGTTTTCATATGGATACCATCATCGGAAAAAAATAAAAAAAAAATGGGACCCCACGGGAAGCACTACCTTTCAAACAAAAAAAAATTATCAAAATCGGTCCACCCAGTGAAAAGTTATGAGGTAACAAACATAAAAAAAAAAAAATACAGACGAATTGATAACCTCCTCCTTTTGGAAGTCGGTTGAAAATGGAAATTAATGTCGATGATTATATTAAATATGAGCGTTTCGTTCACATATTAATTGACGTGACCGTCCGATAAAACTTATTAAAATTGCAATTTAATCGTAGCCGATGAAATGTTATGTAAACGAATTTTGGTTACTATAAGGTTTGTTTTCACAGTTAAATTTTATACCTTTTATAATTAAAACGAAAAAATGAACTTATTTAAATCAATTCTTATAAACACTTTTATATCTATTTTATAACTACTACATATCCATTTCATAACTTATAACTATCCTGAGAGCATAATCTTTTAAATATTGCTATTCTCTATATTTAGCAACAGTTAGAGCTTGTGGTCATCTTCCACCTTCACCACCAAGCCTGATTACTATCAAGTCACAAAGCACTTGTCAAGGCGAATGAAATCAAACGAGCCGAGACTCGATACAGTTGTACCGTTTTTTTATTGAGTTCATATGATCGCCTTTCAGACTCATCATCAGACCCTGGTTACTGTTGAAAGACAAACTACTCGTAAAAAAAAATTCCAACGAGACCAAACGCGATGAGGTTTTGTCCTTTAATTGAAAAGTTTCTAAGGCCACCTTCCAACTCCATCATCGGATCAGATCCATATCATCATAATACACAGATTGGGACAATTGAACTAATAAAGCTTATTAAAAACATCCATTTAAGATTATACAACTACATGATATATCAGAGCATCTGTTTTATTATTTCGAAAACAAAATTCCATTATTTTACAAGTAATTTAATGAGACGTGGTTTTGGTTACATATTGCCTTAATAAATTCCATTATAATTTTTCACAATATAAACAATAAAAAGTTAGGAGAATCTCAGGCTGGTATAGGTATTATTTACAATAATAAAATTGGTAACAAAAAACCAAATTAAAAAGAAACACTCTAACTTTGGATATCGGAAGTCAATATCCGTTTTACTACTGTCTATTAATTGGGATAACTAAATTATTTATTATTCTATAATTAATTTACCCTCGGACGATGCGAGTACCCGAGTAAAGATGAACTCTTTGATTTCTTTTTCAAAGTAACTAGCAGAGGTCACTGGTGTCTGGTCATTAGCTTGCCGCTGACCAGAGGTTTTGCATAATTAGATTTTTTCTTATGATTGCTGCACATTTTGTTTTTTGCATGCACACGTCTGTGAAGTGTATTGCCAGCCTTGCGAAACATATTAACTAAACAACAAAAGCACAATTCAGATAATCTACCAGTTTGTAATATTTAAGTTTGGATACTTTTTCTACTGTGTTACTCAAAAGGTTTGGTAGACATACAGACATAAGCTTTTTAAAAATATAATCTCATATCACTCAATTCGCATAAATATTTCTTTTTCCACGTAACAACATACAACAACAGCCTGTAAATTCCCACTGCTGGGCTAAAGGCCTCCTCTCTCTTTGAGGTGAAGGTTTGGAACATATTCCACCACGCTGTTCCAATGCGGGTTGGTGGAATACACATGTGGCAGAATTTCTATGAAATTTGTCACATGCACGATGTTTTCCTTCACCGCTGAGCACGAGATGAATTATAAAGACAAATAAAGCACATGCATCAGCGGTGCTTGCCTGGATTTGAACCGGCAATCATCGGTTAAGATGCACGCGTTCTAACCACTGGGCCATCTCGACTCACGTAACAACATAATTATTTCCAATAACTGATATCAACATAGAATTTAAATTCTCCTCAAGGAGAGAAAATCTTTTATTACGAAATATGTAACACGTCCTTGTAGACTCGTTATATTTTAACATAGCCCGTCAATCAGCTAAAGGGCGCAAAGTCATCTCAATTTATTCGGTAAGCGCTATTACGAGTTCGCTAATTATCCACATATTGAGATCAAAGTAAATTGTGCTACGTTCGTATTGAACAAGGTATATATATGTACGACACAAATTAGATGTAACATCGGCAAAATTCGTAAAACCGATCACATCAGCATTAAGTACGCTATCCCAAATAGTCAATATTTATTTCTTATGTGAATATAATCTTTACACAAACGTAATAACTTGTAATATCGTGTGACATAACATATTCTTTAGTTTGACACGTCGATTACACGAGAATCGATAGCGATGAATAGCGTCGAATGGCGCGATGGGGAGCTATTTCTATTGGTTGTATAAATCGACAATAACCGTTTTTATTGAATTTGACATGCTACATCAAAGTTGTGTCGTACTATCATGATTTATTGAAATATATAATACGTTTTATAAACCCATTTTTGTAGGATAAATGTGTTGTTCGCTTAAAGAAAAGGTATACAGGTTTACACATATGAATTTATTTTTAATAAATATATAATACATAGCTATTGAACGGGGCGCGTGGAACGCGTTAACTTGACGAAAATTTTACCGAACCTATTCGTTAAGGAAGGTAATGACTTCACACTACAATTCGAAGTAGTGGAGCAGTCATTACAGAAGTTTAATAAAGTGAGACATTGCTGTGTTTATAAACTATTAAGATTATTATCAAGAAAAAAATTCAAATTTGACGGCGACAAAACCACGAGTCACAAATGTTACCTCTTTATTATTCTAAGATAAAGTGCGATCTTGTCGAAGCTGTCATATTTTTAAGAATATTGCAAGCACAGAAGACTGATAAATGCTTAGCTTTATTTTATATGGAAAAGGAATAATGAAAGCTATATTTTTTCTGTAAATTTTAATGCTACAAATGTAATAATGACAACATATTATAACAAATAGTCTATTATTATAACTAAAACCCAATGATACATTTTTGTTATTTGTTGATTTTTTTAAATATTTATTTAACCTTTCGTATTTTTCAAATAATTCAAAAACTCAAATACTATAAAAATAAATAGTAAAATGTTTATAATTTATTTGCTTTTAATATACTTACCCTACTCTGTCAGATTGTTTGTCTCTGTCTTGTCAGAAACAGAATACGATCGACAAATTCCAGAAAGTGTTATTCGATAGTCACTACAATATTCATAAATAGTGTATCATTTAAATAAATTTTTAGCGTGGCGGATCGAGTCGAACATCAAAGTGTATATAAGTCGTATGTATTTAGAATTTATAATGGGTGTAGCTTCTCAAATAATTGATATTCCAATAACCCGAAGTGATTCTATAATTGTATTAATTATATTTATTACAGGCTCATGGCAATTTAGAATATATTAACTAAATATTGCCTACATATAAATATACGCACTGCTTGACATGATTTGTAATTTCAATTAATTGTCATTAATGTTATTGAATATTGATTCACTCAAAAATAATATGTTATAGTATTGAATAATAATTAAACTTATTCGTGTTCTAAATTTAAATAACTGAATTTGCCGGATTTGTATATTTTGGAAGTTAAACTCCTTTAGGCATCTTATGAAAAAAAAAATATGAGACGCGCGCACATGTTTATAAAACTACATTAGGGTTGAGGATAGGGGAAGTTGCTCGCTAAACTAAATTAGGGTATACCAACAACAACATTTTGCCACAAGCTAAACCTTGTAGTTATTGTCTGTGTATTGATGTAAGGTGTAGGTTTTAACCGATTCTGTATAGGTGTAACCTTTTTGGAGATTTACACGCGTGCAGAAATGGTTTCGGTCATTGTTACAAAACAGTCAAAACTCGATTAGTCCATTAATCCGTTTATTCAGAATCAATAATTCTTGATTTACAGACGAGATGTATAAAATGAATTATATATAGTTTTTTAAAAGTTCTTCCAGAGAAAACGGTGACAAAAGTAGACGATAATACTTTTAGTAAGACAATTTAAATGTTTTTATGTCTTTAATTTGTTTTAACTGGAATTCTTGGGGATTTGTAGAAAGCTTTTGCAGGAATCCGTTACACGATTAAAGAACTTTTGTAATGTAGAAACAATTTCAAACTTTTATAAAAGTCATCAGTTTTCCAGACCTTGATTGCTCAGCATTCAACGTTCGGACGTCGTCGACTGAGGTTGTGTTGAATTGTGCGATAAGATTTTACGATTGAAGATTTAAAACGACACCTGCTTGCCGGTTTTCGTTATCTCTGACGCGTAACATCTGGACTATTGGCTTTGTTTATCGGACACTTGTTTTGTTTAAGGATTGGTCCTATTGTTGTTGTGGAATAGATCTTTTTAGATCTTAATTGTTTCAATTTAATATTTATTATTGTTTATAAATATTTTCGTTTGTTTTATTGTTTTGTTTATAGATGTTTTTCTTTTTCGGCGATGGACGTCGACACTGAGCTGTCGTCCGACGCCCTAGTTCGTAGAAAACGGCCTTATGGGGGCCTTGCTATTTATAACTCCGACTCTGAAACGGAGACGGAGATGAGGTTGGCTGCGAAGAGCAAGCCTGCGATTCGCGGCAAAACCGCGAAAGGACGGGGTAGTGGCCTCGCTCGGGCAAAGGCTGAGCTGAAAGCCAAGGCCAGCGAGGCCAGAGAGGAGGCTTTCGAGCGGTCCCTGCGTAGTCGGGCGTTTCGAAAGGACGCTCCACAGGTAGTCGTGGACTCCGAGGAATCCTCATCCTCGGATGTACACACCGAAGATCCCACGAAGATGGGAGCAGAGGAACTCCGGGCACAAGCTGGCCGAAGCGCAGCCCTAATTTTGGAGGTGGCCCAAAAGTCCACCAATTTAAAAGGTGGCTTTGCAAAGAGGCTGAAGGAGTCGGCGGCTGCACTACAGGGCATTGTAGACGCCTTAGCAGCTCGGACAGAAGCCGAGGAGACGCAAAAGCTCCGTGCCGATAATGGCCGCCTGCGCAAAGAGGTGGACAGCCTCAAGGCCGAGGTAAAGGCTCACCGCCGCGAGTTTGCAGAAATGCGGACCAAGGTGGCAGGGGCAAGTGATGCTTCCGGCTCGGCACAGGATGCTCAAATGGAGAGATTTAAAGCCTCCATAATTTCTTCGGTCGGCGACATGATCAACGCACGGTTTGCCGCACTAGAGGAACGGTTGCCTCCCGCAAAAATACATCGCCCTCCGTTAGCTGCGGATAAGAGGCGGGAGGTGGCGCAGCAGATTGCTACGCCCTACACGCAGGCTGTCCAGCCTGCTCCACCGCCGAAAGCTGCACCCGCGCCAAAACGGGCGCCACCTGCTGTTCCGACGGCATCTATTGCTGGTCCCTCAGGCGTCCAGCCTACGTCGGAGATAATTCCGCCACAGATGGTCCAGGAGGTGTCCTGGTCCACTGTGGTTAAAAAGGGAAAGAAGGGAAAGCAGGCTTCCCTTCCGACTGTTGCAACCGCCACAGTTGCGCCTATGGTGCCTAAGGCAGGACAAGCAACTAAGCCTAAGCTGTCCGCGCCTCGTACAGCTGCAGTGGTATTAACTCTGCAGCCGGAAGCGGAGAAGAAAGGCATCACGTATGCTCAGGTCTTGGAGCGCGCTGAGCAGAGCGTGAAACTCCAAGACCTTGGGATCAATGGTGGGCTCAAAGTTCGACGCTCAGCGACGGGGGCCAGAGTGTTGGAGCTGCCGAAAGCACAGACGGAACAGGCAGAGAAACTAGCCGACAAGCTCCGTACGGTGCTGGATGGAGTGGCCAACGTTGCTCGCCCCATAAGAAAGGTGGACATCAAGGTGACGGGGTTAGACGACTCCGTCACTAAAGATAAAATTATTGCCGCAGTCGTTCGCGAGGGGAGTTGCCCCGCTGAAACGGTAAGGTGCGGGGATATTTCACGAGGACCTGGTTCCATGGGTATGGTCTTCGTGTCTTGTCCAATAACTGCGGCAAAAAAGCTGGCTGACACCGGTCGTCTTTTGGTTGGGTGGAGCTCGGCCAGAGTGTACGTGATGGAGCAGCGTCCTCTGCGCTGCTACAAGTGCATGGGTCTAGGCCATACAAGGTTGCTCTGCCCATTCAGTGCGGAACGAGGAAGCCTTTGCTACCGGTGCGGCGTTGATGGACACAAATCGTCTACATGTACCGGGAAGCTGCGCTGCGTAGTATGCGCAGACGCCGGCAAGCCCTCCGGGCACGTGATGGGGTCTAAAGAATGTAGCCCCCCCATCACGAAAGGTAAGGTGGCCCTCGCTACTCAGACTACCAATAACGTCGGACGACGCCATGCTGAGGAGGAAGCTGCAATGTCAACATGAGCGCAGACTTCAGCTTCCTTCAGACGAATATCAACCACTGCGCCGGGGCTCAGGATCTTCTACTGCAGTCCATGGCGGAGTGGCAGGTAGACCTGGCGGTGGCCTGTGAACCCTACTACGTCCCTTCCCTACCTCACTGGCTGGGAGATTTGGACGACACCGTAGCGGTCCTCACGAGGAGCGGAACGGGCCCCCCCCTCTCACTCATCGAAAGGGGTTCGGGCTACGTAGTCGTGGAGTGGGGGGAGTACGTCGTCGTCGGGACGTACTTCTCCCCTAACCGCAGCCTGGCTGAGTTCGAGACCTATCTCGGCTTGGTCAGAGCTGCGGTGGCCAGGCAGTCGCCGAAACCGATAATGGTTCTCGGCGACTTAAACGCGAAGTCGCGTGCCTGGGGTAACCCTGTCACGAATCCGCGAGGGAGGGCCGTCCAGGCGTGGGCTCTGCTCTCCAACCTGTCCCTTCTCAACAGGGGACAGGTTCACACCTGCGTTCGCCATCACGGGGGTTCCGTGGTGGACGTTTCGTTCGCCACTGCTGTCGTAGAACGCAGAGTGGTTGATTGGAGAGTGGAGGAGGAGGTGGAGACTCTATCGGATCACCGGTACATCCGATTTGAGATCTCCACTTCTCGCAGGCCGGCGGAACCCCAGAGGGTGCCGACCACGTTGCCGAGGTGGTCTCTCGGCCAGGTCGATCGAGAGCTGGTCAAGGAGGCCGCAATCGTGCAGCGGTGGGGTTCCGCAGCGAGGAGGGAGGGCGCCAGCGTAGAGGAGCTGGCAGGCCGGATGCGCAGTTCACTCAAGGAAGTCTGCGATGCGGCCATGCCTCGGACCCGGCGCAGAGTTCCGCGCCGACACGTATACTGGTGGTCGCCCGAAATCGCCGACCTTCGGGCGACGTGCTGTCGGGCACGGAGGGCCTACGTCCGTAGTCGAAGACGCAACGGCCTCGACACGGATTTGGAGGGACAGTTGCTGGACGCCTATCGCCAGCTGAAAAAAGAGCTGCAGCTGGCGATACGCAAGGCCAAGGAGAAGGCCAGGGAGGAACTTCTGGCGGGCCTCAATCGAGACCCGTGGGGGCGCCCGTACCGCGGTGTACGCGGGAAGTTCCGCACCCAAGGCGCCCCCGTCATCGAGACGATGCCACCGGAACTCCTCCTTCGCCTGGTTGGGGAACTCTTCCCCCATCCAGGCGAGCACGTCCCTCCGCAGATGGCGCCCCGCTCCGTGACCGAAGACCCAGTGGTTTCACCTCTGATTACGGAGCGGGAGATGGAGATGGCCCTCGGTCGCTTGAGGGCCAGGAAGACGGCGCCGGGTCCGGACGGGGTTCCAGGGCGTATTCTGTGCGACGCCCTGGAATACCTAGGTGCAAGGCTTCGGGAGCTATTCGACGAGTGTCTGTGCAGCGGGCAGTTTCCGAAGCCTTGGAAAGAAGGGAAGTTGGTCCTGTTGCCGAAGGAAGGTCGGCCGTTGGATTCCCCTTCGGCATACAGGCCAATTGTGCTGCTGAACGAGACGGGAAAACTCTTCGAGAAGGTCCTCGCAGCCCGTCTCGTTCAGCACCTCGAGGAGGTCGGTCCGGGTCTCTCGGAGGCGCAGTACGGATTCAGGGCGGGCCGATCGACAGTCGACGCCCTGAATGCCCTGAAGACTCGGACGACGGAAGCGGTGGCCCGGGGGCAGGTCGTCCTGGCTGTGTCGCTTGACGTGGCGAACGCCTTCAACAGTCTCCCTTTCGAGACGATACGGGAGGCACTCCGATACCATGGGGTGCCGACCTATCTGAGGAGACTCCTGGAGGCGTACCTCCAGGACAGGGAGATCCTCTGGGCGGGGGTCGATGGGAGGATCGTCCGGCATCGAGTGGGCTGCGGCGTTCCACAGGGGTCGGTCCTCGGCCCAATTCTATGGAACGTCGGTTTCGACTGGCTCCTGCGGGCTCCCGTCCTTCCCGGGATGGGGGTGTTGTGTTATGCTGACGACACTCTCGTCACGGCGATTGGACGGGACATCCGGGAGGCGGCTCGCCTTGCCGAAGTCGGAACGGCTCTCACCGTGGACCGCATGGGAATGCTGGGCTTGAGGGTCTCCATATCCAAAACGGAGGCCCTCCTCTTTCACGGTCCACGCAAAGGACCCCCACGAGGGGCGAGTATCACCGTCCAGGGGACGGTTATCAAGGTGCAGGCCCAGATGAAGTATCTGGGCCTGACTCTGGACGGACGATGGAGCTTCGGGCAGCATTTTGTTCATCTCGGCCCAAGGCTCATCAACGCCGCTGCCGCTCTTGGTCGCCTCCTTCCGAATGTGGGAGGGCCGGGGTCGCTATGCCGGCGTCTTTATTCCGGCGTAGTGAGGTCGATGGCGCTGTACGGTGCCCCGATCTGGATAGACGCCCTCACCGCTAAAAATCGGGCTCTGCTGCGAAAGCCACAGAGGGTCATAGCGGTGAGAGGCATCAGAGGGTACCGTACGGTGTCGTGGACTGCGGCGACACTTCTCGCGGGCGATCCGCCCTGGGAGCTCCAGGCGGAGGTGCTCGCGGAAGTGTACCGGTTCCGGGTCGAGGCGAGGGACCGCGGCGACCGTCCAGGGTCGGCGGAGATCGGGCGGATCAGGGCTCTAGCCCAGCAAGCCCTGATCGCCCGATGGCAGGAGGATCTGGGGACTCCCACGGCGGGCCTAGCGACAGTGGAGGCGATCCGTCCCCACTTGAGTCGCTGGGTCGAGAGGAAGCACGGCACACTGTCGTATAGAATGACGCAGGTACTTACCGGACACGGATGCTTCGGTAAGTACCTGCACGGGATAGCGCGGCGGGAGGAGTCACCCTCCTGTCACGAGTGTGGTGCGCCAGTGGACACGGCGTACCACACCCTGCACGAGTGTGCTGCGTGGGGGCCCCAGAGGCACATCCTTGCGGCGACTATGGGCGGAGACCTCTCGCTACCGAGCGTTATCAACACCATGCTCGGTAGCGAGGTGTGCTGGTCAGAGATGCGCTCCTTCTGCGAAAGTGTCATGTCGCAGAAGGAAGCAGCGGAGCGGGAGCGGGAAAAAAATGCCGCCGCTGACTCGCTCCGCAGAAGACGACCGGGGAGAAGGAAAAGGCGCTACGCGCATCTTCTCTCTCCGCCTCAATAGGCGCCGTAGGGACCAGGGGGGGTCCCAGTACCCTGGGAATCCCCCCTAGCTGTTGAAGGCCCGTATAAGCGGGCCGACCGTCAGGGCGTCACGGTAGCATGCGTAAGCGATCCCGTGGCGTCCGCCGAAAGACGGAGAGGGTACCGCTGGTTTTTTAGTGGGTAAACCCGGTGTACTTGGGCGCACTCGGCGTTCAGGGCTCCGGGGAGTCCCACACACCCCCCCACTTTCCATCACGTGGGGGAAGCGCGCAAAGCGTTTTTCCAGCGTAATAAAAAAAAAAAAAAAAAAAAAAAAAAAAAAAAAAAAAAAAAAAAAAAAAAAGACCTTGATTGCTTCCGAGCTCATTTTAGTAGTAGAACGATTCATTGAAAAATTTATCGTATGAGTTTTAGGAAAAAATATACTTGGTGGTAGGGCTTTGTGCAAGGCCGCCCACTCACTGTGGGTACCACCCACTCATCGTATATTCTAGCGCTAAACAAAAGTACGCAGTATTGTTGTGTTCCGTAAGAAATATTTCTTTACATTTTCAACCAACCTTGGGAACTAAGATGTTATGTCCCTTATGCCTGTAGTTACACTGGCTAACTCACCCTTCAAACCGGAACACAACAATACTAAGTACTGTTATTTCGCGGTAGAATAACTGATGAGTGGGTTGTACCTACCCAGACGGGCTTGCACAATGCCCTGCCACCAAGTTATTATTATTATAACCATTGCGGTGTCCATTTACCATAAGGCTTTGCCAGACCGCCTACCCATTACAAATAAAGAAGAACTCATACCAGTATAATGACGTTTAACAACAGCAAACATAATTTATCAAAGTTGTCTATATTTCTGTACAAATGCTATCGTTTGTCAACGATTAGCCGAGAGCTTATTCAAATATTGTTCTGTGAGCGTTCAGTTTCAATAACATAGTTACGTAAAAGTGCCCTGACTTTAATTTGCGTAATTATATCATTGTGAATTGTTAATTGCCGTCATTATTTGTTTTAGAGTAGTATTTTATCATATACTCACTTCATAGATTATTAATATATAAGATAAATATACATAGTATATATGTATATTTGGAGATCGGTTATTATGTTTGTTAATTACAATTGTTATGTGATTTCAAAGGGTTAAAAAAAAATGTCGAAAGAAACAAATATAACAAAAAATAACATATGAGATCATAGATATTAATAGAGTAATCTAGGATTAATTGTCATAAAATAAAGAGCTAAATCTAATATTAATTGTATAAATAACTTATAACAAATAAGGTATTTATTTAATTACTAGTGGATGACATATCCTAAAGCAAAACGAGTTACGCTAATTCTCCATAAATTTCCCCAAAATTAATTCCAGTAATTATGCGTCCGCTTTGTGGTTTAATCAATCAATCCATTAACCCCTGTCGTAAGAGCCAAGTAAGGGAATTTTCGTTAAGCGATTATCAATAATATATTATGTACGTAATAATCATTCGGAGTTCCTACCTACATAATGCCTGGCAACAAATATTTTATTAATAACTATTTTTCATAAAGTTACCTTGAACCTTTATATATGTAAATATTTATAAATATTTATTTTTTTAAACAAACTGGCAATGACATAGACATTGGCAAAAAAGAGATATTAATCATTTCTTACATTGGTCCAGTCAACGTAAATACAAGAGTGTTATACTTGGTTTAATGAGCGAAATTGCCAACAGCGGGGACTGTCCGCTGATCGGCCAAATGGCACAGAGGAAGAGAAATTATTTCCTATTTACTAACAATTTATGGATCAAAGTCGTCCGAAATAAAACTTGATTTTTTCTTTTATACAAGTATGTAATAATATGTCTATACCTATACGAGCATCTCTAGATTTTCGTTTTGAGCTGAGACATATTAACTGTCAAACAAATAATTATTCATAAAATATAAATTCAGTCACTTATGCGTGCAAATATTATCTTGTGATTATGACGTAGGTATTTTGGCTATGATTCCGGATAGCTGCTGTTTGCTTGCCGAACTAACTACGGCTTTGTTTTGGAATAAATAGAATATATTATACTCTACATTTAGTTTCAATAAACATATTTCCCTGTTTGTTATTGGATACCATTGTTATGACATAGTCACATTCAGTTTCGGTGTTTTTATATCTGAAGCTCTCTTTGTTAATAATTTAAGTATATTATTTGTGTAGTCTAGACCGGGTTTGTTTGGGCCGGTTGTAAAACTCCTTTTTCAAATTATACATCACGTACCGAATTCTAACCAATTTTTATTTTATATAAATTCCAAAGCGGAATATTATTTAAATTCAATTTTGACTTTAATTGTAAACTATTAAATTTTAATTGATAAAATTCTATCTTAGCGCTCTGACAGAGAAGCCTTTGTCAAACGAGACTAGCCAGCTTCGTAGAACACCTGAAATTGCATTCGCTATTCCTCTTTCTTATTATCCCTTGGGGCGAAACCGACAGGACTGCAAAGAGTTTCCATTTTCTTCGTGTATTTTTTTTCATTTAGTATTTTTTTTTATTTCAGACCTTTACATTGGTCCAAGCCCGAAGCAACGAACTTATCCAACGAGAAAGTAGTTTTAAGCATACATACAGTTCCCAACCAGACTTTATAATGCTTTAAGTACAATTCGTTCCAATATCTTTAAAATAAATAAAGTCTCCGTAAAGAACAAAACCAATGGTGCAGGTAGGGTGTTTTATGTCCTCAGGTGGATAAACCTCCACTAAACTTTGGCTTTTCCCAACACGCACACATTCACATATAACCGAGTTAGACTCGCGAGGCAATAACCATTTGTCAATGTTAATTTATACTGTCTCTTGTCGACGGTAATAAAGGTAAAAAGCTTTGGTTTTATTCTAGCTGTGAACCACTAACGCGTTTAAAACTTTATCACTTACGAACAAATAAACATTAGAACAAGAACGATTAATCCTTTTTTTATTAAACTTTTTTTTTATGAATTGGTAGACGGACGGACAAATTATGGTAACGGACTACCAATAGAAATATTCACCATTCGGCAATAGTTGTTGTTAACTTACATAAAAATATTGATAAATACTTTAAGATACTAAAATGTTACAATACAAGATAATTAATTCAGTTGCCTAAAGAATGGTACAGGTAACCACTTTGAACAGATTATGTAAATATAAAAATAGTATTTTTTTAATGTTTTCATTACTGTATTGCCTACTTCTAGTACAGTAAAAAAATGATTTCAAAAATAATTACAGAGCATAAAATATCCTAGAAAATTGTATATTTTATAAAACAATAATATAGTTTAAATTAATTAAAATTAAACGAAATGTCATGTCACTTCGAAGACAGTTAATTTAAGATACTGTACTGACTAGAAATTCAGAATGGGTTTTAATTAATTGCTTTCACACCGAAGCATATTTTAATTTTATTCGATTTCACTGAACAATAATATTGGCTTATTTGTATTTGTACCTAAATTCATTGAAAGTACATTGTGCACACTCGTATTATAGTTGCGGGTCGTTAATATCAAACATTGTGTTATAATTTGAAATCTAATAAACTTTTAGGCTGCGGTTAATAGACTGTGACATGGTTTTGACATGCTTTGTTAAATTACATTACCATAATAAAACACCGCAATGTTAAACACAACGCGCCAATTGGCAATTGAAATATATGGTAAACGAAACAGCTGATGGTTTGAATTTAAATCTATTAGTTTTAAATGTTCAACTAAACAGGATAATTAATATGATGATGTTGTGAATTATGGTTTTTTTAATAAAGTAAAAAATAATATATAATAAACGAAATGATATGATTGGAAAGTTGCCTGAATATTTCGAGGATTTATTAACGAAATTCAGTCTTACATTTTGAACCATCACATAATAAAAAAGCATTAAGCCCCTCTGGGGCCCTATATCTCTCTTTCTCATTCTGTCTCTTTTTATTTAACATTTTATTCGTCATTATTTTGTTATTTTTTGTAATTTAATTTGATACTCTAAATCACATAATATCCTATTCTGTAGCGTTGTTAATTTATTTCGTTGTGACTGTGATTTCATACATAGTATACTCGTATAGCGAAATCAACTACATACGTTCCAGACTGGTATCATATGAATCGTTTCATCCATATTTTTTTATAGATTAAATAGCTCACCTTACGTAGTTTTATTTAAAAAGAAGTATTTACATAAAAATAATTAGGCTACCTTGTTAGGTACTCTAATTATTTTTATACCCCGCGTCGCCTGGACTAGGAGAGATTGTCTTCACCCCGGAGACAGCTCTAGCTTTGAAGCTTGCATACGTTGGCCGCCCGTAAAAAATATAGTGGGTATCACTTCCACTTCGAATAATTCAGTGGCTTCGAGTAATATGTGTGAGATTTCAGACAAATCAATTGAGATACTTTTTAGATAAAATAAAAACAACTCTCCAGTAAACATTACTTTCTGAAATTTGCCTCTGAACATAGGACCAATTAATATACAGTTTGTGTGGATATTGCACAATCCTACGGATCTACGAACATGCCGATAAAGTTGTACCCAGATGACACATCAACTGTGACAACATACTCAAAAGTGTACAATTAAATATACTTAGTCTATGTCCGATATGAAACGAGAATACTATGGAAGTTAAATATTAATAGATATATAGAATATAATAATTTATATATATATTGATTGTAATAGTTATAATACTTTAAGGACAAGGTATTAAAATCAGTTTTCAACCGACTTCAAATAGGAGGAGGTTATCAATTCGTCTGTACTTTTTTTTTTATGTTTGTTATCTCATAACTTTTTACTGGGTGGACCGATTTTGATAATTTTTTTTTGTTTGAAAGGTAGTGCTTCCCATGGGGTCCCATTTTTGTTTAATTTTTTTCCGATGATGGTATCCGTATGAAAACGACATAAGTCTTAAATTTGCATTATGTATATGCGCGACAAATAGGTGAATAACTGAAAATCACGTTAACCAATTTTGATAATTCTTTTTTTATTATAAAATATATACTTCGAGGGTAATTTGGTGAAAGTTTGGTAAGGTTTTACATATTTTTTAGAGTCCTCCTAGGTAAAATGAAATGAAAAATATTAGACTACTTAAAATTCGATTTACGATTATATAATGTAGTTATAATTATTGTTATATTTGGAGTCGGTACTCTAAAAAATATGTAAAATATGCAATTATTTTTATCATTTTTAGTGCATTTTTATTTGTTTTAAACAGTGTTTTGTTTGAAGTCGGTTTTTCTTTTTGTTAAAATTTTATTTATCATCATTTCACAAGTGAGTTACAAGGTGAGACTATATAGAACAGCGCTGCCTACTATTGCGTGAAGCGTAGTAACGCCTTGGGAATCTTGATTATTCAAAGGCAATTTGTAGAGACAGCGTTGCTATTCGACGAGATCAATCTAGCCGACAACAATAATACGGTTTGAACCAATTTTATTGAACTCTTGCACAAATGACCCTGTTTCATGACTTAAACATCGTACTAATATCATTTGTTCCGTATAGAATTCAAAGCATTTAGGATTTTTACTTCAAATTATAATATGTAAGCGTTGCCATTAGATTTATTTTCTTTGATGGGAACAAACATGTGTTTCTTTTTTCTCTCTATTTTTATTGCAACGTAATTTTATTAATGTCCACTAACGGTGGGCCTCTAATCCATCATTAGAGGGTTTATTTTTTCTTTAAATACTTTTAAAACCAAATTGAAACGCTATCCTGAAAATAATATCTTTTAATTAAATGTTGTCACAGGCTTTCGTTACGGGTCAGTAACCTTATCCGTTTAGTAATATACATTACACACCTATTTATTTAGGTCTATTTTGATACTGAAATGTATGAGGATTAAGGGATATTTTCGTCTGCTAAAGTTAAAGATAAGAAAAACAAATGACATTTGGATTACTTCTTATGAAATTTGGGAGTTTAAAATTAAACGACACGACAGTGTAGCCTACTCATAACGAGGAAAATATCTCCTAACTGTTATGTGAACATGTTTTTTCTTTATACATCCAAAATTCAATACAAATTTTATACGTAAAATATGTATATAATATAAGCGGCGAGATGGCCTAGTGGTTAGAACGCGTGCATCTTAACCGATGATTGCAGGTTCAAACCCAGGCAAGCACCCCTGAATATTCATGTGCTTTATTTGTCATTTGTTCATCTCGTTCTCGATGGTGAAGGAGAACATCCTGAGGAATCATGAATGTCTTTCAAATGTGTCTTTGAAATGCTGCCACATGTGTATTCCACAAACCCGCACTGGAACAGCGTGGTGAAATATGTTGCAAAGCTTCTCTTCAAAGGGAGAGGAGGCCTTTAGCCCAGCAGTGGGAAATTTACAGGCTGTTGTTGTTACGTAAATGATGAAAGTTTAATGAGTAGGTGAAAACTAAATCATAAATATATTTTAATTGTCATATATTCATTTATTTTTAAATCCTGCGACTTAAAATAATAAACCATATAATATTAAATCAATCTCAATTTTAATTTTTTATCGTCTAAAGTGACATAAACTATGCATTCGCTGGAATCCGTGCCGTTAATTTTTTTCCTACTACTACTACTACTACTCCTAATATTTAATGTTGCTAACTCAACTCTTCGTTTTAACATTTCATAATTAATTTAATTGATTTATTTAAACGATTCATTGAAAATTTTATTGGAATAGATTTTATTAACATATTTTTATATTTGCTCTGAAGTCAGATTAATTTATTACTACTTATTACTGTTACTGTCACCTACTATAAAGGTTAATATTCGTTTGAAAATTGTTGGAGTATTTGTTGTGATATATTTCTTTACATTATTAGTTCAGCTTATATTTACATAAATGAATCATTTAAAATTGTATAGCATAATATTAATTGTTCTGTAAACTTCTACATCGGTTAATTGCAACCATTTATATATAACCAAATACATATAACCAAATTCATATTACTAATTAGAGATATTTAAATAAATTACCCTTATTATTCATCGCATTATTAATAAGAAATTTAATTAGAATTTGTATCTCTATATAGTTATATTCATAGTTTGTAATTCAAAACATTTATACGCACAAACACACTGGAAAATCCATTTGAGGCACGTCACGTATTTATAAAAAATATATTCATAAAATACAACATAATTCGCTTACGAATTGTGTCTACCAACTCATATGGAGCAAATGAAATATTATTAGGAAACGAATTATGTTAACATAATATCGAATTTATTGAACAGGAGCATAAAATACAATTTAGAATGATTGAATTAGCTTACTTGTTTTTCTTTATAATTTATTCAAGTTTAATCGTTTTAAGGGAAATTGGTCTGTCATGAGATTTGAGGCTGAGATGTTTTATTTCAAAAAATTGTAATCAATCTTCTGTGAAATTGCTGAAACTTGTGAATTTTTATTAAAGCACGAAGTAGGAACCAGCCCAGAGGTAAAAGCAAGTAAATCTTAACTAAAGATTGCAGGTTCCAAATTCGAGCAACTACTGAATTTTAGTTTTTAATTCATTTCATGGTCGGTGGTGAAGAAAAATAACGTAAGTTGCATACTTGACTTGTAGGCCATATGTAAATTATACAGAAATCTTCCTTCCATAAAAGCAATACGAAAATCTTTTCGGAGCAGTGTGACATTTAACAGCAACAATTTTATACGAATACTAGCTGTGCTCGCGAACTTATACGAGTTTGAATTTAACAGAAAAATATTATTGTAGCCTAAGTTACTCCCTATTATATATGTTATCTGCCAGTGAAAGTCCCGTCAATATAGAGATTAGTCGGAACAGACAGATAGACAGACAGACAAAAATTTAAAAGAATGTTATTTTAGTATATGTACCATGTATAAATACATATGCATTGAGTAAAAAAGGGCTATTTTAATATTACAAACAGACACTCCAATTTTACTATATGTATAGATAATCCTAACATCTCATATATCTAACGTGTGAGTGAGCACAAAATCCAAGGACTGAAATAAATTTCTAGGTATAAAACCTTAACCTTGTAGATGAATAAGCTTTTGTCGCTGTCAGCTGTCACGTGTACTAAACAGTACTGCGACACATTCACCAAAATAAAATACTTTTAGAACCCAAGAATGAATAACTTTTGGAAGTACATCTGGCAATATAAGTATCAGGTGTTTCCTGATAATTGCCCGTGTTCCTTAAAAGTTTACAATGCACTTAAATAGTAATAATTAGTGGTGCCGCCATCATTAAACAATCTTCTTTGCTAAGTCTCACGTGGTCTAGCCACTAAGCCATCCCGGTTCTCGTAATGCAATGAATCCATTAATATTTGATGGGTATTTAAACAGTCTCTACCTGTCTTCCTGACCTTTACTCTCGACGTAAAATAATCATATAATATCCACAGATGCTTGCGATATGAACAATTACC
Organism: Vanessa cardui; assembly: GCF_905220365.1. Taxonomy (NCBI): domain Eukaryota; kingdom Metazoa; phylum Arthropoda; class Insecta; order Lepidoptera; family Nymphalidae; genus Vanessa; species Vanessa cardui. The sequence goes on from NC_061125.1 coordinate 4,493,898, forward strand.
TTTGATTAAATAGACTTCTGAATCAAATTAGACAAACATCGTAAACCTGTTACGATGTTTCTTACATTAAAATTAACAATATTCGTTTCAATATTCGATAAATTATAGAAACAGAATTACCGGCTTAATTATGAGTAAAAAATATGTAACGATATTTGGTACAATAATCTAATTTATTACCTTGTTTACCTTTAATCTCATTCTGCTATTTCTAAATTAAAGCTTATTGTATATAGATTTGTGATATGAAATATCTAAAGATCTCATAACGTACATTTTATTGAGTAAGTAAGTAAGCACCATCAAATTGAAAATGATTCGAAAACAATAAAAGCTAATATGCTTTAGGTCATAGCTACAAAACAACATTTCTTTTTTAATTTCTACGTCGTAAGCAAAGATACAAGTAAAAACCAATAAAACAGGTCCAATAGTGCTTAACTGAGCCGTACAGTAGCCGTACAGTAACTCATTCACTGTCAAAACTGTCAAGCTCTGAAGATACACAACACATACACAAGCAGATATTCGGCAGTCGAAACTTGTACACACTTTGAAAGGTCATTTGAAAAGCTATTATTTTGTTCCTTTCGATTTTGTGTTTAATTAAATAGCATGAAGCTTATAATTAATACACAAAATATTTTTATTTAATTATTTTCGCAGCGTAGAAATTCGCAGAACAGGTTTTGCGGAAATATGTTTATTTTATATTTAGAATACTAGTTTAGTTCCAACTCTTGCCAGTATTTGAACATATTGTTCACATAAACTTTCTTGTCTATCGTAGAATATATATCAATGTCTGGAATGTTCATGAATTTTCTAAATATAATTAAGGCAATAGCTGCTTACTAAATTGGCTTTTAGTTGTATGAACGTCATAATTATTGCGTAAAATAGTTGCTTACGTTATATAGTACATACGTTGTATAGTCCTAATTTGTTCAAAATTTCACAAATCAAAAATGCAGGGTTAATTGTTTTGGAGGGAAACGATTATTTTGCCAATGTCACGTTGAACTGTTTACTTAAATCAAACTCAATTTCGGAGAGTATGACAGACAATTTTTTACGTCAAAATTATTGATATATTTTTTTTATTATTATTGTTGTTTTTTTTATCGTAATTTGAGACTAATGCATTAAAATATAATATAACATGTATATAAAATGTATATAATACAATGATTGCAGAAAAATATTTTACATCTAAACAAGATTTATTAAATTGAACGGTAAAATGGATGGATTATTAAAATTGTTCAAAGTGTGAATAACTAGTGTGACAGGGCTTAACGTTTATTTTGGCGTTAATGTATTAGTATTTTATATCGTACATATTTTATTAAGATAATTATTTATACATAATTTTGTCACAAATTAATTTTCGATTGATTACAATTATGTACAAAATAATTAACAAAATTAAAACAATTTATTTTTTAAAATGGCATATTTTAAGTTTTATAAAAAAAAATATCATATTATTTATTGATTTAATATTTTGGCAGAATACAGTTAAACATTAGTTGGCTGAATACATCGAACCTTAGACATATAAAAATTGCTAAAAAACAACAATGTAATTTGGCGGGAAAATCTCTGTATCTGTGTCACTATTTCTTTAAAACGTCCTTTGATATTTCAACTAAATAGAAGTAAATTATTGTAAAATACATTTAACGATGTTTTCTCCAGCAGATCAACAAGTTGAAATATGTCTTCTTAAATCTAATTTAGAGGAAATAGAAAACGATTTAGTTGCACAGGTGCGTACAATTATTTTTTGTATTTCGTCCAATAAATGCTATGCTATGCAATAACCACTGCTGGTTTCAATGTAAATTTTGCCGTAGCGCTCCGCGATTCCTGCACTAGACGCTGAAAATGAACAAAAATATCGCGAAACTATGACAGCGTTGCGCGTAGCTCGCTCTCTCAACGCTGAAATAGAACGCCTCAAACAAGAGAGCGGTTTGTAGAAAGTTCATTACACTGTTATTGCTTTTTGTATCTTAAAAAAGATCCATATTAAAGAAAGTTTAATGCGAATTATAAAACTTTAATGGCAACACAGTATGTAATTTATAAAAATAATTTAAACGTAGAGCAATCACATTATAAAAGGGTTTAATTTTCAATGTATGTATATGTTATAGAAATTAATTTAGCAATGTAATCATATTTATTTAAGCCTCATACTTGTACAAAATTTAATTAAAAATAATAATATTTTAGTAAACATGTGCTACAATGATATCGTATGATGCTTAATATTCACATCACTTGTCGGATCGGGACGGCGCGGATGAATAAGTTCCTAATCTACTCGAGAGGAAAGGATGTCTTTGTACAAGTATGGGACACCGACAAGCCATTACTTATGTCATTTTATATATTATTTTATATCCTTACTCAATAGGAATAATTTAAATGTGTGGATACATTATATTGAAAAACATATAGATTTTTATCATTAGAATTATATACGTAACATCGAAGTATTATTGTAGTGAGGCTAACCGCTAAGCGCACGCAACTCAAGCGACAGAGCGAGGGAGTGAGCGAAGCGCTCGAGAGCGCTCGCCGGAGTCGCGGCGAACTCGGAGACTTGTTGCGACGGGGAGAGCGCGACGCGGAACGCGAAATGTGCGCACCGATGTTATTAAAGTCATCTCATCACTACATCACTCCCGTTAATTCATCACGTACACTTTCCGTAAATGCCGAATTAAAAAGACGAAAATATTAGTCATGGTATTAATGTACATCACGTGTAACTGATCCCAATATGTAATAGGATATTCCACACGATATCTTAATTTCAATTTTCCGGAACGCTGTTAATGAAGATTCCTGCGCGATCTCGTATCGTAGATATTAAATAAAGTCTGGCCTTTTTTTCTTTTTCAATAATAACCGTTTCAGAAGAAGATATGAAGACTCATTACGTGAACTAGCTGAGCGATTCCGAAAGTCTCGAACATTTTATGTAAGTATTAACAAGATTATTATTTTTGATATTTTGAAAAGGAATAATGTTTTTATATGTAACAGAACTTACTAAAACACAATTAAACTTGGCAACTTTCATATTTTTTATATTTAAATTACGGACTAAAGCAATGTATACTTCATTATATTATATTTCGTACTTAATACCCACCCCAACGTCTTATTCATATCAAGTTGGCCTCACATTTCCGTTCTGAAAGTTGGACATTCCAAAAATCATTTTTAATCGGATGAGCGGCATATACTAAGGATAAAAAATAAATCTAATTTATAATACTAGTTTTTTAGTTTAGATTCAGTAGTTTTGGCTGTTAGTTGTTACTAAGTATAGGTTGGTTGATATGTTGTCAAGTGTTATGGTGCCATACGCGAATTTATAGTGTTCTTGTCTTGCAAACTAGTACGTCTAGAAATAAGTGGTAGGGCTTTGTACAAGCATGTTTTTGATCGGTACCTTAGACACGTGGAACTACAGCCTATAAAGGACATACTTACGTAATAAGTTAATTGATAGAGATGTAAGGAATGACCTCTTACTATGAGGTGGTCCATTTGCCCATCCGCCTATAAAATCGTAATACAATAAATCAATATACACGACACATTTAACTCGTAATACTATTACATAACATCTGTTATAACTTTATGCAAAGAGAAAAACCTCTCAGTGTATTCCTATTAACAAACTAATTCTACCATTATTTAAATTTTGACACGACAAACACTCATTAAATTTTAATGGGTGTTTTCAAATTGAGATTTATTTGCATCAAATGTTTCAGTCAGCTTTTATTAGGAATTTAAAACAAGTTGTTATAGAATTTCATTTAAAGACCCTATAACAGCATTTTTTTGCGTTTTCTGTATTTGTACAAACGCCTTTGCGGGATTATCTCTTACATATTTCGTATAAATTGGTTATGTAGACATCCTATTCAAAGAAACCGAGTAAAGAATTCTCTACTTTTTCACCCTTATCAACCGTAACAAAATCCGTACCTATACCCATAGGTATGGATTTTGTTGCGTGAATAAATCGGGATGTATAATTTTATTTCTAACAAATATATTTAATATTATGTTTTCGTAATTTTATAGAAAATTATACAAATAATATTTTCTACCAATCAGCAAAGATGTCATATAACATAGGCAAGCATCAGATATAATTTAATAAGCTAACAAAAGCTCCACCTTGAAACAAGGAAGGTTCGATTTCTAATTCTTTCGTTTAAGAAGCCAGCCTAATCTAATATTTGTAATAAAATATTCTCCCTACTAAAGAACGAAGAGGAAATTAATGCGGAACAGGAAATAGCAAAGGAAACTAATTCGAAGCTCTTAAACGAAGAAACAGCGCTGCGACGTGAAGTTTCCGAGTTGAAGAAGAAGCTAAGTGACGTACAGGCCGATGTGCCGGGAGACATTTTTTCTATAATGTAATTATTTTAAAGTTAGCGTATATTCCGTAGACTTGGTAACCGTAGGGAGTAATGTGAGCCTAAGGTAATAATCAATTGTACTGCGTATTAGTAGAAGTTCTATAGACGTAGTATACAAATTACATGTGTTATTTGTGCATTTTCCGTTGATCTTAATTGAAAGTTATTCTGCCGTACTGCTCGGCATGTATCTTAATATTAATATGGATAGTTTTCTCCCAAGTAGTTCAGGGAATTAAATATAAACCAAGATTCATCATCTACAAACTGTTAATATTTGGGTACAATTGAACCGCGATTTTTGGGTAAGATTTAAATAACATTATGAACTTACCTCTAAAAAAATTCAATTCTGATTTGATTTTTTAAAAACTATTTTTAGAACGACGTTATTTGCGTCTCACAGTAGACATAAGGGGCAGAAATCGTTTGTAAGGGTAAGCGTTATCTCCTGTGCCTTCTCTAGACGAGCCTTTCCTCTCTTTCGCTTTACCTCTGTCCCTTAATAACAATTTTATTTACACTGACACTGACATTTTGATTATTATAAGAGGAATTTTGTGACATTTACCTTCATTGCCAAAACATACAATTATAATTAAATGATGCTCAATAGTTGTATCTTAAGATCACGTTTAAGTACAAAAGAGTTGATTTTATCAATTATGCTATTTAACTTTAAAAAAATTATCACGGAGGAAACCTTACAACAACAACAACAGCCTGTAAATTCCCACTGCTAGGCTAAAGGCCTCCTCTCCCTTTGAGGAGAAGGTTTGGAACATATTCCACCACGCTGTTCTAATGCCGGTTGGTGGAATACACATGTGGCAGAATTTCTATGAAATTTGTCACATGCAGGTTTCCTCAAGATGTTTTCCTTCACCGCTGAGCACGAGATGAATTATAAAGACAAATTAAGCACATGAATCAGCGGTGCTTGCCTGGGTGTGAACCCGCAATCATCGGTTAAGATGTACGCGTTCTAAACACTGGGCCATCTCGACTCTCGAGGAAACCTTAAAAAGTATAAGTTTAAAATGAATTGACTGATCTAGTTTTCAGACTAAAGTAATTCTCGAAGCGTAAAGCAGTTTTATAAGTTAGTAGGTGTCGTCCGCGGCTTCGCTTGTGTTAGGTGCCAGGTCACCTTCCAGGTCACATATTATATTATCATATTACCTTCCTCAGAGTTAAATTTTCCTTCTTATCAAATTCCCTTGAGTAAAAATGCTGGTTTGGCCGTTAAAGGGCAACTCAGTCTTAAGTTACTTTCGCTTCTATATTTTTTGTAGTTCTCAAGCTATTTTCTGTTGCAGAGGTCAGACGGAATTGGAGAAAGAATTAAATTCGCTATCGGCCCAACGCGACGCCCTGCGCGCCGAGCGGGATCATCTCCTCCGGGCGCGACCGGGCACGTCCACTCGACTATTTACTTACTAATATTAATTTCTCGATTTCCTTTATTTCAAATAAAAAGACAGCAATGTTTATCCCAAAGATTGTTTCCGTTCTTTTTTTAAGTTTAATTTAATGGCTCATTTAAATTAAAAAATACATCATTTAATTCTTTGGTTTTTACTGTCGTCCGTTGAAGAAATCTTGCACAATCTCTCCTTCTACCGATTCTTGACTATGCCGACACTTGTTATACAAACTTAAGTGAGGAGCAATTAAATAAACTTGAGCGATTACAAAAACCTATGTATACGGTTCATATTTGGTTTACGCAAATATGATCATGTTTCCGAATTTCGCCAAAAACTCAAGTGGCTCCCTATTCGCCTTCGCAGGAATACTCACATTTTATCTCTTCTTTATTCTATTCTTTTTAATCCAGCGACACCCTTCTATCTTAAAGAGCGTTTCACTCTCCTTCGGGAGACTCACAAGCGTGCTCTTCGCTCGAATGAAAATTTAATTCTCTCCATTCCTTCTCATTCTTCTTCTTACTATTCTAAGTCCTTCACTGTAGAAGCTTCTCGACTTTGGAATACATTACCCTTAGTTGTAAGGCGCGCACAATCATTAGCCGTTTTTAAAAGTATGGTTAAGGACTTTTACTTATCGCATTAGTTATTCTAAGCAGTCGTTGTTGTTGTTGTTAATTTCTTGTTTAGTTAATATCTCCTATTTTATTATATATATTGTATGTATCTATTTATCTATGTATGTATGTATTTAATATAGAATATATTTATATTATATATATTTATTGTTATTTGTGTATTGTATACTATTCTATTAAGAATTTATACTATATATATATGTAAAAAGTTATTGTACCCTTCCCATTAATATCAATATCATGATCCTTTACCCAAAGGTTGCCTGGAAGAGATCGCTGCTTAGCGATAAGGCCGCCTGTTGCACCTCATGCAACTTTTATGTAACTAAAATGTTATTTTTTAGTTGTAAGATTGGGTGCAATAAAGAATAAATAAATAAATAAGAACCTAACTCAGAGCTGCCATCGGCTTTGTGGTCAAACGGCTATGTAGGTAAGGGCCACTCTTATTAGATCAGATATTCTTCTGCCAAAGATCAATAATTAGTATTGCTGTGTTCTAGTTTCAATCGTAAGCGAACCGGTGTAACTAAGGGCACAGAAGATATAACATCATAACTGGACTTAATGTAATTCTTCAAAGTAGATAGATTTATGCGTATTGGTTTTAACATTTATCAAAATTCTTCAGTCGATTTGCATAACTGAAATCCACTTAGTACGATTTTGTGCAAATGAATAATGCTTGCTCTGTTTATAGCGCAATGCCAAGCGTTGTATTCTTGTCATAATTTGTTTTTCAGAAAGAAAGATCGTATTTTTGTACAAAGAGCAACAATGATTTAATTAACAAACCGCTTTTTAAAGGCCTTGCCTCGTTTGTTCTTTTATTTTGACCAATTGATTGGATATGTAAAGAAAAAGATGGTTACTATTTTTAAGTCATTTCCATAAGTAATTAGCTATAAATCCACCACTTGTACTTTTCATTACTAAGTTCTAATCATTTTCTGCGCTATTATCTTGTGGTTCTCATTTTAGTATCTATTAAAAAAGTGACTCATTGTAAACTCATAAATTATTTTCAAGCGTATTTATTTTCATCACATAGATTTTAGAATAGAATTCTTCAATTTTGTAAGTAGAAGCAGGTGACAGGAACAGATGGATTATAATTAATCCATAGTTTTACTTTATTAATGTACTTTATATTAATAATGTAAAAGTGTGGACGCAACGATGCAAAAGCCGATGAGAATGTAATTAGCAGCCTCACTGCGAACCGCTTACGGCGTCTTATGAAACAAGGAGACCTTGAGATTTTATTATTAAAGTAAATATTACTTTCTTCACTTTATTGAAACATATAATTTCTTGAAATACAAAATTATAGGTACATCGTTTTTCATATACAATGTAAACAATATAAATATACATATAAAAGACTAAATCTCTGACCTGTACTTCCACCTTCTATGTTATGTTCAAAAGCTCTATTTGAATGTATTTTAGTGTTGATTGAATAATTAAATTAATCTACGATAGTATTCATCGGAATTGGATATTTGCGTGTCAGTATGTTCGCAATCTGAACAATATTAAATTAAAATCTATATCATTTCTATCTAATTGTGGTAAGATACTGGAGTCAATTATGCATAGGGAAATACTAGGCCATACACGTAAATATATAAATTGTAATCAGCACGGCTTTTTGGCTGGTAGATCAACAGCATCAAATTTAGTGTCTTATGTATCGGTAATTGCAAAAGCTTTGGATAAAAAAAAAGAAGTTCATTCAATATACACTGATTTTAGAAAAGCGTTTGATGTTGTCAACCACAGGATATTATTGAAAAATGAAAAAATTACATGGGCATTCATGGTTCCTTATTGAGATGGGTGGAGTCTTATCTACAAAATAAAAATTTTAACAAAAAGAAAAACCGACTTCAAACAAAACACTATTTTAAAACAAATGAATATGCACGAAAAAGTAATAAAAATAATTGCGTTTTCAACATATTTTCTAGAGTCTTCCTAAGTTAAATGAATATTACACAATAATATACTGGATCAATCAAGGGGCTCGTATCGCTTCTTTCTTTTGATTGTTGGGGCAAGGGCACCGTGGCTGACACCGACTCCAAATATAACAATAATTATAACTACATGATATAATCGTTAATCGACTTTTAAGTAGTCTAATATTTTTCATTTCATTTAACTTAGGAAGACTAAAAAATATGTTGAAAACGCAATTATTTTTATTACTTTTTCGTGCATATTCATTTGTTTTAAAATAGTGTTTTGTTTGAAGTCGGTTTTTCTTTTTGTTAAAATTTTTATTTATTTTTTGATTTTAAGTGAAGCTGATGTTGACTAACTATTTTTTTTTTAATATGGATAGATTAAGCGTTCCGTTTATATGATTCAGAAACTACTTCGAGGACAATTTCAAAGGAAACTTGCGAATAAATCAAAAATAGACTTTCGAAAATGCGGATTTAATACGTCACGCGGCGTAAACTACAAGGATCCCTCGAAAGAGCTGTAATCGAACTCAGCAAAAAAACTTTGAAAAAGACCAACTATATTTCGTACATCATATGACATCACATCACATACACAAAATTTGATTAAAGATAGTAAGAAATTCTGCCCCATATCGCACCCTAACTGCGAGCCGTATAGGAGTTCCATCACTACATAGTATAAAACAAAGTCGCTTTCTCTGTCCCTATATCTTTAAATCTACGAAACGGATTTTGATGCGGTTTTTTTTAAAAGATAGTGTGATTCAAGGGGAAGGTTTGTGTATATAATACATGAACAATATAGTAAAGAAACACTGATAATTTTAGAAGTTTGCGATGTGATTTCGTAAATAAACAAATTCTGTAGTATATATTGTATAACAGTATTGCACCCGTGCGAAGCCGGGGTGGGTAGCTAGTTGATTATAATATTCGACTATGATAATTACATAAACATAACCACATTACGGAAGGTGACACAAATATCCAAATAAACTATAATTAAAAGATTCGATTGAGTATCGCTAACGTGCTCCTCAGAATTGTTCCGTTCTCTTTCGTTCCGTTACTTTGTCATGGATCTGTGCTCAGAACCTTACCAAACTTTCACCAAATTACCCTTGAAGTATATATTTTATAATAAAAAAAGAATTATCAAAATTGGTTAACGTGATTTTCAGTTATTCACCTATTTGTCGCGCATATACATAATGCAAATTTAAGACTTATGTCGTTTTCATATGGATACCATCATCGGAAAAAAATAAAAAAAAAATGGGACCCCACGGGAAGCACTACCTTTCAAACAAAAAAAAATATCAAAATCGGTCCACCCAGTGAAAAGTTATGAGGTAACAAACATAAAAAAAAAAAAAATACAGACGAAATGATAACCTCCTCCGTTTGGAAGTCGGTTGAAAAACGGTCATAATTAGTTAATATTTGTGGTTTTAAGTCCGCCGAAATTGAAGTAGCTTTGGGAGTCCCTCAAGGATCACTTTTAGGCCCTTTACTTTTTTTAATCTTCGTAAATGATTTATGTGTTAATATAAAATCGAATTTCAAATTTTATGCTGATGACTTGAAAATTTATCGCGTAATAAATAATGACTTAGATAAACTAATATTGCAAACGGATATAAACTATATTTGTGATTGGTGCCACTTAAATCAAATGTACCTTAATCCCACAAAATGTTTTTACATAAAATTTTCTCGCAAGATTATTTCTGATACGGTGACATATTATATCAATAATAATTTAACTATCCAAGAAGTAACGAGCATACGTGATCTTGGCATTATACTTGATAGTTCACTAAGTTTTAGGCTACATCTAGATAATATAATAAAAAAAGCGTCAAAACTATCTGGATTTAATAACAGACAGTTAAAAATATTTAAGCAACCGAGTGTTTCTATTCTTTTATTTAATACCTTTGTTCGAAATATCCTGGAGTATTGGAGTGTAGTGTGGAGCCCTTGCTATTAGGTTCACATAAATAGACTTGATTGTGTTTAAAAGAGGTTTTTATATCACGTTTCTTACACAGATAATAAATGTCTCGAACTTAAATCGTATGCACAGAGACTGAATTTTTACAGACCAAGCTCACTTTACACTCGGAAAAAAATTAATGATATCATATTTCTATACAAGATAATTCATGGGCTTATTGACTCGTCCGATATCCTGCAATGCATACACTTTTCCATTCCTCGTCCAAATTGTCGCATGCGATATTGTACGACCTTTTGTCTTCCTACTTTTAGAACAAATGTACTTAGCCACTCGCCTCTATACCGCATGTGTTCCTCTTATAATAGTATTCGTTTTAATTATGATATTTTTACCGATAGTTCTAAAGCCTCATTGAAAAAAAGTTTAAAAAAAATGTTTCGATAGTTTAAATTGTTTTGAAATTGAAAAAAATATAAGTTTAGATATTTGTTGCTGTCATAGACTAGACTTTTTTGTTTGCACTTAATCAAAAACGCATGTCGTGTCTACATCAAGAGAAATGTAATCAATTCAATTTTTTGATTGTCATTTTGTTTTGTAGACCTATGAACATAAAATAAATAAAAAAAAATAAAAAAACGAAGGCTGCAAGCTGTGCTATAGAGTCGGATACTTGATTAGCCTTTAGTGGTTTGGGGAAATGGTGAACGAAATTTCAGGATATTGATTATTGCCGAAACTGCCGTAACAAAAATTAAAACATGTGTATCTGACGCGTGCATATAATTGTGGGCCTATTCTAAGGCAGATTATTTCAATTATTTAGATAGAGTGTCGCACTAACAAATGACTAAAGCTGACGAGTCAACTTTGTTACCTTGGCGTGCGTGACACTCGCTTGACTTAATACTATTTTACTGGTGTGCGTGTGCGGAGCGGCCAACCGTTGGCGGCAATTTTATTCGGCACGTTCTCTTTGAAGGTTTTACACATATATATAATACAAGATTAAAATCATATGAAAATAACAATTGATATAGTATTCTGTTTTAGCTGAATCAGCCATTTTCCTTGAATTAATGCTTTGTGAAAATTAAAGTTTTATTTTCTGAATTTAAGGTGTCATACCTAATAAATTATAAAGAACACAATAGAACCAAAACCATTGTTTAGAATAGCTTTTTTATTTATTTAGTCTTCTACGACCAAGGATATTAGAACAATAGATATATGCCTCATGAATTTTCTATCTTTTCAAAATGATTTGGAACTTTAAGCCTACAAAATATTAATTTTCTTATTATCAATTGAAACATTATTAAAATAAATAGTCCTGGAAGGAAAAACTCGATACATGTTCTTTAGTGCCCACCTATTAAGTACTGTTACATTGAAGTAACTTCAATTGAATTACTCTTTTCCAACTTCATTGAATACATTTGTATGTTATAAAATTTTAATTAAAATATTATTTATTTATTACTGAGAAAATACAAAAACTTTAGAGTGAGATGAGAACTTAGATCAACCATATGCAGTAGTAGTAAAGTAAAGTAACAGCCTGTAAATTTCCCACTGCCGGGATAAGGCCTCCGCTTCCATTAAGGAGAACGTTTGGAACATATTCCACCACACTGTTCCAATTTGGGTTGGTGGAAATTAGACACATGCAGGTTTCAGGAGATGATTTATAAACACAAATTAAGCACATTTATATAGAGTGGTGCTTGCCTGGGTTTGAACCCGCAATAATCGGTTAAGATGCACGCGTTCTAACCACTCGGCCATCTCAGCTCACCATGCACAGACTGTTACTTAATTTTTTATTATATATATTAAGGTTGTAAGCATAGTGTGTAGCAACTTTAAGTACCATACCATACCCGTTTAATATAAAATTCCGAAAGGACTCTCGACGTCAATGATTATAAATAGATCAGACAAAAATTTGCTACCATGACTAATCCATCTAATTACGAATCTCATAACGAGGATCCTCATTTACCTTTTTTATAATACAAAGAAAAATCATCTAAGTAGGCTATTCTGCTTTAACACTTTTAACCGAAAAAAAAAAATCGTAACCACAAAAAGTTTTATAAAATGATAATTGAAAACTAATAAGAATGTTTATTTCTGAAAAAGGGTAAACAAAGTAGGAACATTAAGAGTACTTTAGAATGATTAACTATAATAAGAATTGAAAGAGTTCTTAATAAACTTAAATTAAGAATACTTGATGTTTCATTATAAAGAATATAGAAGTACCATTAACTAAATTATCCAATAATCCCTTGGTCTTCAGATTCAGTTGGGTTTGGTTATGAAACATATGTCAAGAAAAAAACAACCGAAAATCTAACTTTATATTCACATAGCCAATTTGGTGGTCACCGCTTTTCTCTACTCAGTGATATAGCGCTTATAGAATACGCTCACCAAATAATTAATCGTAAAACAATATTCGAATATGAATATTTGGTGACAAAATATGTGATAATAGGGTGGAATACCATGATGGTATAACGGAAAAGGCAGATTGAACACATCAAACACCAAAAGCGAAACCAAATACTAGGTAGTGTGAAACATTATTATATTCGCGTTGATTACTTCGCTTTAATGTTTTATCCTCTTCATCTACCCTTTGTGATAGAATATGAAGGAGGTTTAATACGTTTTGTTCCATCGCACAGGAATATCACAGTAAAACGTTATGTAATAAAAGTTCTCGGGCCATAAAACTCGTAAACTCGTAAGTGCTATAAAGTTTTTTTCGCGTTCCCACATTCCTCATCATTGTTGTGCTGAATAATGATTTAGTAAGGGATATCTTGGGTGCGGAAAGATCAGATTGCGGGGTTTGTTATTAACTTCTCTACCATTGACTTCTATTATTACTTCTTTTCAAATTAATTTACACTGACTCACTTTCAAATCGGAACAGAACAATTCCAAGTACTGTTGGTTGCTATCGTCACATTATTAACGATCAAGCCCAGAAGCCAAGAAATAAATTACTGCATCTTCTACCCAATTTTTCACGAAGAATTTTTCGAGGAATTGCTTGTAGGTACTAATTTCGATAACTTAAGCTAGCACATACATATTAAGAAATTACTAATACTCCTTTTTACCTTTAATCTTATCACTTGTGTAAGGGGAGGTACGACAATAGCCTAAGAGGTCAGGATCGATCCTACGTGTTATACATCACGCGTCGGCCTGTAAATCATTGCTTAATTGATGCTTCAAGACATATGATTGTAAAATTTCCAATCTATATAATTTTTTTAAACACAGAAACTACATTGATTCATTCCCTTTATAAGGAAAACAAATGAACACTACACCTACTTTAACGTCCGTATTTTATCAATTAATCTGAAATGTCGTAAGTTCTTCTTTACTCATGCAAATGAAAAATAACCTTCAGCTGTTCGCAGACAAAATGAATATACTTTTTATTATAACTTATTTTAAACGACATTAAAACCATCAAGAATATTGAATGAATAATTTAGAACTGCGGCCATCTTTAGTCGCTGTAGTTAAGTATTCTAATGTATACTTTTTAGATAGTTAAATGGATGTAACTATTTTATACTTATAAAAATCACCAAAGCTTTGTATTATAACATTACGAAGACTATCTCACCAAGTTCTAATACGATGTAAAATTTAAGCAAGAAAGTTTTGTAAAAAAATGAAACATTAAAAGATATATATATGTTATGTATATTTAATATAATTAATAGTATGGCCTACATTTAATTTTATAATAAGCCAATATAAATCGTGTTTCACGCTTAATCAATGCTTTGCACGACTTTGTATGCAAAGATTTATTTTGTACATCGTCAGAGATGCTATCAATTATGGCTCATGTGAGGCTATTGTTACGAAGAGGAAAAGGCTCTTGTTTTATACGAACCTCGTTCCAGTATACAAAGAAATAAGTTAGTATTGACTTTGCCTGAAAATATTGCACATAGGAACAACAAGAAAAAAAGCTTTTCCAACAAGAATTCTCTTTATTTCAAACACTTTATTTGTGTAGCGTTTGACCTAATTAATGAGTTCCACAACAATCCACTTAAATACTGATATGATTCACTAGTGAAAAGAAAAATAGGTTATACTCATAAATAACTGCATATAACTGTACTGGGAATGTACTGACGTTGAAACTGACATAAACACCCTCTATGCAGCTTCAACATCAACCTTAATCTGGATTTTAACGTCTTAAGACCTTTGTCTTAAGATCTGAAAAGACTTATAATTGGTTTCCCTCACTTACGATTATATCTTCTTCACGTATACATGGATAAATTGAATGTGGATTGTTGAAATAATTAATATCTTCATTTCGACTGAAATCCCCAACAATGATGCGATCTATATTTTCCCCAAGGTTGTTATGTAAGCATTTGAAATATTCTTACAAAATACAGTTGCAATATAATTTTAATTGACACAATGTCGGCGAGTTTTGATGATGACTTTTTCGAGATTTTCGTTTATAATAGGTCCTTATATAAGAATTTGTCGTTTTCCGACGGCAGGAATATAATGTTATTTTTTTTTTTAGTTAAATATATTTAATTAATCAAAGTGGAATCATTAAATATATATAACAAAAAAAAAAAAAACAGTGCCGTGTGATAGATAGCGGACCTTCGCAATCTCTATGGTAATTTCAACCGACTTCAAAAAGGAGGAGGTTATCAATTCGTCTGTATTTTTTTTTTATGTTTGTTACCTCATAACTTTTTACTGGGTGGACCGATTTTGATAATTTTTGTTTTGTTCGAAAGGTAGTGCTTCCCGTGGGGTCCCATTTTAATTTTATTTTTTCCGATGGTGGTATCCGTATGAAAACGACATAAGTCTTAAATTTGCATTACGTATGTGGGCGATTAATAAGTGAATAACTCAAAATTGGTTGGCACAATTTTGATGATTCTTTTTTTATTATAAGGATATACTTTAAGGGCAGTTTGGTGAAAGTTTGGTAAGGTTCTGAGCACAGGATCCATGACAAATTAAGGGAACGGGAGGGAACGGAACAATTCTGAGGAGCACGTTAGCAAGACTCGGTCGAATCTTTTATTTATGGGTTACTTGGATATTTAAATCACCTTCCGGAATGTGGTTATGTTCATGTCATTGTCATAACCGAATATTATAATCAACTAGCGACCCGCCCCGACTTCTCACGGGTGCAATACTGATACTAAATATACTAAAGAATTTGTTTATTTACGACATCACATTGCAAACTTCTACAATTGTCAGTGTTTCTTAACTATATTGTTCATTTATTATATACACAAACCTTCCTCTTGAATTACGCTATCAATTAAAAAAACCGCATCAAAATCCGTTGCGTAGTTTTAAAGATATAGAGACAGAGAAAGCGACTTTGTTTTCAACCGACTTCAAAAAGGAGGAGGTTATCAATTCGTCTATATTTTTTTTTTTTTTTATTTTTTTTTTTTTTTATGTTTTTTACCTCATAACTTTTTACTGGGTGGACCGATTTTGATAATTTTTTTTTTGTTTGAAAGGTAGTGCTTCCCGTAGGGTCCCATTTTTTTTTTATTTTTTTCCGATGATGGTATCCGTATGAAAACGACATAAGTCTTAAATTTGCATTATGTATGTGCGCGATGAATAGGTGAATAACTCAAAACTGGTTTTCACAATTTTGATGATTCTTTTTTTGTTATAAAGGATATAACTTTAAGAGTATTTGGTAAAAGTTTGGTAAGGTTCTGAGCACAGGATCCTTGACAAATTCAGGGAAAGGGAGGGAACGGAACAATTCTGAGGAATACGTTAGCAATACTCGGTCGAATCTTTTATTTATGGGTTACTTAGATATTGATATGAATCACCTTCCGGAACGTGGTTTTGTTCATGTCATTGTCATAATCGAATATTATAATCAACTAGCGACCCGCCCCGACTTCTCACGGGTGCAATACTGATACTAAATATACTAAAGAATTTGTTTATTTGCTACATCAACTTGCAAACTTCTAAAATTGTCAGTGTTTCTTTACTATATTGTTCATTTATTATATACACAAACCTTCCCCTTGAATTACACTATCTATTAAAAAAAACCGCATTAAAATCCGTTGCGTAGTTTTAAAGATATAGGGACAGAGAAAGCGACTTTGTTTTATACTATGTAGTGATGGAACTCCTAAACGGCTTACAGTTAGGGTGCGTTTTGGGGCAGAATTTCTTACTGTCTTTAATCAAATTTTGTGTATATGATGTGATGTCATATGATGTACGACATAGCAAACGAATAGCTCTTTTGCAAAGTTTTTTTACTGAGGTCGATTACAGCTCATTCGAGGGTGGTACCTTGTAGTTTATGCCGTATGACGTATTAAAGCCGCATTTTCGAAAGTCTATTTTTGCTTTATTCGAAAGTTTCTTTTGAAATTGTCCCTGAAGTAGTTTCTGATTCATATAAACGGCACGCTTAATCTATCCATATTAAGAAAAAAATGTTAGTCTACATCAGCTTCACTTAAAATCAAAAAATAAATAAAATTTTAACAAAAAGAAAAACCGACTTCAAACAAAACACTATTTTAAAACAAATTAAAATGCACTAAAAAGTAATAAAAATAATTGCATATTTAACACATTTTTGAGAGTCCTCCTAGGTAAAATGAAATGAAAGAATGAGTCGGTGTCAGCCAACCCTATACTATATCTATCAAAAAACAATACGAGAATACTTTAAGAAATATGTTTCTTACAAATTACCTTTTTTACGATATTTTACTGGGTCAATTCATTTTACCTAGGAGGACTCTCAAAAATATGTTAAATATGCTTTTATTTTTGTTACTTTTTAGTGCATTTTTATTTGTTTTAAAATAGTGTTTTGTTTGAAGTC
The DNA here is from genome assembly GCF_905220365.1 of Vanessa cardui. NCBI lineage: Eukaryota > Metazoa > Arthropoda > Insecta > Lepidoptera > Nymphalidae > Vanessa > Vanessa cardui. The sequence goes on from NC_061125.1 coordinate 4,511,293, forward strand.
GGTTTTTCTTTTTGTTAAAATTTTATTTATATTGATAATTTCACAAAAAAAAATCATGGGGGCGAGTATAAATTCTTTGAAGGTGGTAAGGGCTGCCACCTCGGAGTTGAGTTTTGTTCCTTGTAAGAAGTTGTCCAATCTGTTGGATCAAGGTGGAGAGTGGTGGATGTCGCAGGCATTCCAATTGTAGTTCATCTAACTTAGTAGTTGTTTGTTGTGCAGTGTGTGGTCTTGCCGAGATGCAATAGCGGCCTAGAGCGATTGACCAATCTCGGTTGTTTAGCAGCCGTTATCTGACAGTAGATATCTGCCGTAATCGTTTGGCCATTTTAAAGCTATAATGAACGACACCAGCACAAGTAACTTTTTCTGAGTAAATTCTCGTTTAGGGCAGGTTTTGGCTGAGTCTGCAGGGTTTAACCATTGCGACGAGCGCTTCCGATTATCGTACAATATACAATTTTTATTACAAGTAATGTTTCGATTTAAAAAACTTTTTCAAAGAATTGTCAATTCCAAATATTTCCTCTTTTATTTAATAAAACTAATCTTATTTTACATAGAACCTTTGACAATGACCGTAACGATTTTTAAACGCGTAGAACAAGATGGAATAATAAATTTGATTAATTTCATCCCTCATGGAATAAGTCAGCAGAATACAATAAACAAATCAAATAGAAAGATTTAGTTTTATCTACACTTATATAGCCAAAACAATTCTGTCAGCCTGTCTGACATCTTCCTCCAACATATGCCTGCCCTGTCTATCTGATAGACTGACAGTCAGTACGCCTTAACACTGAGCCAAATTTGATTAAAATTTGATATGAAGCGAACATGAACCCCGAGGAAGGACACAGGCTAATTATTTACATGCGGGCAAAGCCGCAGGCAAAACAAGTGTAGACTATGATTTAATTTAATGTTTTGTTTACTTTATTTTGAAGTTGAATACATTACTATTCTGTTGAAATACGTGTTGTATTCCATCAGTAAAGTTTTTAAAAAAGACATAAGATGGAAAGGTATTTTGTTTTCTAATATCGCATATGTACTTATGACATTTCAAAATCTGCGGTGGATTTTGAGTTCCACAGAATAGCTCTGTTGAGCTTACTATTGCTTAACACTTAACACTAACCATTTATATGATTATGAATTAAGATAACATAATCTGCATTACATATTGAATGATGGACTGCGTATTAATTAACATTTACTTTGAATAGATATATGAATCAAACCAAAATATTTACTCCACTGCAAAAAGGAGTAAATGTTTAATTACGATTTATTTATTTTTATCGCATGTTGTGGCAACTTCAGTGTTATGTAAAAGATCAGATATAATACTTTAAAATTAAACAACAGAAGTAAAAAACAAGGAATTAAGCCACGAGATCATTCTATTGTTTGCAAACAAAAATCTAAAAAAAGAATACCGGTAAAACCCCAATAAGATATACAAACGCTACAAAATACGGATGCTAATAATCGACTTTTAATGAAGGTGCAATCAAATAAATCAGTTATTTCACTCCGACAGGACGATGTTCACCTTCAAGCGAAATTAAATGAAGCCCCTTCTTAAAAGCCTTTCGCTTTATTTGGTTAATCTCTGAATTTCAATTTTAAGAACTCGACATACAGATATTTTTTCGAATCTATGATTTAAATTGAATGTTTTAAATGGACAATTTGTTTACCACTTAAATAATTATCTAGTGGGATTTCAGTAGTTTAGTAGTTAGTTAGAATGCTACGCTATCGTCCAATTGTTCTCTAATGACAGATCAATCACATTTAAAATAAGAAATAGTATTACATGCCAGTATTAAATACTATGCCATATAAATTGATATTAATTACAGTTTTACAAATTATTGATCAATTAATTACAATAATAATTGTATATAATAAAAGTGAATAAAGTAATAAATAAAGTAAATCAATAGCCCCTGCTATATTCATAATATGCAATAATAAAGTGAGATAAATTATGATAAAGAATCAAATGTCATAACACCGTATTGGCTAAGGTTACTCTTGTAACACAAGCTATCTTAAATAATTGCCTATTTATGTATTATGATATTATTATAAGGTTGTCCTTAAATAGAAATAATAATAACTATAACTACATTATATAATCGTAAATTGACTTTTAAGTAGTCTAATATTTTTCATATCATTTTACCTAGGAGGACTCTAAAAAACTTATTTTTATTTAACTTATTTTATTTTATTACTTTTTAGTGCATTTTTATTTGTTTTAAAATAGTGTTTTGTTTGAAGTTGGTTTTTCTTTTTGTTAAAATTTTTATTTATTATTATTACAAACAGACACTTCAATTTTATTATATGTACCTATATATAAAGGACAATGTCATGAGTTTTCACATATGTATATAGTTCAAAAACAAATCAAGAGTCATTATTGCAAGCACATCAAAAATGAATAAGTCTTACGATGTATTTTCAACCGACTTCAAAAAGGAGGAGAGGTTATCAATTCGTCTGTTTTTTTTATGTTTGTTACCTCATAACTTTTCACTGGGTGGACCGATTTTGATAATTTTTTTTTTTTGTTTGAAAGATAGTGCTTCCCGTGGGGTCCCATTTTAATTTTATTTTTTCCCGATGATGGTATCCGTATGAAAACGACATAAGTCTATATAAAGGATATACTTCACGGGTAGTTTGGTGAAAGTTTGGTAAGGTTCTGAGCATAGGATCCATGACAAAGTAACGGAACGGTAGGGAACGGAACAATTCTTAGGAGCACGTTAGCGATACTCGGTCGAATCTTTTATTTATAGGTTATTTGGATATTTGAGTCACCTTCCGTAATGTTGTTATGTTTATGTAATTAACATTGTCGAATATTATAATCAACTAGCTACCAACCCCGGCTTCGAACGAGTGCAATACTGATACTAAATATACTACAGAATTAGTTTATTTACGACATCACATTGCAAACTTCTAAAATTATCAGTGTTTTTTTACTATATTGTTCATATATTATTTATACAAACCTTCCCCTGGAATCCCACTATCTATTAAAAAAAACCGCATCAAAATCCGTTGCGTAGATTTAAAGATATAGGACAGAGAAAACGACTTTGTTTTATACTATGTAGAGATAGAACTCCTATACGGCTCACAGTTAGGGTGCGATATGGGACAGAATTTCTTACTATCTTTAATCAAATTTTGTGTATGTGATGTGATGTCATATGATGTACGACATATATTAGCTCTTTTTCAAAGTTTTTTTGCTGAGGTCGATTACAGCTCTTTCGAGCGATCCTTGTAGTTTATGCCGCATGACGTATTAAAGCCGCATTTTCGAAAGTCTATTTTTTCTTTATTCGTAAGTTTCCTTTGAAATTGTCATCGAAGTAGTTTCTGACTCATATAAACAGAACGCTTAATCTATCCATATTAAGAAAAATTACTTAGTCAATGCATTTCAATTCGTTAAAAAAAAAAACGAAACACAAACAATTGTACATAATTGTTATTTTTATATTCTGCTCAGCTCTTAAGAGCTGATATGGCCCAGTAGTTAGAACGCGTGCATGTTAACTGCTGCTTCGGGTTCAAATACCTCTATATACCGCTATAATATAGGTATATATTGCGGGTTCAAACCCAGGCAAGCACCACTCTATATATATGTGCTTAATTTGTGTTTATAATTCATCTCTTGCTCGGCGGTGAAGGAAAACATCACGAAGAAATCTGCATGTGTCTAATTTCATCGAAATTCTGCCACATGTGCACAGCGTGGTGGAATATGTTCCAAACTCTCTCCTTAATGGAAGAGGAGGACTTATACCAGAAGTGGGAAATTTACAGCCTGTTACTTTACTTTCCTTTTTTTACTTTATATTCTACAACCGAATTAACATAACATAACAATTAAGAAATAGATTACTTACTTTTATTGTTTCTGGTTTGAAGGGTCAGCCAGTGCTACTACAGATACAGTGTAACATAACCAAGTCTCAAGATTGGTGGCGCATTAACTGTATAAGAATAATCGGTCACATCACCAGTGTCTATAAGCGTTAGTGACAACTTACCTTCAGGTTTCAGGTCATTTCTCTGTCCGCTTATTTCGTAGAAAAATATATACAAATGAAAGGGGTTATAAATGCTTACTTTAATAAAGGAATAAATTATAAAATGGTTTGCATTGTACGTATATTTTCACTATAACATATATTTATAACACCTACTAAGTACATATATATTAACATACAGGACAAATCAACTAAAAGAGAGTCCCGTTTGTAATAATCTTTATTATTTTTATTTTTGATGTGCATGTAATGTATTGTAAATGTAGCGATTTGTATTATTTTGTTTTCGATATTAATCATAATTATATATAGCTCATGTTCAGCATTGAATAGTACACATCGGGCTTGATTGCATAGCAATTTATCATATGCAACGAATGATGCCCCAGCCAGTGGCAGTGATGATTTATAGTATTAATTAAATGGTCATATAGTCGGACGATGCAAACTATTCCCCTTTACTGCCTCGCAGTACTACATGAGGTTGATCTCTTTGTCAAATGGGTCTTTGCGTAATTGACTGAAATAATTCATAATTAGAGGAGGCCTTAGCCCAGCAGTTTGAAATTTACGGTCTGTTAATATTGTTGTAAGTCATAATTAAAAAAAAACACGGTACAACACGTCGAAACTTAAACTTAAGCTTAAACGTTGTAAAATTGTCTTAAACGAGTTTCGTTAAACGTATATTTTTAAATTATAAGTCCATTATATTGATTTCGATATTCTCCTGTTTTTCCGAGACTTTTTAGTGAGTCCTGAGTGCTGCGTCTGTTCAAGGCTCTTGTTCCTCTTAATAATATGTTGTGCATCTATCAAGTCAAATCAGTGATAGAGACAGTAAGTCAATCGTGTTGACGGGTTTCGGCAAATGCGGAAAAACACAAAGTCTGAAGTTGCGCAGAATGTATCATAGTGAATTCCTGTTTCCTAACTCCCATAATCCGATGGAATACTTTTCCGACTCGATCTAAATACAGGACAAAAGATTTTAAATATTTTCCAAATCAACAATTCCCCATCATGCTTCTAGTCACTAAAATCACAATAAGATTTTATAAACAAAAACAGAACTGGAATTTAAATTTACATCAAAATATGTAACTTTCTAAACTTGTTATCTAGCCAACAAGATAATATATGGTTATAAAACTAATGTTCTTACGTCTTTGGACCAAAATAGTAAGTGCATATAAATAATGTGTTCTACAAATACAAAGAATGACGTTGTGTATTACAAACAAATATTACTTCGTAAGTAATATTCCGTGCTTCGCTGAGCTTACGAACCTTGTGCCGAAGTGTACCAATGCACAGAAGTACATATACTAAAATAATATATCTTTTTTAATTTTTGTCTATGTGTGTAATCTGTTATGACTTGGCAGAAAGCGGATGTAATAAGAAGTAACTACATCAATAACTTTTTTATTAAATTCAAGAGGGCACATCTTGTTCTAAATATGAAAAGAATTAATTCATTTAAACAAATCAGTCTACATCCACTACAATTAAATATTTTCTTTTGAACTTAACAGTTTATTCAATTACAGTATAATTCTGTTTCTCGTCAAGACGTCTCAAAGCCGAGTACATATTTGGGCTAGTCGACAATCCGTTTATAGCTTCATCTTACTGCAATGAACACGAAAGCGTCGTAACTTGGAGACAAAACAGGCTAAGATATGTCAACAGGCCAGGTGCTAATACATTTGGGTCTAGCACAAGCTTATTAACTCAGCAAAGGTTGAAGCCGACTTCTACTGCATAGAATCCTAGATTTATTTTTGATAAAACCTTTTTTATTTATAGTTCGTTGAGTTTCATTCGCTTGCTTTTCGAATGTCTGAATGTTGATTTTTCTAAGTTAATACTTTGATTTGATTTGATTTTGAGAAAGTAAGATGCATCGAATATTCTATAATTGTTTCCCTAAAGATGATTGCGAATAAAATTCAACTAGGAAGTAAACAAACTCCGAAAAATATTTTGAATAAGCGGATGGAGCGTTCCATTCTCGTTTTATGAGAGAAAAGCTCCGTTTGTTTATTTGTTCACAATTCCCACTAACTTATTGTCTATTCGAAATAAGGAATCTTCACAGGAACGAACGAATGAACGAACAGTCGAACACTGTGCTCTGCGGTCAATTATATAGTATGAAATATAGTAATTAATTTACCATTCCATTCTATATACATCTTGATACGTCTGGAAAATGAACACTGCCTGCGTGTGATACAAGGGACATAACATTTTAGTTCCTAAGATTGATGGCAAACTGGTTTTATAAGAATTGGTTAACATTTCATATGTAATCAGATAGACCATTTTCCTATACGCATAATATAAAATATAGGACTTCCAAAAGATTTTGATCAGAATAAGGAAAATCTTTCTTAGTTCTTACCTTAAACGAAAGATTATTATTTCCATCTCTTTATGTCTTGGCTAACTTAAGATAATATATATATATGTAAGTGGTCATAACTTTTCAGTATGATAGTGTAACAAAATATAAATCACTACTTGATTCGAATTATAATCTACAATTTTATAAATGTAACTATTCCGGGCTAATTCAATTTATAATTCCGATATTATCTCAAAACGATTCCCATCGATTACACAAGTCAACACGGTTTTTTGTCTGAGTTCTGTGGTGCTGATTTTGTTTAATTATGTCTAACTAAACAAGGAAAAAATAATTTTGTCTAATAAAGTTTGCTTTTGTGGCAACTAGAACGAATTTTAAAATTTTTAGAAATTCGAAATTTTTTAATTCAGTTAAATTAAGAAAAATAACTTTAATTTATTTCTTAATAATATTTATTTACAAGGAAAAATAAAGTTAAATCTCTAAAATCATAAAAAAAAACAGAAACTATTTCAAAAATAAAAAAAAAATTGTTTTTTTTTTTCAATGTAAGTAGGAACTTTCTCGTATTAAGCTCCATGCGTAGTTACCAATCCTTCTTGAGCAAATTTCACTGTTTAAGCCGGGAAACTACTATTTCTGCTTTAAGTTTAGGTACAGTTCAGAAGATTAAGAAGATGATTTATCTTTAAACTCTTCTGAATTAATAAGATGTGGCTCAACAGACACTGATTCGGGTAAGAACTCGCGGCATCCGCTACTACTAGACATTTGTGATAGCGGCAGCTGTCCCTTTGGTTTTAAACGAGAAGGCACAGGAATATGTTCTCTGTAGGATACTGGAGCGGTTGTTGATGGTAGTTGTGGATAATGAATTTTCTTGGCATTTTTGCCAGCCCGAAGCATGCGTTGATCAACTACACAATACTAGCAATCATTTATGTGATTAGTGGGCTCTCTCCATATTTTTGGTTCTGCGAACTTTATGCATTTTTCAACCGACTTCAAAAAGGAGGAGGTTATCAATTCGTCTGTATTTTTTTTTTTTTTTTTATGTTTGTTACCTCATAACTTTTTACTGGGTGGACCGATTTTGATAATTTTTTTTTTGTTTGAAAGGTAGTGCTTCCCGTGGGGTCTCATTTTTATTTTATTTTTTTCCGATGATGGTATCCGTATGAAAACGACATAAGTCTTAAATTTGCATTATGTATATGCGCGACAAATAGGTGAATAACTCAAAATTACGTTAACCAATTTTGATAATTCTTTTTTTATTATAAAGGATATATTTTAAGGGTAGTTTGGTGAAAGTTTGGTAAGGTTCTGAGCACAGGATCCATGAAAAATTAAGGGAACGGGAGGGAACAGAACAATTCTGAGGAGCACGTTAGCAATACTCGGTCGAATCTTTTATTTATGGGTTACTTGGATATTTGAATCACCTTCCGAAACGTGGTTATGTTCATGTAATTGTCATAATCGAATATTATAATCAACCAGCGACCCGCCCCGACTTCTCACGGGTGCAATACTGATACTAAATATACTAAAGAATTTGTTTATTTACGACATCACATTGCAAACTTCTAAAATTGTCAGTGTTTCTTTACTATATTGTTCATTTATTATATACACAAACAAACCTTTCCCTTGAATTACACTATCTATTAAAAAAAACCGCATTAAAATCCGTTGCGTAGTTTTAAAGATATAGGGACAGAGAAAGCGACTTTGTTTTATACTATGTATTGACGGAACTCCTAAACGGCTTACAGTTAGGGTGCGATTTGGGGCAGAATTTCTATATGTCTTTAATCAAATTTTGTGTATATGATGTGATGTCATATGATGTATGACATAGCATACGAATAGCTCTTTTGCAAAGTTTTTTTACTGAGGTCGATTACAGCTCATTCGAGGGTGGTACCTTGTAGTTTATGCCGCATGACTTATTAAATCCGCATTTTCGAAAGTCTATTTTTGCTTTATTCGAAAGTTTCTTTTGAAATTGTCCCTGAAGTAGTTTCTGATTCATATAAACGGCACGCTTAATCTATCCATATTAAGAAAAAAATGTTAGTCTACATCAGCTTCACTTAAAATCAAAAAATAAATAAAATTTTAACAAAAAGAAAAACCGACTTGAAACAAAACAGTATTTTAAAACAAATTAAAATGCACTAAAAAGTAATAAAAATAATTTCATATTTAACATATTTTTGAGAGTCCTCCTAGGTAAAATGAAATGAAAAATATTAGACTACTTAAAAGTCGATTTACGATTATATAATGTAGTTATAATTATTGCTAAATTTGGAGTCGGTGTCAGCCAACCCTATACTATACCTATCAAAAAACAATACGAGAATAATTTAAGAAATGTTTCTTACAAATTACCTTTTATACGATATTATACTGGGTCAATCAAGAGGCTCGTATCGCTTCTTTCTTTTGATTGTTGAAGCGTGTGCCTGTGGCTGACACCGGCTCCAAATATAACAATAACTATAAGTACGTTATATAATCGTAAATCGACTTTTAAGTAGTCTAATATTTTTCATTTCATTTTACCTAGGAGGACTCTCAAAAATATGTTAAATATGAAATTATTTTTATTACTTTTTAGTGCATTTTAATTTGTTTTAAAATACTGTTTTGTTTGAAGTCGGTTTTTCTTTTTGTTAAAATTTTATTTATTATCTCCTCACTACCAAGCTGGAAAAAATAACACACACATATCTATATATATAAAAATGAGTTGCTGTTCGTTAGTCTCGCTAAAACTCCAGAACGGTTGGACCGATTTGGCTAATTTTGGTCTTAAATTATTGGTGGAAGTCCAGGGAAGGTTTAGAAGGTGAGTAAGTATGATAAAAATGCTAGGAATATGATAAAAAAAACAACTTCGTTTTTCCTTAGAAATAGATTTATTAGAGAATTACCATTGATTTTCTATGATTGTCGATGTTAGACAATAAAATATTGATGTTTTAAAATTTATTTTGCATTATTTAAAACATCGCTAAGTCTATTTTTCGAATATATTTCTACAAAAATAAGTAGCATTTTTCGATGTCACTTTATAACTCAAGAACGGGCTCAACTATCCAAGCTAAATTTTCAGGGTTTGTTTGGACTATTTAGTAGATGGTTTATGTGAAGTTTGCTCAAAATCTGTCAAGTGGTTCTTCATTTATCACATTTTTTGTAACAAATGAATTCAATAAATGGCGGGTCATTTTGTTAATGGAGATTTTTCAGACGAGGAATTGTGCTGTTAAATTAAAAGTAATTATTAATTAAAAAATGAGCACACTCATCCACCAGTTTTAAATAGGTAATACGTCTTATTTCAATTTATTATTTAAAAGTAGGTACAGTGTTTGCATTTATTTTCATGTCTAAATATACAGAATAAAGTTACTGCCATGAATTTTTATTCGTATCAATTGATGGTTCGCCCACAAGCACAAAATTATATCTCGAGATGTGGTAAACTGTATCATCAGTACATCGTTGATACGTATGCTAAAATAGAAACTGAACGTTTTAATTTTTTTCGTTTCAACCAAGCAAAATTAAGATCCGAAGAATATATTCAATTGCAAGATGCGATAGCGAATGATGCTTACGTAAATGACATCGGGCGATTGACTATATTGCCATCTTCGTTTATTGGTTGCCCACGACATATGAACGAATATGCACAAGGCGCAATTTCTTATGTACGAAAAATGGTTGACCGGATCTGTTCATTACATTTACATGTAATCCGCAGTGGGATGATATTAAAAACAATTTATTTGAAAAACAGTCGACAACTTACCGTCATGACATTTCAGCAAGTGTTTTTCGGCAAAAATTGAAAGCACTTATAAAAATAATGTATATTTGGACAGGTGCGTTGCCATATGTACTAGGTACATTGAATTTCAAAAAAGGGGATTTCCGCATGCACATGTATTAATTTGGCTGGTACATAAAATTACTCCGGATCAAATCGATAACGCTATATCAGCTGAAATTCCCGATATAACTCTTGATCCAGAGTTATTTCACGTTGTCGTTAAAAATATTATATGATACAAGGTCTATGCGGTGAGTTACACATGAGTTCGTTACATCTATTTCTCGATTTTAATAATTTCTTCCAGTCGCAAAAAACACCAATGTTATCGATTAACATCGATGTTAAGAACTCCATATACAACAAGTATCAATGTTCGACATCAAGTCATTATCAACGCCATGCTTTTGTAACATGGGTTATCCCTACTTCGTCAAACATTTGATGTTGTCCCCGTTATGCAGAAATCAAATTGAAAGAATAGTTATATCTTTATAAGTACATGTTTAGGAGGTACAAAACGAAACTTAATTTTATCTAACTTCAATTGATGACTGTCTAACACATACATTTTATGTTTGATAAATCTTAAGTTTTGTCACATATTACATTTATGAACGCCAACAGGAGTTTCCCTGTTTCGCGCATGGACTTGGATAAGTCGCGTTTTCGCGCGCCGGAAAACCTTCATTTTTGTTTATTTATGCACCACAAAACAAAACAAAAAATATAGATTATCAGTCAGTTTTAAATTGATTAACAGAGCGTATTGTTACTGTGTGTAGTATTTTACACAAACTTTGTTTTGTAAGTATCTATTTGTTGTGATGTGACTATTTTTGAGAAATATAAAGTAGAGTCATTCGGGCCAAGTGGACACACTTTACTGTTTTCAGCCTCACTGAGAGGAACTAAAGCAAAATTTGAGCAATAAAATAGTGTCGAAAAGAATACTTATTCGGCTATTCAATTTATACCCGAATAAGTATTCTTTTTTACAAAACATAAAACATCCCTTTTAAAAAAATATCCCGTAACAAAACAATTAACAATTTGGTAATAAATCGGAATGGACAGTTGACCCACATTGTGGGTAAATGTAAATAAGCTGTTTTCAAGAGTGATCACGAACCGTCTTGCTCGAAGATTTGACCAATTCCAACCCCCGGAACAGGCCGGGTTTGTGACCGGATACGGCACCATAGACCACATCCATAAAGTGTGGTAGATTATACAGAAGTCCCATGAGTATAATTGGCCCCTGTGTCATGATGCATGGACTATGAGTAGGCCTTTGACTCGGTTGAAATCTGTTCTGTTCTAGAGTCCCTGCAACGTTGCCAAGTTGATTAGTGATACATCCAAGTGATGAGATGTCTCGAAGCTACCACCGAGTACAGAATCAGCAAATAAATCCCATACTATTGCATCGAGAAGTGAGACAAGGGGAAGTTATTTCCCCAAAAGTGTTCACTAATTCAATGGAGGATATGTTCAAGACGCTGAATTGGAAAGGACGTGGCATCAACATCAATGGCGAATAAATCTCTCACTTGAGATTCGCAGACGACATCGTCATCGTGGCAGAAACGCTGCAGGACCTACAACAAATGCTGAACGAGCTAGCTGATTCTTCTATGCGTATCGGCCTACGGATAAACTTGGATAAAACTAAGATCATGTACAATAAACCGTCCTCGAAGTTGTTCAAAGATATGTCTACCTCGGACAGACTTTGCGATTAGGTAGAAACAACCTTGAGGACGAGGTGAATAGAAGAATTCAGCTGGATTGGGCAGTGTTTGGGAAGTTACGTCGAATCTTTACATTGTCGATCCCACAGTGTCTTCAGACGAAAGTCTTCAACCAGTGCGTCCTACCCGTCATGACATACGGAGCCGAAACGTGGACACTCACGACAAGGCTGGTCCACCAGTTTAAAGTCGCTCAGCTTGCTATGGAAAGTGTTATGCTCGGCATTTCTCTGAGGGATCGCATCAGAAAAGAGGTGATCTGTCAAACAATTAAAGTTATCGACATTGACCACCGGATGAGTAAGCTGAAGTGGCAGTGAGCTGGCCATATTTGTCGTAGAACCGACAACCGTTGGGGAGAACGTGTTCTAGAGTGGAGACCGCGTCTGGGCAAACGTCGTGCAGGACGTCCTCAGGCACGGTGGAGTGACGATTGACGCAAGGAGGCAAGCAGGAGCTGAATGTCTGAACGGGCTGATGATGATGATGTCATAAGTGTGCGCATGCGCTCACTTACCCGCGCACACTTTACCCAGAAAGCCAAATATCAAACAAATGACGGCCAATTCCCAAGCGCTCAACATAACCTCTAATCACACTTTACAATCGAAAGAAAAATGTATATTTGATAAACGAAAGAGTCATTAATCGTAATAACAGAACAGTTTGAGAAGTATCAGTGTTTTTCAAAACACTAAAAAGTTGAAAGTAAATCAACGAAAATACTTTTTTAGCAATTACTAACAAACAACACATAGTGCGGCGCGCAGGCATGTCGCAACTAATTCACCATTTAGGCCCCACTGATTGGTCGAAACAAACCCCTCGCCTCCCGCACCTTATTCCGGAGATACAGGCAGTGCGCTCGCTTACCCACTGCGCTCGGTTACCCCCTACGACTATATACACCATAATAAAACTTGACTACCTATATTTTATCTGTGTTGTATTTAGTGAAATTATATTGATTGGTATTGTAAATGAGTTTCAAATTAAAACTTATGGTATAGCCAGTTTATTGTGATTGGTTTTGCAAATTTTATGTTGTAAGGACTTAATCATAGCGACACGCAACCTCATGATTCCTGTGTCATTGAATATATAGAAAAAAATATTGACAGTGTCGTTTTTAATGTAGGTATCAGTTGTTTATTGTTACAGTTCAGTTCACCAGTTTCGCTGCGTGCAATGGTTTCTATTCACATCACATTTGGATCAATTTAAGCATTTCCATTATGGCAGTACGAAGTTTGCCGGGTCAGCTAGTATAAATATATATGTTGATACACACGTTGTTCATTACATATCGTAATTTTTTTAAAATTAGTATACTTGAAAGTTATTATTAACTCTCTTACCTTCTAATGTGTTTTTGCAGTTACCACACGGGAATTTAGGTGCCCATATTTTATCTTGACTTCGAATAGGTAGATAAAAATAAGCTTTATAAGCTTCACAAAGTCTTATATTTGACGAAAAACTATTTTTTTAACCCTTACTTTAATGAATTTGCCACAAATATAACAAAAATAATTTATGTTATTTTCACACTTTTTGGAAGCCATTTCGGACTTCGCGCAACACGAATGACGTCATTTCTCGGTAATGCTCATGCGCATACTGCTGAGACTACCCGCCGCTCCCCGTTTCATACGCGTAAACCCCTTCTAACCCCGTTACTGGTGTGTTAAATTCGTTGTTCTTTAAGAATTCTGTCAAAATATTAAAATATTTATTTTTCTTTGTAAAATGTACAAAAGCAAACTTTATTTGTTATGAATTGTGCCTGTGATTACTTTACTTGTAGACAATCAGAAAATATCATTTTAATAACAAACCCAAAAAAAAATTTTTTTTTGTTGTCTTGTGTTATTAAATTGAAAACCGCTTGATGGCTTGACAAGTTCGGCGAAGTAACTTAGCTTGTAATCGATTAACAATAATAAACAATTTAATACACAAAGGATGGATTAATTGTTCCAAGTTGAATATTGACAAATTGCAATATTCCTAACTACTATGATTTTCGATCGAACAGTCTTTTACGATACGAATTACGTCCGTCAGTCTTTTCCATTCCCTTTTCTCTTGTACATGAATTGAGCGTAAAAAATGGTACTATCGACCTGAACCATTTCGGTTTTAAGAGATAAAATAATGTACATATGTGCGTGAGTAAGAAACTTCCACGTGTCGCATAATGTCAGATGTCTGTGTGAAGCAGTGTAGTGAATAAAATACAACCTCGTAAAATAGAAGGACTTTTTCCAGCCATGAGACATTAGTTAATCCTTTTCAGACTTCCAATATCTATTTAGCGGATTGTATTTCATCATGAGCTCGATTTTTTTTGTTCGAATATTTACCAAACAAGATAGATATATTATTGAATCACTTGTAACATAATTGTGTAATTCATTTATGTAAGGAAAAATCGGTGAAAATCTTCTGTGAATAATTAATTTGTCTTCAGCGATGATTATGATATTTTCCATTTTATTTTTGAAAAAAAAAACACAAGAGTCTTATACGAAATGAATTAAGCGAAATAAACGCCAAAAATTCTGATAGCGATAATTTAGTGGTTCGGAGATGTATGCGGGTTTGTTCAGGGAAGCACCGCAGAATTCATGTGCTCAATTAGTGTATTTTATGTTTGTCTGTTTTTATACATCTCCATCATACTCCAATGCGGATTCGTGGACACAGGATAGACATATATTCAACCAACACATGCAGCATAAAATGATGACAAGCACAAATAAATACCATAAAAAATTCTTCCCGACATCGAACCCAAAATCAAACGCTGGCCTTATCTCGGATGTCAGCTTATAAGTAATCTTATATATTTTTCAAATGATATCAAAGAATAATTTAATCAATTCTATTGATTTTTTTTTTCCTTTTCAATGTGGAATAAAGCCGTAGAAATATACTTTTCCCCGTATTATAGGTAAAAGGTAAAACTGCTTTGTGAAATAAAATGATATTAGGTAATCAATTTATAAAAATAAAGATGAAAACTGCCACTACAGTACCAATGTAGTTCTATTGTGTAATAAATTTATTTATTATTTAACTCTTTATTGCACACCAAATATACATAAAGATACAAAATATATTTTCTTTAAAACAAAATTGGCCAAGCAAACGGCGGTCTTATGGCTTATAAGCCATTTCTTCCAGTCAACCTTTGGGTTAGAAGGATAATGTGTATGGAAGACGGCAATAGGGTGGTGCAGTAAAAACTTACATTATGAAATAATATTTTGAGTGGGAACAAAACGTGTACAATTATATTTAATTAAAACTAAAATAGTTATACTGCGATCTATTTTTACAAAAACATAAGCGGCATCCTATTTGGAGCTTCATATATTTATAATTTTGGAGCTCGAGACTCACTTCAGGATGTTTTTAATGAAGTAAAGATACTTGCAGTTGCTTCGCATTTATATTAAGAACAATATTATGTACATTCACAATAATACAGATGTTTTAAAAGAAATTCGGACAATCATTGTATCGACAGGAGGAGGAAAGGCAAACTAATACACCTAGTTTCTGTCATCAAGTCGAATCAAATCAAATATAAAGATAAATAAGGTATGTTTCTCAGTGCAAGATTATGTTAAGATCAATAGAATTTGTTGATTTCTTGTTACATGTAAAAAAATACAGTAAGAAATCAACAAATTTAAAAAAAAACTCTATATTTTACTGACATACTCTGTAGTTAAAGTGATGTCAAACAGTAATTTCTAATTTACTTGCCACTTTTTTTTTTAATTCACTTGTACACTTCTGACAAAGAGTATTTGGCTCTTTAATTTTAGAAAATAACTAGCTGACCCGGCAAACTTCGTACTGCGATAATAGAAACGCTTAAATTAGTCTAAGTATGATGTGCGTAGAAACCATTGCACGCAGCGAAACTGTAACTGAATACAGATTTGTCAAATAAATACATATTTCTGATACATATTCCATTACAAATTTTAATATAATAAAAAAACTATTGTGATATATTACCTTGAAAGTGGGCATAAAATTGTCCTGAACAATATGTGTTGTGTCAAATGATCACTTGGAAACCTGTTTAGAATCATTTCCCAACCCAGAAACTAAAGAGCGTAAGGGATCTGGTAGTGGGACAGTTGTGGTAATTTTATTTTGCCTCCAGTACAACATGATCCAGTAGATTCGCCACTGTATTTTAACGCCTTACAATATTTACAAATTATTGTCATTTCCCCAATTGTTACCGATTTGTATTGTGGAATGCAGCTCGTTCTAGGATCACAGGAGCACTGCGTCTGAAGGATCTCTCAATTTCAGTAAGTCGTGCTCACTTTTGTTGCGTTCGATGTGCACGCCTAATTCATTGTCACTCACTAAAGAACGCAATTGTGACATAGCAATACAACTATTTTCTCGATCTCTCTCTCTCTCTCTCTCTGATCATCAGTGCGGTTACCACGTGAAGTAGCTCTACGTAGCTCTCTCAAACTTGATTGACTGCGACGACCCAAGTCAGGTCGTTTTCTCCTCGGCGACGTAAACAAAGTAAAAAAGTTCTCGCGCACTTTTCGGTAAAGTGGCACTATAACTAAAGATCAAAAAATAGACCAAGTTACTTGAAATATCACTGTCACGTAGCGGTAACCGTCACTCGCAAAGATATAATCAAAGAGTATAATAATATATAGGGGGATAATAGGTTGCACTCGTAGTCATAAGAGGAATCGATAGACGATAATGGATCGATCTGTTTATTGGTTGTCAAATGTCAAGTATTATGGTTGCTTTCATAAATGTAATATGTGACAAAACTTCAAACAATCAATCAATCAGCCCATTTTCGTCCACTACTGGACATAGGCCTCTCCAAGTGCACGCCACTGTGATCGTTCTTAGGCTACTCGCATCCCGCTCCTCCCAGCCGTCTTGTGTAAGTCGTCACTCCACCGTGCCCGAGGACGTCCTACACTATTTTTGCCGAGCCGCAGTCTCCACTCTAGAACACTTTTTCCTTAACGGTCGGTTTTGCGACAAATATGGCCAGCGCACTGCCACTTCAGCTTACTAATCCGGTGGGCTATGTCTATGACTTTGGATCTCTGACAAAACTTAAGATTTATCAAACAATCTATGTACATAAAAATTATCTGATAGACAGTAAACAACTGAAGTTAGTTAAAATTAAGGTTTTTTTTTTGTACCTCATGTGAATTAATATGTAGTTATAAAGATATAAGTATTCTTCGAATTTGATTTCTGAATAACGGGAGCAACATCAAATGTTTGACAAAGTAGGGATTACCCATGTTAAAAAACATGATTATGGCGTTGATAATGACATCAATACCGAACATTGATACTTGATGTTTATGGAGCTCTAAACATCGATGTTAATCGATAACATCGGTGTTTTTTTGTAACTGGAAGAAATTATTTAAATGGAGAAATAGATGTAACGAACTCATATATAGCTCACCGCATAGACCATGTACCATATTTTAAGGACAACGTGAAATAACTCTGGATCAAGAGTTTGAACGGGAATTTCAGCTAATATAACGTTATAGATTTGATCAGGAGTTATTTTATGTATCAGTCAAATTAATACATGTGCAATGTGCATGTGGCAATCTGCTTTTTTACCATTGAATGGAGTATATATGGCAACGCACCTCTCCAAATATACATAATTCTATAATTAAATCCATAAGTGCTTTCAATTTTTGCCGAAAAGCACGTGCTGTTATGTCAGACGATCAGTTGTCGACTGTTCTTCAAATAAATTGTTTTTAATATCATCTTACTGAGGATTACATGTAACAGATCCGGTTAACCATTTTTCGTACATAAGCGTACATAATTGCGTCTTGTACATATTCGTTCATATGTAATGGGCAACCAATAAACGAAGATGGCAACATAGTAAATCGCCCGATATCATTTACATTAGCATCTTCGCTATCGCATCTTGCAAATGAATATATTCTTCGGATCTTAATTTTGCGATTAAAATTAAGACATTCAGTTTCTATTTTGGCATACATATCAACGATGTACTGATGATATAGTTTACCACATCTCGAGATATAATTTTGTGCTTGTGGACGAACCATCAATCGATTTGAATAAAAACTAATAGCACTAACTTTTTTCTGTATATTATTTAAACATGAAAATAAACGCTGTACTTTTAAATGGTTTTTTTTTTTGGAATTAATAAATTAAAATAAGACGAATTATCAATTGAAACTGGTGGATGAGTGTACTCATTTTTAATTAATACTTACTTTTAATTTGACAGTAGTATTTTCCGTCTAAAAAATCTCTATTAACAAAATGAGCCGTCATTTATTGAATTCATTTGTTACAAAAAATGTAATAAATGAAGAACCACTCGAGCGATTTTGTGCAAACTTCACATAAACCATCTACTAAATAGTCCGAACAAACCCTGAAAATTTGGTTTGGATACGTGAGCCCATTCTTGAGTTATAAAGTGACATCGAAAAATGCCACTTATTTTTGTATATATAATAGATTCGAAAAATAGATGTAATGATGTTTTAAATAATGCAAAATCAATTTTAAAACATCAATGTTTTATTGTCTAACATCGATAATCAAAGAAAATCAATGATAATTCTCTAATAAATCTATTTCTAAGGAAAAACAAAGTCGTTGTTTTTATTATATTCCTAGCATTTTTATCATACTTTCTCATCTTCTAAACCTTCCCTGGACTTCCACCAATACTTCAAGACCAAAATTAGCCAAATCGGTGCAGCCGTTCTGGAGTTTTAGCGAGACTAACGAACAGCAATTCATTTATATATATATATATATAGAATAGATGTAAGTTTATAATTTTCTAAAGCAAACATTTATTTTGATAAGCGCTTCCTGGACTTGCTTCTTATTTTTTTCTAAATAGGTGCATCTATTTTATAACACAAAAAAAAATGATTTGCATCCGGTCTAAAGCCGTTCCTCTTGGAAATGAGACTCAGGTGGGCAGTATCCCTCTATCAAATAGTTTTTAAAGACTCTTAGCATTGATAAATACGATTGGAACAAACGAACTGTTTGTTGATTCTTACGCCCACTGGTTTATGTATAATGTTTTCATTCATCTTTTAATAATAAACCATTTTCAGTATTTTTAGACTCATTCCATGTATTTCCACGCCTACGATATTTAGATAAAAAATAAACCTATGATATATTTTTTAAATATAAATATTTTAAGCTGATTGGTCAAAAAATATGAGAGATAAATTAGAAAGATTTTTGTTAGTTATTTCCCAAAGAATGTTTATTAGAAGACCTAATTTTGTATGTTTTTGCCTGAGGTGTTACTAATGGAAAATCCCATCGGGCTATAGTAATTGCATAATTTCTCATACATAAATTATTGATCGAGCAGCCGCCATTCGCATCAAATCCTAATACATCCTATGAATATCTATATATCAGTACCTGAGTATACGTCAACATCAAACACTGACGTTAATATGCATTTCAGGTACATTACCCAACATATCATTCAGTTCAAGAGAGTAAACTATGCCTATCCTTGGAAAGAAGAAGAAGAAAGATTGAAAAGTCTACAAAACATAAAGAGATATAAATTGTTTATTAAATAATAGACACAATAAAATAAACCACGTTTAAGAATCATCTCATGGTAAAAAATAAATCTGTTACTTAAAATCACGTCTGAAATATAAGAAAAACAAAAATAAGTATAAGCAATAGAATAATATAAAACCGTATAAAACAGAATGAGACAGAAAGAAGAAAAAGAGAGGGAGAGGTCACCTAGTAGGAAAACTTTCATACCCGTAACGCTTTAGTCCATATGTGAAGATTTTGCCAGTTCACTTTACCGTTGGTCGCGTGAAATAACATTTTTCAAAATGTGTGAATTTCACTCACAATACTAGGAAATATTATTATTTCTTTCCTGGAAATAGCTACGAATATAATAATGGCATTCAAATGACCAATAAAATTAAAAGTACATTTAACACAGACGTGAAAGAATAACTTTACGTTTTGTTTATGAATAAAACTCTGTCGAAGAATCTTTTTCTGTACTTAAAAAGAGCCAACGGAGATAATATAATGAAACAGGAAATACTTTATACTTTTAATTTATCCTAGCTAGCGGCTTCACGTAACCGACAACGTACCTAAAAGTTATATTCCGGGTATTCATAAGGCTGGTAACATTCCAATTTTGTCTGTTTTATTTTTATATTATTATTTTTTTAAGAATTATGCGTAAAGCCTATGCTTGTAAATATTTCAAAGCTGGACTCGCGCTTGACAAGAAGGTTTGGAGATTATTGCAGTGCTCTAATGCGGTTACATATTTTGCAAAAATTATCTCGACATGCACTTATCGTCCAAGTAAAAACTCACAGGTAATCTGAATTACGGTCGGCCATCGTCGTTTCAGATTCACGTTAGCCGCTAGACGATCTCGATTAAGTTCATTAACCTGTGTCGCATTAAAATATACAAACATCATAACTGTGTATCTGTTACTTGAATTACAAACTATTTTGATGAACAGCACTTCCTCGTCCTCTGAAACGCCAAAAATTAATTGTAAAAAATGTACATGGGCAACTCGACTATGGTTTACTCATTTCCTTTTAAGCAAGTGAAATTCCAGTTTCAAAGTATTTAATTTTTTATAAAGCATATATAAACATACATATTTTTATTTTACAAAAAATTATAAGTTTTATTTTAATCGAACGAATGCCTAGTAAATGACAAAATGTCTGCAATAAAAATACAAGTTCAGCTAATAAATTATCACACTTTCGATTTGAAACGTTTTGTTTTTCATATAGAATAATGATATGAAAACATTGTTTTTATAAAAAACACAAACACACACACGCATACACACAGATTAGAGTGACTAGGTTTAGTTAATATTTGTATATATTTAAGCATTTAATGTTATTATATTAATTCTTGATTTTTACTTTCTACGTATATTATTTATTACTACGTATTTATTTGTTTTTCCTTTACAAACACAACACTTATGTGTGTGGTAATATTCTACATAATTGTGACATTAATGTGCTTTGCGTGTAATGGAATAAAAATGAAAACGGAACCTCGGCTGTTCAACTCCACTTTCATCGCTGACCATTAGAATGGAATAAGTACATTACAAAACGCGCGACTAGGTTCCACGCATATTTTATTAAGGTAAAAATAATGATGGATAAAACATTCAAGATTCAAACTCGGGCAAGCAATTAAATGTTATATTCTTAAACATCATATTATGTATGTTATGTTGTGTATCATATGCATTTCACTTAAATCTCTTCAAGATCTCCTATCAGTTTAGAAATATAAAGGCCAAGGCCAGAATCTTTATCATTGTAAATAACGCCCCTAGTTTCAT